>NC_142030.1:21444016-22192766 GCF_982192425.1 Myodes glareolus
AAACCACTAAGCATACAGAATAAAGAAAGACTATTAAAAGCTGCAAAGGAAAAAGGTCAAGTAACATATAAAGGCAGACCTATCAGAATTACACCAGACTTCTCAATGAAGACTTTAAAAATCAGAAGAACCAACAGAGACCTCTTGCAGACTCTAAGAGACCATGGATGCCAGACCAAACCACTATACCCAGCAAAACTTTCAATCATCATAGATGGGAAAAACAAGATATTTCATGACTAAGTCAATAATCCCTTGTATTTGATCAGATCACCATTTATTAAAGCTGGAGTTCAACAACAACCCAAACCACAGAAAACCTACAAACTCATGGAAATTGAACAACTCTAAATTGAATTACTACTGAGTGAAAAAAATAAGGAAAGAAATTAAAGACTTTCTAGAATTCAAAGAAAATTAATGTACACACACCCAAATTTATGGGACACAATAAAAGAGGTGCTAAGAAGGAAGCTCATAGTACTACATACCTTCATGAAGAATTTGGAGAAATTTCTTACTAGGGACTTAACAACACACATTAAAAACTCTAGAACAAAAGGAAGCTGATTCATCTAAGAGGAGTAGGTGGCAGGAAATAATCAAATTGATGGCTAAAGTCAATAAGATAGAAACGAAGAGAACAATAGAAAGAACTGATGAAATGAAGAGTTGGTTCTTAGAGAAAATCTACAGAAAAACAAATCCTTATGCAAACTAACTAAAAGGCAGAGAGAGAATATTCAAATTCACAAAATCAGAAATGAAAAGGGGTACATAACAACAGACACTAAGGAAATCCAGACATCATTAGGTCATACTTCAAAAATTTGTACTCCACAAAATTGGAAAACCTAAAACAAATGGACAAATTTCATGAATGGCATCACACACCAAATTTAAATCAAAATCAGATAAAAAATTTTAACAGACCTATAACTTCTGAGGAAATAGAAGCAGTCATTTAAAGTCTCCCAATCAGGAAAGACCCAGTTACCCTGACACTAAAACCACACAAAGACTTAAAAAAGAAAGCAAATTTCAGACCAGTTTTCCTCATGAACTTTGATACAAAAATACTCAATAAAATTATGGCAAATCAAATCCAAGAACATATCAAAAATAATCATGCATCATGATCAAGTGGGCATCATCCCTGAGATCCAACAATGGTTCAGCACGTAAAAAAAGAAAAAAAAAACCTGTCAATGTAATCCAGCATATAAACAAACTGAAAGAAAAAGACCACATGATCATCACATTAAAAGTTGAAAAATCCTTTGACAAAATACAACACCTCTTCATAGTAAAAGTCTTGGAGATATCATGGATTCAGGGAAAATACCTAAATACAGTAAAAGAATATATAGCAAGCCAACATCAAATTAAATGGAAAGAAACTCAAAGTAGTTTTTACCAAAATCAGGAACAAGACAAGGTTATCTACTCTCTCCATATCTTCCCTTGTGGCCAATGAAAGAAAAAGTCCATAGTCAACCTCCAGTACAGAGATAGAAAAATCATTCACCTAGACAGCGTGTTTGGAAATTGAACCCATTGGATAGAGGACATGATCACCCTAATTGTTATTAAATGGAAAAAGAGGAGAAAGAGCACTTTTTGAACCCACAAGTGATGCTTTCTGATGAGCCTGGCAGAGGCAACTGGAAACCCAAATACCTGAATGACCAAACAGAGCTGAGCTGTCTTCTAGCATTAGATTACCTGCCCAGCTCTAGGTAACTACTTACCAAGTCTATGTTCCTATCTGGTGCTTCATCAACTGCCATAACACTCCCACTGTAAAGCTGTGCTCTGCTGATGTGTCCATGGAAACTATGTACTTCACTGTCTTCGTTAGTGTTTCTACTGTTGTGATGAAACTCTATGAGCAAAAGCAAGTTGGGGAGGAAGCGTCTATGCTTATTCTTCCACATCAGAGTTCATCATCAAAGAAATTCAGGACGGGAACTTAAGCAGTGCCAAATCTTGGAGGCAGGAGCTGATGCCGAGGCTATGAAGCAATGTTGTTCAATGGCTGGCTCCTTATAAATTTCTCAATCTGCTTCTTAAAGTACTTAGAATCTTATGGAGACATTTTCTTAATTGAGAAACCCTGTCTCAAAAAACCAAAATAAATAAATAAATAGAAATAAAAAAAATCACAGTTTATTCTGCAGACCCAGCTAACCAGAACCACAAGAATCTTAATTGAAAATAACAAATGGCCCCAATAGTCCTTAAACTTCACTCTGAATCTTTATATGTCTGGCCTCCATCCTCTGCATTGCCTTCAACAGTCTTATCTTTCCAGCCTCTTCAGATAATCCCACCAAGCATTGAATGGTCAATGTTTTTTCTTACACAAAATTCCAAAGTCCTCCCAAAATCCTCCCTACAATGACATAGTTGTGTCTATCATAATGATACCACACTCAGACCAACTGGCCTTAGTCAGAGTTTCTATTGCTGTGATGAAACACCATGACCGAAAGAAGTTGTGGAAAAAGGTGTCAAGCTGACATAAAACTATCAAGCACATTCACTGACATCGTTTACATGATGTGCTCTTTCTTTCTCACACATTGGGAAGGGTAGGCATCCTTTGAGCACGTTTCGTTATTGCTGAATTTTAGCACATCACTATGCTTGAAACTGTCTTCTAGACGTAGAGACATCAGGCTGCAGTGAAAATAAACTGTCCAGAAGGAATCGATAGAAGCCAAATAAAAGAAAAAAGAAAAAAGTTTTTCTTGATCTTTTTATTCATAACCAGTTTTTTTTCAAGAAGATAATATTGTGTTGTTGACAACTAAATTGAGTCACAGTGAATTTAGCTCAATAAACATGATAGAATCATTTTTAAAACTTTTTACTACAATATATCATAGCTAAAAATTTGAGCAATTGTCTTATGCCAATCATTGTTCTAGAAATGGAATCTTAAATAGTATACTTTAGAGGCACTGGTAACATACTTTAGAGGTGAGATATACACTTAAATGCATCAAGTTCATTGTTGGGTGCTCCCTGATACTCTGTCAAAGAGAAAGAAGGGATGAAAAGCAAAAGAAATGATAGACAGTCACAGTAAAAAAAAAAAACTCAAACTATCTCAGATGAGCACTCATTCTGTAACTAGGATATCGCTTCATAGTCATCAAAGAGGTTCAATTCCCTGAAATAGAAAGTCACCGGTGGCAACATGCACCCAAAACTAAGTAGAAACTTAGAGACTAGGGTTCCTTAGCAAGAATTATTCCTGATGGGGAGTCACTGAGAGCCTCAGTTCAGTGTTCTCCCACCACTTGGAGAAATGTATATGCAAGCCCTGATTGATACAAGCTGGGGATGTACTCCAATATCCAACAGATGACTTCAGAAAAGAGTTAGTATTACATGTACCATCAGACTTAGACTCAACAGCTTTGAACCAAGTTCACCAGAACTGGAGGCAACCATATTTAAATGTATTTTGACCAAATGTTACAGAAATAAAACCACCATCAATGCTACAAATCTAGGCACAAACGCAGGACTATTCATTCCAGACCAAACTCAACGTATCATTATATTTCTGTAAAGTGAAATATGTTTATTTCGATGAAAAGACTTGTTCATTTCCACAGTCTTGTCCAATCTCCAGCATTTCATAAGAGATGTATTACCTCTACAGAATCATACCACAGGATCAGACACAAGTTGTAAGAACCTCTGGGCATTTGTTCCCCAGTATAGATGACAACAGTGAGAGAGAAGCTCCTTCCTCATATCAAAGCATCCATTCTCGCATTCCATCATAGACAAAGTGGACTGTATTGAACTCTCTTTTAAAGCAGAGATCTTAAAGTCTTCTGAAAATTAACCAAAAAGTGTTTAGGAACAACCTATAATTTTTGTGAAATTTTGGAGTTCTGTTCATTAATAACTATTATCTAAGTTGTAGTTAAAGTGCTTACAATTTTAGCAACTGTGTTTTTCTAGAGTTTAAATTCATCCTAAAAAGTAAACTATACGTTTACCGGGTTTCTGTCAACATATATCTCCCTTTACTTGAAAGTAAGAAAAATATATTAAACTATTTTCCTTTATTTTTTAATTATTATTTAATTACATTATTTCTCTTTCCTTACTCCCACCAAAGGCTCCCATATTCCTCTCCTTGTTCTCTTCAAATTGAGAAAAATAGTTTTTGTATATGTATAGATGCATATATTCATGTAACAGTAATTAAAATATATATACAAAAATGATATATTTATCAGTATATATTTTAGGAATATATAATATACTACATAGCATTTGTTATGTGTGTTATATATACATATGTATGTTATAAGTAACATATATAACATATAAATTATTAACTGTATCCTGCTGAGTCTGTGCAGGGTTAATTGTACATATGTTTTTGGTATTGGATAATAAATAGGTGTGCTTTTCTCTGAGTAAAAGTATTTCTCCAGGTCTCAGCATTCCTTAATTTTCCATAGTTCTTTGTGTAGGAGTCAGGTCTCGTGGGCTTTCCCCCATCCACTTTGGCATGTCTATATTTGTTGTCCCTTTTTTTAGCTCATGCTTAGTTTTATTTTGGTGAGACTTTAGGTGTGTAGCTTCTGATACTTCTAGGAGACACAGTCTCAGAGCAAACTCTCTGAACCTATGGCTCTTACAATCTTTCTGTTCCCTCTCTTGTAATATTGCCTAAGCCTTAGGTGTGGAAGATGCTTTGTAGTTGTATCCTATGCGATTGGGCTCCACATTGTTGTTCTATTTATACTAGCTAGGACATGGAAACCACACATATGTCCTTCAACTGATAATTGGATAATGAAATTGTGGTACATATACATTATGAAAAACAATTCATCTGTAAAGAAAAATGAAATCATGAACTACAGGTAAATGGATCGAGCTAGAAGAAACCATATTTAGTGAGCTAAACTAGGTTTAGCAAGACAGATGTTGCTTGTTCTCTCTCATTGGAATCTCCTAGCTCCGATTCTTCAGATATAAGTGTACACTTCACTTCATAACAAGGAAACATTTCTCTACAACACACAAAAACCACTACAGAAAACAACAAAGGATCAAAACATATTCAACTTTTAACATGTTCTCCATTTCAGTCTGTGTTCTCAGTTATGGATCTCAGGACTGTGGACTGTACACCTCTCACTGTAACTGACACTCTTTCTTTCCTTATGTGTACTCACTATTCCTGGGTCAAGTGGAATATTCCATCCTCTTAGAAGATGTTCCTCCAGAGTTTTAAAGTTACCCTGATTATAATGCAGTATTAGTAAACTGCAAAACCAGAATGCAAAAGTGTTTTTGACAGAGGGCTGTGTATGTTCCTGTCTTCTTACTTACTTTCCACAAAGGCTGCAACCTGACACCTTTAACTTCACCACAGTTTTGTCAAGATGTGCTCAAAATCATTTAGGATACAGCTAGACTTTGAGTCCTTGTTGATTTGTGTAAATAACCAAAACCATTGTTAAAATGCTCCCAGTCCCACAGAAATGCAAATAAAATCAAGGAGGAGTGAATAGCACAGGTGACAAAGTTTTTATACCACACACTTCCGTATATTCTTTGAGTAGGACCCACATAAATGTTACCACCCCAGAAAGCAGTTCCTGTTTTATCAATCAGTTCCACTTAATTTGATTTTCTTGACATTATACATAAAAACATTATTGAAAGAGCAGAACAATAAACTTATACTTATAGCATAAGCATAAAACAAACATCTTCCAAAATATTCTATTAAGAGGAAAAGGGTCTAAGACAAATGGCCTTTCGTAGAGCCTCTTTGACCTCCTTGTTTCTCAAACTGTATACCACTGGGTTGAGCAGAGGAGTGATGACAGTGTAAGTCACCGAGATGAGCCTGTCCTGCCCAAGGGAACTCTGGGATTTGGGTTTGAGGTAGATGATTGAGGCACATCCATAGTGGATGACAACCACTGTGAGGTGGGAGGCACAGGTGGCAAAGGCCTTTTTCCGACCTTCAGCTGAGGCAATCTTAAGGATGGTGGAAATGATGACAACATAAGAGATGAAGACAAGGCCCATGGGTAAGACAAGGACACAGACACTGACAACAAAGTTGATTATTTCGTTGATTGTAGTATCTGTGCAGGCCAGCTTCAGCAGAGGTCTCACATCACAGAAGAAATGAGCAATAACAAAGTCATCACAGAAGGGCAGGCCAAACACTGATGTAACCTGGATAATAGCCATGCCTAGACCAATTCCCAGTGATCCAGATGCCAAGTGTATACAAGCCTTCTTACCCATGATGACTGAATACCTCAGAGGATTGCAGATGGCGACATAGCGATCATAACCCATTGCTGTGAGAAGAAAACAGTTGTTGATGCCAAATGTTAGATAAAAGAAGAGCTGGGCTGCACAGCCTTGGATATCTATGGCCTGGTAGGGAGAAAGGAGGCCAGAGAGCATACGAGGAATGATGGCAACAGTGTAAAAAGTCTCAGAGATGGAGAGCATGCTCAGAAAAAAGTACATGGGTGTATGGAGATGACGGTCAAGGCGGATAATAGTCACGATGATCACGTTGCCTGACAGAGTCAGAAGGTACAATGTCAGGAAAACAATAAAGAAGACAAGCCTGTGTTGCCAACCAAAGCTGGAGAAACCTTCAAATAGGAACTCAGTTACAAAGGTGGAGTTCTTCTTTGGCATGGAGGAAGGTAGGGGATTCAGGGAGCTTGACAAAGGAAAGAAAAGTATGATGAGTCAAGCAGAAAACAGAGTAGGCAGGGCCAAGATACTTAGTAAGAAGCATATGCTGCCTAGGCTGGACTCTAGACACCAATGTCATCAGAACTCAGCTACTGGTGCCTTGTGCAGTTTTCCCCTGTGCCCACCCTCTTCCTTGGAACTTGGTAGTTCCTTGGTAGAGTATTTAGAGAAGGATCCTTGGATTCAGGGCAGAGAAAGAAATAATATGAAAAGTCAAGTTAAAGGGGAGTGTAGAAACAGTGACCTGATTTCAATTTTTCATCAATGTAGCCAGAAAATTGGATTGCTGAAGCATTTGATAGTTCTATCTTTAAGTTTTAATGATCTTTTTTCCATACTGACTTCATCATTTTATGTTCCTACCAACAACATACAGGATTTCCAGCTTTTCCCAACCACTCCCAACTCCTGCTATATCTTCACGATAGGTTTGTAACATCAAATCTCCTCGCTCTTAGCAAGTATCTCCTTGGACTGTAGGTTTGCATTTCCCCCATGACTAGTGATAGTGAGCAACTTCCTGCACACCTTAATTGGAAAGAAATCTTTTAAGCATCAGACTCTTGCACATTGGTGTTTACTGTGGCTCAACGCCCGTGTGACAACTTCTGGAAACAATTTAGATGTCCCTAGACGTAAGCCTGAGAAATGAAAACCTGACATACATTTACAACAGTACGTTATCCAGCATTACAGGAATTAGATACTGCTTTTGTGATATAATGGATAAATATGTATTATCATGACATTGCAAGTTAAATAGGTAATGGATGTATTATCATTATATTGCAAATTAAATGGGTGACTCACAGAAGAACAAATACTGAGTAGTTTCATTTATATGAGTTTTTAAAGTGTCAAATGATAAAAACAAAGAATGGTATTTATCAGAGGATAAGACCAAGGAATTATGGAGTGGTAATTCAACTGCTCTAGTATTTCAGTTATACAACAAAAATCAGGTTGTCATAGCATCCCTACAGAACAATGCATATAGTTGATAATATTTCAGTGTCAACTTAAAATTTTTTGAAGGTATTGATCTCATGTTAACTGTCTTACTACAAAGGTTGGGGAAAAGGACATCAAGGAACATGGAAAGTCCTTTAAGGTGATAAATATGCCTTTACTTGGTGGTGGTTAAGATATCATGAATGATTGCCTATGGACAACTGATCACATGTACATACCAAATACACCCACTTTGGTAGGTATCCATTATCTTTTGGTAAAACTGTTTTGCTTTTATTTCATGATAAAGCTGTTTAAAGAAATCAAGACTCAGCTTGTTGGTATTGAAGAAGTATATCTAGATCATGGGAAAAGCAGTTGAGATATTAAATATGACCAACTCTTTAGTTCTTCTCAATTCATCCTGAATTATGACACCTGAGATCAAATGAACCCTTATCTAGTGAAGGATAAAACCCATCATATATGGTATTTTTTCATCATATCAACTGCATTTAATGGCAAGTTCCCATTAAATCCAAATTAAATCCAAGTTCCCATTAAATCCAAATTAGGATTTGTTCTCTACAAAATTCCATCCTAGTCTCAATAAACCTGGTGCCCATCACCCACTGTCATTCTGAAAAATAGAAAAAGTTGCATGCTTATTCCTTGTCTTCCCAGAGATCCTGCCATAACAATCCTCTCACACCACAAAACATGGTTTCTATAAGGTAGTATAGGAATTCTTGAGATCTAGTCCCAAAAAGGAAAGAGCATAAATGAGCCTGAAATTTTCCTTTCAAGGATGAAATGAGCACCAGAAAAGGAAAATTCATTTAATCACAGAAAAAAAAACCATTGCCTTATGTTCATTTCATTTCTTCATTCTATGATGTATTTGGTGGAGAAAGGAGCTAGCTGATCTATACTTTCTCTCTTCCCATAATGATCTCAGCATGGAAGACTCCACTGGGGGAAAATCTAACCTTGTTCCCTTAGACAAGCTAGAAAGTCAAGAATCTACTGAATTGTTTCCCTTTCAATTTCTTCATTCATCCCAAGGCAATATCTCCTAAAGGTCTCTTTCCCGCATCCACCCACTTCTTTCTACTTCTCACCAACACTCAACAGCTCACATCTGTTATCATTTCCTGTGTTGTTACCATCGTCTCTAAACCCATTTTCCTCATTTGGTTGATCAAAGCTCACATCTTACTCCTGAATGCTTCAATCATGTTTTTCTAAAGGATCTGGTCATTAAATACTCCTGCATAATATCTAAAATTGTTTTCTAAACTTTTAAGCGTAATATTCAAATTCACTTGAAAATTGATTATAGTAATATAGCAGAGAGCTGTCATGGACATTAACCAGGTTAATGTTGGTGAAGAATCTGATCTGGTGCTGTATACACAGGAAGCCCTTAAAACTATGAATTTTATTAGTGGAGATTCTTTTTCACTTTGTAATAAGCCAGAATGCATTATGGTAGACTTGGAGGTAGGAGATTTAATTAAAAATTCAGGGATTTGAAAACAATTATTTGAATATCTTTAACTTGACTTATGAGTTTTATCATTTCTCTCCCGTGTGCACATAGGATTTTTTCATAGTCAAATAATTAAACTTTCATGGGGCTAGGAGATGGTTCATTGATAAATGCACTAACTGTGCAAATGTGGCCACCTGAATATAATCCCTGACCCCACATAATGGTAAAAGGAAAGAATCAACTCCACGAAATTGTCATATGACCTGAACATATATGCACAGCACATGCACCTACACACATACAGAAACACACACACACACACACACACACACACACACACACCATATATACACAAACACAGAATACTGAATACATTTTTTTACTATAACCCCTCTGTATTGCCCACATTCCTAAAGGGAACCCATGTCTGACTGCCTGGATGACCAGGAACCACAGGCTGGAGAGCCCAGAGACCCAGAGTAGAACTAAACACAGCTAGGGAAAAAAATCAATAAATCTATGAGTACAGCAGGATATCATAGATTAGTACCTCGCCCAATTGTCATCAGAGAAGCACCATTCAGCAACCGATGGGAGCAAATGCAGAGAGTCACAAACACTAGGCAGAGCCAGGGAAACCCCACAGAAGAGGTAAGGGTTGTAGGACACCCTAAGAACACAGTTCACTGAGTCAACTCACCAGGGCTTATAGGGAATCACAGAGACTAAAACAACAATCATGTACTGTGTATGGGTATGAGCTAGGACCTCTGCATATACATATGGGTTTGTAGCTGGATATTTTTGTGGGACTCCTAACAGTAGGAGTGGAGTGTCTCTGACTCTTGCCTGACCTTGGGACTCCTCTTCTCCAACTGGGTTGCCTCATGCAGTTTTGATATGAGAGTTTATGCCAAGTTTTATTGTAACTTTTTATTTCTTGTTGGGTTGATATCCCAGGGAGACGTGTTCTTTAAAAAAAAAAAACAGAAATAGTGGAGGAGTGGATCTGGAGGAGAGAAGAAGTGGAGAGAAAGACTGGGAAGAGTGGAGAGAGGGAAAACTTAATTTGGGATGTAATGGATGAGAGAAGAATGAAAAGGAAGGAAAAAATTCCTCTCCGAAGTTTCAACAATCAGATGTATGCACCTATGCTATCCTCACTAAGGTATAGAATAAGTGAGAAAGTTTTAGCTTTGCTTTATTCCTTTCAGTGGGGATGCCCTTCATTTTATTTCTCCCTTGGATCAGAATAACCTAATTAAAACAGATAGGAACATGTTTCAGTGGCTCCCAGATCCCTTGTTGAATTAAGGATCAGAGTTTGGAAACTATCAGCAATAAATCAGTCTCATTGTATGTGCATACACTGAAATTCATGCATGCTATTTCTAAAATTACTCCCATTTGTTTAGTGAAAAACCTCATTCGTGCCTATGATCTCGAGTGTCCCTGCTTCCATTTTCCATGACTCCATTAATCAATTGTAACTATTAATGTCTTTAAAGACTCTATTCCAGGACAAATATGTAGTAGACTCCATGAGACACAATAATCAGAAGAGAACAGAGGATGGGGTGGTACATTAAATGCATTGGCAAGAAAAAAAGTATATAATTGGTGTCTAGGACATTTAGATGAGGAGGGACAGAAAAGAGGAAAAATAGGAAGTAATGTAAAGATGGAAAGAAACCACTAAATTAAAAAAGTGTCTGTGAGTCTTTGAGTCCTTTCTATCAAATAAACAACAAAGGGTAAAAGCAAGGCTTGCCCATGGCCCAATATTACGTAAACAAAATATCTCCAGGTTTTCATAAAGAAAAAAATTTTATTCTATTGTTTCAGGAGTTTTAAAAAATTTTTTTGTATATTTTTGAGGTTATAATTTAACTGTGATATTTCTCCCTTCACTTTTGTGCCTTCAAACCTACTCACATACCTCTCCTCACTCTACCTCTAATTCATGGCCTCTTGTTTTCTTTACTACTAAATTTTTAATGTCTCCTATGCATTTTGGTTGTTGTGTCCAAAACATTTTTATTTTATTCATCAAAATAATTTCTTCTGCAATTCACTATGTTCAATGGTCACAAAAAAGGACTATGCTGGTGATAGGGAGAAAAAATGGCCATGGTGGTCATCATATGCTAGGATATTACCTTGAAGAGTCTTTAGAATATGACCCAATTAGAGGCCCTTGGTGGATTTTATTTCACACCTCTGTATTATTTAATGATTCATCTAGATTCCCAAATTCCAAAAAATCATATTCTCACGCATAAGTGGTGGTGTTACCCATCTTCTACAGAATTCAGTTGTCTGTGTGGCAGCTGAACATGTCCTCCAGTGAAGTGTCCCTCCCTAAATACTAAGGAAAATTAGACTCACCAGGTATCCTCTTTCTTCCAGGTTTTGCAAGGCTCTGCTCACAGGTGAGGTCCGTCCACCACCCTGGAAATGTGACCACCTGAAATAATAGGTTGCAGATCTTACTGGATTATAAAATGATTTATAATTTATAATTTTTAGTCAATGCCCTTCATAATATCATTATAAATCCACCCATTCCTAAACTTCAGGATGCAGAATAGTCTATGAGTTTCATTTTAACAGAGTCGCTAGTGTCTTATACACAAGACATGGCTTAATCCTACCTCTTCTTTGCTGACAACTCTCTGATCACCCCTGATTATGTCCTACATAAAGGCAACCACTAAAGATAGAGACAATGCTGAGCTCACTCTTTCTGTGTCTGAGATCAAAATGAAGGACAGCAAGTTCTACAAGACATGCAGTCCAACTTGGTGGAGTAAATCAGTGGTGGGATAGTTAGAAGTAATATGGCCTGGTGCTCTCAATAAGATACTAAACCACTGTGCCAATTGTTAAGTGTCTCTCTCCAAAGTAACACTTTTTCTCCCCAGTAGACAACAACAGAAGTCAAGATACAAACAACAAATTACCCTGAGACCTTGTTACGGAGGCAGCTCATTGCCTAATCAGTATAACACAGGGGAAAACAGATCTGACTGAGGTATTAGGAACAGTCTCAGGGGTGAAAAGGCTCTCACCTGAAAGTGAAAGTTTTCCTTCAGAAAGACCACAGGTCCTTATTGGGATCTATGCCATGTTTTCAGCCAAATTCTCTAGTACCAACAGACAGGAGTGTAAGGCCTTATGACTTCTAAGAAGTAAACCAGTTACCTAGTAGGGTTTGAGCAAATATTCCTACTGCTAGGCACACACATAAACACAGGGGTGACCTCTGATGCTTTGACACTAGAATCAATTTTAAAATCTCTGGGTGAACGCATCAGTTCTGTCCCTGAATTAAACCTTTTATTTTTTTGATTTACCTCCGCACAGATTACCTCACAAACTACACTCATTCTGAGGCCTTCAGCTCAACTTGACCTTGTATCTCAGTCTAACCAGATCATTTTTCATATACTACTTTCAACTTTCCATATCCTAAAAAAGTTTATTGTGTTGTTATAGCCTCAGAATTCGAGACAGTTTTTGCATATATTTAATTCTTTACTCATTTTTTTGCAGGGATCTTATACTTCTAATTTAATTGTCATCACCATTATATGAAAACTTTTCCACTCATGCACATTTTGTTATCTTATTGCACCTAGAACTAGCTATTCTAACAATCATTGTTGACACATTATATATGAGGTATAAAATATGAAACGCTTGTTTTTTCATGTCAACTGAAAATGTAGCTCTTCTGGATTTTGTTTCATGTTATAAAGCCTCAGTGCTGTCTGTCTTTGTCCTCTCTTTGGTCTGTGAGGAGACACTGTAGTATATGAAGTCTTAGGCCTTCTTAGCTGCTTGCCATCATCACCATTGTTGATTGGCATTACTGCTGCCATTTTCAGCTTCCCTCACAAGGTTTTTCCTGTGGATGCTCAGTTGAGGAGTCAGTTACTGGTTTAGACAGATTGCACACCAACACCAAGAATCCATCAGCTCTCATCTTCAGCTGATCAACCTGTGCACAGATTGCAAGCATGAAAAGTTCTAAGGCCTTCTTGAGCTTTAAATAGTATTATTTTATTTTCTCTCTGCATATCCATTCATCATAGTTCTTGAGGTTCTGGCTATAGCAATAAGTCAACAAAAGAAGATCAAGAGGATCCAAATTGAAAAGAAAGAAATCAAACTTTTGTTATTTGATGATGATATGATAGTATATATGTGACCCAAAAAAACTCTACAAGGGCACTCCTACAGCTGATAAATACCTTCAGTAATGTGGCAAGATACATGATCAACTCAAAAAAAAATCAGTAGCCCTCCTATATACAAATCAGAAAGAAGCTGAAAAAGAAATCAGAGAAACATCACCTTTCACCTTAGCCACAAATACTGTAAAATACCTTGGGGTAACATTAATCAAAGTAGTGAAAGACCTATTTGGCAAGAACTTTAAGTGTTTAAAGAAAGAAATTGAAGAAAATACCAGAAAATGGAAATATCTCCTATGTTCTTGGATAGGTAGGATCAACATAATAAAAATGGCAATCCTACCAAATGCAATCTATAGATTCAATGCAATCCCCATAAAAATTCCAACACAATTCTTCACAGACCTTGAAAGAACAATACTCAACTTCATATGGAAAAACGAAAAACTCAGGATAGCCAAAAAAATCCTGTACAGTAAAGAAACTTCTGGAGGTATCACCATCCCTGACATCAAGTTCTACTATAGAGTTACAGTAATCAAAACAGCGTGTTATTGGCAAAAAAACAGAGACATTGATCAATGGAATTGAATCAAAGACCCAGATATTAATCTACACACATATGAACAACTAATTTTTGACAAAGAAGCTAAAAATATACAATGGAAAAAAGAAAGCATCTTCAACAAATGGTGTTGGCATAACTGATGTCAACATGTAGAAGAATGAAAATAGATCCATATCCATCTCCATGCATAAAACTCAAGTCCACGTGGATTAAAGACCTCAATATAAATATGACCACACTAAACCTGATAGAAGAGAAAGTTGGAAATAGCCTTCAATGCATGGGCACAGGAGACCACTTCCTAAATATAACTCCAATAGCACAGACACTGAGAGCAACAATAAATAAATAGGACCTCTTGGAACTGAGAACCTTCTGTAAAGCAAAGGACAGAGTCAATAAGACAAAAAGGCAGCCAAGTCAATAGGAAAAGATCTTCACCAATCCCACATCAGACAGAGGATTTATCTCCAAAATAAATAAAGAACTCAAAAAATTAAACATCAAAATTCCAAATAACCCAATTAAAAATGGGGTACAGAATTAAACAGAATTCTCAACAGAAGAATCTCAAATGGCCAAAAGATACTTAAGGAAATGTTCAAATCCTTAGCCATCAGGGACATACAAATCAAAACAACTCTGAGATATCATCTTACACCAGTAAGAATGGCAAAGATCAAAAACAGCAGTGATAACTTATGCTGGAGAGGATGTAGAGTAAGGGGAACACTCCTCCATTGCTGGTGAAATGCAAACTTGTACAACCACTTTGGAAATCACTATGACAGTTTTTCAGGAAATTGGGAATCAACCTACCTCAGAACCCAGCAATACCTCTCTTGGGCATATACCCAAAAGATGCTTAATCATACTACAAAGACATTTGTTCAACTATGTTCACAGCAGTTTGTAATAGCCAGAACCTAGAAACAACCTAGATGACCCACAACCGAAGAATGGATGAAGAAAATGTGACACATTAACACAATGAAGTATTACACAGTGGTACAAAAAAAAAAAAACAATGACATCTTGAAATTTGCATGCAAATAGATGGAACTAGAAAACACTACCCTGAGTGAGGTAACCTAGACCTAGAAAGATGAACATAGTATGTACTCACTCATAAGTGGATACTAGCTGTAAAGCAAGGGATATTGAGTCTATAGTTCATGATCTTAGAGAAGCTAAGTAACAAGATAAACCCTAAGAAAAACATACATAGCTCCACCTGGAAAGGGGAAACAGACAAGATCACCAGACAAAATTGGGAGTTTGAGGGTAAAGGGAGTAGGGAGGACATAAGGGGAGAACAAGGGGAGAAAGGGAGTGGGGAGGAGAACTTGAGTGAATGGGATAGTCAAGATGGAGGAAGGACAGAGATGAGAGCAAAAAAAAAAAGATATCTTAATTGAGGGAGCCATTATGGGGCTAGCAAGAAACTTGGCACTAGAGAAATTCCCAGGACTCTTTTCCTGGCTCCACCACACAACATGGATCAGACTCAGCTGGCTGCAGAGAGTGTGCATGGACTGCCACAATCTCCTCAGAAATCTAGGCCATTGCTAGGTCAAATGCCATACTCCCTTCATTCTTTTCACCAGCCCAGTAGCAATAGAGGTTGTGGTTAGGTGACCAAAGTCACTTGCAGGGGAGAAGGCGAGGTCTTATTTTGTCCTCTCCAAGACCTGGAGCAACCTGAAAGTGGTGGCGGATACACCGCCAGTGTGGGGGTAGGCATATAATATTTGCAAACTCTAGAAATCTCTGCCTTTGTTTCTGCTTCATTTCAGCTCCTCTTATTATCAAAATACATCTAAGCGACTGTACAGATATTTGAATACTATTTCCTTGTCTCATATTTACAAATATTTACAGTTTACTCCCAATTTTTTGCTCTGCTTTTCTCTTTCATTTTTTATCATCTACTATTTACTTTTGAGTGCTAATTATTCACCTCTCCACCTGTGGTGACGTTTTCTAGCAGAGTCCCTTACATATGCCCTTGTACACCTGTCCACACTTCTGTGAGTTTTGGGGTTCACTGGTCAGGCCCACATTTTGGTGCCATTTGTCAAGGATTAGCATCAGCAAAAATACCTCTTGTCAGGGTAGAGGTGTGGGGATTTAGAAAATATTAATAATGAATATGAAGACATGAAAGAAAAATAAAATGGAGAAACACATAGAATAGTATCAGGAGAAAATTCCAGTTAGTACTGAAATTTTGCCCACTTAAAATACCCCTGATCCCCAAAAGGCAGGAGTAAGACAAAAACTACATTAACATAAATGAACATAGAAACGGAAGGCTGAGGGCTGTGTCCATAGTTAAACATTCAGTTGCTAGAACAAAACAAATCAGGTTCACACCCTAGACCAAAACTTTCTATAGGCAAACCACTCCCTGGGTGGAATCCAAAGTGAACTTCTTAAGTGAACTGAAGCCTTCGTAGGATCCTTGGACTTTTGTTTGAGGTATAACACATCTACTTCTTTATTCCTGAAGTACAAGTTTTGTCAAGTGTTGACAATAACCTCTGCTCTAAATCTAAGTAGGGTCTTTGAGATGAAGCACAATAGCCTTGAAGGAACTAGAGGTAAGTCCGAACTCTCTGACCTTTGGTTAAGGTGGAAATAGGCTCACATGTTCAGGCCTCCACATTCCCTGAAGACTATGGTTGAATATGTGTGAGGTAGCTGTAAAGAAACTGCCTGAACTCTATAGGCAGAACAAGATCTCAATAAATAAGTCAAGAATCAAGTGGCACAATGCACCTAGCAGATGTAGAGTATATTTAGCTAGTTAAAACAGTAGAAATAGTAAATAGTTATTTGCCTACAGAACCCTTCAATGATATTTTCTTGATCATGATAAGCTGAGAGCAAAAAGAGAATGGAAAATGGATCTTTGAATGATCATCACAATTTTTAACTAATTGTGTGTGATGAACTAAATCCTGACTTTAATTCCATTACCTCTCACCTACTTCTCCTCCTAGAGTCAGTTCATATTCCCAGAATTCTTGGAGACCATATCTTCCTGAGTATTTCTCTTATGACACTGATGCAAACATGTTATAAATGATTTTTGTGGTCCTACCTAAAGAGAACCGCACCTATCCACTCATCAAAGTGCAGATTTTAAGATACACTTAACTTCCGGATATGACTGGTCATTGTTTCTGAACTGACTCTTTTTTTTATTAAATTATAAAAGTTTCCATTTCCGCCCCTCCTCCCAACACCCTCCCACTCCCCCCACTTTTTCTCCTCCTCCCTCTCCATCCCTAAGAGCAGTCAGGGTTTCCTGCCCTGTGGGAATGAACTGACTCTTATCCATAGCTAACAAGCAGAGTTCTGCTGAAGGCTCTTGAATGTCATATTAAGAAATGGAATCTTGCCAGATAGTGGTGGCCCACACATTTAATCCCAGCACTCAGGACGCAGAGGCAGAAGCAGGTTGATCTCTGAGTTCAAGGCCAGTCTGGTCCACAGAGCAAGAAAAAAAGAAAAAGAGGAAGAAGAGAGAGGGAGGAAGGAAGAGAGGGAGGAGGCAAGGGAGGGAGAGAGGAAGGGAAGGAGAGAGGAAGAAAGAGAGACAGAGACACAAGAGAGAGAAAGAAAGCAAAGCAAAGAAATGGAATCTTGGCGTTAGTGTTTTTATAATACCATTTAACAGAGAGTTTGGTGATTCACAAGCATATTAATTTGTCTTTATATCAAATGAGATAAATGTGTTGGAAAGGCATTGCATATCTACAACTTTAACCCATTTCCTGAGTAAGCCATGACACTATCAGTTATGAGCAAGAGGAAGAAAAAGAAAAGATTCTGAAATGAGCCTAATGTAAACAATTCTACCACTAATACCTTGTGACCCAGTAGGTGCACTTTATTCCATACTGACATGTATCTCAAGAGTATATACCAAGGAGAGAGATAAGCCCCTTCGTTCAAGTTCCCTACTCTGAGAACTGAAAGAGACTATTATGATTCTTGACATGATGAATTAGACACTATTCTGTCAAGCTGTCAGGGAGGCTCATACTGTAACCCCTTCAGATTTCTATGAAAAGCCAAACGTTACATAGATAATCACTTTCTCAGAATTGGCTCCTAAGCCACAGGTGGTTAAAGAGAGGACTCTGAACCATGTGTTAAGATTTCTATGATGGGTTAACTTTTGAGGTCTCAACAATCCAATGTCATCACTGTGTTGTCTACCAACACTCCAGCTCAAAGCTTTCACACTGGAAAACCAGAGTAGTCCCATAATTCTTTCAGAGTGCCAACCTGCATCTCTTGGGTTCATTTATTAGATTTCAATTAGAAGTTTATGTATGATTGAGTCATTACTTCCTTAGAAGCTTTGCTAGCTCAAACTAAGCCTGAAACTGTGAAAAACATTAGCTCCAATGTGATCTCTCTGTCACCTTTCCTTGCATATTTTGGAGTATTTGACATGTTGGAATGAGTTTCTATTAATTCGTTAATTCTTTCCCACACCTTTTCTTCTTCTACTTTAAATTTCCTTCTATAACTTCACCTAGTTGACTGATATTTGTCTTCAACAATCCAGATTAAACTTTATGGCCAAGAAAAATGTTGAAAGATATCACCACATTAGCACAACTTATTCTCTATATTTTTTCCTTCCAGCATTTAGTTTTTCATTCTAGTAAATTCCTTGTGATATTCTTAGATTTAAATTTGTCTACTGGGCTAGACAGTGTATACTTTAAACAACACCATCTTCTAAATCCAGTCCACAGTCCATCTCATAAGTTATGAATCATAGAGAGTACTCTCTCTGGCTAAAGGAGGGTAATCTCCTTCACTAATGACATAAATGCATTGTCTGGTTACCAAAGAGTTTCTACAAGACTGCCTATGTCTAGACAATGCCCTGTTCAAACTAATGCAAACATAGTGATGGCTTAACTATAGCTTCCTATGTTCCCCTACTTAGTAAGTCTATGGGAGCAAGCACCATTAATGGTTTCATTGTGCTAATATCCCCAGTCAACATACTTCCTGGCATGAAAGTGAATAATATTTGTTTATTCAATGAATGAGGAAAGCATTCTCAGACATAGAATAGTAGGCAATTACTTCTTTGGCATGTTTATTCTGGGCTCGTTGGTTTGTTAACAAAACATGTTCAGTTTCTAAAATACAGGCTGTTCCTGTGAGTCCGTAACCAAAGGTGCTGTGGGATAATGTTCTTGTACACTGTAATGATTTGTCATGGATACTGGCTGAATAAAACACTGATTGGCCAGTGACCAGGCAGGAAGTATAGGTGGCAAAATCAGACTAGGAGAATTCTGGAAAGAGGAAAGGCAGAGACGAGATGCAGTTACCAGTCAGATGCAGAGGAAGAAAGATAAGAATGCCTTACTGAGAAATGGTACCAAGTCATGTGGCTAAACATAGATAAGAATTATGGATTAATTTAACTCGTAAGAGCTAGTTAATAATAAGCCTGAGCTAATAAAACAGTTTATAATTAATACAAGCCTCTGTGTGTTTCTTTGGAACTGAATGACTGTAGGATCAGTTGGGACAGAAACTCCCATCTAAACAAAGGCAAAGAGTTTTACTATACTAATTGCCCAAATTCCTAACGAGGCCCCTGGGGTAGGGCCTCACACTAGTTCTTAGGTGCCCCCTGTGCACAGGAACAATTCTCAAGGGACATCTTTACAATATTGGTTTTGATAGGCCTGTTTTGCTGTCTGGATAAAGCCCAGACAGCACACTCAGATTTAGGGTTTCCAGAGCTTTCTACTCTGCTGAGAGATCTTCTGAGGCCAACAGAACCAAAGTTTTAGTCTGAAATTTGTCACTGCATTATGAAAGTCCATCCAACCCTCCGGAAATGCTGACCTACTTTTTTTTTTTTAATTTTTTCCACTCTGACTTCGTGGAACATCCATCCCAGGTCTTTCTGTTTTCAATTGCAGGGACCCCAGCTCCTAAATAAATTTCTATGATGTCCTGTTCTAAGTTTTCAAGAAGTAAGCACTTGTTGGAACACCACAAAATAAAACAAAAATAAAAAACATAAGATAATTTATTTTTAAATTTTCTGGTTTTCTCCCATCTCCCTCTTTTTCTTCCTAATTATTTTAATGATATTGAAGTTTCAGACTTTCCCGATAACTTTCACAGTGGTTTGTGGAGAAGTAAAATGACACATAGCATCCTTGCAGGTTTCCTCTTAAATGATGGAAGAATCTGTTGACCGTCAGTTAAAGACAGTAAATCCGACCTCGTTTGTAATCCCAGCGTCATCATCTGCTACTCGGGGGCTGGGTGTCTTTTGAGGCAGCAATGCTGAGAGTTGGACATTTGCTCTCACAGCCAGTTCTACTTCTCCTCTAGCCCAAACATCTTGCTTGAATATTCGTTCTTTATGATTTTACTTCAATCAAAATAATTGACATGTGTGGTCATATGGGTGTGGCCTTACACCCGTCTTGCCAATTAGTAAATATGTGAGTCTGGCAAGTTTACTCCACTGAGTCTCAATTTCTCTATCAACAAAATGGGAATGATTTGTGTACCTACAGAGAAATTTTGATGCGTTAAATCATAATCTTTCACCAAAGAGCTCACTTTAGCCAAATGTTAGTTACTGTAGGTTGTTTCTATTTCATCCATATCTAGTTCATGGGCCAAAATTGTAGTTCTAACAATTTTTGCCATCTATAAGCTACTTTGATTTTATTTTGTATGATCAGTTCTGAGTCACGGGACTTGTTCTGTGTCTTTTTATAAACATAATCTGGGTATTTAGTCCCTACTTCAGAAAAATAAATATACTTGGCCCAACCCATACAAGCGTGTACATTAAGTGAATATATAGTGCATTGCCTCTGAGATTCTACACATGCTTGAGGCAGAGAAGTAAAAGAGAACACAATTCTTCCCCAACCTTCCCTTCCCACCAGGTGTTAAGAGCTATGTTAGAAGCATATAACACTGACCAGGTGATGGTGGCACATGCCTTTAATCCCAGTACTCGGGAGGCAGAGGCTGGTGGATCTCTGTGAGTTCAAGGCCTGCCTGGTCTAGAATAGCTAGTTCCAGGACAGCTCAGGCTACTACACAGAGAAATCATGTCTTAAGCAAGTGAACAAACAACCAAGTGTGTAACACCAAGTCCATGACTGTGACTCTTTACAGAAAACACCCAACCAATGCCTGAGAAAATAAACAAATCCCTATGTCTAATACTATACTCCTAAAAAGAATGTATTCTCTTTCAGGCATCACCATTCCACTGTCAGTCCTTTCACCAAGGCGAGTTTTTTCTTCCAGTATTGAGATTTTTCAGTAGCAGAGGGTCTGGGGCTACACTTAGGATATCCAGGCTGCAGAATTACCCTTCCATATCTGTGACTCTAGCAACTCTTTTGTCTTTTTTGGAATTATTTCTTCACGTGTCTACCATGTAGCTACTTCTAAAGAAGAAAAAGTCCTGTAGGCAAAAGTCCACCTACTATTCTCCTATAATTTTTAGAAATGGAGCTACTTATCTAAATGTGAACTGGGAATTGAAAATCAACTCAAGAGTCATTTATGTGTCCCTACTGAATAATTGTTGTAGCCAACATCTTCATCTGTTTGTCTTTCTCTATACTGGCAGCCTTCCAATTTCACCACTTAATGAGTGCTGTAGACATTACTGCTTCCTGTCTATCTATCTATTAGTTTTTCTTTTGCTTGGCTACTTCAGACACCCCTTATGCCTGCAATGACCCTACAGGTAAGAATCATGTACTCCGCATCTCACAGTCCCTAAGTTCTGAAGTCTAGGTTTTTACGTAATTACTGAATTCTAGCACTGGATCCCAAAAGCAGAGTCTCTGTGGACATCTAACAAAAGGATGATGAGTCTCTTTCTGCAGACTGGAAGTGCTGAAAGCCATTAACCTATCACGTACTGGTTGCTTTAACAAGTATTTGTCAATTGTCTAAACGAAGTCAAAAATTGGGATTGGATCTAGAAGTATACATCTAAACCAGTATGTGCTCTGTAATCAAGGAGCTCATTTGATAGTCAAACAAGTAATTGCAATCACATGTGACAAGAGGATCAAACAGTAAATAAAATGTCAAGAATAAATGATGAGAGGAATATATAAATGGAAAACAGTTTGAGATTAGAGTGAAGGAGATTTTTTTAACCCCTACCTATGATGTAATATGTATTCATTATTGTTCAGCACTCATTTTTCTTCCCTCTCTGTCATTTCTTTGCCCTGTTTCAGCACCACTTCTTATTCATACCTTAACATAAGTACTGATGCTTGAAAGGCAAATCCTCTCTTTTCTTTAGATGCTCCTGGGACTTTAATGCTGTGTATACATATTACATACTAGTATTAGTTAAATTAAAAACAAATTTGAAAATAATCAACCTAAAATTGGAGTGACCTGTATTGACTCCATAGATCAAATTGGGACTAGGTTAAACAATGAAGGATTCTCCTTGAATTCATAAACAAAGCCATTTATTTCAAACCTCTTTAGGATGCTTCATTAAAGTTTGGAATTTTTTTTTCATAAATGCCTTTATTTGTGAGTACTTGATATTTTTGAAATGATGGTAAATGTTTTATTTCCTAGTTTTAACTTGTTATAGTTTAATACCAAAATGTAGGAAAGTTTAACATAAAAAGCTTTGTGCCAAAACTTTGCTAAGGTCTCTTAATAATTCTGACAACATGTCAGTAACATCTTTTGATATAATGATTGTAATCTATTTTTTAATCTAGTTTTATTTCTTTCTTCGTTCCCAATCTTTGATACTTAATTTTCTTTTTCTTACCTTTCAGGGCTGGTTAGAACACTTAATATAATGTTGAAGAGAAGTAGAAAAAGACATCAGGTTTGTCTTGTGTGTAAACATGAAGAAAACCCTTCATGACCTTGGGACCAAGTATGATGCTGACTGTAGGACTGCTGCCTGCTTTTATCAGCTGAGAAGAAATAGTTTATTCTCAGCTTTCTATAGGTTCTCCTCAAATACAAATATTGAAAAAGAAATCTGTAGCCTGTATCAGTAGCAATCCAAATAATCATTTGCATTTTCCCCATAAACACTTTTTTGATGAAATGTAATTGGATACTTCTAATTTTAAAAAACTTTCCACTCCAAAACAAATCTTCATCGTTTGACCATTTTATATACTGATAGATTTAATTTGTTAACATTTCATTTAAGAATCTGTCTATATTTCAGTTCAGTGGCAGATTGCCTTAAAGTTGTTTTTATGACAATGTAACATTGCAATTTTATTAATATTGACATTTTGAATGAAATTTCTCATATATTTCCTCTAATTGGAGTTCTTTTTTTTCTTGTATCTAAGGTGATTAATTTTTTAAATTGATTTTTATTGAGCTCTACATTTTTCTTTGTTCTCTTTCTTGCCTCTTCCCTCCCCTCTTCAATCCTCCTCCAAGGTACCCATGCTCCCAATTTACTCAGGAGATCTTGTCTTTTTCTACTTCCCATGTAGATTAGTCTATGTAAGTCTCTCTTAGTGTCCTCATTGTTGGGTAACCTGTCTGTGACATCTGTCACTCCATTGATTGCCAGGGTTGATTCGGCTGATTTGGCTGGCTAGGCAGGTGTCACCTTCCTCCCTCACCATTCCATGTGTGTCGCTCCCGAAGCTGCACACTGGGTCAAAGCGGACGACCTTCCCCAAATAGAGAAAGACTGGTCTTCTGTCAAGAGTATATGAGTAGCTGCAGCTGCACTTCTTTGCCAGAACCTCCAAACAAGCTCTCAAGGTCTAATTGCTATTCTTTCTTTTATTTTTAAGATTATGTTGGTGGAGTCCACTTGTTTCGCTCCCAGCTGCTCAGCCCCGGAAGCCACAGCCACGTGGCAATACACAGATTAATAGAAAGGGGTTAAATTAAGGTGTAAGAGTTAGCCAATAAGAAGCTAGAACTAATGGGCCAAGCAGTGAAATAAATATTATAGTCTCTGTGTGGTTATTTCGAGACTGAGCTGCCGGGAACCAACAAGTGGCTTCCTCCTACAAGATTATAATGTAATTCCATTATTTCTCTCTTCTTTTTCCTGCCTCCAAACCTTCTCATATACCCTCCCTTCTTCTCTTTCAGATCCGTGGCCTTTAATCTCATTAATCACTATTACATGCATAGATATTCCTACCTATAAACTGCTCAGTCTTTTATGTGCGTTTTCAGGGTTGACCATTTGACACCAATTTGTACATTCTTCTCAGGAGATGACTGTCTGTCTCTCTCAGCATTCTTCCCTTGTCTGTGTTTCTTCGTATGTGGCTGAAGCCTTGTGCCCCACCACCATTCATTTTTACATGTCCATTGGTGTACATTATTTATATCACGTTTAAACAGTCTAGTTGGTGACATTTCATGGGTGTAGCTTCTAGCATTAGTAAGGGCCCAAATCTAACAACAAAGTCCCTAATCCTTTGCCCACTCTGGAAATATTCAGTGAGCCTTGGTTGCAAGACTGCTTTGTAGATGTATCCATAGGGGCAGGGCTCCATAATCCTGGATTTGGATTTCATCTGGTTTTACTACTGGAGAATTGCTGTTGCCCTCTGTGGGTTGGGCCTTCCTACATCAATTGATAATTAAGACAGCCTCCCAAAGACATGACCACAGACCAACCTGACCTAGGCAATTCTTCAATTTAGTTTCTCCTTTTGATGACTCTAGGCTTTGTAAATTTGAGAATTAGGTTTGACCAAGACACAGGGCTTTTTAGAGGCTTAATTTATTTGTTTACTTACTGTTTCTTTGAGAAGTTCACACAGTATGTTTTGATCATTTTTCACTACTCCACAACTACTTCCAGACATACCCTTTCCCTATCCACCCAAGTTTGTATCCCTATTTAACCCATCAAGTTCACTTTGCTTTCTCATATATTCTTAGATGTGTGACGTTCCACTGATGCATGGTAAACTTACCAGAGACAGCATTCAATCTTAAAGAAAGCTGAATATTCTTTTCCAAGAAGCTACCAATTTACAATAGCTAATCTGCTTGCCGTTGGATTTCATATATGCCTCCTCCTTTCTCTCAGTTGAGATTTTGTCGGATCTTGCACAAGGACTGTGTATGTGATATTTCTTCTGACTTCTTTTGTGCAACTGTCTTGTTCTGTCTGGAGGACACAGTTTTCCTGTATTCATTGTCAACTCTGGCTCTTACATTGTTTCTGTCCCTTCTGCTGCAATGAGGCCTGGGCCTTGCGAGGATGAGAGGTGATCTAGATTATGTAGGAAGCTGCTCGTTTGTTCTGCTGCTCAGACCCAAAATAATCACACAGAAATGGCATTAATTACAACACTGCTTTGTCATAATTGGCTTATGCATTTTTTCTAGCTAACTCTTACATCTTGAATTGAGCCATTTCCATTAATCTATTTATCATCACGAGGCTCATGGTTTCTTGGTAAGGTTCTCCAGCATCTATCTCCTTCAAAAGCTACATAGCATATCCTTGATGCCACCAACCCTCTCTATATCTCTTCCAGCCTGGCTATAGTCTGCCTTGCTATAAGCCAAAGCAGCTTTCCTCATTAACCAGTAAAAGCAACACATCTACAGATGGACTTCTCACACCATTAGATGTAACATGATGGGGGCTGGCTTGTTCAGATTTCTGTCCTGCCTGGCTCCCCAGCTGTTTAGTCCCAGAGAAAAATCACACAAAGGACTCTGTAAGTTATAAAGCTGATTGGCCCTTTAGGTCAGGCTTCTTATTAGGTAACGCTCACATCTTGATTAACCCATTTTTCTGATCTATGTTAGCCATGTGGCTCAGTACCTTTTTCAGTGGGGCAGCTCACATCCTGCTGCTTCGGTTGTCTGGGCAGGAGTGGGAGGAATCAACTTCATCTTCCCCAGAATTCTCCTACGCTCCTTGCATCATTTCCACTTCCTGTCTGTTTTTTCTGCCTATACCTCCTGTCTGGCCAATCAGCGTTTATTTAAAACATGATTGACAGAATACAGACAATTCTCCCGCAATTAGATGAGCATTTTGTGAGCCTAATCTAAACCTTGGCCAGGTCTAAATATTTGTGTGAATCACCACCTACTTTCAGTAGACTGTTCTCTGATGGGGACTGAGATAAGCATTCATCTATGAGTATAAGAATATGTCATTAGGAAACAATTTGATATGTATATTTAAAAAACGATCACTGTAGGTCCTCCAATGGGGCTTAGAATCTGACTAGCCACAGGTTTTTGGCTTACCAATAGTGCCAAATACAAGTTTTCTCAATTAAATACCAGTGACAAATTTCTAGGAATGTAACCATTACATTTTCCTAAAATTATATTGAAATAAAATTGTGAAGCTACTTTCCCTCTTTTTCCTACTCTAAATCTTCTTGAATTATGTTCTTTATTGATTATTTTAAAAGTTTATTCATGTCTTTTTTTGTTTTCTTAATTAATTTCACTGACATCCTACATTCAAACTTATAAACATTTACCTTTATATGCCTTATCATTTTATTCTTATTTTATGTTATTGCCATCTACTTCCTAATTTAATTTTTCCCTTTAAAAAAAATTATGAGATGGACATTCTGCTATTTTAGTCTTTTTTAAAAATAAACATCTTAAGGAATAATTTTACATCTAGTAATCTTCTGTGTAAATCACACATGTTTTGGTATAGTGTTATTTTATTACTATTTTGTTCTAAATAGTTCCCAGGTATCACTGTGAGGTCTTGTCACCATGGGTTAGAATCCCAAACATCAACTTCTTTCAAATTATCTATTTTGTTTTTGAAAACTTATAAGTTGTTTATGCTCTACTCTAAGAATGTGATTATTTTCTAAAAGATAATCTAATTTTAAGAGACATTCAAAGCAAATTTCATGGCCTATTCACAATCATTATGTAAAAGATCAAGATGTACATGGAAAGAATACTTTACGTCAGGTTCTTAGGTGAAGCCAATTAAATTCTACCTGCATTTCTAGTTTAAGGAGCCAGTCTACCATTTCTGATTAAATGAGTTGACTTTTTTGTTGTTATTTAATTTCATTTTGTGAATGCTCTTTTTCATGCAGGTGCACATGTTTATGCAGATATGTATGCATGTGTAAGCATGTGTGTAGGTGTGGAAACCATGTGGCAACCACAGCTATTATTGTTTAGACATCATCAGCTTAGACTTACCTTTTTTTAGTTTTTTATGTCAGTCTTTATTTGCCTGGCACTCTCTTCTAGGCCAACAAGTCAGTGAACCCTAGGCTTCTGCCTGTCTCCATCTCCCCAGTATTGCAATTGCAAGCAAGTCCTACAATAACTTCCTCTTATTTACATATAGTTAAAACATAAGTTCTAATGGGTTCAGGGTGCTGTTCTTAGGAAATGAGGACTTTATGGATTGAATTTTCTTACAGCTCCATCCATGCATTTTGAATTAATTCTACTTTATAGGATCATTGCTCTGCAGGGTACTCAGGGTCATTCCTGACATGAAGACGCAGTGTTGACCTTCTCTTTATCTTTTGGATCTAAGGTCCTCAAGGAAGAGAGCCAAGTGCAGAGATAAGGGAGTTTGTTTTCTAGGGTTTATCCAATTTTTAAGAATACCAACTCACACTCTTTGTTGTCTTCTTTGTCCTGTACATCCTGACTCTGGCTGGCAATGTCATCATTGTGACCATTATCCATATTGACCACCGCCTTCATACCCCCCATGTATTTCTTCTTAAGTGTTCTCTGAAGAGACTTTCGGTTCCCTGCTCATCACCCCAAAAATGCTTGGTAACCTGTGGTTCTAAGTCACACAATCTTCCTGAAGTGCTGTGAGACACAGCTCTATTTTTCCTTGGATTTGGAATCACCAGCTGTCTGCTGTTAGCAGTCATGGGTTATCATTGTTATGTGGCTATCTACAATGGACTTCATTATAGTGCCATCATGACTTGGAGGGTGTGTGCCATTCTGGCATCTTCAGTCTGTGCTATGAGGTTCCTTCTCTCACTAGTTTAGGCTGTGTCCATTTATAGGCTGCCCTTTTGCAACTCACTGATTAAATATTTCTTCTGTGATGCCCAACTTGTTTTGCATGTGGCTGTGCAGTATCAGTCATCAAAGACATCTTGACATCAGTTCTCAGTCTCCAGGCAATCACAGCACCTGCCACTTTCCTATGCATCTCCTATGTCTTCATTATTACCACCATCCATTGTCTACTTTAAGCCCAAGTCATAGAACACCAGGGACCAGGACTATCTGATCTCAGTGACTTACACTGTTATATTGTACTCAACCCTGTTGTGGATAGTCTGAGAAACAAAGAAGTCCAGGATGCTCTGCAGAAAATGTAGGAAATAGCTATCATAGTTGTTAATTTATGTCCAAAGAGTTTCATCTTTTTCTTATGGAACTTGATGGGAAAAGTTATATAGCCAGGGTTTCATGTGATTAGGAGTCTCATACATCATAGCCAAGGCCAGGAAGAGGGCAAAAGTGGAACTGGAAGCCAGCCTTTAATAATTTTTGTTTTATTTCCTCAGTCTCTTTGTTAACATAATAAAAACACAGGTCACTTGCAAGACCTGTGCACAGACAGCCACTGGCCCTACTCCAGAAGATAATTACAAGGTCAAAGTATGATCTTATGTTCATTTCAAGCTTAAAGGAACCAATATATTTCTCATTGAATTACAAACCACACATTAAACATTACTCAATGGAATATTCTCATAATATAAATTAGATGCTTGAGCAAGAGGTGAGTAGGAGAGAAATATACAAACATCTAACTGCCGTGTGTTTTAATAAGATAAGCAATGCAAAACTAAAGAGATCTTTTAAGAAATGGATCTGGAATGAACTAAAACTTCACAGACAAAATATCTTCAAGTAGTCACATCTGAACTCCAAAGGAAATCTAGGTCTCCTCTCTGCCACAGGTGGAACTTCTAATGAAGGGGAGCTAAGTAAATGTCCTGAAGAGGGAAGGACACATTCAATGTAAAAGCTTTCTATTCAGTGTAGGATAGTCTTGAGAGTCTGGTCATATCATCAGAATGCAAGCGACTTGGGCTATTCTTTGCTTCTTATTGAAGAGAAGACAGATGGAGGAGAGGGGTTTCTGGGGCTAATAATAAAAATATCCTTCATAGAAAAAATTGTTTTAAGTCACAAAAAGGAAGAGGTTGCTTGTGAGGGAGAAGACTGCTGAGAATTCTGTAAAACTGCTGAATCAGGAAAGGTTAAGAAGAAATCTCAAAAAGTTGGGGGGGGCAGGTGATGGTGGTGCACACCTTTACTCCCAGCACTTGGAAGGCAGAGGCAGGCAGATCTCTGTGAGTTGGAGGCCAGTCTGGTCCGCAAGAGCTAGTTCCAGGACAGGCTAGCTGCAGAGAAACGCTGTCTCCAAAAACCAAAAACAGAAACAACAACAACAAAAAATCTTCTGAAGACTTCTTGAGAGTTGAGTCAGAGTGTGAGAAAATGGTGAGGAGAGCTAAGAGGAGCAGAGGGAATTTAGAAAAAGTTCTTCTAATTGAGTCTCCTTCTTCCCCTTATAAGCCAAGTTATCAAGCCAAAGAAAAGGATTAGGTGGAAATTTAAGCCAGGATAACTCCTTTGTAAAATATATTAAATTATCCATTACCATTGAAAAACTGAGCAATGCAAATAGTAAGGAATTCTGACATGAAGACTTCCATAAAATTTAATTGACTGAGTCAGAAATGAAATAATAATAGACTATTTACTCTTCCTTTCCTCAAAAAAGGAAAAAAGGAGAACAATGGATGTAAATTTTAGTTTCAATTTCTGAGAAAAAAATAAGTGATGAATGAATTAATAATTAGCAGGTATAATTATTGAGCAAAACAAATATTTTATTGTACTGAGAAATTAACTTCAATATCCACAAAGGATACATGAGTACACATTATTTTCTTTGTTAGATGTTGTCAAAATACAGAAATATGGAATAAAATATGCAAAGCTGTAGTGTATGCAATATAATATGTATACAGGTAAATCAATGTTAGAAAGTTCCAACCTTCCATCTGCATTGTCATTTAGAACTCCTAATACTCCTGATGCAGGAAAAACTACCTAGAGTTTTTATGTAAACCCAGTTAGTCAATGATGAGAAATCCAGGTTGAGTAACAAAAATACTTTGAGGTTCTGCTCTTTGCTTTCTCTCTGCTTTTCCTCACAAGGCCCTATAGTAAACCCAGTTCCAGAAAACATTCCCTACACTGAAGGAAAAGGAACCTCATCCTTCCTCATTTCTTCCTCCACTTGATAGATTCCAGGAAGGTACATGACCCACATGCCAAGTGATTCCTGCATTTCGTGTCTTGCTATGACCAGTCAGTGGCCATTCTATGTCCACCATGCCTTCATCACCCTCATATACTCTTCAACTGTTCCATTGTGTTTGTGGTCTTGAGATATAGTGAGTGATATAGTAAACTAGAGTCAACATGGCATCCTCAAACCATCCACCTAACACCTCACTTACCTACCCCTCCCTACCAGGACTCAAGTCTTTCTGAGAGACTTCTCTGGAAAGTGAGGAGCATTCACACTCCCCTGTTTCAATGACTCCTTTCTGTCCTTGATGAGGCATCAGAGTTTACCTGGGGGCAGGGATGAGAGTCTGTTCCCCCAGTATCCCACTAACAGCAAGGCTGTCTTCTCCAAAGGTTGTATTCTTTTTGTTATTCTAACAGCAAACCCTGAATTTGTCTCACCCCCATAGTTCACATTATGTTTCACACATAGAATATATTAGTGCTCACATTTTGATATTCAAAATCATTCTCTCCAAAGTAAAAGAGGCTTTCCACTCTAGAAAAGTTTGCCTAACTTAAATCCTCTTTCAGTTTTCAACAAAAACGTTTCAGTTATGAGTTCTTAAAAGTCCTTTTGAAATGCAGTTGCTGTCCCCTCTGGATTCTTGTGATCTTTCCCCGGGGCAGATAATGTCCCCCGAAACAATGTGGAATAATAATAACAATTGGAAAAAGAGGAGAAGCATTAGATTGCCATCCATAAGATTTCTACACAGTTTGTTTGTTTGTTTGCTTGCTTGCTTGTTTTTTGAAATTCATAAATTATTTACTTTTCATTTGGAGCCTTCAAGTATAGAAGTTCCTGTCATAAGCTCATTTTTCTTGAATAGAAAATCCCATTTTCAAAGTATAGTTCTCCAACAGTACACAAGTCTCCATCCAAGTGGAGTTTGAATATCCTTTACTGGAGGTTAATCCTGTCTGCCAGCTACATATCCATCCAATATGTAGAGTGGGGTTTCTTCCCATCTTCCTAGTGTGAGAGAGGTGATTTCCCTGTTTCTTCACAGGTTTAGCTCCTCAGAATGGCTAATACAGCTATTGGGCTGGCAGAGATTCTTTCTCTTCCTAAAAAAAGGAAAAGCAATAAGCAAAAGCCTGTTAAAATACAGAATCTCTAATCAGTTGGTACCAAAACCAGAGCAACAAAAGCTACAAATGTGAGGCGGGGAACGATTAAGAACCAAGTTTGTAATGGGGATGAGAGTGAGAATGGAGGAGATGGGTATCAGAATGATGACAATGTACTTTTTACATATTTGAGGTTGTCAAATAACACATTCAATAAAAAGCTACAACAAAAAGCAGTCTGTCTATCCATGATCACATTCCCAGAAGCAGTGTCTTTAGACTGGTTCCAAAGCATTATACAAATATGTGTAGGGGCAGATATTAAAAGCAACAGTTAATAAATGGGACCTTCTAAAACTGAGAAGCTTCTGTAAGGCAAAGGACACAGTTACTAAGACAAAAGGGCAGTCTACTGTATGATGAAAGATCTTCACTAACCACACATTGGAGAGAGGACTGATCTCCAAAATATATAAAGGCATCAAACTACCAAATAATTCAATAACAAAAATGGGGTACAGATCTAAACAGAGAATTCTTAAAAGAAGAATTGCAAATGGCCGAAAGACATTTAAGACATTGCTCAGCATTTTTAACCATCAGGGAAATGCAAATCAAAACAACTCTGAGATACCATTACACAGATCAGAATGGCTAAGATCAAAAATACCAGTAATAGCTTATGCTGGAGAGGATGTGCAGTAAAAGGAACACTCCTCCATTGCTGGTGAGAGTGTAAGCTTGGAAATAAGTATGTCAGTTTCTCAGAAAATTGGGAATCAATCTACCTCAAGACCCAACAATACTACTCTTGGGCATATACCCAAAGGATTCACTCATACCACAAGCACATTTGCTCAGGTGCATTCATAGCAGCATTATTCATCATAGCCATAACTTGGAAACAACCTAGATGCCCTCAACTGAAGAATAGATAAAGAAAAAGTAGTACATTTACATAATGGAGTACTACTCAGTGGTAAAAAAATAATGACCTCTTGAAATTTGTATGCAAATCGATAGAACTAGAAAAAAGACATCTTGAGTGAGGTAACTCAGACCCAGAAAGACAAACATGGTACGTACTTACTCATAAGTGGATATTAGATGTAAACAAAGGATAATTAGCCTATAGTCCATGATTCGAAGAGGTTAGGTAACAAGGAGAATCCTAAGAGAGACATACATTGATTCCCCCCGGAAAAGGAAACAGATAAGACCTCCTGAGATAATTAGGAGGCAGGGAGAAAAGAGGGTGGAAGGGAAGGGGGAGGGGGGGAAGAGGAGGGAGGAGGGAAAGCGTCAGACTTAGTTGACTCCCCATGAGAAGCCTTACACTTTCTGAGGAATCAATGGGGAGGTAGGGTCAGGAAGGTGGAGAGGGAAGCAGAAGCAAGAGGAGGGGAGGAAGTGGGAATGGGGATAATTATGTAAAATGAAAAAATATTGTATTTAAAAATTTCTTAATAAAAAATGAAAAGAAAGAAGAGATGACTGTGTTTTCAGAATTTGTTGGTTAGATCTGCACGTTAGGAAAGGCCTTATTTTCTTTCTTTTTTCTTATTAACTTTTATTGATTCTTTGTGCTTTTCACATTATTCATTCTGATCTCGCCCATCTGTCCCTCCCCTGCTTCAACAATCATCCTTAAAACCTCTTCCCTCAAAGCATAAAAAAAAAATTAGGCCTAGATGTCAGCTAGACTGGTCAGAACACCAGCTTTCCCATTGTCATCCACCCCATCACGTCCCTGTGTACAAGCTCTCCATGGGATGATGATTGCCTCAGTCATCCCTTCCAAGGCAGCCTGTTCTTCTGTTCTCATACCCTGGGGTCCTTCTCACTCACACCTCCAGGGCCAGCTCCACTGTTTTGCCCAGGCTAGGTGCAGGGCCATCTCTCCAAATTGCTACCTCATTTATGCCACCACATGATAGACACGGAGAGAGGGGATCAGTTTTGCTGCTTTCAGCACCCCCAGGTTTGCAGGAACTTTGTTCAACTGTCTCTGGATTTCTGTCATTATCTTGATGCCCACATTATATTATGCTCATATAATCCTTCCCCTCTCTCTCCCTCTCTCTCTCTTTGTCCGGATTTTCAGAGTTCAGCCTGGTGCTTTGCTTGGTTGTGGATCTCTGTATCTGCTCTCATCAGTTACTAGATGAAGGCTCTATGATGACAGTTAGGGCATTCACCAATCTGACTACAGGGAAAGGCCTTTCTACTATTGCTAGGAATCTTAGCTGGGGTCATTCTTGTGAATTACTGGTAACTTCCCCAGCACCAGATTTCTCCCTAACCTCATAATGGCTCCCTCTGTCAAGATCTCTATTTCATTGCTCTCCCACTCCATCCCTCCCCCAACTTAACTATCCTGTTCCCTCATGCTCTCATCCTCCACCCCCTCCCCTCTACTGTCCCCTCTTCCTTCAGTTTACCTGGGAGATCTCAGCTATTTCCCCTCCCAGGGAGATCCGTACATCCCTCTTAGGGTGCTCCTAACTACCTAGCTTCTCTGGAGCTGTGGATTGTAGTCTGGTCACCCATTTTCGTTACATCCAGTATCCACTTATGAGTGAGTTCATACCGTGTGTGTCTTTCTGAGTCTAAGTTACCTCCCTCAGGATAAGTTTTTCTAGTGTCATCATCCATTTGCCTGAAAATTTCACTGTCATTTTATTTAACCAATATATCCATGTTTTCTATCATATCTTCAGTGCCTGAGATTTTTCTTCCATATCCTGAATCCTGTTGCTGGAGTTTGACTCTATAGTTCCTGTTCAAATTCCTAATTTTGTTTATTTCCAGTCTTCCTTCAGTTTGGGTCTTTATCATTGATTCCACGTCTGTCTTAAGATCTAGAGCAATTTTATTCAAATCCTTCTCTGCTTGTATGTAATTTCCTGAATTTATATAAATTATTTATTTATTCCCTCTTTAATGGCCTCTGTCATCTTCATATAGATTGTTGAAGATGTTTTCATGGGTTACAGCTAGGCTCCATTGGAGATATCACGTCCTGGCTGTTACTGATTACATTTTTACACTAACATCTAGGCATTTGGCATTGGGATGGTTATAGGTCTAGGTGATTGTAGGAAGATAAGGCCTGCAAGGCCAAGAGATGCCTTAACCTGGAGTCTCCCTGAGGGGCTAGCAACAGGCACTGTCAGAAGTTCTGATCATGCCTCGCCTATGACGGGCAACCATATAATGTCAGCAGAATGTAGTCTGGGTGCTGGGAGGAAGGTACATAAGGCTCTCCTTATTGCTCAATAAATAAGTCTGTTTGCCACTTGCCTGACTCCCGGAGTCTATGCCATTGACTTCGTGCCTTCTCACCCTCTCCCAGAGGGAGCTGTTAGGACCCAGCTACACCTGGTGCCTAAACAAGTTCTAGTCTCCTAGACTAGAACAAGAGAGAAACAAGGAGTCTCTCTCTCCTTACTGGCAGCTCTGGACAGCTCCCCCAAGATGGTGTATTTTAGTGAGAAGACCCCTCAGTCCCTCTGGCAAAAAGGTGTTGGGGGACATTCTCTCTCTCTCTCTTTCTCTCTCTCTCTCAGGAACTTTTTTTGTTTTTCAGTTCACCAGGTACCTCCACATAGTGGAGGGGGAACCAAGGCTTGGCTCCTAGGCTCCCAAACACTGTCCCTCATCTGGAGACACCATGTGGGCATACAGCCGTAGCATAAATAACCATGGAAGTCCCCCATTAACCATAAAGCATAAATGTCCAACACAACGATCTACTCCTGCTGACCGCCATCTTCTCTCTGACTGCTGCTTGCCTGCTATCTCCCTCAACAAAATGGGTAACCTCTCCTTTACCTCCATGTTTGATCTCTCTACGACATCTGATGATGAGGAGACAGACAGTTCAAGCCCCACGAAACTTCTGAGAGCACAGCCACAGTTAAAAGACCACAGGTGCCACTTACCCATCAGCTCCACTCCTGCAGCAGGAGGCTACGCCTCCACTATAGTCAAGCTGTTCTGGAGCCAGCCACGTTTCTTAGTTGGAAAACTGGCTTACGATGATCAGGCAGAAACTCGAGCATGAACAAATCTCTTAGCTAATATTCCAGTGACCCTTGACACGCTCACTGGACAAGATAACTTTGTTCATTCTATCTATCAGGCACAGTTGATCCAATAAGTCTACTACCAACAGGTTTCTTATCTGACCTTCAAGGCCTTTAAGGCTGTGGTGTGGGAGGTCTTTCTGTCTATGTGTTGCTTTTATTGGCTAGTGAACCTATGGTAAGGGCAAAACAAAACTAGGCAGGAAAAGCTAACTGGAATGTTGGAAGAAAGGAGGTGGAGTCAGAGAGAAGCCATGGAGCCACCAGAGATAGATGCTGGAAACTGCCGGTAAGCCACTGCCACATGGCGATACACAGATTAATAGAAATGGTTTAAATTAATATAAAAGTTAGTCAATAAGAAGCTAGAACTAATGGGCCAAGCAACAGTTTAATTAATACAGTTTCTGTGTGATTTTTCAGGTCTAAGCTAGCCAAGCAGCCAGGAACCAATAAGTGGCGCCCTCCTCACTACAGGCATGTACCCCATGGGAACCTTCAGCTTACTTCCACAGTCTCATTAAAGAGCCAGGAGAACTTTTTACTGATTAGAACTTCAGAAAAGCCTTACCCATCAGAGATGGGCTACAATATTACAGTTCGTGCTCTTGAGATCTAACCCTTGTTTTAGTGTTTTGCTTTAATATACACACATACATACATATATACATATACATATATACACACACACACACATATATATATATATATATATATACACACACATGATCTATAGGATCCCATAGAGATATCGTAGCTACCGAGACCACTGGAAGTAGTATTAAGAAAACACTGCTCCCTCTCCCAGTAGATTTTGTTTTCTTAGGTTTATGGAGGAGACAGAGAGATAATTGTTATGTTAAAGGTTGATTATAAGTTGTAATAGGGTTGAGGTAGAGCATTGAAGTTTAAACTTGGGGATCTCTTTTAAGAAAGAAAAGAGGGGAAAAGATGGGATATGATAAGTTAGATTAGTGCATCTACTTATGAACTATTTTTAGCAGTTATTAATTATAGACAATTTATGTTGGTATAGTTATTCTTTATTGATACATATGTAAAATTATTTTTGTATTCCTGTCTAAGGTAATTTGTATATTGACACAAATTCAAAATTAAATTGTTCTATTGTGTATATTCCTATTTCTGTTTACAATGTTTCTGTACACAAATGTAAAAGTATTTTTGTTATACTGTATGTATGCATGTTTCCATATCTACTTAAGATATTTAGTATATTGATATAATTTAAAGGTATTTTTGTCATATTGCACTATACAGTTCTAACTTTGACCAAGATATCTTTATATATTATTATAATTTTGAGGTTATTGTTCTCATTCTGCATATCTGGTAAAAGATTGTTCATTTTTATATTATGAAGCATTAGTCTTTAGCTATATAGGTTATTAAGAATTTCAAATTAATAGACACCCATATTTGCTAGACCTTGGGCACTTATGACTGACAATGTCCCTGCCTATGCCTCTCAACAATTCAAAGACTTTCTGTGGTCCTGGAAGATTTCCCATACCACTGACATTCCCTGCAATCCACAGGGGCAAGCCATTGTGTAAAGGACAAACAGCATTCTTAAGGAGCTGTTGACCAGGACTATCTTGCCAGAGGCTAGGAGACATCCTCATCTGGCTTTAACAGGACTCTTCCATCTGGCCTTTTCTATATAGACATTCTCAGTTTTGATGACAAGGGGCTCAGTCTGTCCTACACTCATTGTACATCTCTGCCAAGGAACACACTGCTGAGCCTGGTAAGATGGAGAGATCCTATCTTTCTCCAATGGCAATGGCTAGCCGCCCCCCCCCCCCCGCTAACCCGTGGGAGAGGGTGTGATTGTGTTTTTCCTCACACTGCCATAACACCAATATGGGTCCTGGTAAGAGATGTATGTCCAGATATATATCCATGAACCAGCCTGTTTCCACCAAGGAGAAAATAACCTAGGATAGGTAATGTACATACTCCCCTTTCTTGCTCTCATTGCTCTCCCAAACAAACTGGTTTATTATTAGAGGAAGAAACTGGCACTTTAAATACCTTGATGAGACTCAATTGTGACTCTCTTTTCCTCATTTTGTATGACACCTTTTAAGATGATGAACGCTAGTCCAGCATGCCAGGAGCTGGCTAAATATATTAAGGGCCCAACTAAATTTCTGTATTATTCATTAGAGCTAACACATGAATTTTTTCAACTAGATCAGATAAGGGCTGAGGTTATTATTTTTGACTCTTCATGTTTTGGAAAAGTTTGACATAATATAAAAAGGCTGTGTGATCCCTCCTGTGTGCTATCATATGTCTTTATTGGCAGGGTGGTATTGTTAATCCGTATTCTCTTTTTCTTAATTTTTATTATTTAAAAATAAGGTAACCTCGGGTGCATGGGGGGGGGGTGGGAGGGTTGTTGGAAGGGGAGAGGGTTAGAGAGAAGGAAGTAGGGGAGGAATGGGGAAAGCTCGGTGGACTGGGATGGGGGGGAGGGAGGAAGGATGGATATGGGATCAAGGAAGAACATATTTCAACTAAGGGAGTCATTTTAGGGTTTACAGGAGACTTGATTATAAATGGGATCCCAGGTCCAAGGAGAGATCCCCAGATTGTTCTCTGGACAGAAGAGAGGGTGCTTGAAACGGCCTAGGCCCATAACCATACTGATGAATATTTTGCTTATCACCATAGAACCTTCATCTGGCGATGGATGGAGATAGAGACAGAGACCCACATTGGAACACTGGACTTAACTCCCTAGGTCCAAACAGCAGAAGGAAAGAGAACATGAGCAAAGAAGGCAAGACCAGAGGGAACCTTCATCCAACGATGGATGGCAATACAGATGGAGACCCATATTGGAGCACCAGACTGAGCCCCCCAAGGTCCAAATGAGGAGGAGAAGGATGAAGAAAATGAAAAAGGAAATAAGGACTGCGAGGGATGCGATCACCCACTGATACAAGGGGACGGATCTAATGAGAATTTACCAAGGCCAGTTGGACTGGGACTGAACGAGGATGCAATCCAACCATATTCTCTGAATGTGGCCGGATTCTCTGAATGTGCTGGCCTGGAGTCGTTCTGAAAAGCCGTTGACAATGACACTGGGACTTGTTTCCTCTGCATATACTGGATTTTGCGGATCCAGTCTGTCTGGACACTCACCTTCCTGGAACTGGAGGGAGGGGGGAGGAACTTGAACTTCCCACAGGGCAGGAAACCCTGACTACTCTTAGGGATGGAGAGGGAGGAGGAGAGGGAGTGGGGGGAGTGGGAGGGTGGTGGGAGGAGGGGCGGAAATGGAAACTTGTATAATTTAATAAAATTACTTTCAAAAAAATAATAATACCATTCAAAATTTCCACTTCCTCCCCTCCTCCCATTTTCCTCCCCCTCCTCCCCTCCCCCTCCATTCCTAAGATAGGACAGGGTACCCTGCCCTGTGGGAAATCCAAGGCCCTCCCTGCTCCACTCAGGCTTAGGAAGGTATGCATCCAAACAGACTAAGATCCCAAAAAGCCAGTATATGCAGTAGAAACAAATCCCAGTGCCATTATCATTGGCTTCTCAGCCCCCAATGTCAGCCACATTCAGAAAGTCAAGTTTGATCACATGCTCTTTCAGTCCCAGTCCAGCTGGCTTTGGTGAGCTCCCATTAGATCAGGCACACTGTCTCAGTGGGTAGACCAACCCATCGCAGTCCTGACTTCCTTGCTCATTTTCTCCCTCCTTCTGCTCTTCAACCGGACCTTGGTACCTCAGTCAAGTGCTCCAGTGTGGGTCTCTGTCTCTATTTCCATCCATAGCCAGCGAAGGTTCTATGGTGATATTCAAGATAGTCATCAGTGTGACTATTGGAGAAAGCCAGTTCAGGCACCCTCTTCTCTACTGCCCAAGGACCTAGCTAGGGACATCCCTGTGGACACCTGGGAACCCCTCTAGAGCCAAGTCTTTTGCCAACCCTAAAATGGCTCCCTTAATTAAGATATCCCTGCTCCCATATCCACCCTCCCTCCATCTCAACCATCCCACTCCCCAAGCTCTCCCCAATCCTCCCCTTCTCCCTTCTCCCTTTTCTCCCCCTCTCTCCCCTTTATTCCACCCCATCCCCACCCCCATGCTCCCAACTTTTGCTCAGTGATCTTGTCTGCTTCCAATTTCCAGGAGGATCTAAATATGGTTTTCTTTTGGTTCACCTTATTATTTAGCTTTTCTAGGATTGTGAACTATAAGCTGAATGTCCTTTGTTTATGGTTAGAATCTACTAATGAGTGAGTACATACCATATTCATCTTTTTGGGTCTGGGTTATCTCACTCAGGATAGTGTTTTCTATTTCCATCCATTTGCACACAAAATTCAAGATGTCATTGTTTTTTTTTTTACCACTGAGTACTACTCTAATGTGTAGATATGCCACACTTCTTTCTTCCATTCTTCCATTGAGGGGCATCTAGGTTGTTTCCAGGTTCTGGCTATTACAAATAATGCTGCTATGAACACAGATGAACAAATGCTTTGTAGTATGATTGGGCATCTCTTGGGTATATTCCCAAGAGTAGTATTGCTGGATCTTGAGGTAGGTTGACTCCCAATTTCCTGAGAAACCACCACACTGATTTCCAAAATGGTTGCACAAGTTTGCATTCCCACCAGCAATGGATGAGTGTTCCTCTTATTCCACATCCTATCATTCTCTTTAAATATCTTCTGCAGCATATTCAACAGCAGTGGATAACAACTGAGGCAACTCTGCAGATTTTAGTGGTCCTTGGGCATCGTTCTCAAAGTTCCCTGCAGGAGGTTATGCATGCCTGGTTATCTGAAATTCAAAAGGTACCTTCTAATCCCCCCATCCTGGCAGTTTTCGAGGAGTGAATGTTCTTCCAGGGCTGGTAGTAAAAGACTGGTCAGAGCCTGTTTGGCAGGCCAGTCTAAGACAGGCACAGTCCAGTTGCTGAGCCCTGCTGAGACAGAGTCAACAAGGCCTGAGCAAAGAACTCTGGTTCCAGCTGAGCAACCATGCAAAAAAGGGTTCATATGTAGGAAGACAAGGCCTACAAGGTTGAGAGAAAAATCAACCTGGAGTCTGCCTGAGGGCCTAGTAACAGTCACTGTCAGAGGTTCTGATCATGCCTGGTCAACAAGAGGCAACCATGCAAAGGCAATGGATTGGAATGCAGCCTGGGTGCTGGGAGGAGGGTATATAAGGCTCTCCCCACTGCTCAATAAATGAGTCTGCTTTGCCACTTGCCTGACTCCCAGAGTCTATGATGTTGACTCCGTGCCATCTCACCCCCTCCACCCAGGGAGCCATCAGGACTCAGCTACAGCTGATGATATCGGGTTTTGTCTCTACTGGATGAATGTTTTGATTTTTGGTTTCTGCTTCCTCCCTGGACTTTAGAGGAACGTTACAGCTGTGTGTTGCCTGTTGGGAAATTTTCCATGGACCAGTTTCCCTGGGATACACAGCTGGTGTGTTCACATGTTGCTGGTATTGGTAACAGGGATAATGGTATGAGCTGGAAGAAGGAAGGTTGAAGACAGTATTCATGATCTCTCGAGGATAGGGTCAGAGAGGAAAGGAAGACTACAGTAGATTATATGCTACAGATCTGGGGGTAAGACTGGGTGATTGGATCTGAAGGAGCACGAGAAATGGTGTAAATTCTCTGTCTACCTGCTTCCTTGGCAAGAGTGACTTTTGGGTTAGCAGGGGGTGACTGCTGGGGTTGAGAGCCAGGGCAATGCAATGAGTAAGGGGAGGGAGATTAGGAGGCGAATGATATGTGAAATCCATAGAAGATGGAAATTGGGGGCAGGGTAGGCTATCAAGATTGATGTGCTGCAGAACTGGGGATAAGGCTAGCAGATTGGATCCAGGGGAACAGAGAGAGAAAAGAGCATCATTTTTTATATAATCAATTCTAGTGCATCCCTAAAACAATGCTATCATCACTGAGTGATATAGAGATAATTACATTCTTTAAGAATCAAACATTTAAAAAGAAGGGATGTAAATAAATGTGTTTGTCTGACATTCAACTCTCTGTGGTCTCTTTTAGGAACTGTCATTTAGTGTTTGTAGTCTTTGGTCAAAAGAACCTAGAAACTGACAGAGCATCTGCAGTCCCCATATGTGCTTATACATGGAAGAGTCAGTGGAAACAAATTAATCCTCACAAAGATTGAAACTAGATCCAAGTTAACTTAGTCCCCAGTTAGATAAATGGGATCTTGTCCCTACTACCACCTGCCAGGGAGTACAATAAAATCCCTACTACAGGAAGATAATGTAATCTAGAGCTTCAATTTGTCTTTATAATTTATTTATATAAAGCAGTGATAAGCAACTATGGCCTGCCAGCTGATGTGACCACCATCTGTTTTTGTACAGACAGCAAGATGTAAAAGAGTTCAGAATTTTAATCAATTAAAAAGTAAATAAAATGAAAGTTTTTTTAAAAAAAATACAGAAAGTATATTATATTCTTAATTTTATTAACCATACAAGTTGGTTTTCAATGACTACCATAAGTATTAATTTACATATTATCTATAGCCATATTGTGGTTACCTTCGAAAAATTTAACACAGCAGAGATTATGGTTCAAACCCTTAAATTATTTACCATTTGTCCCTAATCAGGAAAAACTTAGACTCCTGATAGAGTGTTCAGAATGCAACAGAACTTTACAGATGCAGCAGAAGGAAGGAAAAAAAAAGAACTAAAAGTCAAGTAGAAGGCAAAGCACACCATAGGGACAGACCAACAAAAATTGCTCTGTGGACTCGACAAGAGAACTTTAACATGACTTCAAATGTTACAGATTCTCCCAAAGATGGTCCACAATGAGTCTCACATGTGTGTAAAGCCCTTCATTATACTGTGGACAGAACTGGACTTAACAATTCCTAATATAATACAGCAAAGATGATAGGACATCATTTCCATGCTAAAAAAACTGTCTTATTATACATTGTATACAATGATAGGTCCATGTAACCAGACTGGAGGCAGACATACTTCTTCAGTCACTTTGAAGAAGCAAGGTGTTGTGTTTTAAGAATACCAGTGAGAATTCTGTGTGCAAAACACCTGAGAAATTTCTAAAACATAATACTCACAATTGACAACCAGAAAGGAAAAAAAAAACAACTTCAGTCTTCTAATCACAAGGACCTAATTCTCTCAGCAGCTTGGAAGTGCATGCCATTCTGCAGCAATGGCCACATCCCTGTACATACTCTGTAGATTCATGATTCCTTGAGCAGAAGACAGAGGGAGATGATACCCAGATATCTGTGTAAGGAAATAGGCCAAAATGGTGTGTTATTTTAAGGCACTGAGTTTGTTTTATAGCAATAAAAAACTACAATGAATAGTATTGGATGTAAAATAATGGACTTGTGAACTGAATGCTTTAAACTGGTGATGGGAAATAAAAATGCATGGAAGGACATCTTCAAAGTGGTGAAAGAAAATAGATCCTGAATGAGTTCCAAACCCATGGAAATGCCCATTAAAAAGGGACCAATTTTAGTTACTGAGTTTGTATCATGTCTCTCTATACAACATGGAAAAATACCACATACTCATCATAATGAGAACTCTCATATCTGAAAATAGACAGTTTGGGATTATTTTCCAATTTGCTTTATTTCATGGCAATGACAGGCCTTTATCACTGAGTGAATGGAATAAACCTTCTGCCTCTTGATTAACCATTATTTAGAAAGGGTAACCCACACAGGAGAAGCCATGAATGATGCAAATTCAGATGCAGTCTCTGGGTCTGTGTCCTTGGATCGCTATGGATTTCAGGATTTCATTTTTAAACAGGAGTGGCAACAGTAAACCTGTCCTGCTATCTGGCTTTCCTCAAAATTAGTGAAGTGGTTTCTTTCTTTTTTCTTCATTTTTTTTTGCTGCATGTTCTTTCTCACTGGACAAATCTTCAGACCTATGTGTAGACTTCACCCTTCATCAAGTGAATATAGTGTGGGAGGTCTTTCTGTCTGTGTGTTGCTTTTACTTCAAGAGGAAGATGAGCATTGAAGAGGCTCCTTATAGAGTTTGCTAACCATTTGGGCAAGTAACAGCTCTTTCCTGGACTGACTTATAAACTGGACATACAGGATCCACAGAGAAATGACTGCCGAACTTGCCTAAAGGTGAGATAGTCCTTCATGGTTCCTGCTTCATGAAAGAGTCTGCTAGATATGCTGAAGGACACAGAAACAAGTGACTGACAAATTGCCAATATAGGCAGAACTGTCTTTGAAATTTCCTGCTTCATGGAAAAGTCTGCTAGATACTATGGGCCTATAGGCTGAAGATGAATGTCCCAATGATACAGAAGAACTTTGGGTGATTTCCTAGGTAGTAAGATGTCTCTGTCAATTCTAGAGTTTTGGAAGCTGATTACAATGCACTTCCTATTTATTTAGATAATATTATAACCTTCTGGAGTCTTTGATAAAGTTGAAGAACTTATAGTTATAGTTTTCCTTAGTTATGATAAAAGATAAAGTAGATATTAATATTATAACTGTAATTCTTGCTTGATAACTGTTTTGTTATGTGTAATTTTACTATATTAAAGTTAAAACCTTCCTTTTTGTTTAAACAGAAAAGGGGAAATGATGTGAGAGTTCCATCTGTCTGTAACATGAGGGCTGGCTTATTGGGGTTTCTGTCCCACCCGATACCCCACAGCCGGCAAGTCCCAAAGAAAATTACACAGAGTCTACATTAGGTTTTAAACTGATTGACCCATTAGGTCAGGATACTTATTAGTTCTTATAACTTATATTACCCCATTATCCTTATCTACGTTAGCCACACGGCTCAGTACCTTTTTCAGCTGGGCAGGTTACATCCTGCCTCTTTGGTGGTCTGCACAGGAGTGGTGGAGGGAGCTTCCTGCTTCCCAGAATTCTCCTGTTCTCATTGCATCACCTCTACTTCCTGTCTGGTTTTCCTGCCTATACTTCCTGCCTGGCCAATCAGCATTTATTTAAAATATGATTGACAGATTACAGACAATTCTCCCGCACCATCTGTCTATGTATTGCTTTTATTGGTTAATGAGTAAGGAAATTGACTTAGCCTATAGCATGGGAAGAGAAAGGTGGAGTAAGGGAGATGCCATGAATCCTCCACCTGAGACAAACACTGGGAACACTACCCGGTAAGTCACTGCCATGTGGTGATATACAGATTAATATAAATGAGTAAAATTAATATGCAATAGTTACCCACTAAGAAACTAAAGCTAATGGGCCAAACAGTGTTTTAATTAATATGGTTTCTGTATGATCATTTCAGGTCTAAGTGGCTGGGAACAAATAAGTGACCTCCTTCAACAGAAATATATCTTTGCAACATACTGAAAACATTACAGAAAACCATAATTGATCAAAACCCATTCAATTTTTGATGTGGCCTCCATTTCAGTCTGTGTTTTCACAGTCAAATAGGAATCTCAGGACTGTGGACAGCACACCTCTCATTGTAGCTGATACCTTTTCCTTCCTTGTGTGTGCTCACTATTCTTAGGTCATCTGAAACATTTCATCTTCTTCTAAGATGTACCTCCATAGTTTTAAAGTTACCCTTACTATAATGCAGTATTAAAAAATTGCAACACCAGAACACAAAGGTGCTTTTGACAGAGAGCTGTATATGTTCCTGTGTCCTCATTTACTTATCACGAAGTCTGCAACCTGATACCTTTAGCTTCACCAAAGAAGTTTTGTCAATATGTGTTCAAAATCATTTGTTCATGTCATTTAGGCTACTGCTGGACTTTGAGTCTTTCTTCACTTGTACAAATAATCAAAAACACTGTTAAAATGTGTTCAGTTCCACACAAATGCATATAAAAGTACAGAGGAGTGAGTAGCACAAATGAAGAATTTTTTTTAATCACATACTTTCATGTATGTTTAGAGTAGGACCCAGTTAAGTATTACTGCCCCAGAAGAAAGCTCCAGTTTTATCAATCACTGCAATCTAATTTGCCCTTCTTGACTCTATATGTAAAGGCATTATTGAAATGGTAGAAAAATTAATTCATACATATATTACCAAAGAAAATGTCTTTAAAAAGTCCTATTAAGAGGAAAAAGACCTAAGACCCAGGGTCTTTTGTAGAGAATATTTTACTGTCTTGTTTCTTAAACTTTATATCAAAGAGTTCAGCAGAGAAATAACAGTGTAGATCATTATAGTAATGATGATAATGAATACCTTACATAATTGGAGGTGGCCACACAGCTGTTATAACCCTTAGCTGTTAGAAGATAGCAATAGTTGATGCCAAAAGATAAAGATCAAAGAAGAACTGGGTTGCACAGCCTTGGATATCTATGAACTAGTAGGGATAAAGGAAGTCAGAAAACATATGAGGGATGATGGCATAACATAGAAAGTCTCAGAGATGGAGAGGATGCTCAGGAAAAAGTACACGGATGTATGGAGAGGATGGCCCAGACAAATAATAGTCACAATGATCACGTTGCCTGACAGAGTCAGAAGGTACAATGTCAGGAAAACAATAAAGAAGACAAGCCTGTTCTACCCAACCAAAGCTGGAGAAACCTTCAAGGAGAAACTCAGTCATAAAAGTGGAGTTCTTTGGCATGGAGGCAGGTGGAGGTTTTCACATCTACTCAGGTTTTTGAAGCTTTCCATTATACATTCATTGTTTCTTCACAGATAGGAATGCATGGGGTATTCAGCTGTGCCTGTCTTATTTCAATATCTGCAAGCTAAACTTATGGCTTATGAATTGTTTTTTCAGAAGCAAGATATACATCTGAGTGCTGATGGCTGTCTCCATTCTCTCCCAAATGAACTCACCACACTGAGCGAGTGTATCTTCAGGTTTTACCCAGCCTCCACTGCAAATAAAGACTAATTCCTCAGACACCAAGGCATTGTTGTGTAGAGAAAGCTTTCAGCAACAAGAATAAAAGGTCCTAATCACTTTACTATGTGGGTAAAAATTTGGTGGCAGACCATTTGGTTCGGGATAAGAAATTGGAGGTTTCTTCCCTGGAGAATATTATTTTTACCCACCCTAAGTATTCATTAGTTACCTATCATTTATTTTTGGTCTAGATTTGGGCATCATGAGGTTCACCCCTTCTGCATTAGCAAGACTTGTTATACTTATCATGTCTTATTTAGGCAGCCACATTGTTGAGAATTCCTAGGTGTGGTTCCCCTAACATTTCTAGGAGAAATAATATCACAGCAAACTTTCAGTTCCTCTGGTTCTTATACTCTTTCCTCCCCCACTTACATGATGTTCCCTGAGCCTTAGCTGCATTAGTTGTGAGGATCCGATGGGGCTGATCAAATGGATTAGGCATTGCTAGACACTGCAGGATCACTTGTTTTCTTTTCATTTGATTAGTTCTGCTATCTCTAATGATCTCCATATGTTGTGAAGAGAAGTTTCATTGTTGAGGAATGAGACATACTATTTTCTGTGACTGTTAGGAGAAATATTTAGAAGTCATATGCATGTAAGCAACATATGCACTGATCAGATTATATTATATCATATATTTAGGAATATATGATACACAAACACACACATATATTTATATATAATTTCTATGTGTATAAAACAACAATTAAAAATGTTAAAGGCTGTGAATTTGAGAAAGTTTTATGGGAGGAACCCAGAAGCAATTTAATGAGGAAAGTAAAAAATTACATAACTGTATTTTTATTTATAAAAATTTAAAAAATGGATGTTGAGAAGTCCCACAGATAAATGTTTACAGACTCTTGATGTTCCAACTAGAAACTCAAGATAATTTCAATTATTTATATGCCTTTAGCCAATTTCTGTTTGTTAAAAATGATTATTACAATGTAATTAAATTTTATACATTTGTTCCACTCTTCTTGTCATCTTTTATAGATGTTTTATCTACTATAATTTTTGTCACTGTCTTTTAATCCATAACTGGTTCTAAGCCATAGTATCATCAGCATGGTAAATGCAAAAAATTGATTCTAAATTTGTGGGACAGAAATTAACATAAACAATATGTATTATGTGTGCACTTAGACAGTGATTCTGAGCTCTATGTTGCTGTTCATGGAGACTGGAATAGCTCTTGCAACTTGCACATTTGGTTAACTTAAGTGTGGACTAAGCTCTGGGAATCCTAGTAAAGGCTTTTACCTGAAAACTATGGTTCAATATGTTTGAGTTAGCCATAACAAAATACCTGAACTCTCTAGGTAGAGTAAAATCTCAATGAGTCAAGAATCAGGTGGCTCAATACATCTAGCAGAAGTGCAAGGTATATGTAGTTAATGAAAATGGTAAAAATAGTAATTAGCATTAATGGCTTATAGAATTCTTTGAAGCTATTTAATTGATCATGATATGCTGAAAGTAAAAAGAGAATGAAAAGTGGATCTTTGCAATGATAATAATAATTTTTAACCTCTAGTGTTGGTGAAATAAATCCTGACTTTTGTTACCATAATGGGGAATCATGAACAATCACATTAATCTCCTTCTAGAGTTAGCCCATAGATTCAGAACTCATGATTGGCCATATCCTCTTGAGTATTTCTCTTATGACATTGATGCAAACCCAGGTCATAGATGATTTTTGTAGCCTTGCCTAAAGAGAACTGCATCTATCCAATCATCAAAGTGGCAGATATTAAAAAACACACTTATATTCAGGATATTAATGGTCAATATTTTGCCCCTAAGTAACAAGCAAAATTTTGCTTAAAGACTCTTGAGTGTCACATTAAGAAATGGAATCTTGTCCTTAGCATTTTTACAATAACCACTTTAGGGAGAGTTCAGTGATTGCCAAGCATATTGTGATTTATTAATCACTTCTAAATGTATCAAATGAAATAGAACTGTGGCAATGTATTGAATATATCCCACTTTAACCCATTTCCTGAGTGAGTGAGCGAGTGAATGAGTGAGTGAGTGAACCATGACACTATTAGTGATTAGCAAGATAAAGAACAAGAAAAGGCTCTATAATGAATCCTATGTGAGTAGCTCTACCACTAATGTCTTATGACCCAATAGGAGCACTATATTCTATACTTACATGTGTGTCAAGATTATATTCCAAGGAGAGAGATCCACCTTTTTTTCAAGATCTCTACTCCAGGAATTGCGAGATACTATTATGATTTTCTATAAGATGACTTAGACACTATTCTGTCAAGCTACCATAAAAGGCTCAGACTGCAACCCCTTCGGATTTCTATGAAAAGCCACACCTTCCATAGATAATGGCTTTCTCAGAATTGGCTCCTAAGCGACAGGTGGTTGAAGGCAGGACTCAGGACCACGTATTAAGATTCCTATGATGGGTTAGCTTTTGGGGTCTCAACAATCCAGTGTCATCACTGAGTTATCTACCAACACTCCAGCTCAAAGCATTCATACTGGACAGCCACAGTAGTAGCCTAATTGTCTTTCTGAGTCCTAATCTGCCACTCTTGGTTTCATTTCTTGGATTTCAATTAGAAGTTTATGTATGGTTGAGTCATCACTTCCTTAGAACTTTGCTAGCTCAAAATAAGCCTGAGGCTGTGCAAAGCCTTATGCACCCTCAGTACCATTAGTTCCAACATCATCTCTCTGTCACCTTTTTCTTGCACATTTTGGAGTGCTTCACATGTTGGAATGAGCTTCTATTAATTCATCAATTCTTTCTCACATCTTTTTCCCCCTCTGGCTTAAATTTCTTTCTTTAACTTCATCTAATTGACTAGCCTGCCTTCAACAGTCCAAATTAAACTACATGACTCAGAAAAACATTGAAAGATAGCGACACTAGTACAACTCTTTCTCTATATTTTTCCCTTACAGTACTAATTTTTCCTTCTAGTAATACCCTTATTATATTCTTAGTTTTAAATTTGAATGACTGGGTAGGCAGTGCATACTTTAAACAACACCATCTTCTAAATCCAGACCACAGTCCAATTTATAAGTCATAAAGATATGGGATTGCCCTCTGTATGCTATGAATACCAAGGGTTAATAAAGAAACACTCTTGGCCTGTGCAGAGCAGAATAAAGATAAGTGGGAAAAACTAAACTGAATGCTGGGAAAAAGAAGGCAGAGTCAGAAGAAGCCATGTAGCCCCAACAGATACAGATGCTGAAACTTTACACAGTAAGCCACAACCTCATGGTGATACAGAGATTAATGGAGATGAGTTACTTTAAGATATGAGTTAGCTAGAAATATGCTTAAGCCATTGGCCAAACAGTATTGGAGATAATACGGTTTCTGTATGACTATTTTGGGTATGAGCTGCCAAGTGGTAGTGAAATGAACTAGCAGCTACCTACAACAAATTGGTATACCAACGTGGTCGACTAAATCCACATAAAACCTGAGAAAGATTAAAAAGGTATTGTATACACTAAAAAACAAAGCTTAGTCACATTTTTTTTTCAGATGGCTACAGCTCCTTTGAGAGAAGTCTTCCTGATTCAGCAGCAGCAAAAAACAAGTGTGCAGTTTTGAAATGGTGGCTTCCTGGGCTGTGATGTCAGTATGAACTTTGAATCTTTGGAGAGGTCCAGATATGGAGCATTTAAATGGGGTTTGTGAGCAGAGTGCTTCAACTTGCTTAATGGCAACATAGATCCACTATGTGCCTGAAAACTGGGGCTATGAGCATGGCTCACACTAAACACACTTCTGCCCTCCCCTGCCATGTTGGACTGGGTGGACCAAACAGAAAAACAGCTTTTGTCTTAGTAAGGATGCTTAGCATTTTAAGAAGTTCTCCTGGTCAAAAATAATTACAGATATACAATAAAGACAGACTCAGTTTTAAAAGACCTCTAAATGGTTCACAGTGTTGGATAAATGCACATAGGCTTGGGAGAGGGAAGACAAAGAGTATAAAGGATTATAAAAAGGAATAAGTGGTTTTTAAAAATAAAACAAAATCTTTAAAGAGACAGAGTACAAATAGTCATAGATAATAAAGTACAGAAAAATAAGATGGAATATACACAGAGAGTCTGGATCATGTATATTACTGTGTTTTTAAAAAAATTTTTGGCTCTGAAGGAGCTAAGTAAAAAGAGACATTTCATTGTGCAGACTGCTAAGATAAATTCACATAAAGTTATCTTGACTTCAAAATTTGGGTCTAAAAATATGCTTTGGAAAAGAGGTTCTTCTTTTGTTTTCACAGAGGATAAGAACCTGCGGAATCCTCTAAGACTAATGTGCTTTGATGGACCAAGATCCTCTGAAAGGCTGCTGTAAACATCCCTCTAAAAAATTAGTTTGCCTCCACAAAATAACAAGAAACAGTTTGGAGAGAAATATGCCCAAATTCCCTAAATTATTGTTTATAAATGCTTGTTTAAATTTAAAGGGGGTTATGTTATAAGGATGGATACTTTGCATTGATACGGATCTTGGTTTATTGATACAAATTTAAGATCAGTTTTGTTATATATATATATATATATATATATATATATATATATATATATATATATTTCTGCTCTTGATTAAATTATGTTTGTGAAGTTCATTTAAAAATATAATATATAACTAAAATAGGTTAATAGATAATCATCTATAATAGTCCAGGCTGTAGTCTTGTTTGTTATATTTTCTAGATATTCAGAGATCTATTTAGGATAGATAGGTATTCTTCAAATCTTTCAGAGACCTTCAGAATATGGGATTTAAAATGTTTTAAGATCTTAGGACTTTTTATGACTATGAAGCACATCTTCTCCTAGCAGCACCAATCTACTTCAAGAGGATGATGGACACCAAAGAGGCTTCTTATGGCATTGGTTAGCCAATTGGGCAAGAAACTGCTTCTGCTTGAACTGCTTGATGGTATACTGTATGAACTGGACAATAAAGACCCACAGAGAAATGACTGCTGATCTTGCCTAAAAGTGAGACAGTCCTTTGGAATTCCTGCTTCATGAAATAGTCTGCCAGACATTCTGCAAGACACAGAAGAAAGTGACTAACAAACTGCCAATATAGACTGAATGAACTTTGAAATTTCCTACTTCATGGAAAAGTGTGCCAGATACTATGGGCCTGTAGGCTAAAGGTGGATGCCCCGATGGTACAGAAGAACTTTGGGTGACTGTCCAGGCAGCAAACTCTCTCTGTCAATTGTAGTAGTTTTGGAAGTTGCTTACAATGCACTTGCTGCTAACTTAGGTAATATTATATCCTTCTGGAGTCTTTGATGGAGTTGAAGAATAGATAGTTATAGTTATAGTTTTTCTTAGTTATGATAAAAGATAAAGTAGATATAAATATTGTAACTGTAATTTTTGCTTGATACCTGTTTTGTTATATGTAATTTTTCTGTGTTAAAGTTAAAATCTTCCTCTTTATTTAAACAGAAGAGGGGAGGTGATGTGGGATTGCCCTATGTATGCTATGAATAACATTGGTTAATAAACAAACTGTCTTGGGTCTTTGCAGAGCAGAATAGAGGTAGGTGGGGAAAACTAAACTGAATGCTTGGAAAAAGAAGGCAGAGGCAGAAGAAGCCATGTAGTCCCACCAGAGACAGACACTGGGACTTTACCTGGTTAGTCACAACCTTGTGGTGATACACAAACTAATGGATATGAGTTAATTTAAGATATGAGTTAGCTAGAAATACACTTAAGCTAATGGCTAAACAGTATTGCAGATAATATGGTTTCTGGGTGATTATTTTGGGTCTGAGCTACTATGTGGTCGGGAAATGAACTAGCAGCTTCCTACAAAACCATGAATCTTAGACAACTCACTTTGGATAAAGGAGGGGAAACCCCTATACTAATGGCATAAATGCATTGGTAACAAAACAGTTTGTACAGGGACTGCATCTGCTTAACAATGCACCTTCTTCAAACTTATGCAAACATAGTGATGGCTTAACTACAGCTTGCTATGCTCCCCTGCTTGTTAACTCTATGGGAGCAAGTACCATTAAGGGATTTATTGTGCTAGTATCCCCAGCCAACATACTTCCTGGCCAGAAAGTGGATCCTCAATAATATTTGTTTATTCAGTAAATGGGGAAACCATCCCCAGACATAGAATAACAGATAATTACTTTTTTGGTATGTTTATTCTGGGTTCACTGGTTTGTTAACAAAACATGTTTCAGATTATAAAATACGGGCTGTTCCTGTGAGTCAGTAATCAAAGACAAAAAGTTTTACTCTACTAATCGTGAAATTCCTAACGAGGCCCCTGGGGTAGAGCCTTGCACTAGTTCTCCTGTACCCAGGAACAATTCTCAAGGGACGTCTTTACAATATTGGATTTGATAGGCCTGTTTCTCAGGGTAAACCCCAGACATCACACTCAGATTTAGGGTTTCCAGAGCTGTCTACTCTGCTGAGAGACCTTTTGGGGCCAACAGAACCAAAGCTTTAGCCTGGAATTTGTCACTGCACTGTGAAAACCCTTCTGACCCTCCGAAAAAGCTGATCTGCTGACCTTGGGGTTTTTAACTTTTCCCACTCTGACTTCGTGGAACATCCATCCCAGGTCTTTCTGTTTTCAATTGCAGGCACCCCAGCTCCTAAGTAAATACCTATGATGTCCTATCCCAAGTCTTCAAAAAGTAAGTGCTTATTGGAACACCACAAAATAAAATAAAAAAGCATAAGAGAATTGATTTTTAGATTTTCTGGTTTTCTTCCATCTCCCTCTTTTTTTCTTCCTAACTATTTTAATGATATTGAAGTTTCAGACTTTCCCAACAACTTTCACAATGGCTGGTGGAGACCTAAAGTGTTATATAGTATCCTTGCGGGTTTTCTTTTAAATAATAGAACAATCTGTTGACCGTCAGGCAAAGACAGTAAATAAAACTGCCTTTGTAATCCCAGAGTTGTCATCTGCTACTCAGGGCCTGGGTGTCTTTGGAGGCAGCAATGTTGATAATTCAACATTGCTCTCACAGTCAGTGTCTCCTTCTTTCTAGCATAAACATCTTGCTTGAATATTGATTCTGCAGGATTTTTTTTCCCAATGGAAATACTTCACATGTATGGTCATATATGCCAGGGCCTCACTTTTCTTGCCAATTAGTAGATATGTGTGTCTGGCAAATGCTTTATCCCACCAGGCCTCAATTTTTCTATCAAAAAATTAAGAATGGTTTGGACACTTGCAGAGTAATTTTAAAGGTTTAAATCATGTACCCCGTCTTCATTGGATAACACATTTTAACTGAACGTTACTTACTATATGTGTTTCTAACTATTTCAGTGATATCTAGTTAATGTATAAAATTTGTAGTTCTAACAATTTTTACCATCCATAAGCTACTCTGATCCATTTTTTATGACAGTCCTGGCTCAGGGGGTTTGTTCAGTATCTTCTCAGAAAGATAATCTGGTCATCTAGTTGCTATGTCCAAAAAATTATGTTTCCTTGCCATGTGTGTGTGTGTGTGTGTGTGTGTGTGTGTGTGTGTGTGTGTGTGTGTAAGTGAATATATGATATATTGCCTCAGGGATTCTATACACACTTGGAGCAGAAGACAAAAAAGGGAACAACATTCTTCCCTGATCTCCTCCTTCTCACCAGGTATTAATATCTGTGTTACAAGTGTACATCAAGTCCTCTTCAGAGAACATCCAAACCAACCCCTAAGAAAATAAACAAATCCCTATGTCTAATACCACTCTCCTAAAGAGAATGCACTCACTTTCTGGCATCAGCATTCCATCTGTCAGTCCCTCACCTGAGACAGAATTTTTTTGTTCTGGTATTGATTTTTTTTTCAGTAGCAGAGGATTTGGAACTAAAGGTCAGAGTATCCAGGTTTCAGACTTAGTTCTGCCATATCTGTGATATTGGAAATTTATTTTGTCCTTTTTGGAACTATTTCATCACATGTCTACCATGTAGCTACTTGTGAGGAAGAAAGGGAGATCTGGTAGGCAAAAGTCTTTAAACATTTCTCCTATCATTTTTTTTAATGGAGCAGCTTACCAAACATAGACTGAAGACCGAAAACCAACTCTAGATCCATCTGTGTGTCCCTTTTGAATTTTAAGTGGTAAGCCAGCATTTACATCATCTGTCTGTCTTTCTCTATATTATCCCTTTGTGGCTCTTCTCTCAGGCAACCTTCCAATTTCTCCACTTAATGAGTGCTGTAGACCTTACTGCTTCCTGACTATCTATGTATCTCCTTTTCTTTTGTTTGGCTGCTTCAGACACTCCTTACACCTGCAATGCTCCTAAAGGTAAGAATCATGTGCTCTATCTCTCACAGCCCCCAAGATCTGAAGTCTAGATTTTTACCTAACTACTGTGTCCTGACTCTGGGTACCCAAGGCAGAACTTTTAGGGACATCCAGCAGAAGGATGAGTTTCTTCCTGCAGAAAGGAAGTGCTCAAACACATTCTATCACGTACTGGTTCATTTAACAAGTATTTGTCAAGAGCCTAAAAAATGTCAAACCTTGGATTGGTTCTGTTCTTCTGACACTAAACTAACAGTGGGAGTGGGTGTATCTCTATCTCTTTTGCGTGGTCTTGGATCTCTCTTCTGCCTATTGGGTTACCGTGTCCATACTTGATAGGAGAGCTTTTGCCTTGATGTATCTTGTTTTGTGATGTTTGGCTGTTTTCTTTTAGAGGAACTGATCTTTCTGAAGAGGAAAGAGACAGGAAGTGGATCTGGGGAAGAGGGAAGGAAGGTGGGGGAGCGAACCTAGAAGTAAAGGGATGGTAAACTGTGGTCAGGATGTATTGTGTGAGAGAAGATTCTGTTCTCAATTTTAAAAACAGAAAAGTAAAAAAAAAAGTCAACAAATAATTGCAACCACATGTGACAAAATTAATCAAAGAATAAATATAATTTCATGAATAAATGATGAGAGGGATATACAAATAGAAAATAGAAGGAAAACCAACATTAAGGACATTTTTTAATCCCCACCTACAATGTTACATGTATTCATTATCATCCAACCTTCATCTTTCTTCCCTCTGTTATTGCTTCGCCCTGTGTCAGCATCACTTATTAATTACGCTAACATTACCGTAAGTACGGATGTTTGAAATGTAAATCCTCTCATTTTCATTGGATGCTCCTGGGACTTCGATGGTGTGCAGACATATTAGTATTAGTTGTTAATCCAACAAATTAGAAATAACAAATTAAAAATAACCAACCTGGGATTTGAGTGACTTGTATTGACTCCACAGATCAATTTGGGACTAGGTGAAACAATGAGAGTACTGTACTAGAATTCATAAATAAAGCCACTTTTTTTTTTCAAACTTCTTTAAATGCTTCATTAAAGTTTTGGAATTTTCTCCATAAAGGTCTTTATTTATGAGTACTTGATATTTTTTAAAATGATGATAAATGATACATTTCCTGGATTTAATTTGGTATCAGTTTGCTGAATACAGAAATGCAGGAAGTTGAACATAATAAGTTTTGTGCCAAAAACCTTGCTAAGGTCTCTTAATAATTCTGATAACTTGTCAGTACCATCTTTTGAATTTTCTGTAAATACAATCTGGGGAAAAAAGGCCAGTTTTATTTCTCCTTTCTCAATCTTAGAATCTTTAATTTCTTTTTCTTACCTTTCTGGGATAGCTAGAATATTTAATACAATGTTGAAGAGAAGTAGATAAAGCCATCATATTTATCTTGTTCTTAATCATGAAGGAAGCCCTTCAATACCTTGGCATGAAGTGTGATGTTGACTGTAGGATTGCTGGCTGCTTTTATCAGTTGAGAGAAAATATTTTATTCTCAGCTTTCTACAGGTCCTTCTCAAGTGCAAATATTGAAAAAAATTAAAACCTGTATTAGTAGCAATTCAAAATATCATATGACTTTTCCATCTTTAAACTCTTCTACAATGAAACATATAATTGGACTCTTAATTTTAAACAATTCTCCTTTCAAAAGCAAATCTTTGTCATTTAACCATTTTATATACTGGTAGATTTAATTTGTTAATGCCTCACACAAGAATTTGCCTATATTTCTGAGGCAGATTGATTTAAAAGTGTTGTCTATGATAATATAACATTGTAACTTTATTAATATTGATATTTTGAATTAAGTTTCTTATATTTTTCACTGATTGGAAAATATATTTTCGACTTATTTTTGAGATTAAAATATAAGTATGTCATTTCTCTCTTCTCATTCCTGCTTCCAAGTATTGTCATATGCCCCTCCCCTTTTGTTTAAAATCCATGGCCTTTAAACCTCATTAACTGATTTTGCTTGCATACATATTCCTAAATATAACCTTCTCAGTCTACACAATGTTAGTTTTACATGTGTTTTCAGGGCTGACAATTTGACACCAATTTACAAGCTCTTCTCTGAAGATGACTCTCTCTCTCAGCATTCCTCCCATGTCTATGTCTCTTCGTGTATGGTTGAAGTCTTGTGCCCCACTGTCATCTGTTTTGATATATCCATTGTTTTCATGTTTATTTATATCATATTTGGACAGTCAAGTTGATGAGACTTTATGGGTGTAGCTTCTGACATTACTAAGGGCCCAAATTTCATCCCAAAATCTCTAATCTTACTTTGTCCTCCCTCCCGTCCCCTGCTTTGGCGATGTTCAATGAGCTTTGGGTATAAGAGCACATTGTAGATGTATCCATAGGTGCTGGGTACAATCCTGGATTTTGTTTGGATATGGATTTCCTACCTGAGAATTGATGCTACCTTTTGTGAATATTAATTACTCACAATTAATTATTATAATTAATTAATTATATTAATTAATTATTCAAACAGCTCCTCAAAGATGTAATCACAGATCTGATCTAGGCAATTCTTCAAATGAGGTTTCTCCTTCAGGTGGCTCTGTTAATTTGAGAATTAAGTTTGGCCAAGACTCATGACTTTTTAGAGATTTTGTTTACTTGTTTTTTATTGGTTTTTTGAGAAGTTCACACAGTATATTTTGATCATTTTCAACCCTCCCCAAATGTTCCCAGATATACCCCTTCCCTAACCACCCAAATTTCTATCCTTTTTAAGCCCAACAAATCCAATTTGCTTTTCTCATATATTCTTAGATTTTTGACCTTCTACTTATGTAAGGTCAACTTACCAGGGACAAAATTAAGTCTTAAAGAAAACTGACTCTTCTTTTTCAAGAAACTATCAAGCTTCTTTGTTTGGGGTAGGATTTCAATATATACCTCCCTTCTTTGTGTTGAGATTTTGTCTGAGCTTGCACAAGGATTGTGCATATAACAATTGCTCTGACTTCTTACGTGTACCTGTTGTATCTGGTATTTGTGTTTATTAACCATTTCTAGCTCTTACAGACTTTCTGTGCTTTCTGCTGCAATGATCCCTGGGCCTTAGGAGGAGAGGTGATTGATATAATGAACATTTTGTGAGCTTATTCTAAACCTCAGCTAGATGTAAACATCTGTGTGAATCACCATCTTCTTCCAATAGACACATCCTTGATGAGGGTTGAGATAAGCATTCATCGATGAGTGGAAGGAAAAATCATTAAGAGTCAGTTTATATATGATATATATAAACCATATATATATGGTTTAGAACCTGACTAACCACAGGTTTTTGGTTCAAGAATTGTACCAGGTATGAAGTTTCTCAATTATTGGTGACTAATTTATTTCTAGGAATGTAATCATTTCATTTAACTAAAAATATGTTAAAATAAAATTGTGAAGCTAGTTTTTCTCTTTTTAGCCTGAATCTTCTCTAATTATGTTCCTTTATTATTTGTCAAGAAAATTTATTATGTATTCTCTTATTTTCTTGATCAGTTTCACACTAGCGTCCTATATTCAAACTTATAAATATTTACCTTTATTTGACTTATCAATTCATTTATTTTATATTATTATCATCCAATTCATATTATTTTCTTTCTATTTTTGTTCTACTTTTTATAACTTTATGAGATTGATGTTTTGCTGCTTATCATTGCTTCTTTCTAAAATAGACATCTTAAAATTTTCTCTAATAATCATCTATGAATAACACATGTGTTTTGGTATACTATTATTTTATTACCATTTGGTTCTAAAATAGTTCCTGATTATCACCATGATCCTTGTAATCATGGGTTACAAAGACAAATGTTGACTTTTTTTTAATAAACTATTTTTTTAAATTTTCTAGGTTGATTACATTCTACTAAGAATGTGATTATCTTTTTAAGGATAACTAATTTTAAGAAATTTTCAATATAAATTTTATGAACTATAGGCAATTGTTTTCTTAATTTTTAAAAAGAGACAAGATGTACTTGTACAAAATTCTTTTAATCAGGCTCTTAAGTAAAATAAATTAAAATTTATCTTTAGTTTTAGTCCAACAACCCGGTCAATCATTTCTGAAGGAATGAGTTGGTTGTTTTTTTGTTTATTTTGTTTTTGTTTTCAAGGCTGGTCTCCAACTCAGAGATTTGCCTGCCTCTGACTCCCAAGTGCGGGAATTAAAGGTATGCACCAACACTGCCCAGCCTTGCTTTGTTTGTTTGGTTTTTAATTTCATTTGTGTGCGTGCTGTTCTATGTGCAAGTGCACATGTGTGCACATGTGTGCACATGTGTGCCTGAGTAGAGGCCAAATGCTCCAGATCCACTTTGATTTCATTATTTTTTTTTTAATTTTTTTTAACAGATAGTCTTCCATTGGCCTGGAACTAACTAATCTGACTGCCAAGGATCCATCTCTCCAGTGACTGGATTACAAGCATATGGCCCCGTCAGAGAGGCTTCCTTGGAGTAAAGATGGAAATGAGTGTGAGACCCACAGGCAAACATTATGCAGAGACAGAGAGTCTAAATTGGAGGTTTCCTTCAGGTCTTAGCCTTTGGAGGCCTGGATACTCCACGACAGAGGGGGTAAAAGATTACAGAGGTCAGAGTGAATGGAGGCCACCAGGAGAACATGGCCCAGCAAATCAACTAAGCAGGGCTTATATGGCACACAGAAACTGAAGAGGCAAGCAGGAGACCTGCATGGGTCTGCAACAAGTCCTCTGTATAAGAGTTATTATTGTTGCTTTGGTGTTTTGTGGTGCTCCTAACAGTGGAGCACATCTATCTCTCACTCTTTTGCCTGCTACTGGGACGTTTTTCCTCCTGTTGGGTTGTCTTGTTTAGTCATGCTATGATGGCTTTTGGCTTACTGTGTTGTATCTTGTTCTGTCCTGTTTAGCTACATCGCTTAGAGGCCTGTACTTTTCTGAACAAGAAACAGAAGAGAGCAGATCTAGGGAGACAAGGGGTTATGGGGAGCTGGTAGAAGTAGAGGGAAAGTAAACTGCGGACAAGAGGGATTTATGAAAGAAGAATATATTTTCAAAAAAAGCAAAATATATTTTTTAAAAACACAGGTCATTATTCCTGGCTTATATTTATGTTTTTTAAAATGTAAGTTCTAGGAATTGGACTTGGGGTGTCTTTCTTGGGAGTTGAGGAATCTATGGATTGAACTTCCTTACAGCTCCATCCATTCAGTTTTGAACTCACTCTGCTGTACAGAATCTTTCCTCTGCAGGGTACTCAGGGTCATTCCTGGCACAAAGACTTAGTGATGACCTTCTCTTTATCTTTCAGATCTGAGTTCCTCAATGAAGAGAGCCAACTTCACAGGGGTAAGAGAGTTTGTTTTCCAAGGTTTCTCTGATTTCCAACAATATCAACTCACACTCTTTGCTGTCTTCTTTGTCCTGTACATCCTGACTCTGACTGGCAATGTCATCATTGTGACTATTATCCGTATTGACCACCACCTTCACACCCCCATGTATTTCTTCTTAAGTGTTCTCTCCACTTCAGAGACCTTCTATTCTCTGGTCATCATCCCACGAATGCTTGGTAGCCTTGTGGGTCTAAGCCAAACAATTTCCCTGGAGTGCTGTGGGATGCAGCTCTATTTTTTCCTTGGATTTGGAATCACCAACTGTCTCCTGCTAGCAGTCATGGGTTATGATCGTTATGTGGCCATCTGCAACCCACTCCGTTATAGCATCATCATGAATTGTAGGGTGTGTGCCATTCTGGCATCTTCAGTCTGTGCCACGGGGTTCCTTCTCTCACTAGTTCAGGCTCTGTCCATTTTTAGGCTTCCCTTCTGCAACTCACTGATTGAGCATTTCTTCTGTGATATCCGACCTGTTCTGAATCTGGCATGTACAGTGCCAGTCATCAATGACATCTTGACATTAGTTATTACCCTCCTGGTAATCACAGTACCTGCCACCTTCATATTCGTCTCCTATGTCCTCATTATTTCCACCATTCTCAAGATCTCCTCAGCTGGTGGCTGGAAAAAACCTTTTGCCACCTGCAGCTCCCACCTCACTGTAGTTGTGATCCATTATGGCTGTGCTTCCATTGTCTACTTCAAGCCCAAGTCAGAGAACACCAGGGACCAGGACCAGCTGATCTCAGTGACTTACACTGTTATAACGCCTCTACTAAATCCTGTTGTGTATAGCCTGAGAAACAAAGAAGTCCAGGATGCTCTACGGAGAGTGATGGGGAGAAAATCCTTATCATAGTTGTTAATTTATGTCCAAATAGTTTCATCTTTTTCAAACTGAACACGATAGGTAAAATTATAAAGCCGTGGTCTCATGTGATTTGAAGTCTCATACGTCATAGCCGAGGCCAGGGCCAAGACCAAAGAAGGGCTGGGAGCCAGCCTTTAATAATTTTGTTTCATTTCCTCAACCTCTTTGTTAACATAATAAAAAACACAGGTCACTTGCAAGACCTGTGCACCGACAGCCATTGGCCCTACTCCAGAAGATAATTACAAGGTCAAAGTATGATCTTATGTTCATTTCAAGCTTAAATTTAAAGGAGCCAATCTATTTCTCATTGAATTATAAACCACACATTAAACATTACTCAATGGAATTTTCTCTTAATATAAATTAGATGCTTCACCAAGTGGTGAGTAGGAAGTAAATGCACAGACATCTAACTGCCTTGTGTTCTAATAATATAAGCAAGGCAAAACTAAAGAGATCTTTTAAGCAATGGATTTGGAATCAAGGAAAACTTCCCAGACAAACTATCTTCATAGAACTCCAAAGGAACTGTAGGTCTCCTATCTGCCACAGGTGGAACTCCTAATGAAGGGGAATGTTCTGGACAAGGAAGGGAGCATTCAATGTAAAAACTTTTTAATTGGCAGAAGATAGCCGTGAGAGTCTGGTCATATCTGAATGCAAGTGACTTGGGCTATTCTTTGTTTCTTACTGAAGAGAAGCCAGATGGAGGAGAGGGGTTTCTGGGGCTAATAATAAAAGCATTCTTCACAAAAAAATATTTTAAGTCACAGAAAGGAAGAAGTAGATTCTAGAGGAAGAAGATTGCTGAGAATTCTGTGAAATTGGTGAATCAGGAAAGGTGAGGAAGAAATCTTCTGAGGATTTCCTGAGAGTTGAGTCAGTGTGTAAGATAACGTGGTGAGGAGGGCTAAGAGGAGCAGAAGGAATTTAGAAAATGTCCTTCTAATCGAATGTCCTTGTAAGCCAAGTTACACGCCAAGGAAAGATGTTAGGTGAGAATTTCAGCCAGGAAAACTCCTTTGTGAAATAAATCAGATGATACCATTACCACCCAATAACTGAGATATGTAAATAGTAAGGAATTCTGACATGAAGATTAACTGAGTTAGAAATGAAATAATAACAATTCACTCATCCTTACTTCAAAAAATGAAAAAGAAAAGAACAGTGAAGGTAAGTTTTAAATTTAATTTCAGAGAAAAAATAAGTGATGAATAAAATTTAGTAATTGGAAGGCATAATTATTGAGCAACTCAAACTATTTTATTACACTGAGAAATTAACTTCAATATCCACAAAGAATACATGAGTACACATTATTTTCTTTGTTAAATGCTGTCAAAGTACAGACATAGCAAATAACATATACAAAGCTGTTGTGCATGCGATATACTATGTATGTAGGTAAATAAATCTAAAAAGGTTCCAACCTTCCATCTGTATTGTCATTCAGAACTCCCAATACTCCTGATGGAGGAAAAAAATTACCTAGTTTTTATGTAAATCTAGTCAGTCAATGATGAGTAATCCAGTTTGAGTAATGAAAGATATTTGAGGTTCTGCTCGTTGCTTTCTTTCTGCTTATTCTCACAAGGTCCTGTAGTAAATCTAGTTCTCAGAAACTTTTCCTACCCTGAAGGAAAAGGAGCCTCATCCTACTCATTTCTACTCTTGCTTGTAGGATTTCAGGAAGATATGTGACTGACAGTCAACCTTGGTGTCGTGCATTGAGAGGACTTTGGTGTTTCTGTGTGCTTTCTCAGTGTGCTTCCGGCACTTCATGTCTTTCTTGTTACCAGTCAGAGGTCGCTCTATGTCCACCATCCCTCCGTCACCTTTGTATAGTCTTCAACTGTTCAGCTGTGTTTGTGGTTCTGTGATGTAGTGAACTAGAGTCAACTTGGCATCCCCAAACCATCCATCTAACACCTCACTTCCATACCCTCCCTGCCAGGATTCAAGTCTTTCAGAGAGACTGCTCTGGAAAGTGAGGAACATTCACACTTCCCTGTTTCAATGACTTCTTTCTGTCTTTGATGAAGTCATCACAGTTTAGCTGAGGGCAGGGATGAGAGTCTGCTCCCCCAGTATCCCACTAACTGCAAGGCTGTCTTCTTTAAAGGTTGTATATCTTCAAGTTATTCAAACTCTGAATTTGTTTCAGTCCCACAGTTAACATTATGTTTCACACATAGAATATATTAGTGCTCACATTTTGATATTCAAAATCATTCTCTCTAAAGTAAAAAAGGCTTTCTATTCTAGAAGAGTTTGTTAAACTTAAAACCTCTTTCAGTTTCAATACAAATGTTTCAGTTATGAGTTCTTAAAAGTCTTTTAAAAGGCAGTAGACTTGCCCTCTGGATTCTTCTGGCCTTTCCCCAGTGTAAGGATCGTCACCTAGAACAATGTGGAATAATGATAACAATTTGAAAAGAGAAGCATTAGGTTGTCACTCACAAAATTTCTATCCAGAGGTTTTTTGGTTTGTTTGTTTTTTGTTTTTATATTTGTTTTTGTTTTGAAATTCAGAAATCATTTCTTTTTCACTCAGAACCTTCAAGGAAAAAAAAAAACTCCCTGTCGTAAGCTCACTGCCCTCAAACAGAAAATCCCACTGTAAAAGCCTAACTTTCCAGTAGGATAGTTCTCCTTCAGAATGGAGTCTGAGGTTCCCTTCCTGGAGGTTAGTCCTGTCTGCCAGCTACATCTCCATCCAATATGTAGGATGAGGTTTTCCATCTTCCTAGTGGGAAAGATGGCCTTTTCCTGTGTCTGCACAGTTCTAGCTCCACAGAATGGTCAATACAATCATTGGGTTGACAGAGATTTATTTTCCTGCTTAAAAAAAAGTAGAAGCAGTAAGAAAACTACTTAAAATACAGGGTCTCTAATCAGTGGGTTCCCCAAAACAAACAACTAAAGCTACAAGTGTGAGGAGGGAAGCTATAAGGACCAAGTGCGTGATGGGGATAGGATGGAGAAGGTGGGGGATTAGGGTGATGACAGTATACCTTTTACATATTTGAGGTTGTCTCAGGGAAGAAAAGCAGTCTGTCTATCCGTGGTCACATTCCAGAGACAGTATCTTCAAATTATTTCCCAAGCATCGTCTAAGTACATGTAGGGACTGATATGTTTTCGTGACATTTGAAAAGATGACTGTCTTTTCAGAATTGTTGGTTAGATCTACACATTAGGACAGGCCTCATTTTCCTGAAGAAGGGCGTTAGTCTAGAAATACCTAGTATAAAATGAACATGATGGTCACCTGCCCTGATTCCCTGCTCTTGTCTGAAGTGGCAAGTTAATCAGACAGTGGGCAGTTTTATTCCTTTCCTGCTACCATTTCAATATCCTCTTTTAACCTTGAAAATGTATATAATTGTCTAAGCACTTTTTTATTTTCTCTTTATTTAACAAATATATCTTGACTACAGTTACCCCCATCTCTACTCCTCCCAGCTCCTACCCAGTCTCCCTCACATCTGGTTCTCTTCCCTTTCTGTTTCTTATTAGGAAAGAACAAGCTACTAAGAGACAATTCAACAGAATCATAAAAAATATAATAAAATTTAAAAAAAATCTTTGACATCAAGTTGAACAAAGCAAACCAATAGAAGGAAACATGCCCAGAGTGGTCACATGAATCAGAGACTGACTCATTAACACTTTCAGGGCTCACAGAAATACTAAAGTGAAAGCTGTAATATATATGCAGAGGGCCTGGGATAGACCCATTCATGCCCTATGGTTGTTGTTTCAGTCTCTGTGAGTTCATAGGAGCTTTGCTCAGTTGGTTTAGAGGACCTCAGTTGATTTAGAGGGACTGCTGTCCCTCCAGATTTACAGTCTTTCTGCCTCTTCTCTGGGGTTGTCTGAGCCCTGCGAGTGATGGGGACTTCCCATTTAGCGCTGTGTGTTTCAGGCTCTTACTTTTTACATAATGGCCATGTTAAACTCAGTCTTATTACAGTTGATTTCCTCAGTGATGATAACTCCTATTTGCCTTTAAATATTGAAATTTCTTAAGAGTCAACATGTTTTCATGATAACATTTTCAGTGATAAACTATTCTTTATCCCACTTCAAACTGAAACAACTTATATTCTAGGAATCTTGATATAGCCATAAAATTTCAATTCTAGAACATTTTTGTAGTCATTTAATTAGTCAACAGCATTTTAAAATTTCAGTCATACATTTTCATTCTTCTTTGGGTTTTTTTGATTGTTATTTATATCATTTCATACAAATTTTAAAAGCAACATGTTCAACTTATTCTTCTCAGAACACAAAGCACGCAGGCAAACTAAATTCTGATGGCAATTTATTGAAAGTCCATTGCATTGACAAATAAGGTTATAAAAGTTTATTTAATAATTTTGATTCTCACTTATCATTAAAAATTATTATCCCTGTTAAAAAAAGGTCCCAATTGAACCAGAAATTTTCACATTTCTTTACATTGTTTTGTGTTCATTTTGCACTGTGATCTCTGCAGCTTCCTGTGTTAATTTTATGTAAGGCATACAGCGTAGATGAAGAATATTTTTTCTTCACAGATGTTCAGTTGCTTTGGGCCAATTGTTGTTAAGATTTTTTGTGGGACTGAGTTTGCACCTCTGTGGAATGTCAATCGAGCAGTTATGTGTGAATCAACTTCTGAGTTGTCTGTATTGCTGCTGTGACCTGGGGTCCAGTTTCTACCAGTTCCTCTCTGTGTGAACTAAACAGGAATTCTTCTCACTTTTCTGTTCCTTCTCCAAACGCTCTGCTTAGCCCCAAACCTGTGTTTTATTTTTATCCATATTTTGTAATAAGTTTTTCTATGTCTACAAAAGTCTCACCAAGATGGGAATTCCATCAAATGCACAAATCAGTCTGATATATGGTCTCTCTGCCTCAGTAATCTCAGTAATGTTTTGAGTTTTCAGATTGTAAGACAATATTTATCTTCAATTATGTAGTTTTATCTAATTTTTCAGCACATAATTTTACACGTTTTGTTAACTGTAATTTATACTTAGGTAGTTCATTTTCCTTGGAGAAAATATAAACGATTTTCTTTAGTATGTCTATTGTGGCTGTGGATGCATGAGAACCCTTCTGGATAGCTCTGGATAGCCTTGAATTCACTATATATCCCAGGCTAGCCTTGTACTCATGGTCTTTCTGCCTCAGTATCCCAAATGCAGAAATTATAGGCAATGCTGCTACATTTGGCTGCTATTGTGTTTAAAATTTTTATTTCATCATGCTTATTACTAATCTGCCAAAATAGAATTGAATTTTTACATTTTGATAATATAAGCTTTGGTTTTTCTTAATTTAGTTACACGAAGAGTTTGTTATATCTTACTTCTATAGATATTCTGAGATTTTTAGAAATACAAATAAATATATGTGAAAAGAGAGAAGGTGTTTTTCTCCCTTTCTCATTTATATTCTTTTTATTTTATTTCATTGCCTATTTGAATGACTAGAATTTCAGCAATTATGTTAAATATGTATGATGGTAGCTATAGTTTTTAAAAATATGATCTTTATCAAGCTGAGGTAATTATCATGTATTCTTAGCTTATGTGCAGTTTTTCTTATAAATGAGTGGTGGATTTTGTTAAAAGATTTCGCTATACCCAGTTATATAATCACAAAGTTTCCTATTTAAAATGCTAATGTGATGAACACCAATGCTTGATGTTTTAAAATTGATCTAGCTTCACATTCCTGGAATAAATCCAGGATGGTCTATAATTCATTTTATGCACCATTGGATTTGTAATAATTTTTCTATTGTTTTGCTAATATTCTGCTGAAGATACTTTTTCTGTAAGGCACAAGACAGAATTTTCTGATGAATTAGTTTGTCTTTCAAGCTTCTGAAATTGCTAGCATAAAGTTACTCAAACTATTTTTGCATTATCTTATCATAGCTGATGGAGTTATCTCTTCCTTTTTATGGTATTATTGATTTATATATTTTCCCATTTTTTGTCACAAAACTGGCAATAAAACAATTAAGACATAGATATTTATCAATTTAATTGATTATTTATCAAGAACTTTCTTAAAGCTTTTTCTATTAGTTTATTTCTCTTTTCTCCAGGTTTTTAAGTTTATTTATTTATTTTTTGCTTCTGTTCATATCTTTGTTACTTCTTCCCTTTTAATGTTGGAACCTGCCTTCCTTCTGCATTTCTAGCTTCTTCATGGAGCCATTCATCTCATTGATTTCTTTCCTGCTAAAATGCTCATTTCCACATTGTAACTTCTTTTGTATCACTGCTTTAGGTGTGTTCACATGACATAGCATGCTGAATTTTTTATTCCCATTTTGTATTTAATTTTTTCCATGGGACTTTTAAAAGTATGTTGCTTGACTTCCATATTGTTTAGTTTTCCTTGTTGAGTTTCTGTTATTGATAGATAGTTTATATCCTGGATATTTTCTGTCATGTTAGGAAATGCTGGTTACTATGTCAATGTTTTATTTTAGCAGATACTCACCAAGTTTTCTTCTCCTAATTTTGTGAGTTATGGTTCCAGTGATACTTTAGCTTTTGAGGCATTTTCTGTTGTTTTGGTCTGCTTGTCCCCTCTGGCATTTGTTGGAGGGACTCCCCATGTATTCTTTTTATTTACTCTTACTCCTTTCCAATTAACATTTTGCATAACAGCCAGTTATCTCTTATAAATAAAAATCATATTATACCTCTCCCCCAGTTAAACTCGTCTAATATAGATCTATTTACATACAATAAGTCTGTTCCTCATAATGGCCCATGAGATGTTTGGTCTTTTCAATTAATATTTTTCATTTACTATTTGGGAACTTCACAATACATGTACTATATCTACATCGTATGTTGTCTGTGTTTCCCTCATCCCACTCCTGTGGAACCCCTTCTTCCCAACAAATACTCTTCCTTCTTTCATGTGTTCCTGTCTAAGTCACATGCTAAGCTGAATTAGAGTTAACAGCATAAGGATGTACTAACTACAACATGGACCACTTCTTAGTAGCTACACCACCGTAGAAAATAACTTCTCTTTTCCAAGCAACCCTAACTGTCAATAGCTCTTTAGGGAGGGCAGTGCCTCATCAGCACCTGCTCCACCCTTGCCGGAGCATTAGCTAGCTCAGCCTTGTGTAAGTACTGTATACTATAACTATAGCTGCTGGGAGCTCATCAATTCACCAGCCTTGTCATGTTTAAAACATACCTTCTCTCCAGCCTCCAGTTCCTACACTATTTCCACACTCCTCTTCCACAGTGTTTCCTGGATCTTGCAGTAGTCCCCATTTTGGGGACAAGCATCATTAATTCCCAACATATTAATAAGTTATGAGTTTCTGCATTATCCACTCCAAAAATAAAAGCTTTTCTAGACAAGGCTAAGGGGGGTGGTTATCTATTTCCCTTGTGTATTTTGGGCCTGGGTTTGGTTCCCAGAACATTGAAAGAGTGGAGCATGACTGAAATCTCAGTCATCGGGAGATGGAGGCAAGAGAACCAAAAGTTTAAGATAATCTTAAACTACGTAGTGAGTTCAAAGACAGTCTGGAATATAGGAGGTCATTTCAGAAGAAAAACAGAAGCAGTTTGTGGTTGACTGTTGGGGAACTTTAATGACAAGAGACTGAGGAAAAGAAGAGAGAGAGAACACCTGGCAGGAATCAAGAGAAACAAGAAAGCCTCTGTCCTGACTTAGCATGAGCAAAGTTTTCAAGAGGGAAAATTTGATCATCTGTGTCAAATGGCAAGAATGATGAGTTAGAATTGACCATTAAATTTGGAAATATAAGGGTAAGTGTAATCACTTGGAAAAAGATATGCATTGAAACAGTTAAAACTATTCGAGAGTTAATAGGGCATTGAGAAGTTTACTCAAGCTGGCTCTGTGAATAAGAACCATTATGTGTCAGCTTGGGGACATGCGTTGGATCTCAGCACTTACTCAAAAGGCCAGTCATGAGTGCATGCTCCTGAAGCCTTGGAGTTTGGAGGGAAGTCCAGAGATAGAAGGATCAGTGGGGCTTGCTGGCTGCTAGTCCAAACAGAAGTGCAGTAAGAGACCCTGGTTCAAAAGTGGTGAAATGGAGTGACAGAAAAACACAACCCCCCCAAACACATGTGTTCATCCATCACCTCTCTTTCTCCCCCCCCCTCACACACACACACACCATGCACACACCCACCACATCACACTTACATTACACATCACACACATCACATCACCTCTCTCACATACACATACACATTACATCACACACACATCGCACATACACATATTATACATTGCACATACATTACACATCACACACACATACACATATCACACATTATGCACATAACATTACATATCTCTCTCTTACACACACATACTACATAACACAAACATTACACAAACACACACAGCACACATCACACACACACATAGTACTTCTGAAAAATTAATGGAGGGGTAAATTGAAGACACCAAGATACTTTATATAGTTTTTCTGTAAAAGGGAACAAATCAATTTCTTATAACTGAAGAGTAATATGGGTCAAGTACGATTGATAATTCTTAAGTTTTACTAGCAAAATTAGAATAAATGTATGCATGTCTTTTTAAAGTGGTCTAGTTTGGCTCCTCTTTGCTATGACAAAACACTGGTCCAGAGGAAGTGGATGGGGTACATTTCCATTTACAGACTACTGTCCATACCATTAAACAAAGCCAAGGCAGGAACTGAAAGCAGAAACTGTGGATACTGCTGTAGGCTTGCTTTCCTTGTCTTGTTCAGCATTTTTCCTGTGCTGCACAGGATTACCTAACAATGAGTGCTAGTGGGGAGTTTTCTTGATTGCTAGTTAAGATCATTACAATTTGAGGATGCCCCTTTCTCAATCTTCTGTCTTCTTTAAAGACCCCAATTTGCATCTCTTCTGGACCCCTACAATCTTGGGGTTTCCACTACAACTGAGGTTGCACCTTCACTAATAGTGTCTTCTGGGTTCTCTTCAGAGAGGCTCTAACCCCAGTGCACAGAGGAAGCAAGCCAGTAAGAAGCATCCTTCCATGATTTCTGTTTCAAATTTCTTCCTTCTTGGTTTTACTTGATGTCAGATTACAGTCAGAAAGATTAAATAAATCCTCTCCTTTCCCAGGTTTCTTTTGGTCAGTTTTTTACCTAGCAACAGAGAAGCAATCTAAACCAGAACTCTATACCCTTGCGCCCACATGCCAATCTGATGGGGGCAATTCCTCAGCTGAGATTCCGTCTTCTCAGCTGTGTCGAGTTGACAACAAAAACTAACCAAAATGTAAATGAACATGATCTAACACAAATTTGATGACTCAAAAGACACACGGGAAGGATTGTGATGGGTGACAATGGAATAGATGGCTTTACTAGCAAAATATAGAGGGCTCACTCATAGCGTTAAGTACACAAGGTTTAATTTTGGAGCAGAGATTCACATGTACTTGAGATAGGTATGATGATGAAAATACACAGATATCTTTTAATTGCTTTGAATTCTTAACAAAATCAAAAATGTTGTCTCCTGAAGAAGGCAAAAGGATGAAAGGCGAGAAATACAGCAGGGTTGCCCAGCAACATCGATAAATCATTTAAGTTAAATGTCATGAATTTTAATTAAGACCAGTTATTATCTAAGTTTATTTTCTTGCCAGTTAAGTTCAGCTACATGGGTGATCTATGCAAGGATAAAATTTGATTTAACCAAGGTTGGCATTGTGGTTGGTAAACAGGCACAGAAATCAAAGGTAAATGCAAGGCAGCAATTAAAAAAATAATGGTCTATTGGATTTAAACAGGGAAGGAGAAAATGTCAGGGCAGAAGAGATCCTAAAAGTGACAAAAAAGAGACACAGATAAGGAATGAAGGACATTGGAAGGTGAACTATCATTTAGGTTAGGATGTCATGGGTAATGAGCAGGAAAGAGAAGGCAGGATATAATAGGTCAACATATGGGACTAGCCAGGCATGGCAGCTCAGATGTATAGTCTCAGTATTCAAAAGGCAGAGGCAGAAGGATTGCTGCAAGTTCAAGGCCAGCCTTGAATACAGAATGAATAAGACCTTGTCTCATAAAAACTGAACCAACAAAAACCCAAACCCCTTAAGAATAAAAATATTCATTCTCTGCAAAAAATTCTTCAAACTCTATTCAGACTTATAATAGTAGATAAGCACTTTTAAATCTTTCTTTGAAAATAAGCTTCATTTTTTTAACCATTTGAGATGATGAGTCTCTTTAGATTTCTGTAAATACAATAGGAAACTAATGAAACGAAGTTCTAAAGAAGAATGATGTGAGGAACATCTAATCTCCTGAAACATCAGGTAGTAAAAGTCTGAGAAATATTTACGTTTCCATATACAATGCTGAAAACCAAAAACAAAATTATATCCAAATTAGTTTTAAGAAGTTCACTAAACATTGTGGCTCTCAACCAATTAAATTTTAAATGAATCAAATATTAAAGAATAAGAAGTGGAGGAAGCAGCACAAGTGGCTCTAAAAACTAATCCTGGAGAGAGGAGGGCCCTGCTAAACACTAATCAAAATGCACAAGCAATAAAGTCTGATGTCAAGAGATAAATACATAAATACAATACTGACACATTTTCAAATCCATAAACCCAGTAAAGACGACAAATGGAAGAAAAATATTTGCAACATGTATAATAAAGGGCATATTTTCTTATCATAAAACTCGTCTAAGAAAAGGACAAATGCACATAGTATGAAAAATGAGCAAGATATGTAAATGGGCATTTGCAACAAATGAAGCACAGAAGCGAATAAGCACATAAAACGATATTGAGTACATTCACAAAGAAATCAAAATTCAAATAAGAAATGTACCAACTTTGCTTATCAGTTTGCCAAAATTTAAAGACAAGGAGGTGTACAAGACTGATGGAAAGTGCATTAGAAACTTTCTTAATGATGCCAAGTGTGTGAGTAGGTTATTCTGTTCTGGCTTCTGTTTGGTATGTATTGTTTTTAATGGATGAATCACTGACCATGTACTTTTAATTTCAGCGATGTATCTTATAGGTACTCCAAGAAATGGACAGTTCCATACAAGCAATGATTCTTTCTTATGATCTTCACAGTCAGGGTAAGCCAGGTCAAGTGTGATATTGTTAGAAGCTATGATATAAAATTGTTCCAATTAGCACAACAAACCATTTTGTACTGATTTGTAAAGACATCAAGAGTGCATTGCTTTATGAAAAATCCAAGTAACACAACAGTGGGTAAAATAGATAAAAATACTGTGTATCTGAATGACAAAGAAAGGTCACACAGAGACACATGTTCACACATACACTATAAACACAGAACATTTCCAAATTATGCTCAGTAACATTTGCTTTCCATGTGACAGGGACTAGGAACAGAAATGAATTGACAATATGGAAAGGGAGGGCCTTATGATACACTCTGAGAAATTATTTTGAAGTTGGCACTTTTAGTACGTGAACTCAGGAAGTTTAAAACATTTTTGGAAACCTCATTCTCACATGGTTTCTTTAACAAACCCACCATCTATTCCTTCCTCTTCTCCTCCTTCTAAATCCCCTACTACATGTAACATTTAAAAGACAACAACAACACTGAGTCCTCTTAATGTGATCAGTATGTGCATGGGTGTAGTGATGCTCACTCCGGCATGGGCAGCCTTTTCCTGAAGAAAACTGACTTTCTTTCCCCCAAGTAGCTATACCCTGCCAATAGCTCCTTGGCTGAGGGTGGGGCTTCATGATCCCCCCACCTATCCATGATGGAATTTTGGATGGCTTGATTCTGTACAGGCCTTATACACATGCAACTAATACTGGTTTTGGAATCATGAATACCTCTGCCCTGCAATGTTCAGAACACACCATTTCACAGCAATCCCCTACTAAATCCAGATGCTCCAATCTATCTGCCCCACCTTCTGCGATGACCCCCGAGCCTACAGAGAGAAAGTACTATACATACATACACACATATATATATGCATATATGTATCTATGCATATATGTATATATGTCTATGTCCATATGTATCCCATTTAGGGCAGATCATATTAATCTCTTATTTTCTGCAAATTGACCTATTGTGGGTCTCAGTATTAATCACTAAGAAGCTTCTCTGGTGAGGGTAGAGAGCTTCATTAATCTCTCTGTTTGAAGACAGCTATTATTTAAGGGGCTGGAGAGATATCTCAGAGGTTAAAAACTCTTGATACTCTTTTTATGGATTTAGGTTAAACTCCCAAAATTCACTTGGCATCTCATAATGCCCTGCTGTTACAGTTTCCAGATGATCAAAACTTTCTTCTGGCCTCCTTGGGCATGCCTTCTGATCTCCTTGGGCTTCTGTATGCTCATGGTTCAGAAAATATCATATGTGAATATATATATATATATATGTAAAATAAGTGAATCTTTTAAAATATAAGTATTTAAGACACAGACTACGTCTGTTTTGCAGAATAATAGCAGCTCTTCCTTACAGTCTATGATCTATTCAGCAACCAGCTCTTTGCCTAGTTAACAATGTCAGGAATGAGTTCCAAGCTGTGGAATTTAGAAATCAAAAAACAGTGAGTTATTCTCATAATATTCACATTGCTATTGCAGCAATTACATTTCCTGCCAAACTGGTACTTACTGTATCTTGTAGGATTATATCTGAGTAAGAGCATTCATTGCTTTTCTTCCCAGCAGTGTTGTATACAGCAAGGCATTGTGAAAATCTGGTCAACAGGAATGATGCTTTCAGGTCACTACCAGCTTGATTTCTCCACTTCCTATGACTCAAGTCTGTGTTATCCTTAGCAAAGGGGACTTGCTATCAACTCCTGAAAAGTAACCAAGAACAATTTCAATGTCCTATATAAATTTGGTCTATGAGACCCCACTGATTAACCAATTGAAAAGAGATAACCTACACTCTGTAATGGGCTCTTAGTTTGATAGCCTACGGCATCTGGGAAGACATAATTCCCACAAATAGGTAACTCCATGTAAACTTGTAATTATGTATTTTAGGAAGCTTCTAGAATATTGAATTGTCATATGCATTTTTCGAAATCTTTAATATTAGTTACCAATCATTATACCCTTGTTTACCACTCTAATTGGTGGCAGGAACATGGGAGAGTAGGGTCTAAAAATGAGGTGAACTAAAATCTCATGCAATAACCAACTTCATTCAGAGCATCTGACAATTTATACTCAAGTTAAGAATAATCACGCAAGCATGGTGTTCAATCTCAAGGATAAACCACATTTGGCAAAAGCAAGATTTTCCATAGAGCCACATGAATAACAATAGCTGAAGTAAATTCATGCTTATTCACTATTCCTGGGAGGAGCACGAAAGCGAATTTCGAGGACAACCCATTTCATGGAGGAACAGAGGTTACAAGACTCTTGTCTTGTGTACTTGGAGTTCTCTCACAAGGCCTAAGAAATCTCACACTACTTCATTCATGGGCCATGTTCCCCCCACACCCTACTTTACCCTGCCCTCCCAGCCTCTTCCCTACTTAACTCTTCCTGGCCCATTATTTTAGTTCCCCACTTGGTAACACCTATATTCCAGTATTCCACCTTCCTTGGAACCTCACCACCATATAACCATTTTCCAATTGCTTGACTTCTACAAGTGCCCTAGTTTAAACACACATATCTTTTTGTGTATGTGAACTGTTCATCATCATCATCATCATCATCATCATCATCATCATCATCATCATCATCCTGACCACAGTTTCCTATCTCTCCTCTCCTCCCAGCCCTTCCCACCAACCTCCCCTCGCTTCTTCATCTATTCCTTCTCCTCTTTGCGATTCAGAAAATGGCAGACCTCCCATGGATATCAACCAAACATAGCATAGCAAATTGCAGTAAGACTAGGCACCTCCCCTTTTATTAAGGTTGGACAAGGCAACCCAGTATGAGGAATAAGGTCCCAAAAGTCGGTAAGAGTCAGAGACAAATCCTGCTTCCATTGTCAGGACTCCCACAAGAAGACCAAGCTACACAACTGTAACATATATTACAGAGAACCTAGGTCAGTCTCATACAGGCTCCCTGGTTGGCAGTTCAGTCTCTGTGAGCCCCTATGAGCCCGGGTTAGTTGTTTCTGTGGATTTTCTTGTGGTGTCCTTGAACCCTCTGGCTTCTACAATCATTCCTCTATCTCTTCTGTAGGATTCTATGAGCTCTGCCTAATGCTTGTTTGTGGGTCTCTACATCTGTTTTCATCAGTTGGTGGATGAAGCTTCTCTAATGACATTTGGGCAAGGCTCCAATCTATGAGTATAGACGAATATCACTAGGCATCCTTCATTGACTTGTTTTATTTTCCTACTTGTGTTTGGTTCTATCCTAGGTCTCTGAGCTATCTAGCCTCTGAACCCTGGTGTTCCAATCAGTTTAAATAAACATATCTTAAAATAAATGTATTAACACATAGTTCAAAATTTCAATTGTTCTTTTGTTGTTACTTTGTTTCATGTTATTTTTCATGGAAAGCACCTAAAAGTGTTTATATAATAGTGATAATGAGGGCACCAGGTATCTAGATCTTGGTTTCTGAATATGATGCAAAAAGATGCTAGGTTGCCTTGTAGGAATGACTTAATACGGGCCCAGAGCAGGGACTGTACATAAAGGAGCTAAGCCTTGTCTTGGTATGAAATGTAAACAAGCACTCAAAGAAAATGAGGACAGATTTGAAGAAAATCTAAGACAAGCTGAGTCCATTCTCACTGGATAATTCTGCGGTAACTTGAGCACCAATGTGAATAAATATTAGTACCATATAATGTTGCTTAAAACAGCTAGTGTTGCAGCATCTCACATGCAAACCCAGGAAAGAATTAGTGGACTTGAAGTCACCAAGGAAACAAAACACAAGGGTGAAAAATAAATAGGAAATAGAAGATAATCCCAACACACCACACTACAAATTAGATTCAGAAAAAAATATGAACTGAATTTTTAAAATAGTATATACTATGATTTAATACATGAACTAAATACTATGAACTTATATCATGGTTGTACAAAAGAATGCTCACCTTGTTAAGAAATGCCCACTAAGGAATTTAGGAGTATGTGACACAGTGGTTTCAATATACTCTTAAATGAATTGAAAAATACATATATATATATATACTAGATGATTATGATGATGATGATGAAGATAGAATAAGGATGACAATACAACAAATACAAAACCCTTCAAATAATTGAGATAGCTAGGTAGATTATTTAATGGTTATGTTCTAGTATATCTAGACTCCTTTACAACATTTCAAATTGTAAGTAAGATATTTTCTCCACCCCAAATTTCAAAAAATATATAAAAAGATATTTGTACAGGAAAGGGTTAGATCAGAAAGGCTGCGTTGCCCAAACCCCAAGCATTTGCAGTAGAGGTTTATCCTCAGACTTGGGATTGTTCCTAAGAAATTAGCAGTGAGCTATTGGAATTTTTTGTTTTCTTGTTTTATTTTATGTATGTTATTGGATGCTAGAATCCTGGAAGTACATGATAGCTGTCTGATCAGCTGATTCATGCTAACTTTGTGCTTCATGACAAAATTGTTTTCCCTCTGGTGTGGCATCTAAATGTTGCCAACCAATGACAGGACCCCTGACACTAAAGTTCAGGGCTTCCAGGTTAGCACATTTTGTAGGTGTTGTATGCATGGTTAGTAAGAGCAAGCATGCTTTGTGAAACCACTGGAAAAGGTCACCTGAAAGCTCATGTCAAGCTTCTCCTAGACTGCCTATGAACCACTTTAACGGATTTAATTCTATGTCCTTTTCTTTAAAAAATTATTCATTTTACATACTAACCACAGTTCCCCCTCCTCTCCTCCTTCTTCCCCTACCTCAGCCCCAACCCATCTTCTATCCAATCCTCTGAAAAGGTAAGGCCTCCCATGGGAAGGTAACAAAGCCCAGCACATTAAGTTGAGGCAGGACCAAGCCCCTTCCCCCTGCATCAAGACTGAACCAAACAGCCCACCATAGGGAATGGGGTCTAAAAAGCCAGCTCATGCACTGTATCCTTGTTTCACTATCAGCCATAAACAGGAGTGTACAGATTTTCTGTCATCTTGCTTGAGTGTATTCCTAAAACGCCAGTCAATAGATTGGCTAGATAGTCTAGTGGATAATAATAAAATCTGCTGCCAAGGCTAAAGAAAACGCATGCTATGGCACATCCCTCACACCTCCCAAACATGCTAGATAGGTATATAGGTAGGTAGGTAGGTAGGTAGGTAGGTAGGTAGGTAGGTAGGTAGATAGATAGATAGATAGATAGATAGATGATAGACAGATGGATAGATAGATGATAGATAGATGGATAGATAGATGGATAGATAGAAGGATAGATACATACATACATACATACATACATACATACATACATACATAATTGTAAAACTAATTAAGCAGAACCCAGGCAAAACATTTAAACAAGTGGAGAACCTGTACCAACACATCCAAAAGTGTTTCTTTATTTAGTGCAATTTTAAAAGTCTAATTCTAAAATTTGTATTAAAAGCCACAGTTCAGTCAGGAAGAATAAAATAAGATAATCTCCTTGATAAAGGTTATTATGAAATTATAGCTGTTAAGACTATGGAATTTTGGTAAAGGATGAAATTAACTAATGTAACAATAAAAAGTATTTGAACTGACCCTGGCTTCCATAGATTTTTTTTTGAGATCTATTAGAGAAGTGGAAATGCAGAGCATTGGGGAAGGAGCCATGCTTCAGGAAAAGGGACCAGGTTAGTTAATCACCCGTTTAAAATAAATTTGAATCTCCATCTTGTATCATCTATAACAATTAACTCTGGATATGCTTATTTATGAAAATATATAATATCATGATGCTTCATAATAAACTAAAACAGAATATTCTGGTATTGAAGAAGACTATTTTTTCATAGACAATAAAATGTAACACACAACAACATGTTTGGCTATACTAAATTAGTAATTGTTCAGTAAAGTGTACCATAAAGAAAAATGAAAAAGCAGGGGTGGAGGGGATGGGAGGAGAGAAGGGAGGAAACCATGGTGGAGATTTAAAATAAATTCATAAATTTTATTTTAAAAAATTTAAAGAAAAGAAGGCACAAAGTGGGATCAAATACTTGAAATAAATAATGGGATTAGTAATCAAAATACTTAAAACATTAAAATTTCTACAAATAATCCTAGTATTGGCATTTTTAAAAGACATTTAGACTTATAAGCTACAGTTCCATTACAGAAATTAAAATATAACATTGAATTTTTAAAAGACTCAAGTCTTAGTGAACAATATGAAATATATTTTGACTATTTTATCAAAAATACATGTGGTGAACAATAACCTATTATTTAAGGATTCATACATATGATATCTCCTTTCCTGTTCCCATATCCATCCTTCCTCCATCTCAACCATCCCACTCCCCCAAGCTCTCCCCAACCCTTCCCTTCTTCCTCCTCTCTCCCCCTCTCCCCACTCCCCCACCCTTATGCTCCCAACTTTTGCCTGGCGATCTTGTCTGCTTCCAATTTCCATCTATATGTGTTTTTCTTTGGGTTCATCTTATTACTTAGCTTCTCTAGGATCACAAACTATAGGCTCAGTGTCCTTTGTTTATGGCTAGAACTCACTAATGAGTGAGTACATACTATATTCATCTTTTTTGATCTGGGTTATCTTGCTCAGGATAGTGTTTTCTATTTCCATCCATTTGCATGCAAAATTCAAGATGTAATTGTTTTTTTACCGCTGAGTAGTACTCTAATGGGTAGATGTGCCTTTCTTTATCCATTCTTCCATTGAGGGGCATCTAGGTGGTTTCCAGGTTCTGACTATTACAAAAAATGCTGCTTTGAACATAGCTGAACAAATGCTTTTGTAGTATGATTGGGCATTTCTTGGGTATATTCCCAAGAATGGTATTGCTGGATTCTGAGGTAGGTTGACCCCAATTTTCTGAGAAACTGCCACACTGATTTCCAAAGTGGTTGCACAACTCTGCATTCCCACCAGCAATGGATGTAGCAGGGAAGGAGATATCTTAATTGAGGGAGCCATTTTGGATACCTGGATAAACACATTGGACCTCATGACACAGTATGGGGTCACCATCAACATAACTTCCCTGTCCCAAGTCCAAGTCCTGTATGTCTCTAAAGAGAATTTTTCTCTAAATTTTATCTTGCATATGTCTCCTTATTGAACCATACTGTTTTCTTCTTAGTTAACTCTTTTACATTTCAAATAAATAAGTAAATAAATGAATAAACAAGTAAATAAATATCTTAATTCATAATAAACCTGAAAAAATGCTCCTGTGTGTAATATTGTTTTCTTTTTGTCTTTCATAGTCTTCTTTATCCATAGACTCTGTGATAAACTTTAAAAGTAGGGGATTAAAAAATTAAAAGTACATAACAAATACAAAAAAAATGTTACTAGATTTGCTTTATTGCAATATACTTAGAGATAAACAAAAATGAAATATTGGGGGTTGGACAGATTGCTGAGTAGTTAAGATTGTGTAGTTTTCTTCCAGAGAACCTGAGTTCAATTCCCAGCACCCATGTCAGAAGGCTTACCATCTGTAACTCTGGCTGCAGGAGGATCCAGTATCTCTGGTCTCTGTGAACACACACACACACACAAACACACACACACACAGAAGAGAGAGAGAGAGATTAAGAGAGAGAGAGAGAGAGAGAGAGAGAGAGAGAGAGAGAAGAGACAGACACAGACAAACACACACACATAGACACAGAGAACAAAATAAAATTATTGTACAGTTAATGACACATTAAAAGGCAAATAAAAGTTCATAAATAATTTTCAAAATGAACAAAACTTTGGTTCAGTGGGCAAGAAGACACCAGCAGTAATTTGTGTGTAGGTGCACATGTACACTTGACTTCTGTGCTTGATGTTTCTTTTTGTTGGCTTGTTTAATTTGGAAACACCATTTATGATAGTAACATAACCGTTGTACTTACAGTGCACTGCACTGAGAATATGTAAGAAGAAAAGCGTGGCAAGCAAATAGGCATCTGGGAACCTGTCACTCAGTTCAACTAGAAAGCTGCATGTAGATTTTTTTTTCCTGTCTTTCCATCTCTTTGTTCCAGAGCTCCTCACTGCTCCAGGGGTTCCTACTGTGTGCATCATGTTAATTTGATTGCATGCATTTAATGCCATTGTTACATATGAATGAATCATTTTTTGGAGTTTTTTATTCTTTTTTATTACTTTATAAATAATACCAATCAAAATTTCCACTTCCTTCCCTCCTCCCACTTCCCTCCCGCTCCCCCACATGCCCTTCCCTCCACCCCCTCCAGTCCTAAGAGAGGGCAAGGCACCCTGCCCCGTGGAAAGTCCAAGGCCCTTCCCTCTACATCCAGGCTTAGGAAGGTGTGCATTCAAACAGACTTGGATCCCCAAAAGCCAGTACATGCAGTGGAGACAAATCCCAGTGCAATTATCATTGGCCCCTCAGTCTGCCCTCATTGTCAGCCACATTCAGTGAATCTGGTTTGATTACATACTCCATCAGTCCCAGTCCAGCTAGGTGGACACGCCCTTCGCGGTCCTGACTTCCTTGCTCATGTTCTCCCTCCTTCTGCTCTTCAATTAGACCTTGGGAGCTCAGTCCAGGGCTCCGATGTGGATCTCTGTCTCTATCTCCATCCATCGCTAGATGAAGGCTCTGTGGTGATATGCAAGATATTCATCAGTGTGGCTATGGGAGAAGGCCAGTTCAGGCACCCTCTCCTCTGCTGCCCAAGGACCTAGCTGGGGAAATCCCCTTGGTTACCTGGAAACCCCTCTAGAGTCAAGTCTCTTGCCAACCCTAAAATGGCTTCCTTAGTAAAGATATCGTCTTCCTCTGTTCTTATGGACTTCCACGGTATATTGTGTTATCATTTTTATATCTAATTTAGATTTTTGCGGGATAAAAAGAAAGGAAGGAAGGAAGAAAGAGAAAAAGGAAGGGAAGAAAGAAGGAGGGAGGGAACATAGTCAAGATTGACCATTTTCTTTTAAACAGTCAAAACCACAAAGAAAACGTGTTTCAGTACGGAGCAGGGTTCTTGTCTATGTGAGAACCACAGCTTCCTGGAATCTAAACTCAGAGCTCGCCGGGGTTTTGTAGCCATGGTTTTCCAAGGCTCAACTGTGTAAAAATAGAATATTATTTAAATAAATTAAACCTGACAAATAAGTCACATTTATGTCTACTTGCAATGAAAGCTGCCTCAAAGTTCATGAATCACAGTGCTATAGCATCTGGTGAAAACGCCCTCCACATAACGAGGTCCCCTGGTATCTGATGCTCCCCTGTCCCAAGGTGACTCTTGGGGTGCTCAGGGAAGAGCACCCCAAATCCCTGGGAGTTGCTCCTTGGAGAACCTTTCTTGGGCATCAAAATCTCCTCCTCCAGATGGGAGAAGCATCTCAGACCCAAAGAGCCCCTCACCTGTGCCTTTCATTTGGCCTCTATCCTGGGACTGACTCTGGGGGGACCAACCGCATTCAAGACACCTTTTTCATGACTCGGATCTGTGAATGTTTGTGACCCATGGCCACATCTCCAGCCTCTACCTCTATTATTCTATTGCAACACAGACTTGCAGGGAGAGAAGTAAGTGAAATTTGAGGAATGACATCAGTGGTTAAGATGATGCCATATGAGGAGTGAAATACACACATGGGTCTTCTGGTAAAAGGTTCACATTCTTGGCAGAGGTGAGTAGTGGTACCTCGAAATATTTGTCTTTTCTTCTTTGTTTTTCACGTGTTACTTTAAAAGATCTCCCATTCTGTTAATTGCAATAAATCAGGGCTTTCCAGGATTAAAAATTAATCTTAGTTAAAAAACAATGTGACTCTGCAATGCTCCTTGTATTTCAACAATTCATATTCTAGAAATACATGGTTTGTAAAGCTACATAAAGCATCTTTACAGTGACTTGCCACACTACACACATCTGGGTCAAAGAACTTTCCTATCAAGAAATGATCTGTGGCATCTAACATAAAATTTATTTTGTTTGCAACCTTATCTGATTTCCTTCTGTACTTGCAGGAGCTGAATCCAACTATACATTGATTTCTTATTTTTAAGCGGTTTGCAGTTTTTCTTTATGAAAAGTGGCTTATTCGTGAAAAATGAATAAATTGAGCATTTTAAAAGCGCTAATGAATATTTGAAATGTACCCAATAGTAAATCATTTTGTAGTGTGGCCCATATGCTTTAATTCCAGCAAAACATACTTTTGGAAAAAATTTATCCTTCTTTTGCTGAATTAATTATTTTAGAATTAACCTTTTATAATTATATGTTGGTTAGTGATAGAGATGGTAAAGGCTGCTAGAAAAGGTACACTACCAGTATACTACTAACTATATGTTGGTAATGAGGTGTTTATGGCCAATGTTCTAATGTCATAACTTCTATATTAAAATATAACCCAAGTATTTATTTGCTTGTTGCTGCCAGGGCATAGGCATGAGGGAAAATGAGCCAGAGGTTAAAACACTATGCCTTCCGTTCCCTAAATAAAAGGTCACTGCAGCACTCTGACTCTCTGCTTCCTAGTGGGCAATTTCTGTGTTGAAACAATGATTTGTTAAGATTCTTCAAGGAGACATGCATGTCCTGCATTGATCTGGCTGTATGGTGATTACAAAGAGTAAGAATGCATGGTCTCTGTCTAGCTGGGAAAGGGGCAGCTGCATGCTGCAGTTTTATTATGAGGTTGAAGGAAGGTTAATCCTTTGATGTCTATGTGTACGTGGGCAATTCCCTAAACAAAACAGAGATGATGGTCTCAAGCTCCTCGTCTCAAAAGAACTAGCAATCTTGCCCTCATTCTTCATCAAATGGGAATGAAACTAAAGAATATACGTGGAATCTTTTGTGATCTCAAAGACACAATAAGATGCTAGAAATACATAAATAAAAATAGCAAAACACTCTTTGCTACCCACATATGCAAGTACATAGAGGTGGTGCTGGGGAGGAAAGCAATTTTATAGAGAATACGGCTTGCTTAGCTTTAGAAAATGATTGACACCTAGGAAGCAAAATACAGAGCAGCTTCAACAGGCACATCAGAGTCAAAAGGGTGGAGTGAAAAAGTAGTCTGGAAGTGCAGTAGTCAGCGCTTCACATAACCTTAGATGCTCAGTACTAAGTAGGTAGCTACAGCACCCAGGACTCTACCTGACAGCATATTCAATGTTTCAGAAGTTCTAACTTATGTTATAGTTAGCAGCATAATTTTTTGTACACTAACAGTGCTATGATGTTATTATCACTACATCCCTATAAGCGATGTGGAAACTTGTCTTAAGGACGTTGAGCCCTCCTCCAAGATAGAACAACAACACAAGACAGAAGAAGTAAGTGATTTACAGCATTCAACTCTAAAAGCCAAGCAATTTCTTCACACTGAAAACCCTGGACCACTTCCCCAGGTTCTACTCCCGAAGAAATTGATGGGGATGGGAATATAAATAAAAAGAAACCCGCAGTAGATCAACCACAGAAAAATTTCCCAGCCTACCAATATCACCCCTTTGGTATCATTAATATACTTTTTCCTTCTTAGATATCATATCTGACATAATGAAGAAACAGAACCACACTTTGGTGAGTGAGTTCACTTTAGAGGGTTTCTCTAACTTCCATGAGCACCAACTCACACTCTTCGTTGTGTTCCTGGCACTGTACATATTAACCCTGGCAGGGAATGTCATCATTGTGACCATCATCAGTCTTGATCGTCACCTTCACACTCCCATGTACTTCTTCCTCAGCACGCTGTCAGCTTCAGAGACGGTGTACACACTTGTCATTATACCAAGAATGCTCTTCAACCTTACTGGCCTGAGTCAGCCCATTTCCTTGGCGGGTTGTGCCACTCAGATGTTTTTCTTCATCACGTTGGCTATCAACAACTGTTTCTTGCTCACGGCCATGGGATATGACCGCTACGTGGCTATTTGCAACCCTTTGAGGTATTCGATCATCATGAACAAGAGGGTGTGCCTCCAGCTGGTGTGGGGAGCCTGTAGCATTGGTTTAGTTGTAGCCATGATACAAGTGTCAGCTGTGTTCAAGCTACCCTTCTGTACCGCCAAGGTGGCTCACTTCTTCTGTGACATCCGACCTGTGATGAAACTCTCCTGCATCGACACCACTGCCAATGAGATCCTGACTTTGATCATAAGTGTGTTGGTGATCTTGGTCCCTATGAGCTTGGTTTTTATCTCCTACATCCTCATCATCTCCACCATCCTCAAGATTGCCTCTGCTGATGGCAGGAAGAAAGCCTTTGCCACCTGCGCCTCTCATATCACAGTGGTTGTTATCCATTATGGCTGTGCCTCCATTGCCTACCTCAAGCCCAAATCAGAGAACACCAGGGATGAGGACCAACTGATCTCTGTGACCTACACTGTCATCACACCCCTCCTGAACCCTGTGGTATACACCTTAAGGAACAAAGAAGTTAAGGAGGCTTTATATAGGGCCATGGGCAAGAAACTTCCCTGATAGTTTGTACCTATTTCAAACAGGATCACTGGAGATTTTCCAGGAATTCTCAAGGAAGACATGGAGACATTTCCATGAACTTAGCAGTCATGATCCCATTAAGCAGTGATTGGGTAAAAGGAGGTGAGAACAAAGGATCCACAAATTCAACCACTTGAGGAAGGGAGACACAAGCAGGCACGTGTCTCACAGACGAACAGCAATAAAACACTAATATTGAGAAGTACATCAGCCATCTGGAAAGCCTGATACAGAATGAAATCAGGAGAGCAGACAGAATTAATGAGGGGAGGCTGCTATAAGACAGGGAAAAGGCTTTTAGTATATTCTGTAATACTCATGGGGGGAGACATAGGCTTCCCTTTATCCATGTAGAACAAACAATTGTAGCACATAACTGTCCTTTATGAACAATTTATAGTCTTTTGCTTCTTTGACAGCCCATATAAAATGTATACCAGAGTTGAGAATATTGAAAAGTTAGCAGCCCATGAACTTGTGGATCTTTTCCATGGAAGCTCCAGGTTGTAAAATTTGGAAGTTTATGTTTTCAGGGTCATAGGAGAGAAATGTCTTTGGAAAGTCATTAAAAACCATTGGTGATACAGTTTAAGAAGTGACAAGAGTACTCACATAAGCTCTTGCCTTGTGAAAAAAATATATACTTTCACCTATGTTGGTGGGATTATATATGAACATGTGAGTCTGGAATACACAGATTGAAACTGCTTTTGGAACTCACAGAATGGATGAGAACTGCTAACTAACATGGATAAAGGAAGGGATTTAGGGCAGAAATTAGGGAAGTGCAACTACTGGTTAGATTTGCATGGGTAAATAGGATGTACCTTTTGGTAACATAGTGACTAAATAAAAGAAAAATGTTGCCTGAACTATCAACCCTATATATTAAGGTTCCCTGAGCTCTTAACTGCTAAGACGTATTTCACTGTCATCTCCACAACAGTCTGCAGATAACCAATGCCTAGTGACTTAGTTTTCAGACTACATCTTTATGGCCTTCTTTGCCTTTTTATCAATTAATGAAAATCCTTCATGCTACTATCAGCACCTACTCAGCCAAGGCATTCCTCTACTCATTTTGAAATACCAAACAAAAGCAGATCTCCCTTTAAGAACTACTTAATAATACCCCTAAAGATATCACTCCCTTGAACCCTCCAGTATAAACCCAGACATTGCTACATGACCATATGACCAGCTTGAACATTTCTTATGCTGCCTGTATGGACTTTAATGTAAAATGAGTGGCAAGTAAATTTTTTTTATCTACACACAGTTATAGCTGGAAGGATGTTCAACACAGTGGTTAACATTTCATTTCTACCAGGTGGTGTGTTTCTCAAAGACAATATATGTTCTTTAATTTAAAAAGCTAGAGCTTTATTCATATATTTTAATTCCTCAAATAACTCACTAAAGCTCAGTCTTAGTGCTGTACTTTTGGGGGATTTGGAGTGAAATCCAAGAAAACCCAAAATGAATTTATTCTGTAGCTACTAACTGAAGACTTTTATTTACTTAACAAATAAAAACTAATTAAATTTATATCCTGATTTGTCCCTTCAACATTATCAGTCATAAATAATCTATATTTGTAAATTGCATCAATCACTTAAAATACAAAACAATAGTCTTTAGAAATCAGCAGAATTAAGTCACAAGAACATGAACCTATATTTATATGATTTTATACATAGTATATGTGTATATTTAGTATTTTATATAGCATGTGAATGAATTTTTCAATTTCTCTAGTCACCATCTATAAAAATTATATCCAAACGTTCTCATCAAACATGTGAAAGGATAGCGATAAAGATTATTTGGAAGTGACAAATGGCCAGATATTCTCTATTACTGTTAGAGTGGGAAACTCAGCTGTACTCCCCATAAATTGCATCACTCTTTGTTTGCAGAATAGGTTGCTAAGCTGTGCTCTCTTTTACCATGGAGTATGGTTTGAACCAATTGCAGCAAAATAAGCACAGTGGGAATTGCTGTGAAGACCACAGAAAATAGTAAGAATACCATGTACCATTAACACGATTGTAACTGTTATTAGCGAACATCATTACCATGCTCTTACCTCTTCAAATGTTCCAGCTTAATTTTGTATTCCAAGATTCCTTCCTCACACTCTTAAGTCATAATTATTAATATTATCAAAGCTTTCATTAAGTCTATAAGTCACATATCTTGGCCCTTTATGAAAAAATATTTCCCACACCTTTTATTTCTATTGTTTGACAGCAATTTCAACACTACATATCAGTTTTCCTTAACCTAGTTCAGTAAATTCCAAAACTATTTCTAATAACCCTAATATGAACTATATATTACATCCTGGCCTTCTCATAAGTGCACAGTCTCTATGAGTGTGTTCATAGACACATTTACAAATACAGACACATTCACAGAGTATACTTAGTCTTCTGTTGTACAGGTCAGACCTTGTACTTCCCCTACAAGTGTATCTATTCTCCTCTATTGTATCTTATTTCAGTAACATTTATGAGTATAGCCACATCTGCTGTATGTTTTGACTAAATACTCAGAATGGATAGCAGGTCGATTTTCAGCTGATGTCAGTGCCAAAATTCAATGTCAGAAGATTATATTTCTAGAATACTGAAATAAAATTAAAATCTTATTTTTAAAGAATATGAATTTTATTTTTAAACATTTAGCAATCGTACCTAGACACCTTTTATTTTTCATAAGGAACACTTAGTCGCCACTGCCAGCTTCTAAGTTTTTCTCTAAGTAATTAAAGCATATGTTCACAACATGAAGGGGAGGCAAACGTTTTTACTGGTTTACTGAGATAGGTGAAACAACAAAATGTCCTCAGAGAAATTCCACACTCATAGCATTCTGTTTATGTATTACATAACAGTTGTTTGTTGAAATAATTTACCATAGACACTGTCCTCTATTATTTAGAAGTTTAATTAAAACCATGGTGTAAACCCTGTCACCAATATTGTGAAGACTCATAACTTAATTGGAATTAAGAAACTAATAACTAAGCCAGAATTTTAAAACTTGTTTAAAAATTACCAAAAATCGTGTGTGGAGGTGTGGATGTGTGTGTGTGTTCATGTATATGGAGATGTATGTATACTCAGGCAAGCCAAATGACAACCTTGGGTGTTGATATTTAGATACCATCTTTGTTTTAAAATCTCACAGACCTTGTATCAAGAAATAAAGTGGAGAACAATTAAAGAAGACGCCCAGCATCAACCTTGGTCTCTACATGTACACACAAAGAGAATGTTGATCTAAGCTTGGAACAAAGAACACAACAAAGTGCCAGTTTAAAACTCTATATGGGATAAATGGTATCTCTGAACAACAGAGTGTGTCATTAGTCTGACAGACTAGAGTTGTTTAGAAATCTTTACCATGTTGTACAATTAAAACACACACAACTATATATACACATACATACATATGTACACATACATACATATAGTAAATTTTGAAAAGTAAATGCAGTCAAATCAATAGAATAAGGTATTTCAGAGCTATGTGTGGATTAAATGGAAAGTCCAATTCCAGACTAAGGATCAATATCAAAGTAACTTCATATGGTGAGGTAGGAAGGAACATGAACAATTAGACTACAGAAGGATTCAAATCCATGGGAGACACAAGCCCCACAGAGGAAACTTTCTTATTCACATTTTTTCTAATAGGTCACAACCATGTTGGTGTTTTTAAGACAAGAGCAACACCTAGACAGAGAGTCATGGCAGGGATTTAGGATCTATCAAAAACAAAGATCCAGGGAATAAAAATCCAGGGGAAGATAAGGGCATAAATGAAGGAGAAAGTAACTGCAGGAAAGAAGTGTTGAGATAAAAATCATTAATATGTAAGTTTCAATAACGGCACTTATACAGAATAATTGACCTAAAAGTCTCATTCAGTGAAATCTGTACATCTTTGTTAATAGAAGTCACTATTTTAAAACAAGTATAAACTTTAGGAATTGTTTGGAAGATGGAATTTAGATTAACCAGAGATAATACATTCTCATTATTTCCTTTTTTCCCCAAAAAAGTTTTACTAAATTTGAGATAAGAAGGAAAATAAATCAATAAAATGTCCATAGAAAATAACATCAGATGAAAACAAAAATTTTTAGTAATTTTTAAAGTATTTCAATCAGTTATTATTGAATCCAATGCAATTTCACACCAAAGAGAATATTGATCTAAGCTTGGAAGAAAGAACAGAACAAACTGCCAATTCAACACCCTGTACAGGAGAAATAGTATCTCTGAACATCAGAGTGTGTCGTTAGTCTAACTGGAGTTGCTTGGAAATCCTTCCTATGTTATACAGTCAGAACCTCAACTTCACCTGAGAGATTGCTGGAAGGTGGTTGTCTGCAAAGATCTGCAAAGCTGAAGTGGAGCTGAAACTCCGTGATGATGCAAAATGAGGAAGAAGAAGTAGGAGGACATCAGTCGTCCTTTCAACAGCTTCCATCTCAGAGTCATGACACAGAAGAATTTTCTGCTGTGCACCTCAGCACTTCAAGGGAAAGACACACGTGTAGGCCGCTGAATGCCCTATTTTGGAAAAATAAAGCTTGCTCTCATAAACTAGCTCTATTACATTAGTAAGTGAAGCAAGGAAGTTGATATACCCCTAGATAAATATGTCTTTAAACTTTCATCAGGTAGGTTTCTGCTTGCAGTACATGTTGATTAACACAGAGACCGACAATTGACCAAAGTACAGAGAATAAGAGACTGCAGAATGCTCAGTTCTAAAGAGAACACACATACTACACAATCCCTTCCCAATGCTCATTGTGGACAAGGGAGCAGAAAGAGTATAAGAGGTTCTGGATGACAACAAAAACGCTTCTGGACTCAGCAGATGAAGCATCTGCACGTCTGAACTTGCAGCGGTCTGACAATATGCACAAAACCTTGGCCAGCACAAGTAAGATCAAATCCTGGTATAGAGAGAGCTGAGAACACAATCCTACCCCTATCTATGAAGTTATTGACAACTGGTAGCTACTGCGAAAGTCCGTTTTCTCTACGGGTGTAGTTCCTAGTAAGTTGACTACTAACTAAAGTACTTTGGGTAGCACAAATTGGCCCTGAATGTTAAAATAAAAGACATAAAGTTGTATGGGAAGGAAAAGGGGAGGATCTGGGAAGAGTCGGGGGGATAAATATGAAAATGGTGGCAGATACAGAGAAGTAAGCCAGATACACAACAGGTGTGCAGTTCCCTGTCAGGGACCAAAGCGGGATAGATGCTGCTTCCCAAAGCAGTTTGCTTTCTATTCACTGAGTGATACTGTGGATTACACTTTCAAGAGTAGGGTGATCAATAATAATATCTCTTTTATTCATGTGCATAAACACACATGTATGCACATACACACACAAACAGAGAGAGAGAGAGAAAGAGAGAGAGAGAGAGAGAGAGAGAGAGAGAGAGAGAGAGAGAGACAAATAACATATGTGAAAAGCCAGAAACATGACTCCTAAATAACTGAACTAAGACATATTGAAGATGGGCAGCAATAGCAGATAAAGATTTCAAAAGTTTTCTGGTAAAAGTGATCGGTCTGAAAGAAAATAGAAACAGACAGGTGAATTCAATACAGACATGGAGAGCAATGTCAGAAACATAGGAAAAAGTCAGCAAGTGAAAAAAATCACAGAAATTGAGAATTTTGAATAAATAACAGTAAAACTGAAAATGAAAAACCCAATGAATCAAAGGCAAATACTGTGGAAAGCACAGCCTATAGACTTGAGTAAGGAGAAGAAAGAGAACAATATTGAAGAATCACTACATTCAAATGTAAATAAGGAAAATAAAATTAACTGAGCATGGAGAGTATCCAAAAACTCAGGGATACAATCAAGAGATGAACCCTGAGAAGCTACGAGACAGAGGTGCTGAGATAAATGCTAAAGTCACAGTGATTCCATTCAATAAAGAATGTATCAAATCTAGAGAAAGAAAAAGATTCGAGCAAAAGAAGCTTTCAGAACCCTAAATAGACATAACCAGAGAAGAATTTCTCTGTGACAAATTATATTCAAGATGTCCAAAGTACAAAGCAAAGAGACAGAAAAAAGCTGTAAGAAAAATGCCAGCTCACCTACAAAGGCAGAAATATCATAATAATACCAGATTTTCCCTCAGCCATTCTCAATACCAGGAAAGTATGGAGTGCTATTTCAAGCCCTGAAAGTAAATAACTGTCAGACAAGATTGACTTATAAAGCAAAGCTATCTTTCAGAGCTGACAGAGAAATAAGAGCATTTGGTGACAAGCATGAACTAAGTCAGTTCATGAGCAACATTAGTCAGCACCACAGAAGGTACTGAAAGGAATATTATATATGGAAGAAAAGGAAAGTTCAGTGTAAAAGAGCAGGAAAATGCAGAGAATAGCTTAACGAAGGAGAACTAGAAAGGAATCCATCATGCCCACCACAGCAACCCCGTGAATCCCTGACACTAATAGAGGAGAAAGTAAGGAAAGGGATCTCACCAGCAGTACCGCTCCAGCCCCTGTTATCATGCTTGAAACACAATGCAGGAGTATGGTGGGGCTGTCAGTGGAACTGAGCTAATTCAGATACTGTTGTTTCAAAACCCCATGGTACGAGTTGACTTGTTTCCCAGCCACCTCATATACTTTGTTATAATGATGAAAAACTCACTACCCTAGTTCACTATTGTTGTGACTCAAAAAAGAAATAGAATTTAAATAGAAGCAGAGGACACAGTGGTCCAAAGGATGAACTCTGCAGTCGTATACCCAGGATTGAATGCTGCTTCCTCCAGATCCTATCTCTGTAGTCACAGACATGGTACTTAGCTTCTCTGTGTCTCCATTTCTCCACCTTTAAAATGGGCTTAATTATAGTCCTCTTCACAGACCCATGAGAAATTTAATTAATAAAAGTATCAATGTTCTTAGAAAACTGTCTGGCACATAGTAAATGCTACACTGTAAATTCTAAGTGTAAAAAGTTTGAGGCATCCACCTACAGAGACAGTTAATGTAGAGTACATAACCACCCCCAAGTCTCCAATGACCATTTAGAAAGAGAACTAGAATATAACAATAAGGGTCAACTGGGGAAATAATGGCATAAAGTCTGCATAAATATCAATTTATAATTTATTCCAAGTGATTGGACAGTTAATCACTGCATTACTCTGTGAGATCAGCAATCAGACTCACAACCAATGTAAAGGGGAGGGCAACATCAAAGGAGAGTTTTATCTCATTTTTTTCATCCATCAAATAATTCTCTTACTATGGGTTAAGTCTGTGCATTCAGTCACTAGTACACTAGTACACAACAGTTGCTTAATAAATATTTATTGGATGTTGAATGCTTCATTGTGTAGCTAAGAGGGAAGAGTATGTAGACATGGCAGTTGAGAGAAAAGAGTGTTCTGATGGGACTGGAACAGAATACCATTAAGGTATGAGGAGGAGTGTCTAGTTCAAGCCAAAGGCTGGAGAATACTCAACAGGAGGTAGTAAGAGCAAAGGGAATGATGTGTGCACCTTGGGCACGTAAAGGTAGAGGGAGCAGAATTTATAAGGTACCAAAGCAGAGAGATCACAGTTCACGGATTTAATATGGAAACCCTGAACCCAGAGGTTGTGTGATTGCTTTTTATTTCACCTCAGACAAAGTCTGATCTCTCTAGAATAAACTTTAACCATCTATAAAATGGATATTAGTATTTACCTTATGAGGATATTTGAGTCTCCAAATAACTGGCATAGTAACATCTCAAAAATGTTGACTATGACTATTATTATCTTTATTAATGAGAATAATGTCCTATTTGGGGGATAAAGTGAAGTTCCAAATTAATCTAAAGCTGAATGACCCATAGTAGTGATGCAGAGGCAAAACCCATGGAATCTGTTTTAAAGGAGAGAAACATATTGCAGGAAGTGCCTCCATGTGTGGGGTTCTCCAAAATCAAACATGGGATTTAACTGAATTGAGTATACTATGGTGTACTTCCTATCCTTGTGAGTCATGAAATGAATGAACCTGTATTAGTTTCGTTAAAAACCACACATAATTATACTGAAATGAGTCACATTCCTTCTCTTCTGCCACTACAAGACATCGCAGTCTTTGCTTATCAGGAACTTTGCACACAGCCGCCTTTCCCACCACACACGGGCATTTCCTCAGCTGCCTCTAAAGATCCTCCAGCAGCAGTGAGGACCTCATTCGCACTGCATGAAGGCGACACGGGAATTTCATGATTTGTGCTTCTGTTTTGGCTACTTCCTTGTGAACCCCATCACCTTAAACGTCTCTTGGCCCATACATACTTAGACACAGGTTCTCGCGGCTGCAAATCTCACCTTCTCTTTCTTTCATAACTCAGAGAACTTAGTGCTTTAAGTCATGTCTGTGCCCTCTGTTTCTGATGCATTGTTTGCATCAGAATGCCTCAGGAAAGTTACCTGCTTCTTCCTGCCAGGTGCAAAGGGACTCCTAGCACTTACTTCCATTAACTGTAATTTACAAGCTTCGATGAGACTATGCAGTTCTATGAAGATAAACAACCATTTATCTTTACATTTAGCATGTATCTATAGTCTATCCAAGAACAAACGTTCTTGTTTGATGGCTCAAATGTTGGAGACAGCTTTTCAAGGTTTAGAAAGCACCAATACACTACATTTACTTTTACACAGCAAGAGGTTAAATGGCCTTTCATTGAATACACATCTTTAAAAATACTGCACATCTTTTCTCCCTTAGGTGATGCTCAATGCTTTTTTGTATTTTGTTTTATAGAATCCAGCATTTATCCTCACCGGGTTCCACATACGATGAACCCTTCTCCCCATTTTGTTCTTGTTACACATATTAGAATTTACTGTGATAATGCTACCTGGGTTTTCTCCATTTCTGCACATCTTACAAACAAAGCATTGACTGCCTTTGTTCCAAACGATTATTTCAAAAATGTTTGTATTGTAGACAGCCTTGGAAGATAAAGAAGCATCTCCCTCCGGAGTACATGGCCAGCAGGCTCAAAGCACATTATAGCTGACTTCAGTTCCAAAAGCCCCAACTTCCACTTTTCTAATGCAATTTGCCACAACACAAATACACTGCCTGCATTTAAATACAATAGCGGAGCTTTACATTTTTCCACAGAGATTCACAAGCAGAAGAAATGCTGTGTCAAAAATTGAAGGGGAAGACTCTGGAATGGAAGGATCAAATGGATAGAGGGAGAAAAATATGGGGAGGGACAGCTAAAAATTAAGGGTCATATGGAAGCTTCATACAATAGAAACTTTTTTAAAATGCATACATATATGAAAGAAATCTTAAGGGATCCACCAAATAATAGGAAAGGTAAAGCTCCCACTAAACATTTCTAGCCACAAATGAAACCTCCAGTAGCGAAAATAGTTTCATCTAATCAAGTTGTTGACCAAAGGAGCCCTTGGAAAGCTCCAAACAGCCTAGGTGGTTTCCAAGACTCTTAGATGCTCTCATAAACTGTCTTCAGACCTATTGCATAAGATAACACCTATATAAGAAAATACCTAAAAAATAACTCACTAAACACAGAGAAGTTGAGCTTCACCCCTACTGACTACTGTTCATTGTACTGGAAGGTTCTTTGCATGCTATCAAAAAAAGAAAAGTAAACATCAACCAAGTTACAATACCCTTTGGTCGACAATGATGACTTACCTGCAAGATGTACTGAGACAACAGTGGCAGAAGACTAGACAGGTCGTGGATCTAGGTGAAAATAAAATGCCACTGTTAGAGTCAAGGAATGCAGCTTTAAAGCAACTTCTAATGACATTCTGCTATATTCAGATCAGAGCATTCTTCAACCATCAACAGAAATGCTTCCTCCTGCAGTAGATGGAAACAAATAGAGAGAACCATGGCTGGACAGTGTGCAGAGAGGGAGAGACTTGAAACACTGAGTCTTAAATGGGATGTCCCCTTCAAGTCCCTTCCCTTGGGTCTCAGAGAACTCTGATGAAGAAAAGACAGGAAAGACTGTAAGAGCCAGTGGAGATGGAAGAGGAACAAATCCTAGATGCAACAGGACCCTAACCCTAACCCAGAAGCTATCTTCGACTGATAAAAACCACTTGCAAAGAAAAAAATTTGTTGTTTCAAATATAGTATCACTGGTGATATAAATCATACTTAAGGGCAGGCCTCACGCCCAGCAGTAGATTGCCAACTCAAAACAAATTCAATGGTGGGTTTAAAGATTTTTTGTCTCATAATGCTTTGTTTTGGAATTTTCCTTATATCACAGGCCTTTTACTTATATATTATAATTGCCAAATTTGTTTCTATGGTTTTTTGTATATGCAAATGTATGTGTCTCTGCATCTATATATATTTCTTGTGTTTTTTCTTTGGCTATTTTTATATTTGTTTTGTTTTTTTCCTATTTTGGTTTGTTTGTATTTTATCTCTTTTAAAAGATGCCCGTTTATTTTTCAATGAATGAGAAAGAGAGAGAGGGAAATGATACACATGTGGGTGTGGGGAACTGGGGGAGCAGAAATTGTAAGCAGATTATAATTATTAAAAGTTATATTCAATAAAATGTAAAGTGCCACATACAAGGCCAAAAGACTGCCCAATCCATCTGAGGTCACCAGTTCTCTTTTCCATCAATTACCAGAATCCTAGCAAAAATGTTTGCAGTCACCAGAAAGTGCTTAGAGAGATATAATCTGGGGAAATGGAGAATCTCTCAGTACAAACCTGCTTTTTAATTGGCTGTCCTGTATAGACAGGCATAGTCCCTCAACTTTTAACAGGCTTCTTCCTTAGAAATTAGTCAATAGTCAAGGTCATTTTTATGAAGCTAGGCTATACTGAAGCACTGAAACCCATAAGAAAACTGAAAAGTGGAAGATAGTGCATTAAATTGGCAGAAGAGGTTTGTGTCCAACAACTGCATGCTTCAGAACAAGCAACCAGAGGAAACAGAAGAAACCCATGCATTTCCAGACTAAGTAATTAACATTCTTAGTGAAAATAAGAAAAGAACACACATTCAAAGGCATTACCATATGACACTGAAAAAACAAGTCTAGAGATGAGGAGAAAACGAGAAATTCGTCATAGTTAAAGGATTGAGATTGCAAATGAAATTAGACTTTTAAGCAATTACACTAGAAGGTAGAAAAGGAGTCCATCTTAATCAGAAGAAATCATGTCTAAGCTAAATATATGCATCCATAACCAAAGTGGCTATGGCAAAGACACATTTACAGTGACGTAACACCCCACACTGTATTTCTCAGGAATGAAAAAGTGTTCTATCAAAACAAGGGACCTGGGAAATAGAGAAACTGATAGAGAGAAAACAGAATTCCAGAATATTAATGAAGAAAAACAAGATTATAGTGTTGCAGCAGTAACAGACAGGAACACAATTCAGCTAAAAAAATAAAAAAGGAGGATGGAAGGACTCCTTATGACAAAAAGAAATTAATAAGTAGGAGTATAAATAAATAAATTATGTAGAAAATTACCTGACATGCTTGACTATTCTACTACATGGAAAGATTCACGGCTCTGATACAAAGTTTGAATGCTAATTAATTATGGATAATTATAAGTTAAACAAATAAACTCAAGGTTCCATAAAGAGAAAAAATGCAGGAGATGTGCACTTATAGTAAGCTGCACGGCTTAGCTGTGAATCATATTTGCATATCATAATAATGCCTGATCTGAAAATAGACTTATTTTTTACAGAGAGGATGGCAGGAGGGGAAGCATGTGGGTGTGTTTAGGTTCATGTTCAGGCAGATGAGATTACAAATGAGCTAGGAAATCAGGAGACAAAGTCTAACGTTCAGAAATCAAGAGGCATCAATTTGTGCATCTTCTCTGGACTCTGGCCGTCCTGCAGAGACACACACATTAAAAAGCAGGTAAAACAGTCAAAGCAGTTGCCTCTAGGAAACAAGACTCAAAAGTAGACAGAAGACTAATTTCTAAATAATGTAGCACTATTTTACATTTTCAATTTTTATTTGGATAATTAAATTGTAACAACTATGTATTACTGGAGGAAAAATAGAAAAAGTAGGTGCATAGTTTTCTAGACAGAAAGTGGACACTAACACAAAATTAATCATCAGAAAAGGCTTTCTTAGAAACAAATAGAAACTAGAAAACCTTAGTAAATGGAAATAGAAAAGCAGGATATTTCAGCCATTTATCTAATTCTAATAAGCATTAGCGGATTAAGCTAACCCACTGAAGCAAAGAAGCTCACAAAGTCAATTTTGATAATCTGACACTCCATTATTTTAATATATGTTAAAATAATGTGCCACAGAAGATTTCAAAATAAAAAAATGAAATGATATTCAGGCAAATGCAGAAAAAATGAAAGATAATGCCATATTATCAGGAGCAAGCAAGATATTACTCAAAGGGAAAATCACTAACGGATTTATAATATTGATAAACTAAGTAACTCACTGGAACATATTCCATTCATGACTTTATAATGTCCTAATAGTGTAACTTTAAAATATAATATGATAGAAAATGAAAAAAACTATCAGGAGAAACTGGTAATCAGCCAATCACAGCAGAAGACAACACTGCATTTCTTCAGAATTTGAATGACCAAATTGTCAGTGGCTTCACAGGATTTTAAAGGATTTCAGTGACAATTAATAAGCCTTATTTAAAATTCTTGAAAGCCCCAATATTGCTCCAACACTGATACTGTATATTCCCAGACCACAATGCAATAAAATGAGAAATCAGACAAAGGAAAAACACAGCCAAGCCCATCCCTGTAACCTTTCCACTTGGGTAGACTTGTCTAACAGATACTTCTGCCACACTTACTGGGTAGTATAGATTGCACTCAGAATCTCAATATACACATTTACAGACTTTACTGTAATTGCTTGAAGTATGTACTGTTTTCCTTCACATTATAAATAAGGAAATTAAGGCACAGGGAAATTAGATATCTTCTCCAAAATTATGCAGCTAGAGGCAGAGCAGAACACAAGCTTGGGGATCATAAATTCAGGCTCTGAACTTTTGATATCTTTTCTTCCATTTATTTAGGGGTGGAGGGTAGGATTGAAAGTCAGAGAATAACCTGTGAGAGCCAATTGTCTCCTTCTACAACATGGGTCCCAGAGGTAAGACTCAGGTGATCAAGCTTGTTAGCTAAAACTTTACCTGCTGAATCATGCCTCTCTGACCCTGAGCTTTTGATTTCTTGGTAGGCTTTTTCTCTCAACATAAACAAAATTGTTAGTAAAATAAGGACTGAGAACTAAAAACAGATAAGCCTAGACCTTAAAATCCTCTATATTAAAACTAATGTGACACACCAAACGCTTGCAAAAATATGTGGATTAATTGTAAGAATCAAAAGAAAAATTCAAAAGAATAATAAACCAAGAGAAAGTAGAAGCCAAAGGGTGAAATGAAAATTAGCTTTAAAAATAAAATAAGTCTAAAACAACAAAGGTGGTTTTCTCGGTTTTAGGTTTGTGTTTTTGAAGTTTGGATCTCTGAAAAAATGAGTTTTAATATGAAAGCTTAAACAATATTAACTAGAAAAATCATTATGACAAAATAATAGAGGTAGGAGAAATGACACAGAGACTGATACAGATAAACCATGTACTTAAAAATTATCTCTTGAGCAACTTGATATTGAATCAAATTGGAAAAATACATGGAATGGCATATTCAAAATGTATGTATGTATATATAATATAAACAATATTTTTATTTATGGCTTATGTACATATAATTACATGTTAGGAAATACATTTATATACTTTTTATTGTGTCTATACCTATATAATAATACATTCATATACACACACACATATACACATGTCTATGTGTATAATCATAATTAAACAGATAATACACAGAAAATGCACTGCAATTATCCCTCCAATGAAAGTGACAATAGTGAAAAAGATATCAAGTTCAAAATTTAGAAGGTTGTGAAATTTCCCCAATACTTAAAAAAAGCTGCTAATTGCAAACATTGGCTACCAAAAATAGATAAAACAGGAAGACATAATTATCAGCCAATAATAAATATAGAGAAAAGTAACAAATTGAGTTAAACTATGTATAAATGAGCAACTAGGGTCTGTCTTAAAATATAGGAATGTACCCATATTCGAAAAAATAATGTAATTCACCCCTTATCAGTTAAAGAAAAAAAGGCATGTAGTTATATCAATGGATACTAAAAAGGAATGAGCTAAAATCTTTAAAATTCATTCATGATAAACTTGTAAACACACCGGGTATGGGACGGAACTCCCTTTCTCTTACACGTGGCATCTGCTTGGGTTCTGTAATAAGTATTGGGGTTAAGAGTGACTAATCAGCCTGGTCTACAAGAGCTAGTTCCAGGACAGGCTCCTCCAAAGCTACAGAGAAACCTGGTCTCGAAAAGCAAAACAAAACAAAACAAAAAGAGTGATTAAATCATGAAACATATTGAAATAAAAATCTAGAAAAGTCAAAATGTCCTCATTACTTCTAGAAGTTAGTTTCATCTTAAGCCAAAAGCAATGTATCAAAATAAGCACAAGATATAAAAGTCAGAATGGAGAACCCGACTGCTAAGATGTGAATATAATTTAATTATAAATACTTCTTTCCTTTCAGAAAAATTTCCTTTATTCCAGATTTTTTTCATCTTATATCAAATGAATGTATAGTTGAAATCACAATTTTAAATATTCAATCATCTTTCCAGCTCATTATTTTAATATCACAGTTTCCTTTCTCCTGGGTTTTCACTCAGTTCTCTCTCAAATATCAAAAAGATACACACTGAAAAAGAGTACCCAGGATAACTTTGAAAAGTGGTTTTTACAAGTAAGACCCCAAAATAGCTGAATGCTTCAAAATCTGACTACAGTCTACTGTCCACTTCACACTTGTCTATGATTGCTCCCTGCAGAATTTCAAATGGTCTTGCTGAGGCTACCCATGGGCTGTTCTCGGTCAGTGGTAAATACACTGTATTTGTCTCTCAGCTGTGGTGTGCTGGCTCATAATGTCTTATGAGCCTGAGTACTTCCAATTTCTCCTGGGTAAATGTTTGAGGACCTTGAAAGAGATTATGCAGAATGAACTGAATGCCTGGCTACAGCTCCATGCTTGTCGTTCTCTCTCGGTTTAATTGGCTTGTCAAAGATACCACAATAAACTATCTGGCGTTCAAATATTCATTTCTTTGTATAATGGAATATAGAACAGAAAGCCTTCCTTACTCTTTGAACATCTAAGAGAAACTAGCAATTCTAGAGAAGACGAATTTAGGAATGATTCAGATGAAATCCTTCTAATCTTCCATACCAAGAAGGCCCTCAGCTTGTCCCAGGTGAAACACAGGGATGCTAATGCATTGCAAAGCCAGCAGAAACAGGCATTTGCAAAGGTTCAATATCCTCAGCAGATGCACTGCTCCATGTCCCTGGCATAGGAGAGATGATCAACCAGTAGTTTTGAAAGAGCTCAATAAATGGTTGAATCACAGTTACTCCAACACTCAGACTGAAGGGCTGTCAAAGATAGCTGTTTCAGTGTTGAGGACTGACAGACCCCAGTATGTAAGTGACCTGCCTACAAAACTACAGCCTTTTAAAAATTTTTGGGACCTGAAATTCTGTTTATAGCAGTGATTCAGAGACAATTGTTTCTGGTCATACCCTTGGCAAGGCAAGATTATGTCCTCATTCCAAGTCCCTGAGGAAAAGCCCTGATTGTGTATGTATGTGACAGGGTTGAAAATCTTTTTGTTAGGGAATCTCCAGTCATCAGGGTGTTGGATCATCATGTGTGTGGCTCAAGGGAATTTACTGCTCATAAAGATAATCTAGGACAAGGCAACCCACAACCATCCATAACTTCAGTTCCAGAAGATTCCGCGGTCTCTTCTGTCCTCTGCAGATACTGGACATGAATACAGAGCACATGACATATGTGCAGGCAAAACACTCATACACATGCAATAAAAATAAATCTTTGAGAATGAAAAATTGGTGCCGTGGGAAGGCCCACGAGTGCCGAATGATACTTCCTGTGTATTTGTTTTTCTAGATCTGACTAACCAGGTTAGTCTGTCCCTGTAATATAGGATCTGTGCAGTGTGCCCGCTGCAGCATAATGGGAGGACCAGAAACAATGGTTCAGGTTTTTGTCTTCTGGGTCAGGAAGGAGCCCAGCTCTGGCCTGTAAGGTTCAAGTCCTGTTCTTTTTTTTTTTTTTCAAGTTTGAAAAAAATGTTTTTAATGATTTTTATTGAGCTCTACACTTTTCTCTGCTTTCCTCTCTGTCACTCCCCTCCCCTTCAACCCTCTTCCAAAGTCCCCATGCTCCCAATTTACTCAGGAGATCTTGTCTTTTTCTACTTCCCATGAAGATTAGATCCACGTATATCTCTCTTAGAGTCCTCATTGTTGTCTAAGTTCTCTGGGATTGTGATTTGCAAGCTGGTTTTCTTTGTTTTATGTTTAAAAATCACTTATGAGTGAGTACATATGATAATTGTCTTTCTGGGTCTGAGTTACCTCACTCAAAATGATATTTTCTAGCTCTATCCATTTGCCTGCAAATTTCAAGATGTCATTATTTTTTTCTGCTGTGTAGTACTCCATTGTGTAAAGGTACCACATGTTTCTTATCCATTCTTTGGTCAAGGAGCATTTATGTTGTTTCCAGTTTCTGGCTATGACCAACAATGCTGCTGTGGACATAGCTGAGCACCTATCCTTGTGGCACAATTGGGCATCCTTTGGATATATACCCAAAACTGGTATTGCTGGGTCTCGAGAAAGGTTGTTTCCTAATTTTCTGAGAAATTGCCACACTGATATTCACAGGGGCTGATAAAAGTCATGTTCTATAACATGATGAAGCAAAGGTTTGTGTTCTGTGACTTAATGTGGTTTTATGGTTCTTGTCTCATGAGATTCTAGGGTTTATTTTTGAAATATTGACAAGTAGAAAAGAAAATGCGTGTTCAGTTTTGCCACGAAACTTAGAAACCAAAAAGCATAAATAATGGGAAAAATTGTCACTAGTCTTAGAGAATATCAGATGAATATTTCAAAGGGTTTATTGGTCAATTTTCCCTAAACTATTTTCTTCTTAGTGTCAGCTAAGTTAGATCAGGAAACTAGGGACAACCTATTCTGTTTCCTTTGTGTTCTATCACACTGTTAGTACTTGGTACCTACAGGCAAGTAGGGGAAATCTTACTCTGGTCAAATGAACAGAATTTCTCTCCCTGTCTTGAAAAGGGTATTTCCAAGAATGCACTATTTCCTCCTTTCGCATCACAGAGCTCAACTATGTGTCATGAGGGCACGGGTTTATGATTAACTAGCTCATGGATGAACGCTGCATTAGTGCAGGTCATAAGTGGGGGTTCGCGCAGTGAGAGATGCTGCACTCCTCTATGTAGGGATTCCAAATGAATTTCTTCAGGACTTCCAGAGCCCTGGGATTGCTCACTCATGCCAATCAACATCCAGATTTTCCACACATCCTTGAGATCTTTCTTCTTTCCTGCTTGAATACTGTCTTTCTCTGGATGCTATCCACCTGCCATGTCTCAGGGTGAACAGCACAATTTAAAAAGGAAGCTGCTATACAAGTTGAAACCTAGGCTGGGAGAGAGGAACTGTTAGAAAACAACCTGAATTGTTCATTGACATAAAGTGTTTGTGACTTAAAATATGTGACCATATTGATCACTGGGTACCACTTACTGACATGTACCCTACCAGATTCTACCAAATGTCTTCTCAGCATATTCTCAGGACCTCTTCACATCCATCTTCTGTGGATTAAGTGTGCAGTGTCTTCCTTGTATTCATAAAAGCCAGAAACTGAAAACAACTTAGATGTCCTTCAACCAAAGAATGGATAAAGAAAGTGTGGTACATTTACATAATGGAGTATTACTTAACTGTTAAAAAAAATGACATCAAGAACTTTGCAGGCAAATGAATGCAACTAGAAAAAAACTCATCATGAGGGAGGTAACCCAGACTCAGAAAGATAAATATGGTATGTATTCACTTATAAGTAGATGTTAACTGTTAAGTTGATGATAATCAAGCTACAGTCCAGAGACCCAGAGTTGTTAGGTAAAGAAAGAGGAGAGCCCTAGAGGAAGCACATGGATTTCCCTGGGGAGGGGAAATAAAATAGAGTTTACAGGGGGACTGGAGATGGTGGGGATGGGTGTGGGGTGGAACAGAGGGAGACAGTGTGGGAAGAGATAGGTGGAATCAAGGGACATTGGGGATGTGTGGAAATTTAATGAAGTTGAATCTTCGTAGAATCTATGAAGGCGACCCAAGGATTTAGAGTCAGAACTGGTCATCTTTTTTAGTCAGGCAATACTTCCAGTGGTGGGACTGGGTTACATTCAGTTTTCCTGTTGGCTGAGGGGCTCCAACAGTGGTGATTCCTAAACAACCCAGCTGATGTTAGGATGGAAGATTACTCTCTGAAATCAGTGGGACACCATTGCCAAAGATGACAGCCACACCTCTCATTGAATGTAGAGAGGTAGAGCTGGTGCCTGCATGAAGCTTTCACCTCTAAACTCTGTTTACTTTGGCAGGAGAAGTTACTCTTCTGGTTACTGAAAGAGAAACCTAGACACCAAGCCAGCAACAAAACCCCCAACCTATAATCAGTCCTGCCTTCAAGATGTGCTGGGTCAAGGGCAGCAGAGAACTTGTGGGAATTGACAACCAGTGTTTGGCTTAACTTGAGGCCCATTCCAAGAGAGGGAGCCTGTTGGAGTCCCCAAGACTATACAGTAAATGCATAGCTGACAGACCAATAGGCAGATGCATGGGAAGTGTATATGTCTGAGCTCACATGGAGCAACCCATTTTGAAGAGCTGCAGGAACACCTGTATTTTGAAAATGTCTCTGTCATATCTGTAAAACCCTTGTGAAGTCATGATTCTTCCCTTTGAAATGGGATTTGTTCCCAAAGCACCTCAGCAGTGTGGCTTCTACACAGGCTCCATTCCCCCACACCATGAGGCCTTAGATCGATAACATTCATTTTTTTTTAACAGTCAAATTTACATAGAATCAGTCCCAAAAAATTACCTACTAACAGACCACATAGAAATTTTTATAGAAGACAGGAACTGAGCAAGAAGGCAGCATGCCCCACCTTTGATAATAAACAAATCTGAGTGTCCTCAAGGTTGGTTATCACCAAAGAGATTAGATGAGGAGAACGGGTGAATCCAGGATTCAGGGATGCTTAGTAACTTTATCTAATGTTTTGGAATGTGTTGAAGGAGAGAGCTGCTTGGTTGTTCCTGGCCACTTAGCCCCAGAATAATCACACAGAAACCATATTATTTAAAACACTGCTTGGTCCATTAGCTCTAACTTCTTATTGGCTAACTCTTCTATTAATTTAACCCATTTCTATTCATCTGTATAGTGCCATGTGGCAGTGGCTTACCAGCAAAGATTCAGCATGTCTGACTCTGGCGGCTCCATGGTTGGTGGGGGACAATTATGTATTCTGTCACTTATGTTTTAAATAAACGCTGATTCATCAGTAGCCAGGCAGGAGGTATAGGCAGGACAACCAGACAGGAAGTAGGGGCAGGGCAAGGAGAATAGGAGTATTCTGGGAAGAAGGAAGCTCTTTCTCCAGTCCTATCCAGACACCTAAGAAGCAAGATGTGACTTGCCCCACTGAAAAAGGTACTGAGCCATGTGGCTAACATAGATAATAATAATGGGTTATTATAAGTTATAAGAGTTAATAAGAAGCCTGAGCTAATGGGTTAATCAGTTTATCATTAATGTAGACTCTCTGTGTGATTTTCTTTGGGACCTAATGACTGTGGGAACTGGGCAGGACAAAATACTCAGGCAACACATGGTATCTCTCTGACTCTGCCCTTCCTCCCAGCATTCAATTCCATTTTCCCTGCCTACCTAAGTTGTGCCTTATCAACAGGCTAAGGCAGTTTCTTTATTCACTAATAGTATTCAAGCATACAGAGGGAAATCCCACATTAGGAATTTCTGGTACTTCCCCTTGAATGCTGGCTCTTCCTTGGATCAGGTCACCTGTTCCAGAGTACTGCTTTGTCAGGTTTTACCTGCTCCTTTTGTGATTTTGATATGCATATCATCATTGTTCTTGCCTATGAAAACTTCCAACTATGTCTGTAAAAACTAGAACCCTCGTGGAGATCAGCCCTTACTCTTATTCCTCTTCTTCTCCTCGCTACTTCTATTTCTTTTTTTTACTCTTCTTTTTATTCTTCCTCTCCTCCATGCCCCCTTCACTTCATTTTTCCCCTCACATAGAAAATAAAAAGGATGCAGAGGTAACGTACTTGAGTTATTTTTTTTACCCTCAGGTCCTCGCCTGCCATAGACACCCAATTCTGAGCCTTGAGGGGGTACTGAGGCTGATACTCAAGGCCCCTGGTAGGAATCCATGCTCTACACTGCCTGGATGGCCAGGAAGAGGAGAATAGTTAGCCCAGAGACCTAGGGTATAATCAAAAATGACTGTCAAATAAAATCAACAAAATGATTGCTAATGATATTCTGCTATACTCATAGATTTGTGCCTTGTTCATTCATTATCAGAGAGGCTTTCTTTAACAGCAAATGTGGGTGGTTACAGAGACCCACCCCTGGTCTGACATTATGTGGTATAAGAGTCTAAATTGGAGGTATCCATTGAGTCCCCCACCTCAGAGATCGGGCAACCCTGTGGAAGAGGGGGATGAAAGGTTGTAGGAGTCAGAGGGGATAAAGGACACCAGGAGTACATGGCCCACCAAATCAAATAAGCAATGTCATATAGACTCACAGATGTTAAAGGAGCAAGAATAGTTCATGCTGGTTCTGCACCAGGTTCTCTGCACATATGTTATGGTTGTTAGATTGGTGTTTTGTGGAATTTATAACAGTGGGAACAAGTGTGTCTCTGACTCTTTCACCTGCTCTTGGGATTCTTTTCCTCCAATTGAATTGCTTTATCCAGCCTCAATATGAGGGTTTTTGCCTTGTCTTATTGTATCTTGTTTTGTCCTGTTTGGCTGTTGTCTCTTGGAAGCCTGCTCTTTTCTGAGGAGGAAACAAATGGGAAAAAGATCTAGGGGAGATAGAAGATGGAAGAGGACTGGGAGGAGGAGAGAGGGGGAAAACTGTGTTTAGGGTGTATTGTATGAAATAAGAATCTATTTTATATTTTAAAAAGAAAATTTTTAAAAAGTAAAGAAACTTAGGCCTATATAGATGAGGAACTTTTCATGATCACATGGAAAATAGGGTGCCTGGGGTTGACTTGATTCCAGAACACCCACTCCTATCACCACATACTTCAGCATCTAGCTAGAGTAGGTATGAAAGGTGAGACTTTCCAATTTATAAATTGACATAATTGGTAACAATTATCCTCATAAAAGACAGAAAGTGTGGGGTGTGGGCTATAGGTGATCTGACCACACAGAACTGGATCCCAGAGTTGTAGGGAATGGAAATAGGAAGGAAAGGAATGGAGGCAGCAGAAATTCAGTGTGTTGTTTTCCTGTTATGTACTAAGATGTGAGCTTGGCAATTCACATATAGTAATTCATATAATCTCCATAGCAACATAGGAGTCGATATTATTCTTCTATTTTATAGGTAAGGAAATGGAGACAAATGAAACGAGCAATGAAAATCAGATGCCTCTCCATTTACACTGGGGTTAAAGCCAGGGATTTCTATAAACTTAAATATTTTGTAGCTTTTATCACTGTTGTCTTATAGCTACTAATATTTCAAAGTGCTACAGCTTTTACTGTGCTTAATTAGGGATGAGAAAGTAGACGCTAAAATACAGTCCTCATAGGAAGGGAACTGAGGTATTAAATTGAGTGATTTCTGGAAGATGAGAAAGAAAACGAAAGTGAGCAAGAACCATGGAATGTTTACACTGCATCCACCTCAACATGAAAATGCAACATCCCTCTTCACTGACATGGTACAGACCTTAGATATTTTGATTTGACCAATAAAGGGCAATGTTTTGTGCCTATATTTACCAAATGAAAATTCCTCTGGGACAGAGACAGAGCTGGCTTCTTAACTCCCAGAAGTGTACTTCATGTATCTTCTATCACTGGCCTGAACCAATTCTCTCTAGGTATGCTTCTTCATGGTGTGACCCTGTCACATGACCAGCCAAGGCAAGTTTAAACTGTAAATTTGTTAGATATCCATGGACATACACCCTGAATGCCTTTTCTCTCTCTCTCTCTCTCTCTCTCTCTCTCTCTCTCTCTCTCTCTCTCTCTCACACACACACACACACACACACACACACACACACACACACACACATAGCCAAGCTACATGTGGCTTCCAGTACTCTTTTTTTGTCTTATTCTTCCCTCATGTATACATCGTGTTTCTCTCCAACTCCTATACCCTGTGAACCCCAGAAAGTCTTAGAGTGCTTGGCCAGGATCTGCCAACCAAAGATGTATATTCCTGAGGGCCTGCTGAAAACCTTGAACAACACTGTTGCCTCCAATATGTTTACTTCATTTTTTCCCATAGCCAATTTCAGAGATAGGCCAGAATTTTCCTCTGAAGGTTTTTGTAGAACCACAGATTCATCTATTTTATGGTTTTTCTAGTCTTATACCCTTCTGACTTTTCCAGCAATGATATTGTTTGACAGCTAGCAGCTTTCAAACTCAACCATCAACTTCATACACATGTATGCTTCTTCCTGATTGTACTTTCCACTTTGGAGAACTGTTACACTGTGCCTGTCATGAACCAAATGCTTTTCCATCTTCACCACCAACAGGAAGTCTCAATCCCAGGCTGGGTCACTCGGGTCTTGTAACTCACTTTTGGTGTCAATAGCTGTTTCCTGCTCATAGCCATGGGGTATGACTACTGCGTGGCCATCTGAAACCTGTTTTCATCATCACTCCTGGACAAAAATGCGTGAATACAGCTGGTGATGGATCCTGGAGTATTGAGTGGAAATGACACAACCACATGGGTGAGTTAGAACCTGGCCTCGGCATGAAAATCAAAGCACTAAAATGGCAGTCTCCGTTTTTTATATACGACACTGTACTGTTATTAAACATATCACATATTTTTGGACAAAGGATTTGAATGGGACCTGATCTGAAAGCCTCCTCCATGACAACTACCTTTTATAGTACCAGCAGATGCCATGACAGTTGCCAAAAATGGAACCATTCAATATGATCTCTATGAACCATACAACAATCAGCATGGTAAGGTGTTCCTTAAAGTAAAATAGCGACTCTCATGGGCAGTCACCAGCAGCTCCCTAATGGGCTTAAGGTGTACTCAACATGAGGGGAATCATCTCTGGTATTGGAAACCTAAACAACTACCCTGTACTGGTGAGGTCATAGATCTTAGAGGAGATCCAACAACTGTCACTGTACAAGACCGGCATAATTCCTAACTACATATTAAATATTTATCCATATACCCACAGGTAAGTATAGCTCCCATCCCTCATTTAAGAAGCTTCTCTTTCTTTGCCTCAAGATAGAATCAACTGTGGAATATAATTCTAGGATATAATCCTCTGTTGGACTAGGATCCAGTTAAACTCCCACTGAGACTACATTCTTGCTGAACCCTCCCTGCCACATTCTACTCTGTCATTCCTTTCTGTGATTCTATTCCCTGAAACAATCACTTGGATTTGGGTGCTTGTTTTGAGATCTACTTATAGAGAAACTGATCTAAGAAAGGGGATATGGTAAGTTGAATATAATTGGGCTCTAAAAGGATGCGAGGAGTGGTGTTATTCAGAGATGAGGCTTTGTTGGGGTGGTGTGGCCTTGTTGGAGGAAGTGCATCACTCTGGAGGTTGGTTTTGAATTCTCCTATTCTCAAGCTACTTGCAGTGTCAGAGACTAATTCCTGTTGCCTGCAAGATGTAGGACTCCCAGTTACTTATCTAGCACCATGTTTGCCTGCACACTGCCATGTCCCACCGTGGTGATAATGAACTGAATCTCTGAACTCTAAGCGAGTCCATCAACTAAACACATTCCTTTATAAGAGTTGTCATGGTCATTTTGTCTTTTCGCAGCAATAGAAACTCTAAGACAGGAGGTATTTGTATGTACTGGGAAAAAACTAGTCTTCATTCTGAGTGTTTCTTTTCCAGCTGTTGCACATACAACAATAACTGGGACATAGTAGAGCCTTCATGGTTATTTATAGAAAACAAGAATTGGTGCGGGAGAATTATCTATATTCTGTCAATCATGTATTTTAATAAAACGCTGATTGGCCAGGCAGGAAGTATAGGCGGGTCAACCAGACAGGAAGTAAAGGCGGAGTAATGAGAATAGGATAAGGCTAGGGAGGAGAAAGGTTCCTCAGCCATTCCTGCACAGACCACCAAAGAGGCAACATGTAAGCTGTCACACTGAGAAAGGTACTGAGCCCATGTGGCTAACATAGTTAAGGATAATGGGGTAACATAAGTTATAAGAGTTAACAAGAAGCCTGACCTAATGGGCCAATCAGTTTATAACCTTATGGAGTCCTGTGTGTGATTTCTCTTTGGGATTTGCCGGCTGTTGGGGTACCGGGTGGGACGGAAACCCCAACAAGCCGGCCCTCATGCTACAAAGAATGATAGACAGCTGTGGGTACCAAAAATACAACTGGCATTGCAAGAAGTCCCTGATTCTCTCTCTCTTTCTTTTCTATTATTTTTAATACTTGCTGTCATTCATGAAACACCATTTTTGATTCATTATTAAAGATATTCTAGGTATTAAGCATGTTTAAATACTTCATTCCTTCAATCCTCACTGTAAACCTTAACAAGTAGATGTTTTATAATTCTTACTTTGGAGGTGAAAAAACATTGAGACCTGAAATGATTAAGTAAATTTCCCAAGGCAGTATGGCTCATTTGTGGCATAGTCTGCATTTAAATACAAACAATTCAGTCCCACAGTCTGTAGCTGCATTTTAAGCCCCAGTGATTATTTTAACCAACTTCTTCGTTTATAATAATTCAACTGTACCATTTCATTTGTCTAGAAAAGAAAATTCTCCCAATTATGGATTTATGCATATCTTGAATGATATTAGAGATGCCTAGAAATAGGTTTAGATGTTTAGAAACTGTGTTGCAGTTCACTTTAATTTCTCAAATATTTTAAAGCAACTTTTCACAGAGAAAGTCTGAGGAGGGTAGATGAGGGCTTGCCATAGGTTGAAAGGAAACTAAGCTGATATATACTAAAACACAGAGACTTTGGTTTCTGCTAGACTGCCAAACCCATGCACATACCCTCTTTCCCACAGCTCCTGTCCACCAAGACTTCTTTCTGAAAACCAATGATGTTTAATGAGAGCTACCTGGACAAGGTAATATTGTATGTAGAGTGCAGACTGTAGGTTCAGAGCAATACATACCTCAAATATTAGTTCACCATTATGCACATGAATCATAGGAAAAGTCATTTAATTCCCCTGATCTTTGTTTTCTGTCCCTATAGTGGAACTAATAGTACCTCAACCTCCACCTCTCAGAGTTACTGACTGGGCTCATTAGCTCAATGGAATAACATTTCCTGGTACATAGGAAACAGTGGTAGCTATTAGCACCTCCCCACAATGATGTCCTGACCACATTGTTCTGAGTCACTTTGAGGTCAACATTAATCACCTTGTATGTTCTTAATGAAGATCCTCGGTTTTAACAACAAAGTGATTGAGTTCTCTCTCCCAAAAGGTCTTGGCATTACAAATGAGAGTCTCCTATAATCCCTGATCTGTGTTCCAGTAAAAAGTAGCTATTTTCCTAGGCTCTTCCAAGAATTACTGAACACAACTAACTCGTGTTAAGAAATCACTCAGTCACCTTTCTGGATTTTTCCTCAAGATCACCCTTTCTTATACCATGCTAATTTACTGGCATGTCAACTATATCTCATAGCATTCATTTTCTTGCATTGCACAGTCAGTATGAGGAAGACCAGAATTCTTGTGTACACTAATTCTCATATTCAGCATGAAGAAACGCTTAGAAAATCATGCACAGCTATTTTATTGTAATATTCATTTGAATGTATACCATTTATTAAATTCATAGTTCTTCTTTCAGACTTAAGTTTTAAATCATTAGATATAAATAGTGAAATTATTATTATCCAATAGTAATCAAGTCAAATTTTCAAGTGTTGAAATTGGGCCAGCAAGGTATCTTAGTGAGGAAAGGTACTGTGCTACCAAGTCTGACTACCTTAGTTCAATTCCTGGGACTGACATGGTGGAAGAACAAACTCCCAAGTTTTCTTCTGACTTCAACATTCAAACTGTTGTGTATACACACATCTATTACACACACATACACAAACACACAAAAAAATACATACTTGTAATTTTTAAGAATTTACAAACATTTTGAAATAGGTAACATCTACTAGAGCTGTTGACCATGGAGCCTCATAGAAACCTCTGGACATCCCAGGCTATTTCCCAGGCTATTAGTTTCTCTCCAAAACTGATGGTAAGTCCCTATGACTGTAAACAACACCTACATAACTCACTGAACATAGAGAAGTCAAACTGGTGCTTACCTAGAGCCTTTCTTTCCCCCACCAGTTAGTGTCCATGTTACTAGAAAGTACTCTGCATTTTACCAGAGGAGAAAGGTTAGCACCAACCCATCTAGAAACCCTTCCATTTACCGTGGTAACCTGCTTGCACAAGTACAACAGAGGCAGAAAAGCTGTAGGAGTACCCAACCACTATCTGATTGGAATTAAGGTCCTCTCCATGAGATGGAACCCATACCCAGCACTGCTTGGGTGGCAAACAATCTGAGATGAAATAGACCATGAACCTAAGGGGGAAAGCAGAAAGCAAATGCTAGTGTTTTGCTAAAGGAATGTAACTTTTAAATTTCTCCTAATGACATTCAACTAAGCTATACTCCATAGACCAGTGCCTTGCTCACCCATCAACCAAGCAGCTTCCTCCTGCAGTAGACAGGAACAAATACAGAGATCCACAGTTGCACAGTGTTCAGAAAGTGAGAGACCTTGGAACACTCAATACAAATCGGATGCAGTCATCAAATCCCTCCTTTCAGAGCTCAAGGTACTCTGATGAGGAAGAGGCAGAAAGATTATAGGAGCCAGTGAGGATGGAAGACACCAAAGAATCCAGGCCTTGTACACACAACAGGACTGACATACATATGAACTCGCAGAGGCTGTGGCAACAGGCAAAGGGCCTGCACAGCTCTAAGGTGTATGGGGTCCCAGATTTGAAAGAGTTAGTGAGCACAAGCCCCCACCACTAACTCAGAAGCTGTCTCCAATAGATAAACCCTTGCAAAGGAAAAATTACTTTTTTTCCAATAGATCCTCACTGAGAATACAAACAATACTTAAAGGTTGCCTTGATGCCCAGCAAATCGATGGCAAACAGAAACTCAGTGATATTCTTGGAGGGTGTTTGTCTCACAATGTTTTGTCTGTGCATTTTTCCTTACAAAATTTTTGTTTATTTATTTATTATAGTTTTGAATATTGTTTTTATGGATTTTCTGTGTGCACAAATGAGTGTGTCTCTGAATCTTTATGTGTTTCTTGTCCTTTTTCTTTGGCTCTTTTTAAAAAATCTGTTTGCTTGTTTGGTCCTATTCTCATTTGTTTGTTTTTTTCTATCTTATTTTATTTTTAATGCCTCTAAAGAGAAAGAAGGGGTGTGGGTTTAAGTGGGGAGGGAAGTAGGGAAGGTCAGGGAGAAGTTGGGGAAAGATAAATTGTTTTCAGAATATACTGAATGAAAAATTATTTTCAACTTAAATCATTAAAAAAAAACTTGAGAGCTAGACTCAGTTGACAACATGCTCACCACCTAAAAACCAGGTGTTGTAATCTCAGTCCCAGGAAGCAGGCACAGCTGGATGCCTGGAGCTCAATGGCTTGGCAGTCCAGCATAATCAGTAACCTACAGATTTAGTGACAGACCTTGCCCCAAACAACAAACGTGATTAAGAAAGATCTGATGTATCAATCCCTGGCTTCCACAGCCACCTGCATACTTGTGCACAGGTATCCACATTTACACAGATGCACATACCTGTATGAACATGGTGGCAGGAGGGGGGGTCTTCGATACCCCCACTGAAAGTAACTGGAATATGGTAGGAGAAGATGCAGGAGTAGACATCCTGCAAGAACCTCAGCGAAATCTGTTTTGTGTCCTCCTCCAGGCCCTGAAAGCCTCCTACTGACCCAGTGACCAGTGCCAGGCATACTGAGGAGGTCTAGACCTGAACTCCTAAACTAAAATTGATTATCATGGTTGACCTCCAAGAACTATCAGAACCTACTTCAAAATAAAGTGTCATACAGAATTATAGTTGTCCACAGCAAGTCATTCCTCTTTTTTGCAAGCTTTGTTCGTAGAGCCATGCTGTATACATTCTATCCTTGCCCACCCTAAGTCCCAGCTTGTTTACTCTAAGGTAGCAGCCTGGGCTTCTCATACAGCTTTCACCTCTAATTTGAATTAATACTACTGACTTCACCAGGTCCTTTGAAGGATTAAATGAGACAGAAATCTGTAAACATGTCTGTCAAATATTAGTTGGACTGAAACTAAACATCTCTCTTTTCACCATGCACCATACTTTTATAGCATCACCCTTGTTCCTCATTTTCAAAATCCTGATCCCCTGCTTGTTGTGACCCCAGGGCTACTGATCATATCTAATGATAGGCAATTAATATGGAAATAGTTTCAATCTGAATGAATGAACTTGATGGAAAGGTTTACTAAATGATTTGATTTCCCCTTCCGTGATCTACTACACATTGATTCAGGCACAGCCCTATTGATTTTCCTTACTCACATCGATCCCTTCACTGTGACTATCCCCAACCTGTAGATAAATCCCAATTATCTCTGTTATAGTAGAAGCTTAGCTGGTTTCTCTGCCTCTTCTCTCTTGGCTTAAACCCATCAAATCACACTACTGGCAAGTCGGTCAGTGTAAGGGATGTCTTTTGGCAGCAAGTAAGCCAGATGGACATGAGCGGGGGTAAGGTGGATAGCTGTTTGTTTGGTTTTTTTTTAAGTCATTTCCTTAAGAGACTAGTTGCTAAGTCTGTGAACTGGAAGAATAAGTTAAAGCCACATAAAAGGTCCTTGTAAGTGATAAAAATCCAAAAGATGTCAAACTTGTCTCACCTGGCCTCAGTTCTCCCACACAAGGCAGCTTTTCTATATTCAACCTACCTCTAATCAAGCCCCATGTCCTTTTTTGCCCCAGTCTACATGATACTCACTTTACTTAATTGTCATCTCTCGCCTACAGCTAAACTATAAACTCTTTAAACGTCTGAGCACCATCTCCATCATGGGTGTAGTTCCAGCGACTTACCAAGGACTGGGATACAATAAGTACCTGAAAGATGAATGAAAACAGTTCAACTCTGCATGTTATAATAATAAATTTTTAAAGAATCCATAGAAGATCAAACTTACAACTGGGTAGTAGAAGCTTGACAGATAGAGAAGGGAAGAAAACCCTGTATAGAGAGGAGAACACTGAAAAGCTTGCCACTGTCTCCTAGACACCAAGAGTCTAACGATTATTCATTTCCGACCCTCAGTGCCATGACAAACATAGGGGTAATGGAATGCCTGTACAACCAGGGATATCTTGATGTGTATGCATGTGTCTGCGTATGTTAGTGTGGGGGCTGGGGTGCTACTGGGAATTGAATCCAGTGTGACCTAGGCAGCTCATATCTGACTTCTTTTATTCCAAAATAATTTCCAGATTTTTATTCTGCATAGAATCTATGTCTGAAAGTTGTAGAGCCTAAACTTTCTAAGATCTAAGCCTGAGCTGTCTAACCCAACATTCTATTCTACTTGAAACAAAACTTTTCCAAGACTTACTTAACACTCATCTGGGGTTTGGGCAAATAAGACCCAGACATAGTACAATCTTCAGGTACCTCAGCTGTCTCCACTGAGCTCCAAAGGTACACAGGCTATCTTTGGGGCATAGCCACAAGAAATACCTCTGGCCAGTCATTGGAGGACATATTCTCTGGCTTTCAATACCTTTCCACATAGAAGGCTTAAAAGTCCCACTACATTCTTGCAAGAATGTTTCTCCTTTCCTCCTGGGTCTCAGCCCTGTCATATCCCTCGTAGTCACTTGTTCTTTCCTGCCCCTGCACAATGGAACCCACAGCGCCCACCATTTCAATCTCTCCCCCTTGGCCTCTTCCAGGCACATCCTGCTATTCCTCGAGGCTGGACAAAGCCTTGTAAGAGCTCCTTAGGTAAAGGGGTAAGGGAGAGTCTTACCCTGGGTTGAGATTCTTCATAAGGATATATTCCTTTCCCTAGCTTCCTTTGAAGAATTATACAGTTTTGGGGGTAGGGATGCTCACTAAAATTTCAGAACCATTCTTCTTCCTCAAGACAAATGGACTTCAGTCAAATCATATCTCCCATCATTAGTCTCTAGAAAGAACTTCTTGCCTCGGAAGAAGTCCCCTTGGCTGGCACTGCCTGGGTGTTTTTTGTTCAGAGGCTCACAGAGATAAATGCCGTATATTTTAATAACTAGATTATTTTCTCTATTGAGAGATATTCTCTACTGCCGCTTTAGTCTCTTTTAGCATTCTTAGTACAAATGATTAACAGCTGGTCATCAGCTTCTGTTAAATGGATTTGTATAAACTCAAAGAAAGTCTCCATGCTTTCATCACGGATGTGATTTACTTTATGTAAAAAAGTCACTTTCTGAATATGCATAAGCAAATCAGAATATAATTTAAATGCCCTACAGGAGCTTAATGTTTAAGAGACAAAAAAATGTGAAATATTACGTAAATCGGACTGATCCTCATCCTTCAGCAAAATGATATATCCTCTCAGTAACCCTGCTTTTTATATTCAGAGTCTATCTTTCCTTGGGTGAGGGACCCTTGAATTTGTTGCATCTTTCCTGATACAATTGTTTACCTCTGCAGAGTAGGTGGATACCTATCCTTAAAGTCCTATTGGCTGTAAATTTCTCTTCTAGTTTAGGGAAGGGAAAAAAATGTAGAATGGTTTACAACATATGTGAATCAGTCCTGGGAACTGTCAGCAGACTTCCATCATTCTGACAGCAGAGGGAAACGATTGGTGGTTGCTTAAGTTTCGCCTTTTACTTTCAGAAAAACAAGATAAACCTTTCTCTAGCTCTACTGTTTAAAGGACGTAAAAGAATAATGATTCATGGTCCTAAAAGTCAAGGCCTCTCCAGTCCATTTCTAAACAAATAGTTTTCAAGCATCTAATTTGTATATAAATCCGAAGTAGTAAAATATGAAATGTACCTGAGGTTTTTTTTGTATGAAGAAACAAAAATAATGGGGGTATAAAGTAATCCAGCTAAACCAGAGAACATGACTGTTGTAAAGAAATGAACATTTGTATTGATCTCTGTGTCGGAGGACACAGAGGCGTTAGAGACACTTAGCAGCTGTGCAGTCAAATGAAGCCGACTAGATGAGCCTGGGACACACAGGCTGTCACAACTGTGGGCCCTAAAGTTAAGTAAACCAAGCGATTAACTACAAAATATGTTCCCAAATTCATAACTGATCACGAAATTTAACAGTTTCAGACGAAACTGAAACAATAATACTATTATTTGTTTATATTTCTGATTTGATAAGCACTCAATGAAGACTCAGAATTATCCTTGTCACTGGAGTTCTTTCCCAAGGGTTTTCAGCACTCCGAGTACCAATTCACCCTTTCACTTTCATTCATTAAACTCTGCATCATAAATCCAGCAAGCATTGTCATCACTGTAGTCATCATTTGAGAAGATGACCGACTCTAGACATCCCTGTACTTCTTCCTTCGTACCACATGTTCTTTACTCATTGTTCTGCAGTTTGGTATGAGATTGTTCACATTATTGGTAGCTTGTACCAACACAGGTATTCTTTTCTTTTATTTAAGGTGGCACTCCTTGCTTCCTGCTCACAACAATGAGATAAGACCACTATGTGGGTACCTGTAGCTCCCTAAGATGACAGTTGTTATGAAATAGAAGCTATGTAGTCAGTTAGTGTGAGAGGCTTGCAGCATTGGCTTAGTTGTGGCAATGATATAAGTGGCACCTGTGTTCAGGTTACCTTTCTGTGTCTCCAACATGTCACTTCGACAATGTTTTCAAACTTTGATGAAGCTATTATCAGTCAAAATTACTGTCAATGAGACATTATCATGGATCATCAATGTGCTAGTGTTCATTTGTCTATGGGTCTAGTTTGCATCCTTTTGTTCTCATCGTCTCCATTGTTCCTGCAGTTTATCTTCTGTGCCTCACACCTCATAGTTGTCATTTTCTGCTACAGCTGTTCTTCCATTGTTTACTTCAAATCCTAGCCAAAAAACACCAAGGATAAGGATCAGCTGATATCTGTGGTCCACACTGTCATTACCACTCAACATGAACCCTGTGGTGAACATCCTAATGAACAAAGAAGTCGAGGATTCTTTATAAAGAAATATGGACCTGAAACTTTTCTGACAATTTACAGAATTCTTTTGTTCTTCTTAACATCAATGCTAGGCAGAAACATGAAAATACACGTCTCATGCTCTTCAGTCTTAGACTCTTGACCCTTAAGTATAAAGCAATAGAGAGCAATGAATGAACATATGAGATGAATGAAAGTTTAAACGCTTTGCATAAAGATTTTGAGTGAGACAATGGTTTGTTTTGTGTTTAAACAGACAAAGAAAGATAAATATTATGGAATATTTGTTTAACGATGCAAAGATGTGTTGCATTCATTTAACTATGTAAAGATGTGTTGCTATTTTGCCTTGCCTGTCTAAGGCACCTGATTGGTCTAATAAAAAGCTGAATGGGCAATAGTGATGGAGGAGTATAGTAGGGAGTGAGAGTAAGTAAGAGAAGAAATTTAAGCTTGGGGAAAGAAAGAAAAAGAGACACCAGGGAGACATCAGGGCCAGTCAGACAGACACGGAGGAAGCAGGAAAGTAGAACATGCAGAATAAAAGGAAGGTAAAAATCCCCAAGGCAAAACATAGATGAAGAGAAACAGGTTAAAAAGAGCTAGTGGGAAAAGCCTAAGCTAAGGCTGAGAATCTGTAATTAATAATTCTCCGTGTCTTTATTTGGGAGCTGGTTGAAGGACCAAAGACAATTACATCTACAGATAAAAATCTGCCTACAGATGTTGTTAGGAAACAACAATTCAAGAATTTTTAATTTACTCTTTAGTTTCCTTATGAATCTCCACCTAATGATGACAATTAAAAAAAAATCCAATTCAGTGCACAAGTTAAAATTTCTCCTGAACCTCATTATTTCTTATTTTAAAAATCACAAGAGTTTCTTAAACTGGAATACATTTTGCATTTGTTCATATATGACATATCCCATAAAAGTCCCATCCCAGGATGAAAAGACAAAGTGGCATTAGTGCAGAACAGATGGTGCAGGGCAGGGGTGGTGGATTCCTTACGTTGGTTACTTCAATTCCTCGCAGGTTCTAGTAAAATTATTAGAGATGTTGACTAAGAACAATTTAACTAGCAATTGCAGTTGATGCATTTCTTGTCATTAATAACAGCAGACTCTTTCCCTTTGCTGGTTTTTTTTGATAGAATATCATTTTAGATAGGATATCATTATGTAGCCAAAGATGACCGACAACACATGATACTCTTATCTTATCCTCCAGAGTGCTAAAATTACAAGAATATGCCGCCATGCCCAGCCTAAAATCCCAGGATCACAGCTCAGGATAGTACTGGGTCAGTTAAAATACATCAATTCAGACAACATATTATTTAGTTGGAGTGAGAAGCTGGGCTGCATTCAGAATTCTGTGCAATAAAGACAGAAAAGACTTACTCTCTGTATCCAAAAAGCCAAAAGTCTATCAGAGAAAATGTAAATTTATAGTATGCTTTCAATACCTTGTTAATAAATGCTATATATGAAAGAATAAATAAACTAAGAGAGAGGAAAGGGTGGAAGACAGGCAGAGAGAGAGAGGACAGAAAGAGAGAGAAAGAGACAGCAGACAGACAGACAGAGATTCTCACATTAGAAATACCAAACAAGTCTACAAAAAGATCTGTGATCTTTTAAAACACAGATAAGAAATTGTTGAATGGATGAGTTGAGAAAAATAATTTGAAGGGAAGAAACAATACAACTTCAGCATTAAAGCAAGAACATGACACATATAATGAAAAATTATCCACTGTATTGACTCTACTACTTAACATAAGGTTAAGTCGTGTCAGATTGTGCAGCATAAGTGTGCCATGATAAAATTGAGAGTCTTCAAACTTAATACAGTGGGAATTGCCTAGAATCTGGGTTATAAAGCTTTTCTGTGGACTCATGACACTGTCTGAAACTCATATGGAACTATGTTAAAGAGTTAGAGAGTTAAGATTATCATGAGAAATAGGAGAAGGTGACTCGGGTTGGAGGAGAATATTCAGAAACATATATACTCAAATCAAAGATGAATCTACAGTTGTTGATATGGGGAAAATAACAGGGAATATTGTTGGGATTTAGAATGAAATTCAGGTGAATGCTCAGAAGAGAAGGGTTTGATGATGGGTTAGTGGGTGGTCTAGACCTTAGAACTTGTAAAAAAAAATTTTATTGATTTTTATTGACCTCTACATTTTTATCTTCTCTCTCTGTTTCTCCCCTTCCCTTCAACCATCTCCAAAAGTTCCCATGCTCTGAATCTCCTCAGGAGATTTTTCTTTTTCTACTTCCCATGTAGATTAGATCTTTGTATGTCTCTCTTAGGTTCCTCACTGTTGTCTAGGTTCTCTGGGATTGTGATTTGTGGGCTGGTTTTCTTTGCTTTATGTTTAAAAACCACTTGTGAGTGAGAACATGTGATAATTGTCTTTCTGGGTCTGGGTTACCTCACTCAAAATGATGTTTTCTAGCTCCATCCATTTGCCTGCAAAATTAAAGATGTCGTCATTTTTTCTGTTGTGTAGTACTCCATTGTGCAAATGTACCACATTTTCCTTATCCATTCTTCAATTGAGGGACATTTAGAATGTTTACAGGTCCTGGCTATGGCTAACAAAACTGCTATGAAGATACTTGAGCACATGTCCTTGTAGCACAGCTGAGCATCCTTTGGATATATACCCAAAAGTGGTATTGTTGGGTCTTGAGAAAGGTTGTTTCCTAATTTTCTGAGAAATCACCACACTGACATCCAAAGGAGTTGTACCAGATTTCATTCCCACAAGCAATGCAGGAGTGTTCCCTTTACCCCACAACCTCTCCAGCATAAGTTGTCATGAGTGTTTTTGATCTTGGCCATTCTTACAGGTGTAAGATGGAATCTTAGAGTTGTTTTGATTTGCATTTCTCTGATGACTAAGAATGTTGAGCATTTTCTTAAGTGTCTTTCAGCCATTTTAGATTCCTCTGTTGAGAGTTCTCTGTTTACTCTGTTTACATATCATAAAAAATGTACTCATTTTTTTATTGGATTATTTGTTTTTTTGATGCCCAATTCTTGAGTTCTTTGTATATTTTGGAGATCAGACCTCTGTCTAAGGTGGGGTTAGTGAAGATCTTTTCCCATTCTGTAGGCTGTTGTTTTGTCTTGTTGACTATGTCCTTTGCTTTACAGAAGCTTTTCATCTTCAGGAAGTCCCATTTATTAATTGTTTCTCTCAGTGTCTATGCTCCTCGGATTATATTTAGGACATGGTCTCCTGTGTCAATGTGTTCAAGTGTACTTCCCCCTTTCTCTTCTATAAGGTTCAGTGTGACTGGCTTTCTGTTAAGGTCTTTGATTCATTTGGACTTTAGTTTTGTGCATGGTGATAGATATGAATCTATTTTCATTCTTTCACATGTTGATATCCAGTTATGCCAGCACCATTTGTTTTATATGCTTTTGTTTTTCCATTTGATATTTTTTGCTTCTTTGTCAAAAATCTGGTGTTCAAAGAAATATGGATAAATATCCAGGTCTTTGATTCGGTTCCATTGGTCCTCCTGTCTGTTTTTATGCCAATACCAGGCTGTTTTCAGTACTGTAGCTCTATCGTAGTTTGAAGTCAGGGATTGTGAAGCCTCCAGAAGTTCTTTTATTATACGTGATTGTTTTTGGCTATCCTGGGTTTTTGCTTTTCCATATGAAGTCAAGTACCATTTTTTTGAGGTCTGTGAAGAATTTTGCTGGTATTTTGATGGGCATTGCATTGAATCTGTAGTTTTTGGTAAGACTGTCATTTTTACTATGTTAATTCTATCTACCCAAGATCTTGGGAGATCTTTCTACTTTCTGGTCAGACCTTGTAAATTTATAGGATATACTGTCCCCTAGAATGAAGAATGGACCCATAAGCCAGAAAAGTTATCAAAGAAGATACAAAGACTCAAAGAACACACACACACACACACACACACACACACACACATATATGCATATCAGATGACAGGACACTTCAGTCCTCTTTGGGGCTAACAGAAACAATGAACAAAAAAATCAAGCTATACCTAAAGTTATCTGAGAAGAAGAGAGATTGTTAAACTATCCAAGAGAGTTTTTTAACCTAGGAAATAAAAAGTGCATAATTAAAAGCAAAGCATTACAGGCAAAGATTTTGACAGTCATATATTAAATCTTCATGGAATTTATACCTCACAGCATATGCTATCTTAGACGTGAAAATTATGAAACAGCCCTTGCCCTGTACCCTGAAAATAGTTGTTCCCTGTCTTACAAGGGAGGCAGGCCTGTACAGATCTTACCATATGGCAGTGTGATAGAAAAATCAACAAAGCATGCTTAATATTTAATGACAATGATGCAAGCCTTGGGATATTTTTTCCTGATCTATATAGAGCAAAATCTTATCAAGCTGAGAATGGACCTTCACGCTAGTGTTCAGTAAAATAAATGCCTTTTTCCTGGACTTCTCTAGGCATTCTTGTTCCGTGTGAAGGGCTGTCTCCCAGGGCTGAGGGCTATACAGCTCCTGATAGGAGTCACACAGAACATTTATCACTACTGACTCTAAGGACATTTATCACTCAGGTTTTCCAGAAACCGTGTTTGAAGAGAATAACTTTGCAGTTGCACATTCCGGAATCAAATGTCTTTAACACCCCTTCTTGCCCAAGCAAGGATCTATCAGTTTTTTTCTCATTTTCCAAACAGTTCTGACCTCTTATGTATGATGTGTCTGGCTCAAACACCACAAGAGGAACTCTTTTTCCTCCCATGGCTTTATTTTGATCTCTACTTGTGTTTAGATTTACTTTGTGAATGGAAAGATCTTTCTATACTGTGGTCCCTTGCCCAAGATACCTTTCCAACTATAACCTCAGTGGTTTCTCAAAATAACATAGATGGAAAGAGACAAGGGTTTCTATGATGGGGAAAACAAGATAGGAAAAGAGTGGGGGCAGAACCTGAGCCCACACCAGTTGCGTGGCATTTTTCTGTTTGCTCAGGATACACCAGCTCCCAGTGGTGATTTACACCAACTATAGTAAAACCCTGAAGAATAAGTCTACGAAATATTAAAATTCCCAAGGTCTCAAACTTTCTAGATAAAGCAAACTCTCATCGGGAGTCATTTTCAAAACAATGGATCGTATTTTAGAGGAGCCCTGTACTTCTGACTTTTGTCCATGAGGTTACGAAAAGACTATCTTCATCACTGGGCAGTCTATAAATGCCTATTTGTAAAGATCCAGCTGCAGCTTCAGGAGCATGAGTGTATTCACCTTCTCCCATATGACAACTACTTATACAGACTATTTTAAATCTCTATAAGCAAACCTGGCCATTGTATTGATTTAAGAATTTAACAGACAATGGGTTCTGGTAGGTCTAGTATGGGGCACTGAGATATAGTGGTAAATTATGTTCATTGCCAGTTCTGGGGACAGGGAGAGAGTTAGATTTGTGTTTTACTAATTTTGGCAGAGTAGTAAGTGTTGAACTAGAGTTTCTGAGCCAGTGACAGGAATTTAGAAGGAAGATTTCATTTCATTTCATGATATTTAGATCATGAATAATGGAAAACACAACATTGCTCTCAGTCAGGTACCCCTGTTCCCATATCAGTGTTTATTAGCAGCACAGAGATCATGAAGTGGAGATGTGTGTCTTTAGGACAGCCTGCTATTCCTCTGTAGAAAACAACCTCTTACAACTCAAGTTATGAGGATCTCCTTCTGCAAGATTCACATGAACCTTTAGACAGCAAGAGTTCCTCAGTCATTCTCTGCCCAGTCAGCTGAGTCCTGGAAATATGAAGTAGCTTTATACACCCATGTTGAACTCCATCTCCTTGTTCTGCAATTCAGAGACATATATCTCTGAGACACATGTATGCCTAAAGGAAGCCTATACTTTTGCTGTAAGATAGTAACAATAAGCCAAAAATCTCTGAGTTAGAGTGATGGTTGATGAGCATCTCCAAGATCTTGAAAACAGTCAATAAAACATTGAACTGAAGTGTTGTAAGTGAGAAGTCCAGGGTTTGAGCCTGACCTACTGACCTACTGACCTACTGACCTACTGACCTACTGACACATGATGTCCCCATTCTTCATATGGTGGCTGCAACGCCTCAATGATAAGGTAAGCTCCTAGCCAAAGTCTACTGTGATTTGGCAACATAAAGACAGGCTTAGTAAGGATGTGAAAATAGCAAAAGATCATTTCCCTTTTTGTGGTGATGAGACTGCATTTCTCATCCAACTAGAAGGTATAAAATGCAATTTCTAGAGCTCTCAGTAAATCAATAAAGATTCTCCAGATACTCAAGGTCCCTGAAAGATTAGGCTCTCAGAAACGTCTAAGTTCTCTTCCCCAGTTTTTTACCATCTCCAGGTCCCCCTGTTTTTCTTTTCAGTTCCAGGATCCTGGCATCAACATCTCCTCTTTCTGGTCCTGTAAATTATCTTTCTCTACCCCTGAGAGTGCCCAGGTCCTTAATGTAGCATATAAGCAGCTTCAACCCAGTTACAGTGCATTTTCATTTGATCCTTACCACAGGCCTACAACATCACTGCACTGCACCTCAGAGAGGCTTGGTGGCAGTTGGTGGTTTCCTATAAGTAATCCAAGTCAAATCGTGGTGGCTGTCACAGCTTCAAATTAAACCCACTTACTTGTCCCAGATCCACTCTCTTGTACTTCATTTACCATATCCAAACTAGTTTGATCTCCAGACTATCTCCTTTCTCGTAATCTCACACTTGTGGGTTTGTTTTTTGCTTTCCTTGGAGATGACAGCCTGAGCCAGGCTCTGTTGCTCTACTACTGACAGGCATTAAGCAAAGAGTTCTCAAGATGAATGTGTGTTGGTGTTGTAGCATGCCAAATATAACATTTTTCCATCTACCTCTGAGTTACCTGCAATTGGTTTTTTCTTCTTCTGTGGCCCCTTCTATTCTGGAGGCAATATGGTTCTCTTTGCTCTTTGGAGGAATTCCCCACTCAGGTGATTTTGTGGGAAAATTGATCAGCCACCTTAGCATGCTCAGGGCTTGTGTTTAAAACCTTCCTAAATGCCTGGGAAAGGATCCCAGTCTTCATGACTTCAGACTCTCGGGAGGCTTGCTATACTGCTCAGGTGAGGTTGCTAAGTCCTGCACTACTAACTCATTCCAGAAAATTCCTCTCTAGGACCTTAATGAGCCTAAAGATATTTATCTATTTTGAGGCATTAGGAAACATACATGCAGGTCTTTCTTAGACCTTTATCAACTTAAAAGTCAAGATTTTCCACTTTTGTCTCTTTGTTTTCTAATAATTCCAACATATTCAAAAAGAATTGGAGGAGTTGAGTGAATGAAGCTTGACTCTGTGGTCCAGATGTGGAAGGTGTGGGAAGAAAAGCTTTGAGGATGAAAGTGAAATATCCACTGTAGTTGGGACGGGGGAGAAAGGATATTGAATTTTTTCTGATTTATTTCTCTACCTTTCCTCTTGTTTTATAATTTCCTGATTTATGTGTCTATATCATAGAACAACTGAGCTGTAAGACTGTTTCGTATTGAGTAATTATTGCTAAATTACTTATTTATAATCAGACAGAAACAAATGAATGCCACAGACAGTGTTCATTCTATACAAATCTTTTTTATGATTTGACCATAAAAATCAGGGGTCTTAAGCTTAAGAAGTTGTCATTCCTATACATAGATCTAACCTACATGGGAAGTAGAAAAAGACAAGATCTCCTGAGTAAATTGGGAGCATGGGGACCTTGGGAGAGGTTTGAAGGGGAGGGGAGAGGAAGGAAGCAGAGCAGAGAAAAATGTAGAGCTCAATAAAAATCAATAAGAAAAAGAATTTGACACAAAAAGTTGTCATTCCATCATATAACAATAAAAAAAGTCAGATTGTCAGTAAACAAATTTTCTTGGTCTCATCATAGAAGTGAGGTTGCAGGCCAAATTCTGACCTAAACATTTGGTGAGATGGTTTTATCCAGAGAGATACAGCTAATCTTACCTAGAGCAACAGACACTGGAGCCATAAGCGGGAATAGTCAAGTGTAATGTTGATGAATTGCTGCAGGCAGAGCACAGACCAACTTGAAAGGGAGAAAACCCTGGGGGTTATGATGTAGCAAGAGCTGACACGCTGTTTTTGAGGTTTGCATACAGAAACCCCACAAGATTTTCATGATAAAGATTCAGAAACCATCTTTATTCTGGCAGGAGGAAGGATTAATCATTTTGAAATATAGCAGCTTGTTCTTCATAGCAAAGGCCTAAATTTTATTTTGCAGAAAGCAACATTGCCAGAGCCTTATCCCACCCAGCTCAGAGAAAGGAAATTCTCCTCTACCCAGTCACTTGAATCCTCCCTATCTTCACAAAGCAGGAGGGATAGTCAGCAAGGATCAGGACTTCAGATGAACTAATGAGGGATTTTGCAGGCATGAGAGAAAGAAGAAAATAATCCTACTTTGGGAGAAACACATATGACAGTCACAGACCCAAGACATGGGCCAACTAAAGAGCACAATCTAAAAATCTAACAAAAAGATAATAGAACATACTTCACTCAGTTAATCTCTCTCTCTCTCTCTCTCTCTCTCTCTCTCTCTCTCTGTGTGTGTGTGTGTGTGTGTGTGTGTGTGTGTATGTGTGTGTGTGCATGTGCACAAGTACATATGCATGTATGTATTCATGTCTATGCATTTGTGCCTGTGGATGTACATGCTTTCTTGCACACAAGCATTTGGAGACCAAGTGTTGATGCCAAGTTTCTTTCTCAGTTACTCCCCCCATTTTATCGTTTTGAGACAGAGGGTCTCCCACTGAATCTGAACTTGAACAATTTGAGCAGATTGGCTGTTCAGTGAGTACCAGGAATTCACCTGCCTCTACCTTGTCAATACTAAATTACAGTTGTGCACTGCTATATCTAATGCTTTGTGTGATTTCCGAAGATTCAAACTCATCTTCATGATAACTCAACAAGTACTTTACTAAATGAGCCATCTCCTCACTAACACTGCGATATACTATTTAAGACCCTATTAGTATTTACCCATTGTACAAAGTAGTAGATTTCATAAAGATACTTTTTCAATTATATCTTATACGTTGACCATAATCATTCATCTTTACCTCTCCTGTCACCCTTTCCTGGTTTCCTTCTTTTCCCCGGATAGACCATCTTCTATCATTCCATCCATAATGGGAACAGTATGATACTTTGCCTTCTGTGTATGGCTTATGTTACTCACCATGATGATTTCAAGCTCCATCCAGTTTCCTGAAAATGGCATAATTTCAAAATAGCGTCATGCTGACACTAACAGATATGTAGAGAAAGGAAATCAAATAGGAGACTGAGAAGATAAACTCACACTGCGACAGTCACCTGAGTTTTGACAAATATGCTAAAGACATACAATAGAGAACAGACAGCTTCCTCAACAAATGATGCTTAAAAAACTGGACAACCACAAATAGAATGAAAGTAGACTCTTATAACCCACATTCTACGTAAGTATTTGTATAATATATACAGAATATACAAATATATATATATATACATATATATATATATATAATTTAAAATGGATTGAAGGTCTATTTTTGTTTATTTTTCCAACATAATATTTTTATTGATTGTTTAGGAGTTTCATATAATGTACCCTCATTACATTTACCTCCAGTCTTCCCAGTTTCACCCTTACCTTCCCTTGTGACCTCCTCAAAAAAAAAGAAGGAGGAAAAATACCAAGTCCAATTTGTGCTACTCACAAATTGATATACTCACTGGGCAGCCCCTTAAAGCAAATTAAGTCTTTCCCTGTCCCCACCCCTGGCAGAAAGTATCAACTGTGACAAGCTACACTTTAGGATCCTTACTACAATTTTTAAGAGTTCTCCTCAATGACTTCCTGTTTAGACTGTTTCTCTTTTGGGGGAAGTGGGGTGGGGTGGATTGTCCACAAGCCTACATGTCTCTCATTCTCAACAGTGAGTCTTCAGTCATCAATACCACTGCAAAGAAACTCATTTGCCCTTTATAGGCAACAACAACACAGATCATGAACTTCCACATGATTTTTACATACCATAGACATCAGTCCAGCCCTTGCCTTTAACACGGACCACAGACCCCATCATGGCTCTCAGTGGCAGCACAGGTCACTGACACCAACATAACTTCAGGCAGTAACACAGACCATGGAGATCTATATGGCCTTCAGTGGTAACAGGAACCACGAATATCAATGTGGCCTAATTTAGGAGCACAGACTGTGGACATTCAGGGACCATGAATCTCAATATGGTCTCTGGTACCAACACAGACCATGGGCGTTAGCATAGCCTTTAGTGGTAACATAGACAATGGACATCTACATGGCTTCAAGTGGCAACACAGATCACAGATGTCCACATGGGGCCTGGCGGTAGCAGAACCATGAACATCAGCATGGCCTCAGGCAGCAGAAGAAGTCATACACATCAACATGCCCCCCCAGCAGCATCACGAACCATGAGCATCCACACAGCCTTTGGTTTTAGCATGGGCCACAGGCACCTTAATGTAAGACCTGAAACTTTGAAAGTACTAGAAGAAAACTGAGAAACCACTATAAAGATAAAAGCAGAGGCAAATACTTAAGAAAAGGATTTCCATTATCCCATAAAATAGCAGCAAGAATTGACAAGTTAAATTAACAAGCTCAGGAGAGTGAAGGGACAACCCACAAAACAGGGGGCGGGTCTTTTTGCTGAGTATACAATCAACAGGGGATTAATAAGTATGGTGTATAAAGATATCCCTCCATTCTTTACATGTCAGCAGGTTCATTGATCCTCACTGCAGATCTCAGCAGAGAGAGCCACAGGATACAGACACTCTGAGGAAGAGTCCTAGGGAACCCAAGTCAAGAGGAGAGGAGTGATAGGAACACCAGGGCAGCAGGAAGCCTCTGACAGATCCCAGTCAGAATAACCTAAATCTTCATGTCAAAGGCCTATTTCCACTATTCCATGTCATCTAAAACAAAATGTATGACTGTTGACCAGAATTCATAAGGCATGGTGAAAATAAGAAACAGATTTAAAAAAAAAAAAGATCATCAGACTGGATCCAGTTAATTCAATATTAGAATTACCAGCCTAGTCATTCTAGTCACTATGGAAATTAAAATTGTGTTTCAAAGGATCTAAATGATGGAGGAGGGTTATCTGTCTATTGTGTTATTTTCATTGGTCAATAAAGAGACTGCCTTGGCCCCTTGATAGGACAGAAAATTAGGTAGGCAGAGTAAACAGAACAGAATGCTGGGAAGAGGGCAATGGGACAGATGCCATGGAGCCAGCCACCAGGTCAGACATGCTGAATCTTTTCCGGTAAGCCACTACCTCGTGGTGCTACCACGAGATTATTAGAAATGGGTTAATATCAAGATATGAGAGTTAGTCAGTAACTAACTCTCTAGAGATAATGGGCCAGGCAGTGTTTAAATGAATATAACTTGTGTGTTATTATTTCTGGGGCTAAGCTAGCTGTGCGGGAGCCGGGCAGGATGAAAAGCAGGCCTGCCCGCAGCTCCTTACTACATCTAAAGGAATAAATTATGACATACAAAAATTGGTGGGTATTCAGACAGACAAAAAGCTTATGAAAGGAAAAATGAAGAAATTGTAAAAATGAAAGGTAACAATGAAAAATGCCTTCCTTGGGCTCATTGTCTCACCAGAGACAAGGAAGGAGGCAGTGAGTGTCACATTTGTCTATAGGGACTTCCCAAGATGAAATATAAAAAGAAAAGAATATATATCAAAGAACCAGAGACAATAGTAGAAGACATAGACAGAGAAAAAGGAATAGACAAGCAAGAGAATAGAAACAATGGACATCAAGCCACCAATCTTGGGCTCTGAGAGAACACTAAGTAGTGTAACTGTCACCTCCACAAAAGCAAAAACAAACAGTTGGAATTCCTCCTACATACACTATGACCAGAGTACCCAGAATAAACAACCAAGGGGAAATCTTTAATGAAGCCATGGGGAGCAAATTGCCTTTCTGATGGAAAACAAAGGAAACATTAACTTTGACTTCTTGTCAGACACCGCATAAGCAGGAAGGGGAAAGATAGAATAACATATGTGCAGATATTTGAAGTTCTTAAAGAAAAATCTACCCACATAGAATTCTGTAAAGAGCAAAGTTATTCTTCAAATGTGAAAAGGAAATATTTTCTCAGACAAAAACAAAGCCAAACGAATAAACAAAACCCCTATAGGAATTCATTGCCAATAGTCCTGCCATTCAAGAAATGTTAACATAGCTTATTATTTATGAAGAGGAAAATAACATAGGTCAGAAATCTGTGTAAACAAAAAGAAAAACATAAAATAGGGAAGGAGGAAATGGACACAAATCAAATCTCTTTTTTCTTCTCTTATTTATAATCAACCTCAAATATATGTTTCTCCAAAACAATAATAGTATCAACGTGCTAGGTTAGTGAAATGAATGACACCAATATCACACGGAATAGAAAGAAGAACTATTCTGAGATCTAGAAGCATGGGAAGCAGCATGGTGTGTCTTGAAAATGGACTGAAATTAATTTAAAACACATATTATAAATTCCATGGTAACAAGATTTTTAAAGAAAATTGGTATGCTAAGGAAACTGAAACATTTTCAGGATATAAGATATTCACAACCACAAAACACAAAAAGTAAATATAATGAACAGAAAACAATTATAAATATAATATCTAACTCAAACCACCAATTAAAAGATATATTGGCAGTATGGGTTTAAAAAAAGACTGAACATGGGCATGGTGGCACACTTCTTTAATACTAGCATTCAGGAGGCTGAGGCAGGGAGACCTCTGTAAGGCCTATGCCAACCTAATCTACATAACAAACTTCAGGATAGCCAGGGCTACATAGTGAGACCTTGTTTTATTTATTTTTTTAAACTTAGGAGTAGTTTTATTTTCTATGATAACTTTTTATTACTTTGTAAATAATAGGAATTAAAATTTTCACTTCCTCCCCTCTTCCCACTTCCCTCCTGCTCCTCCACTCACTCCCCCCTCCCTCTCCAGCCCAAAGAGAGGGCAGGGCACCCTGCCCTGTGGGAAGTCCAAGGCTCTCCCTCCCTCCATCCAGGCTTAGGAAGGTATGCATCCAAATAGACTAGGATCCCAAAAAGCCAGTACATGCAGTAGAGACAAATCCCAGTTCCATTATCATTGGCTTCTCAGTCTGCCCCAATTGTTAGCCACATTCAGAGAGTCCAGTTTGATTCCATGCTTGTTCAGTCCCAGTCCAACTGGTTTTGGTGAGCTTCCAGTAGTTCAGGCACACTATCTCAGTGGGTGGATCAACCCCTCATGGTTCTGACTTTTTTGATCATATTCTCCATCCTTCTGTTCTTCAATCAGACCTTGGGAGCTCAGTCCAGTACTCCCATGTGGGTCTCTGGCTCTATCTCCATCTGTCACCGGACAAAAGTTCTATGGTGATATTCAAAATAGTCATCAGTCTGACTACGGGAAAAGGCCAGTTCAGGCACCCTCTCCTCTACTACCCAGGGTCCTAGCTGGGGACATCCCTGTGGAAATCTGGGAACCAACCCCTCTAGAGTCAAGCCTCTTGCCAACCTCACAATGCCTCCCTTAATTAAGATATCTTCTTCCCTGCTCCCATATCTGTCCTTCCTCCATCTCAACCATCCCACTTCCCATAGCTCTCCCCAACCCTCCCCTTCTCCCTTCTCTCTCCTCGTCTCCCCTTCTCTCCTACCCAACCCCCATCCCCATGCTCCCAACTTTTGCCTAGATCCTCCTGGAAATTGGAAGCAGACAAGATTGAGGGACCTTGGGTTTTTTTTGTTTGTTTGTTTTTTGTTATGTTTTTTGTTTTTGTTTTTTTTTAAAGGACTTACAGGTCCTTTACAGGTCCCATCTGAAAAGGACTCTACTCAGACAACTTAGACACAGAAATGGAAAAAAGATGTTCCGTGATAACTTGAGTTCAGAAGAAGCAGCTCCAACCACATAAATTTCAGATAGCCATGTTCATAACCAGAAAGATATGGAAGATAAAGAAGACTATTATATAATGATGAGCTATGAATATACAATTCTGTGTTGAGAAAAACATGTTATTTCTGTAAGAAAATGTAAATGTCTGTATTTTTAACAAAAAAAAGCATCAAAACAGACGAGACAAAACTGAACTGAACAGACAGAGACACATCGATCAGAGTGGAGCCCTGCGATACCCTCTGTCAGTAACTCAGAGATTGAATAGACAAAATGTCAGTGGGAATGGAGAAGAAGTGAACAGAGCTATCCATCACTTTACCTAATTGACATTTACAGACTAATCCACCCAACAAGGGTGAAGAAAGCATCCTCCTCAAGTCCAACTGAAATTCATCAGGATGAGCATTCCGAGCCAGAAGCCACACAGTAGAAAACTAAAAGACTAAAAACTACCAGTAAATTCCCAGATCGCAGTGAAATTATGAAATTAAATCAGAAACAAGTAAAAGAGGATGACTGAAAAGGCATCTTGGGTCAAAGAAGATGTCTAGGGGAAAATGTTGTTTTGAGACCACGTCTCACTATTTATCCCAAGTCATCTTCAAAGTCTCAGTCTTTCTGCTGAGAGTATCAGAGAGTGTCACATGCTGGGGAAACAGGAGTACGTTACCAACCCAGCCAAGGACATTTTTTAAAAATTTATTCGGAACTGAATGTCAATGAAAATACAATTTATCAAAAACAGGGGGACATAGAGAAAGTAGTTCTTGAGGTGAAGCTAAGAGCCTTACATTCATAATATGGAAAGAAGAAATATCTGGGATCAATAACCTAATCCTTGTCTTAGGAAATACAAGCAAATTAAGCTTTAATTAAACAGAAGAAAAAGAAATAGTAGAGTATAAATCAACAAAATTAAAGTAAGGAAAACAATAATGAAAATCAACAAAGCCTAAGGCTGATTCTCTGAGAATATCAATAAAATCGATAAACATCTGGGCAGCCTAACCAAGAAGACAGCTATAAAAAAGAAGGAAATTAGCAATTCCACAAATGAAAGAAGGGTCAAAGTACTGACACTTCCATGGCCCCCGATAGATGCAGATGGGAGATGAAGAATTCTGGGCCTAGAAATTTGGTAACTTAGCTGAAACAGGTCAATTCTTTAGAAGATTCAAAATACCAAAACTTGTCTTAGAAGAAATACGTAATTCACAGAGCCTTTTGCATATGAAACATGAGTGAATGATATTTGACCTTGAAGAAATTGTAGTATTCGAAGACCTGGATGATTCCGTGGTTACGAACTCTTTTTGTTTTTACAAAGAACACGTTCTAACCCCCAGCACTCACATGGAAGCTCACAATCACCTGTTACTCAAGTTCTAAAGGATTCAACTTCTTCTGACGTCCATGAGCTCTAGGCATGCCCACGGTGTTCACATATCATATGCAGGCAAAACACTCACGACTTCAATGAAAATAAATCTAAAGGAAGAAAGAGGAAATCTTGTTAACAATCCACAGATAAAGTCTACTAAACTGTCAAGGAAAACAGCAGCAACACTTCATGGCCTCTCAAAGAAGGTAAGAGCAGCAAAAATGCTTTCTAAGGAACTTTGAGATCATTACTGCACTATTCACTAAGCCAAACCAGACATTGTTAAATGAAAGACCAAGACCTGTCAGGGATAGTAACCAAAACATTCAATAAAATTTAAGCATATCACACACACACACACACACACACACACACACACACACACACACACACACACCTCTACAGTTATATTTACATATTATTAAAACATAGGCCACAAGCATTTATTCTGGGCATTCAAGGTAAGTTCATGATTTGAAAATTAATCAGTATAATCCATGAAATCATTACCTAAAGAAGAAACTTCAACCAACCCTAACAGCTCATAATCTAATCTCAGCACTCAGCAAGCAGTAAGAGGAGAACCTGAAATCCCAGGCCAACCCGAACCACGCAGTTAAAAATACAAAAGCAAAACCTGAGGATGAAAGCATGGCCCTGCATTATCATCACTTGGAAGGAGGAGGTAGAAGGATCAGGTGTTCAAGATCAGCCTCTGCTGTACTAGTTAAAGGGTGGCCTGGGCTGCATGAGATCTTCTCACAGTAAACAAAGAGAAACATGAAGAAAAAAGTCATGATCTTATCAACTGATGCAGGAGAATCCCTTAACTAAACCAACATCATTATTCAATTTTTCATCATATTAGAATAGAAAGAACTTTCTCAACTTTCTTTTTAAAAAATGTAAAGCCTTCGCCTGGCATCATATTTAATGCTGAGAAAAAGATCATGTTCCTTCTACGATCATGAACAAGGAAGTAGCATGTTCCTGAAATGCCTGGATGGTGAAGTAAGACAAGGAGAAAAGCAGGAATAAGGGCAGGCCTTAGCTTTGTTCCTGGTTGACATGACTGTTTACTTAGCACATCCGCAAGGAATTTCTAAAACCAGCATGCAAGTATGAGGAAAGCACAAAATATAAGACCAAAACATAAAGCCAGATGCTTTTGAAATACTAACAATAAGAAGGTAGAAGTTGAATTTGAAAAATTGCAAAAATATAAAAATAATAAAATAGAATTTCAAAATGTTTAGGACAAATTCTTTTATAGAAAACACTGATACATAGGTTATATTAACATTGACATTTATACCAGCCTAGGCTACCTAGTGAGAACATGTCTTGAACAATAAATAAATGAATGCATGTTGCTATAAAAATCAGTACATGTAGCTGAGAAGAAATCCAAGTTGACTTAACAGAATGACGGGTGCTTTCCGTCTTTTGCTTTAAAGACTCATTATTAAGAAATCAAAGCAAAATGCACAGTAATTAGGTGTTTTTGTATTCAATACTGACTACTTGGCAGGAAAAAATATTTTTATGAGAAGACTCATGACTTTTGTTTAGTTTGAATTCTAAATGTCTATAAAATCCAAAGACACTTCTTAAAACCTTGGCAAGCCACAAATAGGGCTAAGAATGCTGTAACACTTACAAACAGCAAATTATTGACAACAAGATTGCATAAAGAATTTCTAAAAAACAGATTTAGGAAAAAATGTATCATGAAAGAAAATTTATTACAGTAGAAATATTAATGGGCATGAGACAGTTTAGAAATAAAAGCTCGGGAAAATAGCTAATTAAAGATACAATGAAATCTAGTCATAACCACAAAAGCAATAAAAATTAAAAATCTAACAGTATTGAGCTAAATATAGTGATTAAAAAACCCTTCCATTGATTAACCAGGAGCATTGGCAAAGAACATGAGATAAGACAATTCACTGCCTTTTAATTTTTAAAATGGTTTTGTAAACGGGTTATGATTCATAGAATTAATAAATATTTTAACAAAATGTGCATGACATTTTTCATAAATTCTGCTTCACAATGCTAGGCATAAATATTTTCTGTATGAATCAAACAGTGAGACAAAGAAATAAATAAAGACATCAACCTTTTACTTTAAAAACAGTAGATCTGAGTTTTTGAATGAACATAGACAAAGTAGTCTATGTTATTATAGAAACTATATTTTATAATATATAAGCTGTCTACTAATTTGACAAATGTAACAGACTAAAAAATACACCTTATGTTTTTAAATGTTACATTTTAACTGGTAGTATTTCTGTATAAAGTTAAATGTCTCTTTTGGCTTTCCCTAAATTATTATGTTTCATATCAAACAATTAAGGTAAAATAAAACAAAGGAATTCTTTCCTTTTCTCAACAGTTGAAAAAAATCAGTCTTTGGTGTTGTCAGAATAGTCTCAACCTTATGACTAACTATTAGCTTAATTGAAAGTTTCACTCTTTTTAAAATTACACTTTATTAACCTCACTTTTTTTTTTCTAAGAAAACTTGATGTCAGAATTGGAGGTTGGAAAACAGTATAGCTCACATCTTTCTTAGGGTTAATCTTCTTGTTGAGATAATCACAGCTTCATAAGCCCTTGTAAGAAATAATGCAGAAAATATAGAGGAATCCTGTGAAAGCTTTACCTTGCCACACACACGTAGGAGCATCTAGAAAGTTATTGTGTGGTCTCTCAACCAGAATATTGACATTTATTTTAGTAGTCAACTGAAACACATACCTAGCACCAGAAGGCTCGTTTGTGTTCAACATTTTAAGCCACACCCACTTTCATTCCCATCCATACCGTTCTAGCCCGTGATAAATATTAGTCTCTTCCCGCTTTCTATAATTATATCATTTCTAGAACGTTTCATAAACAAAATATAAAATGTAAATCCTTTAGCGATTTTTAGTATAATTCTGTAAAGATTAATGTAGTTTGTTATATAAATCAATAGTATGTTCCTTTTAATTGCTAAGTAGTATTCTATGTTATACTTATGCAACAATTAGTTTAACCTGTCACTCATTAAAGAATGTGTAAATTGATGCTAGTTTTGAGCCATTATGTGCAAAGCTGTTGCATATATTAATATACAGATTTCAAAATGAAATGTTTTCATTTTTCTGCTATAAATGCAATAAAAGTTAAAGTGCTAGGTCACAGTGTAGTTGTGTTTTTAGTTTTTAGTAAATCATGAAACGTTCTTCTTTCAAGGAAGCTTAGAAATGTTACATTGCCTTCCCCAGTATATGTAAGCCCAACTTGACCAACTCCTCATTCACACTTGGTGTTGCACAGGTTCCTTCGTGATGGATACATAATGATATCATGACTTTATTCTTCCTTCTATTACAATCAAAGTCCAGCATTCTTTCCTGTACCTATCTGCCATATGAATATATTCATTATCAGAGTATTTAATTAGGTCACCAAATCTAATGCTAATTCAAATTTATCTTTAAGTTTTAGAACCCACACACATACATCATTTTTTTGATACATTTTCTAACGTAGTCACCACTGGTCTTGAATTCCTGATCCTCCTGCCTCTGTGTCTTACTATCTGTGCTAACAAGTGTACTCCATTAAGACCAGTCTCCTAAGAATAATTTATACTCTTTATATGCTGGTCCTCAAACTACGGTATGCATTTTCTCAGTCTAAATATTCCCTTTTCATCCACTTTACAGTGTTTTCCATAAAGTCAAGTCTTAATTTTGCTAGATTCAAATTTATTGTCTCCCATGTATGAACCATATTTTTACTGTCATTCAGAGAACTGTTTCTAAAATAAGAGCCTAAAATTTTTCTTTCATATTTTTTTCTAAAAGTTTGTAGCTGTGTGTCTTGTATTTGCATCAGTGTCTCATTATGACTCATTTTATTTAAGAAGCGAGACTTAGTTTCTGTTGCCAGCAAATTTCTAGTAGCCCAGGACTATTTGTTAAAATGGATCTTCTTTTTTTTCTCACTGAGTAGCTTCTTAGATTTTACCAAAAAGAAATAGGACACACACATATATATATATTCAGCTCTCCATTCTGCTTCTTCTATTTATTTTCCAAGCTCCTTTCTTCCATTCACTTATTTTTAGCTGCCTCCCCTGTCTTTATTGCATCCATACAGTGATGATTATCCAGCTCTGGACTGCGCATCTGGATCTGCTATCTACCTTCCCCTTTTCTCCCGACCCTCTTCTTCCTTTGGACATGTAAGCATGCTTGCTCAGTGCTGCTCATGACCTTCCAGCTTGTGACTGCTTTAAACCCTCTGCGGGCCGGTTCTCACATATGTGCCTTTTTGGAATTGGCACCCTTTCGGGCTCTCATACACTTTGAAAGCATCCTAGTTCTAAATCAAACACATTAAATCTCATTAAAACAAGGATATTTCGTGTCAGGCTGTGAGATTCGGAGTCAGGTTTACGTGTTCTGGTTTAGGCAGCTTTTCTTTCTTATGCTATAAGGCACAGGATATGCCTCCTTGGTTCCAGTAGGCAGAGATCCAGGTATCCTATTTAGTTTCTATTCAGGTGTCTTCAGTACTGGCAAGTGAGGGTTGGAGATGCACTCCTCCTGGACTGCCTGGAGGGTGGGAAACATGCCTTGTTGCTAATCACAGTAGACTTCTAAGGACACTGAAAGACTGTGGCTACCCTATTCATGGTCTTCTCAGAAATATCAAAAGTGAAATCACAGAGCATGTTTTCTTGGAACCTCACTTCTTGCACTCAGTTTAAGAATAGAGATACGCATGCAATCTGCTGAGAACATCAATCATTTGTCCATTTTAAATATCCATTGACACTCTACACGAATGAAACTCTTTTGTTTGTCTTTTAATCCACCGAAAGAGCTATGCATTGTCTTTATTTGGGGGGGGGAGCAGTTAGGAATAGAGCTGCTATAAGCAATCTACCAGAGATTCTGTAGACATCAGCTTTAATCCATTTGGTTAAATGAATAGCAAGAAACAATGTGGCTAAGTCAAATGTTGATCATAGATTTAATTTCACAGGAAGCTATCAACTGTTTTCTGGATTGAGTGTACCATTTTTCTATGGAAAAAATGAGAATTCTAGTTTCTCTGCAACATTTCTTGTAACTATTTCTTTTTAAGTTTCTTCAAGACAGGGTTTCTTTCTATATCCTTGGCTGTCCCGGAAGTTCTATAGTCTAGGCTGGCCATGAACTCACAGAGTGCTAGAAGTAAAGGCACGTGTCACCATCATCCAGCTGCCCTCATATATTTTTAATTTAGCTTTTCAGGTGTGTATGTAGTTATCTACAGACATTTAGCTTAATCTTTCTCTAGAGGGTAATAAGTGAAAGGATTTTCATGTGTTTATTTGCCATTCTTGTGTTTCTGAGGTGGATTATCTGTTCAAATATTTATCATCTTTAACTGGATTGTCTTTCTACTTTCAAATTTTGAGAATCCTTTACCTATTTTCTATACAAGACTATTGTCAAATATGCAATTTGAAAATATTTTTATTCTAGTCTAATGATAGATTTATATTCTCCTTATAATTGTTTTCAAAAAATAAAAATTTCAATTTTTATGGAGTGTCAATTTTCCCTTTCTGGTTAATGCTTTTGTTGTTATTTCTAAAAAAATTCTAAATTCTAGTTTAGGAAAATTGTATAGTAAACAATACATAGATGATAATTTAATATTAATTTTAAATACAGTTCTTCTGTAACATTGGGGCATCCATCTTCAGCCTATAAGCCTTTAGTATTTGGTAGACTTTTCCATGAAGCACAAAATTTCAAAGACAGTTCTGCCTATATTGGCAGTTTGACAGTCAGTTTCTTCTGTGACCTGCAGAACGTCAGGCAGATTCTTTCATGAAGCAGGAACCCTGATGGACTGTCTCACCTTTAGGCAAGTTCAGCAGTCATCTCTCCATGGGTCCTGCATGTCCAGTTCATACAGCATAACATCAAGCAGTTCAGGTAAGAGCAGTTTCTTGCCCAAATGATTGGCAAACTCCATAATGAGCCTCTTTGATGCCCATCTTCCTCTCGAAGCAGATTGGTGCTACCTCTGTATGTTTTGAATATGTTTTATTACCATTGGTTAATAAAGAAGCTGCTTCAGCCTATGACATGCTTGAATATAGTCAGGCTGCACAAGACAACGAGACAGAGTAGGTGGAGTCAAAGAGAGATACCGTTTAGCTGCTGAATGAGAAAGACACTGCTGCCAGGAACCTTTCTGGTAAGCCACAGCCTTGCGGTGATACACAGATAAATAGAAATGAGTTATTTTAAGATATGAATTCTTTAATAAGAAGCCTGAGCTAATAGGCCAAACAGTGTCGTAATTAATATAGTTTCTGTGTGATTGTTAGGGTCTGGGTGGCCAGGAAACAAGTAGCCTCTGTTTACAACTTTATAATCTTCTCAAATGAATCGTCTATGCAGTTTCATCAAAATTAGCAATGGAGACAGGTAGTGGTGGTGCACCTTTAGTCACAGCACTTGGGAGGGATAGGCAGGTAGATTACTATGAATTCAAGGCCAGCCTGATCTACAAGTCTAGGACTGTTACACAGAGAAACCCTGTCTCAAAAAACCAAAAAAAAAAAAAATCAGCAATGCATATTTTTGTACAATGGACTGATCCTATTCAGGAATACGGTGTTTCTCCTAAGATTCCCTTTCCTTTGTGCCTCTGTATTGACTGGTGTTGGTTCCCTCACATTTATCTTTCCCTTATTCACTTATTTCTAGGAATTTTAGGAACAATCCATTTTATTCCTGCCTTCTCTTGTCTTTACAGTCTTCTCAAAAAAAGGATGCACCATCCCCGAGGCTAGTTACTCTCCACTCCACAGGAGCAGAGATGTATGTGCTTATTGTGACAGAGCCCTCGGGATGCCTAACTATCCTGCACCTATCTTCTAGACATTACAATCGGAAAGAAAAAAAACCAACAAGTTTTGCTTCTCCACCTCCATTCTTTAGCCTTTTTCTCCTATTGAAATTCTTCCCTGAAGTGTTCTCACATAAATGACTCCTGGGGTCCTCTGAACCTAACAAATCTGTGGATATGGAAGCACAGAAGCCTCATCTATTTGGGGTGACTTGAAGATACCTTGCGCCATACTCACTTATCCTGTCTAGGACTTGAGTCACCTCTTTGTTCAGTGTGTCCCTGCTTTGTACCTCGTCCTTTATTGTTCACTTTGCTGTTAATTCCATTCTCCAATCCACTGTGGATATACTGCAGTTTTCATGCTTAAATAACCTTTATTTTCTTCATATAGGTCTCAAACACACACACACACACACACACACACACACACACACACCACACACACACACACACACACAAATATTGTATGCTACCCATTCAGATATGACACAGAGACACCATAAAGAGTTTCAATTAAGTAAAGAGATGGAAGTTTCTAAATGAGGAAGGAAAAACATGCAAACTGAAGTTGTTAAGAGCCACACTAAGAATGAATCTTCTAACTGTGAAATTGTGAAGAAGGAAAGAGATTCATGCTAGTGTTACTATTGCACCTTGGAGTGAAAACGTGCACAGAAAAATAACAAATGCATAGTTATTACAGAAAAGACATCAGCTCATGTGGTGTGTGCGTTTGTGTGTGTGTATGTGTTGTGTGTGTTCATGCATGCACACATGTAGTGCACATGCACACATATACACACAGGCATGAGCAAGCGTGCAAAGTTAGTGAGTGAGAAATGTAGAAAAAAATAATAGTTTGAACAGAGCTTCATGGGATGGCATGAGGTTTGGGATGCAGAGCTACCCCTTGGAATAAGAGGGGGCTCGAGTAAAGGCTATAATAAAAGTTAAGTCAAAGCTCTGCTTGCATTAAAAAATGGCATAGGAGGAAGCAGGAGAAATGACTGATCACTCACCATCTTGAGGGCAAAAAGCACAAAATGACTCATATAGCTATAAAACAAGAGTAGGCTGTGTTGTGAACTTGAATTTGGGATGATTAAAACTTTAAGTGGAATTGCTTCATAGAAAATTATAAACGTGGGCAAAACAACATAGAGGAAACATGGATCCTGAGTGGTAGTTCTGTGAGTCAAGAGCAAAGAACTGAGGACTGGGTCTCGAAATTCATAAGCAGTCATCAATTGTCTGAGTAAAGAACAGGAGAGAAGTATGTCGGGCAAACAGGAAAGAGCTAATTGAAAGAAGCCAAGTGCTTTCTTTCACTCCAAGTACTAAATTGATTGAATGTACTGAAGGTTTTGTTAATGGTTACACTTTGTTTGCAGTTGTTCTTGTATTCTCTGCTCACACCACCTATTAACCTTGCATTACTTTATCTTTTGAATAAAGGAGAAAATTTTTTTCTATTCTCCAGGGTTTTAGAAAATAAAACAATAAGGCTTTACATTAGAAAATTTAGCATAAAATAAACCATGCTGGAAAGGATTCATGAATTATTAAAATCTATATGAACTTCACTAAGTATGTTTATGTGATCTCTTTTTCTTCTACTAGAACTGAGATGGCCTAGAAAGGTTACAATTTGTTAACATACCTAAAGATTTTTAACAGTACTACGGATTAACATAGTTAGCATATGTAAATATCCCTTCATGAGTGTATCTATATTTACTTAGTCACTCACAGATTTTTAATATATGGATTATCTGAATTTTTTAGTAAAAAAGGAATCATAGAAAATTGTGTCTTCCAGTTTTTAAGAGAATCCATTTTTATTCACTCCCATATGAAACTGATTTACTATTAACCCCATCATTTGCACACATAGCTCCACCTGCAAAGTTCCCACACTGTAAAAAAGTGGTTCAGCAAGTCTGCATCTAGGTGATGAACATAAATCTGTGGTTAATCCTTCTCCTTTTGTCACAAATCCCTCTTCAAATAACTGTGTTCTTTCCCCCCTTTTGGATCACCCCAATTACTTTCAGTCATTTTTTTTACTATGAAGTTCACTAACTTTAGTTATTTACTGGTAGCTCATGTAGTCAGGAGAGAAGAGCAAGCAATGTTAAGTAAGAGATTCGGGTATTTGAGCTGCTTGCTATGAGGTGTTACATCAAGGCTTTTCTGATGCTTTCCCTTAGGATATACTTCTAATCAAATGTGTACTCAGGAATGGGGATATGTAGAACCAAAGCAGGCGGTCATGGTTATATGATAAAAATTTATTTTCTAATAATTAGAACATTCCTTTAAACTAAGGCATTTAAAGAAAATAAAGGTATTGTTTTTCCTGCAGGAAATGTGGTTTACAAAGGAATCTAGATTTTCTCGACAAGAGTCACTCTTTGTTTCTTGTCCTCTGCATACCAGAGTTCAGCTTCTGCCTCCCTTGTCTTTGAGCCTCTCTATATTGGTACTGTGCTTCGGTTGGGCCCTGCTGTGAGTCAGTGGACATGAGACATGAGGATGATCTACAGCAAAGACCTTGTGGTACATATGAGTCACTCGGTCTAACCCGTTTGAAGGGTACCTGATTGACACTATGTTGCTAGCCTATCGGTGATTAATCTGATGCAAGTATGTTTTCAAAACTACAGCTCCCACTGGTAATTACATTAGCTAAAATTGTGGAAGAAATGAGAATAAATCATTCAGTGGGAAAAAACTGGCATAATTTTAGGATTTAATTTTAAAGTTGTTTTGAAATCACAAGACAAAGATATAATGAAGAGAGGGCAAAAGCAAGAGCCAGAAGCCACGTTTCTAATCAATCCACTATAAGTCAGCCAGAGTGATGTCGTCACCAGCAAGGGATGGAAACAGGGTATCAAGACCTGTTTTACCCGATACACTTTGCTAACAGCATTTTCGTAATTTTGAACACTTTTTAAACATGATTTCACTCTTATCCTAAGTGGGTTTAGAACTCATTATGTACACTGGGCTCCTGATAATCATCCTGCATCAGTCCCCAGAGCAATGTGAGCTACTTTACCAGGCTCCATTCTGAATATTTTCATGACCTTGTCCTCATACATCTCTTTGCTCTATATATTTACATGGACTATGTTTTGGCATATTTTTGTAAAACTCTAAAAAAGAAAATGTTGCACACATACCTCAGGTTAAAACTTTCAGTCAATTTCACAAGTGGTAGGATGGCTGATGTGATTATTTCCTCTGACTCCAGCCTCTTCTCCCATCACATTCATGATTCAGACCCTCAAGCCACACGCTCTTTCTCTCTTGCAATAATTCAAATTCTAAACCCAGGTTTGACTTTTCAACTTACCACACTGTCTGCCTGTCAAGCTCTCTCCAAATCCAGAACAGGCAATGGCAACCTATAAATCAAGTCTAATCCATCACCCCTGCATGACTGTATACACTGGACTTTATAGCACATGGCCGCCCAAATTCCATTGCATACTGTCTCTAGCTCTCTCTCGCAACAGTTTCAGAGCTGAATGGTACAGACTGAGAGCACACAGAGTGATAAGTTACATACTTACTAACTGGACTTCCACAGGGAGAAAAGGTTGTTATACCCAACAAAGTTCTCCCGGATGAGAGCCTGGCTGTTTCTGCCTTGTTACTCATAAGACAATTCCATCACAGTTGTGTACAGTGAAAGGAGAAGATTTCTCTCATCACACAATAAAAAGTTCCAATTACAATGAACACTGTGTCATGCTACATTCTTGTCCCTTACTGACTATTTGATGTGTTTGTCTTTCTCTTATGTGCTTTGGGGTTTGTAACATTCAGTGTAACACTTTAGAATTAGTGATAAAAATAATTCATTGAGAAAGACATACTTTTTGTAAATGATTCCAGTGTTTGAATATATGGATTTCGCTGCTCCAAAACTCAAGACTTTCCCTTTACATTATGACTCTTTCTAGTAACCACTGCAAAGAACAACCAACATCAAAACAGAACAACAACAAAAACGTGTCTTGCTCCGTTCTGTAGATCTCTGTTTTATACACAGTGGAGACAGGTCACAAACCTCAATGGAAAACATGGAAAAGCCAAGCGACATCATGAAATGCACAGGACACATTTAAAGAGGGCATTGCAGCTTAACTGTCAGTACTGTGCCATATGTCCATGACATCCAGGCAGAAGCATCTGGAGATTCTCAGGGGAAGAGAAGTTTGCCCTTAGCGCATGCCTCGAAGGATGCAGTTTTTCTTTGGATTATCAGTTGTGTTTTTCTCTTGATAGTGATCCCTCTTCAGGTTGTTACAATCATTATTTTCATGCTGTTTGGTTTTGCTGTTGTCAAGACACTTGGTTCAATGTTACTATTGTGTTATAGTTGATGTCCTGGACTGGAAGGATGATGCTTGGGTTAAGAAGCCCACTAAACTACTGCTCTTCCAGAGATCTTAGATTCAATTCCCAGCACCCACGTGGAAGCTCATAACGGTCTGCAATTTCATTTCTAAAGGAGTCAATCTTTTTTTTGACTTCCTTGGACACCAGTCAAGCTCAAGTTGCATATACATACATGAAGAAAATGCAAACAAATGCATAAAATAGATTATATTAAAAAGAGAGAGTTGGTGTCCTCTCAAATTTCACAGGTTGTACCATTATACCCAATCTGATAATATTAAGAAGTAGGCTCTGTGGAAGATGATTGTGTAATGAAGAATCTACTTTCATGAATGAGGCTTTTGTAAAAATATTTTAATATTATGTCATGCTCCCTCTGCCATATAAGGACACAGACCATCTTTGAGAATAAACCCTCATCAGACAGCCTATCTGCTACTGCCTTGATCTTGAACTTCTAACTTTCAAAACTGTGAGCTATGAATTTCCCAGGCTCATGTATTTTATTACAGCATCTTAAAAGGACTAATGCAAAATCTTATAGACAAGATAAATTGTCTGTGATCCCGATGAAGAAAGGTTGAAAGACAGGGAAGTTGTGGGGACATGGAGAAAGGAGTCTCTCACCCTGAAGTCTGCTTGAAGCCTCTTATCAACCAAAAATAAAAATAAATTCCAGCACAATCAACAACATTTTCTATGAAGGTGGTCAACACAAAACAATATTTCTTCATATATATATATATATATATATATATATATATATATATATATTATAGATAGATAGATTAGATAGATAGATAGATAGATAGATAGATAGATAGATAGATAGATGATAGGTAGAGAGAGAGCGAGAATAGATAGATGAGAGAGAGATTGTTTTGAAATATTTGTTTGCACTGTAAAGATGTATCTCTGCGCAAGGTGTCTTCTGATTGGTTTAATAAACAGCTAAATAGCCCAATAGCTATGCAGGAGAGACTAGGAGGGACTTCCTAGGACAGAGAGAACTCTAAGAAGAAGAGAGGCAGGGACACCAGCAAGATGCAGAACAGACCAAACATATGATACAGAAAGGAGGTAACTGGGTCACATGACAAAACGTAGATTAATAGAAACATATTAATTAAGTTTTAAGTGCTTGTTAGGAAAAAAAGCTAAGGCCAAGTTTTTATATTTAATAATAAATCTCTTTGCCATTATTTGTGAACTGGTGGCCCAAATGAAAATCCAACTACAAGAAATATTTCATTTTAAAATTACAATGAACCATGCTTAAGACCTGAATACATATGTACTGAGTAGGAATTTATTCCTTCCCCCAAAACCTTATTGAAGCATCTCAAACTTCCTAAAGATGAGCTGAATAAATATAACAATAGACATGCCAAAGTTGACAGTGAAAAACCCACAAAGTCTCAACCCTACACAAATAATTACAAAAAGAAGAAGAAGAAGAAGAAGAAGAAGAAGAAGAAGAAGAAGAAGAAGAAGAAGAAGAAGAAGAAGAAGAAGAAGAAGAAGAAGGGAAGGAAGGAAGGAAGGAAGGAAGGAAGGAAGGAAGGAAGGAAGAAAGAAAGAAAGAAAGAAAGAAAGAAAGAAAGAAAGAAAGAAAGAAAGACTGAGAGTGTGAGAAATAGTCTTAATAGTCTTCAGAGATGACCACCTGGCTGTCCAATAGCACCCTGAGGATGTGCATGCAAATGACATTATTTAGAATGAATGGGTTATGTTTGACAATATATGTGTATATATGTGTAAATATACATGTAGCAGCAATTAAAAGAAAGACTATGAATTTGAAAGAGAGCAAGGGGGCATATGGGAAGGTTAGGAATGAAGAAAGTGGAGACAAAATGATTAGTATAACCTCAAAAATAATAAAGAAGCAAAATCCATTGAATTTTATGTATTTATAATAAGCATATCTTACCTACTTGTGTCTCAGATTTTATTTTATCAATTTTAATCCTGTCTGGTGCCCCACAGGAACCACTTGATTCCATCTAGGTTTCTTACTAACCCTTTGAATATTACCATCTTTAAATCCCACAAAAATCCTATATATGGCTGGTATGGGGGAAAAAAATCCCTAAGATGTGACTCTCATTTAGGGAAGCCCAAATCCATGCTTGCAGGTGTCTTATCTTTCTCCATGAATGTCTTCCACTGTTCTAACCCTTGTGCTTAAGCCTATATTCAAGCACCAGTGTGTGTGTGTGTGTGTGTGTGTGTGTGTGTGTGTTTGTGTGTGTGTGTTTACATATGCATGTGTGCAGTTGTGTGTGTCTATGATTTCTGAGACTAGAGGACAGGGGGTGCCCTGCTCTATTCTCTATACCTTACTCCTTTGAACCTGGGTTTCATGGTGAGCCTGGAGCCTAGGCTGGCAGCCAGGAAGCCCCAATGATTCTCCTGCCTCTACAGACTTTCCTCCTGTCTCTAGACTTTAGACACAAGTGCAGCCATGCCAGCTTTGTATATGAGTGACGAGAGGTCTGACCTCAGGTCCTCGTGTTTGCAGAGCAAATTTTTCTGTCCAGTGAGCCGTTTTCATGACCCATGCAATACCTTCCTTAAATCCCAGCTCTGCTACTGACTGCTACTCTGTTAGGCACTTTTCTACTGCTGCAATAAAACACTGTGGCCAAAGAAACATAGAGAAGAAAAAGTTGGTTTGGTCTTAAACAGCCCCAGAAGGATAAGTTCATGGTGGCAGAGGGGGAACCTGAAAGTGCAGAGCTTGAACAAAAATCATAAGCAGGGAGAATAAGCTGGGAAAGACCCACGTCTTTGAAACCTCTAAGCCTATGACTGGTAGCATACTCCACCAGCAAGGCCACACTCTAAAACCTACACAAACAGTGCCACCTGCTAGGGACCAAGTATTCAAACATCTGACCTTATCAGAGACATTCTCATCCAAACCACCACATTTTCTGAAATCTTTTCTGTGTTGAAACCACAAGTCTTAATTTGGCCTGTGTCAAGGTCCCTAAAAGGCTAGTGGAACTCTTGAAGCTGATGTGTGGGCCTGTGCTGCCTGCCTCCATCCCTGACAAGGCTGATGCTCCCAAAAACTTATCTTTTTATATCTTATTCATCTTAAGATTTATTTCATACATACTTTCTTCTGCCACTAAAAGTTTTTGTCAAACACTGATCATTTAAGTAAAGAACTGATAGTAAGTTGGTTCATGTGCTGTCCATCCCTGAGAAAGTGTGCCCCAAAAGTCTATTGGTTCCCTTAGAATCCCTAAGTACCATTAAAGAATAAGGTACTTAAAATTCTTGGTAAGCCTAATTATTAACAATAGTTCTTGGTTCTCCCTGAATATGTAATGTACTATTAAGCAATTCTTGCTTGGGGTCAGACTAGCTCTAATTAGTTCAGACATCTGCAATCAATTTGTAGAGCTATAAACTGGGATGTAGGATTAGATCATCACTAATAATAAGGACCCCCATGCTTTATTATGACTTTCAGGTAGCAAGCATATGGAATACAGGAAGCTGAGATCACATTGATGGAATTTGTGCCTCATGTCCTTTGTGGACAATTCCACAATATTTTGAGCCTTAGTTTACAGTTTAAAAATAATAACGCCCATCTTTCCTGTAACTGAGAATTACAATGCACTAATTGCATGTAAAGCACTTAGAGCTGTACCTTGCTAATAGATGGAAAATACTTATAATGTGCTACAGTTTCGATATATTTATGGAAGTAAGACATTTACATTGGTTATATTTTTATGGAGCTATTATACTGGAAAATGGGACCTACAAGAGATAAATCTCAGAGAACTGGGAGAACAGAGGAGAGCTGATAGTGTGAGCCAACAAATGAGCTCATGTACCCCAAATTAGCACAGATTCCCAACATGAACTATGACCTATCAGAAAGGCTTGTTCTCAAAGGGGACTACTATTAAGTATCTCATTATTAATGATCTTTATGCAACAGGGTAGAGAAGAAAAATATGTGGCCCTATCCCTTCGAGCTGATAAAGGGCTCTTAGCATTGTAAATCACAGTGAGATCTGCCTTTTTAGAAACAAGATTTTGAATGGAAGGCACCAGTTCCAGGCAGGCTACATCAGCCAACAGGACAATGAGGTGTCTGTCTCATGCTAAAAAGACTTGGGGTGTGGTAAATCTCTTCTTTTTTAATATTTACCAAATTTCTTAGTACTGAAAACCTTTACTTTCCAAACTTATCCAATTTATTCTGTGTAATGAAATGAATAAAATCATATTCCCCCAAATTCCTCTCAGGGAGACTTTATATTTATTCAAAAGGAATTACTTTCTTTGGAGTATGAGACCCTAAGGAAATGCTCAAGTAACACAATACAGCAATTAAATTGTTCTGCCTAATGAAGGGATAAGGAATTTTAACAAGAGAGAATCTTAGAGAGGGAAAAAAGGGGGCCAGTGAGGCAGGAAGATATTGGGGGAGTGGAGGGGAGAAGTAGGAAGGATGCGGAACACCTAATGGCTTAATAACAGAATGGTGGAGGAAATGCCTAATTGGAGTTCACGTGCTTGCTTTGACTGTGCAAAGGGAAGCCCTTTGTCACCTTTCTTCCCTGAGAGATTTGAAGATGTATCTGTGTTTCTCACTTCTACTTGTGTGGATTATTTTGAAGACCAGGTGAGACACTGAGTTCTGTGTTGAGGTGAATACAAGGATAAAAGAGAATATTGCACAGACTCATAACTCAGACAGCAGAGCAGAAAAGCTATCCAAGTCAAAGAGCCATATTTCTTTAGAACTTCTCATAATGTTTTTAATGAAGCTTTAAAAGTGTCTCATCTGTACTATAATATGGAAAATTAAGACCAGGGAGATAAGAAAATCCACAACACAATAGAAGTGCTCACAAGGGGGAGACAGAAACCTAGAAGGCAGCATTTAGGGAATTGTTCTGCAGCCTTCCCAACAATATTTCCCCTCCAAAATCTAGACCGCTTAGTCATTGGTGAATGTTATGCTTTTTAAAATTAAAGATATTGTTATTCAAAAGAAATATAATAAAAATCACATATGTAACCATTCATGTGTCAATGGAATTTTCAATACATGAACATAAAAAAGTAAAATTTGACTTTAACAATATTCTTTATTTAGGCCAATATTTTAAGGTATCATCATTTCATTGTGCATTAGAATATTATTACCAATGAGAAATTTTATATTTTTTAAAACTCCATTTAAAACCCCACATCTACTTTATGTTTTCAGCACAACTCAATTCACACTGATCACATTTTAAGTTCTCAATCACACTAGAAATTATGTATTTAAGGGATCCACCCTTTAAGCAATTATTTCACAGAAAAGTAAAGGTTGTTTTTAATTGGACTCTTGGAAAGGTGATTACAAACACATGCTTAAAATTTTAATTGTACATTTACATTTGCAAACTTAGTTCTTTTAGATTATGAAGAATTTAAGAAGGAAGACAAAAAAGGTGTTGAGCATTAACTACACATGGCTACAGAAATTTATGTCCATAATCATCAGGCAGTTAATCATTTTTAAAACACCTTTCTTTAATTAGACGAAGAATCACTGTTGAAATGGAACACATGGAACTGTGCCCAGTATCCACTTCATCTGTCCAGCTTGTCTCTCTGAAGTAGAGACTGGAAAGCTAAAAATCTGTATTTCCCGGATTTCCTTCAAAAATAAAGCTCTTTGTGTGAATTAGGATCAGCCAATCAGACACACATAGGTGATATTTTTGAGAATGGAAGTGAAACAGAGGCTGTGTCTCTGCCATTTTGTCATATCTACTTGGCAAGCACAGGGGCAGATTGTAAATAATAGTATTAAACACAGTTGCCACCACCTCATCTCTACCTGAACATGTTACAAGCAGGGTGGTGGGCATCTGTGGTGGTTTAAATAGGAATGGCCCCCATAGGCCCCTAGATTTGAATGTTTGCATAAGGGAGTAGAGCTAGTTGACAAGGATTGGGAAGGATGGCCTTGTTGGAGTAGGTGTAGCCTTGTTGGAGGAAGTGTGCTGATGTAGGTGGGTCTTCTTTCTATCTGTTGCTTTCATTGGTTAATTAATAAAGAAAAGTGCTTGTCCTGATAGGTCAGAACATAGGTAGGTGGGGAAGACAGAACAGAATTGTGGGAGAAAGAAAGCAGAGGCAAGCAGACGCCATGAAGCTCCAGCCCAAGATGGATGTAGGTTAGAATCTTCCCAGTAAGCCACCACCTCATGGTGCTACACACATTAATAGAAATGGGCTAATCAATATGTGAGAGTTAGCCAGTAAGAGGCTAGAGCTAATGGGCCAGGCAGTGTTTAAATGAATTCAGTTTCCGTGTAATTATTTCGGGTGTAAAGCTAGCCGTGCGGGAACTGGGTGGGCCGTCAAGCAGGCCTGTTGCCTCATCTTCTACAGTGTGTCACTGGGGGTGGGATTGGGGGTTTCAAAAGCTCAAGCCAGAGCACCCTTCCCTCTCTCGTTCCCTTCCTTTCACCCTCCTTCCTTTCTCTCTCTCTCTCTCTTCTCTCTCTCTCTCTCTCTCTCTCTCTCTCTCTCTCTCTCTCTCTCCCTCCTCCCTCCCTCCCTTTCCCTCTTTCTCTCTCTCCGTCTCTCCCTTACTGCTTGTGTATCCAGGCATAGAAATGTCAGCTACTCTCAAACACTTAATCTGCCTGCAGGCTACCATGACCGATGCCATGATGATAATGGACTAAACTTTGAACTATAAGCAAGCCCCTATTAAACCTTTCCTTATAAAAGTTGCCATGGTCATAGTGATTCTTCACAGCAGTAGAATATTGACTAAGATAGTGTCTGTGCTGTAGACCAGATAAAAAGGCAATTTGAACATGGGACAAAGATAGTAGTGTGAATGTCTTTCTAATTATAAAGTCTTTTGAACTCTTTATCCTTGATGACAATTGCAGGGATATACATCATGGATCTATCTGTATCTTCATCACAAAAGAAACAGGAGCTCCTTTGATGCTTTGCCTCTGCAGGAGGACATGTTTCTCAATGTTCTTGTACTTTCTGTTTCTCTCCCTCTGCCATTCTATAAACCATTCCCATGAAATACCATTCTGATCCATCCTGTGGATCATCTCATGCTGTTAAGACAAGGTGAGTATAAGATCATCAGGATACTACAGAATATAGTAAGATACACATATTAGAGAAAATAGACAAAAACCTAAACTCCCAGAAATTTCTCATTTACGCTTTAGAGGTTCAGTGTCCAGATGTACCCTTTTGACTGATATATCAAGTCAGCAGAAAAAAAAAGTGTTCCATCTTCCTTCTTAAAAAATTTCATACCTCCGAGTCTTATTTTGGTGCAGAGTCCCCTCTCATCTCCTTCCTGTCCAGCCTAAGTTAAATTAAATGCATTTCTTTACCACCATGCTATTCTGCCATATCTAAGGCCAACACAATAGACTCTACCAGCTTCAGACCAAAACCAGGAGCCAAAATATTTTTTTTGCTTTTTTGAAGTTATTTTTGTCTCAAACAGTTTGTTACAAAAAGTAACATGACATTCTACATATGCTCCCCAAGATAATTATTGCAACTTACCAAGCCTTGCATCACTACCCTGATTATTCAACAATGGATCTCAAGCAAGTATGACACTCTTCATCAAGGAAATTAAATAACATCCTGACTATAAGTTTATTATGTGGGACTTTCCCCCATAAAATGGAAATGGTCAACAATTCTTGCCCATAAGAACAGGAAATTATTTAAGACTTTGTGTTCTGTGCTGACCATCTCTATTTTAACATTTATCTTTGCAGCAAAATGTTGTGCAGAAATGGGCACATTACAATGGACTCCCCTGGTGAAATCAAATACTATAAAATTCAGAAGCAGCCTTCTAGATAGAGTATTGAAATGGCCTTCTAAAATAAATATACTGAAGGATAAGGTCAAAATCAATCCTTTCTCAGAACAAGGTACTTCCCTTCCATAATGCAGTATTGGGGCTGAATTGGGGACTTCTGTACAGTGTTTTGTTCACAGAAGGAAAAAAATCAGGGAGTGAATACAGTAGTAATTCCACTCACCATCTTTTCCAGTGTCCCCTAGGAGGGATTTGTGATTACTGTCTGCTTATTCTGGACATCATTGAACATCCTGGTCCCCAAAAGGCATACACAAGGCAGAGGGCACATTGAGAGTGGGATTGGGTACAACCTAGACTGTCACATGGATATTTTGGACCACTTATGCTCATGGGCTTGCAAGTGAGAACAAGATCCATTCTGTTGATCAGACTGATTAACACTGCTTAGCAGAAAGTCATTGGATGGTTTTTAGACAATAGCATCATAAAGGAATCTGTGTGAGACCCAGTGATCTATTTAGCTCTGCATTCTCCATTCCACTAATAGTTGAAATCAATATTTTTGTACTTCTTTGACTCTTACACCCAACTTAGATTATGTTACTTGAAGGACACAAGTAAAACAAGTGAAAACTAATTTATTTTCATGTATTTTATGGTGAAAGACCATAAAATACACATTAAAACATTATTTCTAATAAAATAGCACAGGACAGTGGAATAATACGTGATAGATGTGTCTTTCTTGGTGGATTGGATTTATAAATCCTCTTAAGGAGAGTAGCAATATGAGTATACTCAGACAAAATGACAATATATGAGATGCACAAAACAAACATTTGAAGAGATTAAGTAAGATAACTCTTATCTCCTCATCACCAACATTGGCTTCATTTATTCTGTTTATTAACAATGGACAGCAAAAACAGACATGTCAAAGTTGATGGAGGAAAGACCGTGAGAGTTAACACCACACAGATAACTACAGGCGACCAAGGAGTAGGAGAGTTGGGAGTAGGGGAAATGTTGGGAGTAGGAGAAATAGTCATTAGTAGAGAAGAGTGTAGCCAGAGACTGCTTGTTCATTTCCCTGCCACCCAGACCCGAATAATCACACAGAAACTATATTAATTACAACATTGTTTGGCCTATTAGCTCAGGCTTCTTATTAACTAACTCTTACATCTTAAATTAACCCATTTTTGCCGAGTGGTGGTAGCACACATCTTTAATCCCAGCACTTGGGAGGCAGAGGCAGGCGGATATCTGTGAGTTCAAGGCCAGCCTGGTCTACAAGAACTAGTTCCAGGGCAGGCTCCAAAGCTACAATGAAGCCCTGTCTCGAAAAACCAAATAAATAAATAAATAAATAAATAACCCATTTCTATTAATCTGTGTATCTCAACAAGGCTGTGACCTACCAGTAAGGGTTCAGTGTCCTTCTCCCCTTCTCCTTTGGCAGCTACATGGCATTTCTCTGACTCCACCTAATCTCTCTCTATATCTCTGTTCAGATTTCTCACCTGGCTTTATTCTGCCCTGCTACAGACCAAAGCATCTTCTTTATTAACCAATGGTAATAAAACATATTCACAGCATACAGAGGGGAATCCCACATCAAGAGCACACCAAGTGGTTATCCAATGTCAAATGAACTGTACTGAAAACATACATACAAATAACATTGTGCACACAGAGCAGGTCATATTTAAGAATACATAAGTGTAAGCATATGTATGTGCATATAACAACAATTAATGAGAAAAGATACCTACCATGTATTTTAAAGAGAGCAAGAAAGGGTATGTGATGTAGGTGGGCCTTCTATGTGTTATTCTCATTGGTCAATAAAGAGACTGCCTTGGCCCTTTAATAGGACAGAAAATTAGGTAGGCGTAGTAAACAGAATAGAATGCTGGGAAGAGGGCAATGGGGCAGAAGCCATGGAGCCAGCCACCAGGTCAGACATGCTGAATCTTTTCCGGTAAGCCACCACCTCGTGGTGCTACACAGATTATTAGAAATGGGTTAATATCAAGATATGAGAGTTAGTCAGTAACTAACTCTCTAGAGATAATGGGCCAGGCAGTGCTTAAATGAATACAATTTGTATGTTGTTATTTCTGGGACTAAGCTAGCCATGTGGGAGCCGGGTGAGGCAAAAAGCAGGCCTGCCCGCTGCCCCTCTCTACAGGTATGGAAGGATTTGGAAAGAGAAAAGGATAAATGATGTAACTGTATTATAATCTCAAAATTAAAAGAAATAATTAAAAAGACTAATGATCTGGTATCCTATATAAGAGGAATAGTAAGACATCAGATTTTTTGGTAGAAGAGACTTTTTTTTTTCAAATCCCTTTCCTTAGTTTTACTGCCTGACACCCTCTCTTTGGAAGGGGAGTCTGTTCTCATGGCCAAGACTAATCTTTCCGTTTGTAGCTGAAGACAAGAAGAGTAGTGGTGTACTCAACCGCCATGAGAAAATTATGCACCTCTGCCTCCAAGGAACACTGCCATTTTCAACGTATGAATCAGAAATTGCTGATTCTTCATACAAATAAGAAAGATAAATCTCGGTGCCATATTGCCAAAGGCTGTGATCAGTAGAGTGTGCCTTAATCCACCATTTAGTGAGCATCTGCTTATGTGTCTGATGTTAGCAGTAATAACAGGAAGACAGCCAGGACCCCAAATTTTCAGGCAGCTGTCTCTTGCTATAGATTCTTAATGAGGAATTTTCTACACAGAAGACACTCTGAGAAACTACATACAACTGTCCAAATACAGTAGTGTTTTACTTCAATGACCAGGGCTGACTCAATGTGTTCCCTAAGATGTCTTCCATATATTCCAATAGATTAAAGGCTTAGGTCAACACTTTTGACATTTTACCATGTCTACTCCAGGAATATGACCAGATGGAGTATTTGTTTTTTGAAATAGTAAGAAGAAAGTAAAAAACAATCATAAACACAGAATTTACATTTCCCTCAGGCCCAGAATGTGTAGATCCAAGGAGATCACTATGGGAGTTTTTCCTCTAATTGGTAGCCTTCCTGATCTTGATAATCTTCTCTGGTAGAGAGAGCTCTGAAGAAGAGAGAGTGTTATTAGTGTTGCCATAACGACTTCCCTCAAAAAACATTTGTAGGATGTATCCATTTCTCTAGTTTCTTATATTCTCCTGACTGAAAATCAGAACTTCAGGAGAAATTGAATAAATCCTTTTATCTTTTAAATTTATTTTTTTAACAAAAACTATTTTTCTCATTTTACATACCAATCAGAATTCCTGCTCCCTCCCCTCCTTGCACTTCCTTTTTCCACCCCACCCCCTTCTGCATCCCCATTCACTCCTCAGAGAGGGTAAGGTTTCCCATGGGAAGTCGCCAAAGTCTAGCACATTGCTTTTAGGCAGGGCCAAGTCTCTCCCCACTATATCTGAGCAAGTTATCTCTCCAAGGAGAATGGGTTCCAAAAAGCCAGTACAAGCAGTAGGGATAAATTCTGGTCTCACAACCAATGGCCCCACAGTCTCTCCAAGTCATACCACAGTCACCACATTCAGAGGGCCTAGTTTGGTCCTATGCTGATTCCCCCACTTCCAGGTCAGAGTTGGTGAGCTCCCATTAGCTGAGGTAAGCTGTCTTTAAACAGATAGTTTCTTCTGCTAAACATTTATCCTGATTTTTCATGACCTATTCATAAATAACAACATATGGTAAATAATTGAGAAATCATCACATTTAAATCTAGTGTTTTCTATGTCCAAAAAAAAAAAAACTCTGTCAGTGCTCTTATATTATCAGCGTAAACACCGAAGGGCTGTCTCCCCACACAAGATCCCACTCATTGCTTGTTTCTCTGATTTCTTCCTCATGTGCACTACTTCACGCCTATTTCAGAAATTGTGATCTCCTGTCATTGCAGATATGATTTAAAAAAAAATACTTTAGGAGCTCCCTTAAAAAATCATTATCCACTTCACAATTGGATGAATTACCCTCTTTCTCCCATCAAGATCAAGTCTGCTACTTGTTCAAAACTTAAATTTTGTAATGTAAACTTTAAAATAGGCTTTCAAGCGCATAATAAGACAAAATTTGAAATATATTCTTAGGCACAATCTCTGCTATGATCATCAAGAAGTAGAAAAACACATTGTGAAGTAAGTAAATCAGGAGCTACCATTCCATTATCCATAAGAGAATTATGATACATATTTTGCAACTCCGACAAACTCCAAACTTTGTGCTCACCGCAATTTCCTTTACTCCAATCTACCTTCTTTGTGTCTCAAAGCCCCTTTTGTGTAATATTGTATTTCTGTTCAGAGCAGGTTGACTAGGGAAAACAAATCTGATCTCAGTGGGATCATTATGGTTCCCTCATTGAAAAATACAGGGACTTATATAGAAATAAAGATCCTGGAGGACAGAAGTAGATATAACAAGATATAGACTAGATAGATAGATAGATAGATAGATAGATAGATAGATAGATAGATAGATAGATAGATAGATAGATAGATAGATGGATGGAGGTAGGTAGGCAGGTGGATAGAGAGCAGGAGGGGAGATAGAAGTGTCCAGAAATGGTAGCTAAAAATGCAAAGGTTCTATCCACAGACAAAACAGTTAATTTTAGAGCTTTTGTCAGAAAAAAAATACCTATCTGGATGGGGTGTGGAAGAATTACATAGATTTCATGGAAGAAAAACACACACAAATTTTGAGACTTAAACTTCTCAACTCTATGACGTAATTGCTTCCTGGAATGGTCTATATTCTTGTCCTTGAGCTTCAGGGAAAGATACTGTATGTTACAATGATTTTTTTCCCCTTTTCCTTGAGTTAAGCCTAATTGGTTTCTATATTTGCAACCAACATGAAAAGTAAGACTCAAAGTGATTAAATTTACCCAAGATCACATTTTCTGATAGTGAAAACTGAAAAATTAGAACCACAGCCCAGGTCCCCTAACTTATATTATGATGGATTATTGCAATCCCAGAAATGTCTGATCAGATATAGGCTGTGAGGACCCAGAGGTTTATGCACCAAAATCAGAAAAAAAGAACCCAGCTCACAAGTTAAATAGACAAGATGATTCCAGTAGGTTTAGTGGTAAACGCTCAGCAGTATATTCTCACAGACCTATTATTTTGTAAAGGAGTTTTTGAAATGCAATTGGGACCTCAAAGTATCACCTTAGATTGGGAAGAGTCTTACACACAATGGCAAAAATTTTTATGAGAAGAGGACATGCTGAGAAGTCCACATGAAAACAAGATCAATGTATCTACATGCCAACCTGCAGCAATGATTTGGTGGCAGCAGACAGCTGACTATCTAGATTTTGGGATTCTGATCTCCAAAACAATGGAAAGAACCCATTTCTGCTGCTCAAAATTATCCATTTGTAGTGATGGATTATAACATTCATAGGAAACTAATAATATGCTAAAATATAAATTGCCATGAAGAGAATGAAAATATCAGAGATAGAGAACTTAATAGTAGTTGGGGTTGCTACTATACACATAGAAAAACTAAGAATTAAGAACTCAATTGATGTTTACATAGCATCTTCTGAAGTACAAGAGAGAAATGCCAACTGAGGATACAGAAACTAGGGCCAAACATTGACCCTAAGAAGTTTGAGGTCTTTAAATCAGGATTAGTTGAGCTGTTTCTAACCTAACTGTTGAAAAGTAATTGATATTCTTTAGAATACTGTTTTTATTCATTTGCTAAAGATTTAGTGAGAATTTGTTTCTTTTTCCTGTCATGACCTCATCAGGAAAGACACAAAGCATCTTTTTTCCCCTTCATCATCAACCTCAACATTCTCCTCCATGGGCCTCCCCTGACCTGTTATTAATGAAGCAGCATGTGTATTCTTACTCAGGAACATCTTCTTAGAAGCAAAGAGGTTCTAAGTGACTTCTTCAAATGTTGCACAATTATGAAGACCTCCATTGGAAAAGTGGGAGACATTTGCTTCAAGGGGAAAAGTGACTGACACAGATCTAGGCTCTTTAATCCCCTGGCAAAGAACCAGGAAAAGGTGAAGCAGATTGACAGGAACCCTCATCACAGAGGGTTACACACCCACAGCACTTCATAAGCCCAAAAAATGTATGAATACCCATGTAGAAGAAAATCTGTAAAAAGGACCAGTTTAGACTGTTCTGGAATTAGAATGTGTGAGTGCATCCTTTATTTATAGTTGGGTAAGTAGACCATGAGAACATGAGCTTTTTCTACCTACTTCTTTCTCTCCAAAAGAACCTATACCATTTTCAGACTAATTAAACCAACAGTTAGTTTCATCCATTGCTATTGGATGAAAATTCAGTTTTCTATATGGATAACATGAACAAAGTATGCTTGATTGATGGCAACATCTCAAGATGAGTGAGTCATACAGTATTTGGAGAGAGACTGCCCCAGAGGAGCACATTCTAAAAAACCAAGAAAAAGCCTGGGAAGATCTCACGATCCTCTTGCTTCTCCTTACCAAACAGGAGCAGAGCCTTTATACATTCAAATGTCCTGTTCTGTTAACATATTGTGCTTTTTACTGGCCAGCCTATAAAAGTTCTCCAAATTCTACTCATCAAAGGTACAGCCACAGACATGGAGCAACTTCAGGTTATTCCGAAGACCTAGATACGAAACAGCTTTATCAGTGTCCAAAACTTACCTCCCACCTTCTCATGGGGGTGCATCAGCCCAGCACCCCAACACAGTTCAATAGGAGAAAAGTAGCTGACCCTTTGATGAGTGAGAAACTGATTATAGAAGTTAATTTGACTTAGAGAATTACAACATCTACTGCCCCTGAAGATGGGAAAATCAATTCAAAATTTAGTATTACGTATGGAGAACCAATGTTTTGAAGGGATCTTATGTTGATCACCCAAAATATCAGAATAATTTCAGAAAAGTTGAATAATAGCTACAAAAGACTTATTTTTAATCTTTTGTAATGATTTTCCCATTGTACTTAATGGAAAACCAAACAAGTAAAATTCTTGATTATTCAGCCATATTTTTTTAAAAAGTGATATATTAGTCATCTATAAATTCTTTGCTCATATGTAGATCTTCTAAAAGGACATTTAGAACGTGATCTTTCTCAGACACCAGCTTATGAATTAAAGCCGCACCGGTGCTAAAACTATTGTGATAAATAGAGCAGTCTCCCTTGCAACTATGGCCACTCCAAACTCTCCCAAAAGTTCTCTCCAGAAGCTCACAGGAGTAGCTCTTGTCTCTGTGTGCTATAACTGAAAGCACTGGTCACGCTCTGCTTATGTGCTCTGCTAGTCTAGGTCTTGAGGTTGAATAAAAGTTGGGTATCTTGGTGGTGTCATTCTGGTCACTAAATTGCAGAATGAAATTATAGCAAATCCATTTTCTCTTGTCTTGTCTTCTCATCATCCAAGTAAGACTTTTTTTTTCGAGACAGGGTTTCTTTGACTGTCCTAGAACTCGCTTTGTAGACCAGGCTGGCTTTGAACTAACTCCTGCCTCTGCCTCCTGAGTGTTAGGATTAAAGGCATGCACCACCATGCCCAGGCAAGCAAGACTAGTTTCAAAGTCTAGAAAATATATGGACTTCAGTGCCATTAACACCTCAATCTTCCAGACCCAATTACCACTCCAGGTTTTGATCAATATTATCAATATATTTATTCCAAAAAATATCACTTCTTTAAAACACATGAAATTACTAACAATGTGATACTGAAAAGTTTCTGTTGTCCAGCCTTTTAAAAATTCTTATGGGAAATTTGTGATTGGTTATTAAGGAAATTTACTGATTCGTATTTATTCCAGGCAAAGAACAAACTAGAGGGCCACTGCTATTGTCATATATAAATATAATAAATATATAGGAATATACACATGGTTTATATGAAAAATAGAGGGGAAGTGAGATTCTAAAAATATTGCTTTCTATAGGGAGCAGTGGAATCAATCTGCCATTGATACAGGTAACAGCTATTTCATAGTAACTTAGATCTAGGGATATAGGGACAGGTGGAGTTAGATCCAGTGGACATGGAGATGACTATACTCATGCTTAATTTAGAGGGTAAAAAAACCTTAAATCCTTAAAAGTGCGTGTAAAATTCTGGCAAAAGAGTAGTACAAAGCCTAGAATCAGAATGAAGAACTTGGATCACCAAAATCCCAAGAAGTTAAAGAAAATCTGAAGAAAAAAAAGTACAAATCAGCAGGGGAAAAATTAGTAGACTTGAAATTTCCAGCAGTTCATGAATGACAGCCAGAAGGCAGCAGAGCTGCAGCAAATACTATGTGGCCGTTGTAACTTTATACCAAACCTGTCTGTTGTTTGCTACTTCAAAAGTTGTGATTTACCTGCCTTCTCTTGAATATAACCTGCATTTAGTGACTTGTTTTTAATGGAATGCCATCTATAAAGGTGATGGCATATGGATCAACGATATGGTTCAGTTTGTAAAGACACTTCTAGCCGAGAATATTGTCATTAGCTTAATCACAAGGTATAAGGAGAATGAACTCTTGCAAGTTGTCCTCTGACCTCTATATGTGTGTCATGGCACACATATGCTATGGCATGAGGGCACACACACAATAAAGTAAAATATTTTAGAATGTGACTAGTCTAATTTTATAGAAGTTCATTGTTCATTGTGTTGTGTAGCCTGTGAGTTTGTTTAATTTTGGTCTGTGACTTTTTTTATTTGCAAGTTGTTTATAATAAAGTTTAAAATAAACAAATAAAAATCAATAAATAAAAAGCGCGAGCATGTAACTAGTAAATTTGGTTCATAAAAGGTGTTTGCCATTCTGATTGCTCTTTCTTATGCCTCTACCTCTTAGAGAGCCCACTTTCGTGTCAGGAGCACACTAAGCAGCCCTAGTAAGAGGTTTCTTTCCAATGGCCAGCTCAAACTCACTACCATACAAATGGACAACTTCATAGGAATATCCCCCCAAGTTACAGCCAGTGTTTCCAGGGATCACTGCTAAAAGGGGAAATTTCAGTCTCCCCAAAAGGAGACACCCCTACCCTCAATTGCTTATCCCATAAAAAATGGTCAGCTTTGAAATCATACAGACTCAGCAGGCTGTGTTTATATATTTATGCAATTATTTATATTACAATAATAATGAAAGAAAAAGAGGCTATCATTTAAGAAGTGATGGATTACATGGTAGAGGTTAGGGGGAAAACCATGGGGAAAGTTAGACAATGAAAATGGAAAGGGGAAGTGGTGTTGTTGCCCTTTAACTAAAAATTTTAAGCTGCTTTAAAAAAATTATATGCCAGAATCACCCCAAAAAGTTACTCATATCTGATTTGACTGAAGACCCACTTCATGAAATGGAACCCATATACATCACTGCTTGGGTGACCAAGAACTGGAGACCAGATATTGTAGAGACCTAAGATAAAACCAGGCAATATTAATCTCAAAAATGTCACACTGAAATGACTACTAAATGATATTATGAATCGAACAGTACTTTGATCAGCCATCATCAAAGAAGCTTTCTACCACAACAGATGAGAACAGATGCAGAAACCTACAGCTGAGAGAGAGAGAGAGGGAGAGAGAGAGAGAGAGAGAGAGAGAGAGAGAGAGAGAGAGAGAGAGAGAGCGCTTGGAATGCACAGCTCTAAGTGAGATGCCTCCATCAAATCTCTCCCCACAAACTCAGGAAACCCCACAGAATAGGAGGCAGAAAGAGTGTATGTTCCAGAAGGGACAAAGCACACCAGAAGAACAAGTTCCTCTAAATTTGAAGTGTAAGAACTAGATGATAAATACATTATGTTCAAGTTTTGCTATTTGTCCATATTCACATTTTTAATAGAAAAAATTAATGATCTCCTTAACTCCTTTTATGGGGCTTGATCCATTACCCTGCACACTGTTCTACAGTTGAGTTCAAACTTACTTAGGAACAGGATGGAGATGAAATAGTATCAGAGATCTTCCCTTTCCCCCATTTCCTGAGCCTTGACTAACAGACATCTTATCCTGCAGCAAGCCATGCTCAGGAAGCAGAAAGCTTATTTTTTATAGCAATCCCCAAAGCATGGAAAAACAAACAGATTTTTTGGTGTAGTAATGTACAAAAGCTTTGCTAAGAGGCAGTCACTCTTGGCAGCATAAAAGGTCTTATTGTCTATAGATGTTTGACCCTGAGGCCATGTCATCTAGCTTCCCTTTTGTTGTTTTGTTTCATCTCTACTAAAATTTATTGAATTTTCCTTTCAAGCTACGAAATCAGAGCCTACTTATTGTAACAATAAAAAACAAACCAATGCCAGCAAATAAAAAAAAGTCAGCAATGTCCCCTTTTCCTTCATTCCCCAGGTAATCAATGATAACGGTTTATTCTGTATCCTGCTACCTTTTCTCTATGAATTGGCCACATTTGTTTTTTAACCTAGACTATCCAATGTGAATTACTTTGCAATATGTATCTTTTCCACTTAAAACATATTACAGTTGTCACTTTAGATTAATAACAATAGATAAAATTCATTGCTTTATAAAGTTGTGTGATATTCTGTAGTGTGGGTAGACAATAACCATTCTCTTGTAATTTCCAGAATTTATGATCACACATATAGCTCAGAGTCAGGAGGAGTATTTCCTTAACAATAAATCACTTGCTTATCATGCACGGGGTTCTGAGCTTGATTTCCCACACAATCTTGAAAGTGATAGATGATAGAAAGACAGATGATAGATAGATGGATGGATAAATGATAGATAGATAGATAGATAGATAGATAGATAGATAGATAGATAGATAGATAGATAGAAGGATGGATGGATATATGGATGGATGGATGGATGGATGGATGGATGGATGGATGGATGGATGGATGGATGGACGGACGAATAGATAGACAGACAGACAGACAGACAGATAGATGATAGAGATAGAGAGATAGACACATAATTAGACAGACTAACAGATGAGGCAATGGTAACTTTTAAATTTACAATTATGTTTTGCATAAATTGAAAATATCTATAGCTTTTCATAGTTGTACCACCAGGAAACAATACGATATATAAATTTATAAAAACTTATAGGGTATGCAACACAAAAAAAGGGGGTTCCCATTTCTCCAGGTTCTCAGTGTGGTTGGAGAATTCTAACCTTTCAGAGTCTGTAAAGATAGCATTCCAATACAGCTTTGGTTTATATGTTCCTATTAGCCATGTTAAGCATTTTTCATACATTTTAGAAAAGTGGTTATTCTTTGTTCTTCACAAAGTTTGCTGAAGGAGACAATAAAACAGTGTCAATATTTTAATTTGCTTTGAATTGTCTATTTTTAGTTGAATTAATTAACCTTGCTACTTAGAGTAGTTTTAGTTTAACAGCAAAGTTAAGGAGAAAGTCCGAAGTTGCCACGTAGTCCATTCCTCCCCAGCATGTAGCCTCCTCTTTGCCAATCCAACCATCATCAATATGGTACACGTTTTACAGTCTGTGAGCCAACACTGACACATGAATATGAGCATCTACAGGCCTGTCCACTAGTATTCTGCTTTGTGTTGTTTATAACTTTTGACCATTTTATAACCTGCATCTATCACAGCATCATGCAAAATTATTTCACTGCTCTCAAACATCATTGCTGTCCCACCTATTTATCCTTCTCTCCTCTGTGACCATTGCGGGTATTTTTTGAAATATATCTAAACCTTCCACACAGCCTTTGGAGAGTAAGTGAGAGCCTTTCTGAAACGGAAAGATGAATGTGATGAATATGGCTCCCAACGGCCACAGTGGAACCCTGGACTGATAGTCTTTGACAGAAGCAAGATGAGTGACCAGTCCATGTTGCATGCTGTCAAATGTCAAAATCTGATCTTTCTCTTTTTCCAGGGAAAAAGAAAGAGTGAGAAGTTAGAGCTCTTCATTTATCTTGTACAGAGGGGTGCTCACATTATAAATTCTGGTATGTACAAAAAATGCAAATCTTTTATTCTGCCCATAATTGCTCTGCCTACATCAAAGAAACTTCCTACTCAATGCTTAGGGTGAATGAATGCACTACACAGCTTAAGGTCCAGCCTATGCAGCAATAATTTGAACAGTTCGTTTGGGTAGCAGGCTCTAATTCATAGAAAAATGCTTAATCTCTCACGTAATCCTTACCCATCTCTGTTCTTACCTGAGTGGCAGGGATATATCAGGGATGATATGAAAAAAGAAATCCTGACTCCATGTATACTCACTGGCTAAGCTAAGCAAGTAAAGTAATCTGTCTGGCCAGAAAGGCTCAGGTATCTGTCTATATGTGCCTCCTTAGAACTAGGAATATAGGCATCATACACTACTACTCATGGATATTTTTTTACATAGGTTTTGGGAGTCTAACTCAGGTCTCCATGGCAGGCGCTTCACTGTGCTATCTCCCTAGCCATGACTGTAGCATCTTTGTCATGAGTCAATGCCATCGTCTGCCCAAGTATTTACTGTGGACTGTGTTCCCGACATTTCTCTGCTATACAAACAAGTTAAAATGGTCTCAATTCAGAATCACCTGTGCATTCTAAGACGAACATCTCTGAGTGATCACTATGGAGCTGGCCATACCTAGCATGGCTTCAGCAATGCCACTCTAGTGGATAAGTCAAAGGAATCTATTGGCTCACATAAAAGTCCATGCCAAGTCATTGGTAGAAAAACGCAAAGAATTTTTATGTTGCAGGGGTGCTATGAACATGAAGGACCCTTCCATAAAATGACCTAACAGATTAGCTTTCTATGACCTAATGACAGGGACCTCCTTCAGCCTGGAATATGAAAGCTAACAAGGATTTTCTGCGGAATATGCTCAGCACAGAGCAGTGAGACTTCTTACTGCTGTGAACTGCCCTAGCTCCAAGGTCTGATATGCCAAGTGTCACCAACTCCAGTTTCCTTTCACCAGAGAGGCAGGAAACAGCATTGATCACCTTCCTCCCAAACTTAAATGCCAAGCTGCTGTCCGTTAAATGACAGCTCGTCCAGAGAGTCAGTTCTTATCATGCCATCTGACAAGTTCAGAGAAGAAAGAAAAGGAGGAAAGAAAAAAGTGAGTTTGGTGTCAAGTATTCAGGAACTGCAATGAGGCACCTTTGTATTTGGTAGCTTCCCATCACATTAAAAAAAAAAAAAAAGAAAGAAAAAAATGTAAAAAAAAAACACTTCACTACAATTAAAGGAGAATATTTTTTTAAAGTCTAGTATTCATGTCTCATGTGAGCTGGATGAAATGTCAGTGCTTTAAGGGCTATTCCAAGAGTACTGTGTAAGAGAATAATGGTAGGGTGGAAGTGTCCAGAACATGTTCAAGTCATGAGGTTCTAAGCATTTTTAATGAGGTAATAACGAGCAACATAGACTATGTAGAGAGTGACTGGTTTATATGACACTAAACAAACGATCAAATAGTAACAGTCTTGTTTACATTTTTTATTGCTTCTAAAACACCACGAACAAGAGCAGCAAGGAGAAAGGGGGTTTATTTCAGACCCAAATCTTATTCCAGGGAGCCAGTGCAAGAACTTGGAGGCAGGAACTGAAGCAGAAGTCATGGAAGAATGCTATTTACTGGCTTGCTCAGCCTCCTTTTTTATATACCTCAGGACTACCTGTACATGGATGGTGCTGGCCACAATGTATTGAGCCCCACCCCACACATTCATCACTAATTCAGATTATACAGATTCCAATTTCTAATTTTAAGACTCAAGAGTTTAACTTGTAGGGCCTGAAGAAGCTGGGAATGTAGTAAAGCGCTATCAGAAGGGAGGGAAGAGGCCTTGCTAAGGGGAGGGTGTGGTAGAGCACAAGTGATGCCCAGGTACATGGAGAGAACACGTGGTTAGAAAGGTTTAAGTGGGACTGAGAGTCAGGGAATAAAGAAAGGAGGAAGGAGAAGGAAAGGTTAAACAAAACTAAGAATGTATGAAAAAGATCTATGAAAACTACAACTTTTTAAATCTATTAAAATTTAATTTTTAAACTGTGGATCTAGGGACACTCTGTGTGGGTAAATAATGATTCCCCTAGAAGCCATAGGATATTAAATGAAAATCCCAGTGACAAGTATGGAATACCTTCCTATGACTTGTTTGGTCAGAGAGGCCTTGGGGTCCCAAAATAATATAGGTTATTGCCATTTCTCTTTGCTGCCCATCAGGGCTAGATGGTAAGACTCTATTGCTAAGTACATTACATGCTTGGTTGCAGAATACCGAGAAATCAAACTATAGCTGAGCTGAAAGCTTTCTCCCTGGTGTCTACCTTTTCATAATGCTAAAAGGTGCTATACCTGCTGTTGGGAGGGAAAACTTACCAGCGGTCCTAGACTTGCCCACTGGTATAACAATGGCATAATTATTTTGGAGATAACCATGCAAAATCAACCATTTTGATTGGATTTGAAGCCTACTCCTCAAAAGCGAATTTATGCCTTGTACCATAAATATGGTCAAGAGTCCATGGCTAGAGTGGTGGTTGAAGTAGGAATGGACCCTATAGGCTCATATATTTGAATGCTTAGTTCTAGAGAGTGGTACTATTTGAAAAGGATTAGGAGGTGCAGTTTTTGCAGGAATAGGTGTGGCCTAGTTGGAGGAAGTGTGTCGCTAAGGGTGAGCTTTGAGGTTTCAGAAGGTCAAGACAGGCTCAGTGACTCTCTCTCTTCCTGCTGACTGTGGATCCAGATTTAGAACTTTCAGCTATTCTCTAGCATCATGAATCCTTACATGATACCATAGTCCCCCCACCATGATGACAATGTACTAAATCTCAGAAACTGTAAGCAATCTCCAATTAAAGGCTTTCCTGTATAAGAGTTGCCATGGTCATGGTATCTCTTCACAACAATAGAACACTGACTAAAACAACTAGAGAGGTCATAAGTCTTAGATGGGAACCTACTACTGTGGTTTGCCCAAAATAACATGTTGGCAACTTGTCTTATATTTGGACCTACTGTTTCAGCTCTCAACCTTCATGAGACAAGCTTTTCTGCCATAGGCGGCAGTTACAGATGGTGGCACTTACAGACGGTCAAAAAGCTGAGAATAAGTTGCTGGTAAGTCCTCAGTCTTAAACAGAACATTCTCCACCACTTCCTTGACCTCATGTCATCCACCAAGACTCAGGAAACATCACAGAAGAGAGTGTAGGAAGAATGTGAGAGCCTGAAGATGGGAGGTGAATCCTTCAAGAGCGCCTTCTGGATGTGACAGGCCTGCCACACTCATGCACTCACTGTAGCTTTGGTTATCTGTAGGTACACAGGTCTTTCCCCCTTTTGTTCGTGGTGATTTGCATTGCCCTTTGACCTCTGGCTCCCTGGCTTTTCTGCACTTGTACCGGCCTGAGGGTTTAGTTTAGAAAGAACTTGGCCCTCTTTTGTTATGGTAATTCCACCTGTAAGCAAGGTTCCAGTCACAGGCCCTATACGCCTGCCACGCCTGCCTCCCGCAGCTGCTTCTGGCCTTGGGCACAGGGTACCTGTCCTCCTCTTCCACTGTTCCTGATGGGAGGGGGCTTTGCCCTTTTGCCCCCTCGCCCCCTAGTATATATACCCGACTTGAGTTTAATAAAGTAGCCATTTACTCTTTGGTGAATGAGCAGGTCTCTTGCTGTCTATGTGCTTCAACCCTTAGGATATTCATCCATTCTTGTGGGCTTGGTTCGGGAAAGTGGGCACCTGTTCCAAGGTCTGGGTATTCACAGAAAAGTGCGGACAACAGTTATCTACAGAAGAAATTCACAAGATTGGATCTTGCAACACTTCATCATAGATGAATGATCACGTTACAAAGGCCCACTGCCCAGGAAACTGTGGGCAGTTAGTGGGCACTGGAGAAGAAAGTAATTTTTGTTAGTGCTGTAGTCACATGCCAACTTGCTCGTGCTCTAGTAAATAATGCTCATATGTGCACCCATAATTAAACCCAGTGCATCACATACACACAAAAGGACATCAAAGCAAGCAGGAACCCCGCTGGGAAGAAGAGGGGGTTTAAGGAGGACAGGGAATGGTGACAAGAAAGAGTAATGTGTGATAAAAAAAAAACAAAGTTTATTAGATATGTATATAAAATTTTCAAAGAATTTTAAAACATAAAAGACTAGGTTCTAAAGTAAATATTCATAACCCACTTTCCCATGAAGACTTTTTGAGGATCAGATCTTGGCTGCACTGCCAGCTACATCTGCAGCAACCCTTCTGGGAACATTCTCACTCTCCTGTCAGGAGAGCCAGAATAGAGTATCCTTCTCCCTGGGATCATCAGGACTGCTGCTCCCTGCATCCTCCAGAGCCTTTCCAGGAGCAGAAGATGTTTGTGAAACTTGCTGCTTTCACAGCTTCCCCTCTGTCTCAGTTAGGGCTTCCATTGCAGTGAAGAGGCATCACAACATAAAGAGACATCGCAACCATGGCAACGATTACTACTACTTCCTGTTGCCCTTTAACTCCTCAAAATTTACATTTTGTAATTTATCCTGCTCAGCTTGTTCCTTTTCATTATAAATCTCCGGTAATGTTAACACTAGTAACCACAAAACAGAGTCTATACCAGGCTATTTTTGAGATTTCCTCTGCTGACACAATTAATCCAAAACTCTTCAGTTTAGCCTCAGGCAAACTCTTTGGGCAAGGGCAAAAGGCAGCCACTTACTTCACCAAAATATCACAAGAACAATCTCTAGGCAAAATACTAAAATTCTTCTCCCCTGAAACCTCTTGAGTGAGTCCCTCAGCTCAAATAACTCTTAGCACCACTGTCTCCCATGGTCCTACTAGTATGCCCCATTAAGCAGTGCTTAAAGCATTCTGCTGCTTTCCTAACCCAAAGTATCAAATTTCAAATTCCTCCTAACAAAAACATGGTCAGGCCTATCACAGAAGTTCCCTAGTCCCTTGCACCAACTTCTGTCTTAGATAAGGTCTCTATTTATGTGAAAAGACACCATGACCACAGCAACTTTTATAAGAACAACATTCAACTGAGCAGGCTCACTTACAGTTTCAGAAGTTCAGTCCATTATCGCCATGGCACTGAGCATGGTGAAAGGCAGGAGGGCTTGCTGCTGGAGGAGTAGCGGGCATTAGGAAGACCACTGAGACAAGGGGCAGTATCCTGAGCACAGAAAACCTCAAGGTCTGCCCCCACAGTGATGCACTCCCTCTAAAAAGACCACACCCACTTCAACAAGGCCATTTCTCCTAATAGTGCCTCTCTCTATGAGATTATGGGGCTCAATTACATTCAATCTGCCACATCCTTCTCAGAAACTTTGCAGACATTTTTTTTTTCACTATCCTTTCCCACCAGGACCATCAGTTTTCTCCTTGCTTCAAGTGCCCAGGGTTCTAAAGCTTAAACAAATAAAAGTCCTTCATCTTCTTTATCTAAGGCAGTGAGATTTTCCAGCCATGCAAAGCATCAAACTTTCAGTCCTGGAAACTTCTCTGCACCTGCTTTGTCCAGAGCTCCCTGTGCTGAAGAAAACTAGGGCTACCTGTCATTTACAGTCTATGTAAGAAGCTGAAACCCCTGACGCTCTTTCTACAATGTTCTTTTTCATAATAAAAATAAAGCCTTCATCTGTCCCTTGTCAGTTCAGTCTACAATCATTGTTCACCAAAGCAAGCACTGTAACCTGCAATATGAGGCATGATAGTCCTTGCCTCCAGATCAGACAAATGTCAGAAAGGACTTAGGACTGATGAAATATAATATGAATAAATAAAATAAATGAATGATTAACATTAAAAAGATAAAACAATATAAACACTACAAATATTGGTAGGGATGTGAACAAGGTAGACTCTTTATACACAGCAGTTGAAAATGTAAACTATTCCAGATACCATAGAAACCAGAGTGGAGGTCTCTCAAAAAAAAGAAAATTAAACATAAACGTATCATATAATCTTACTGCATCATTCCAGGATATTGACTTGAGGGTCTTCTTGTTACAAAATCACAGAGCTAATTTCACATCAGTGTTTATTGTAGCTGTATTTATAATAGCTAAGCTATGGAACCAACCTAGGAATCCAACAAACAAAAAATGCATAAGTAGAATACTCTGTGTTTCTCTGTGTGTGTGTGTGAGAGAGAGAGAGAGAGAGAGAGAGAGAGAGAGAGAGAGAGAGATGGGAGGGGGAGAGAGAGAGAGAGAGAAAGAGAAAGTTTTTTAGTCATAAATAACAATTAAGATGTCATTTGAAGAATTTTAGTGCAATTGAAGGTGACCACGTTAAGTGAATTAAGAGAGTTTCAAACAGATAGATAACAGTTGTTTTTGCTCATTTGTGATTTCTATTTTATATAGATACGAAGAATTATGAGGTATATATGACATGAAAGAAAAAACTGTCTACAGGAACAAAGGAGACCGATAAGAAGTGGAGGGGCACAGCACATACTTGAATGATTTTTGTTTTGTTTTTTAATAAACCCAAACCATTGCACTGTTCCCAGGCCTAGCCTCTTGTATTCCTCTGCACGCAGTCACCTCTCAACTATGATTTCATCCAGTGTCTCAAAGACATCATCACTTGCCACAGCAGGGCTTTGGTTCTCCTTATTTCTTAGAAATGTAGGTCACTTGGCTTCTTTGCCTCTCTGCCCAGTCACTTTTGTTCTTAAACAGAGGAGCTTGTAGTAGTAAAAACAGAAAACAAATGTGGATGTGGATTGCTGATTCTGTTTCAGTATCCTCTGAGAACAGCTGGGGTCCAGCTTCTCCCTGTTCTCAAGTTACCTTGAAAGAAATAAAAATTACTGTCAGTTGATTCTATTTTAAAAAAGGATAAGAATGAAATCAAATATGAGACACAATTGTTCCTCCCAACTAGGTAGAATTGGCTGAATTGAAGGAGAAATCATTGTTTACACCAGTGGTTCCTTGGACAGAATGGTGTTGCCCTGACATCCCAAGTCCTTTTAATGATTGGGGTTCTGATATACAGTCTTTCCTTATTTATATTTCCTATTCCCAGGGAAGACTTTTCTCCTTGGACAGTGTACTCAATGCTTTTTTTTCTGAGGAATACTGAGATAAGGATTAGAAGAGGGGCAAGATTGCTGGATGCTATGACACATCTCAGCAATTCCAGAGCTGGGAAGGCTGAGGCAGGAAATTGGATCTAGGAGGATACATAGTGAACTCCAGAACACTCTAGGTTACAGAATGAAACTTTGTCTCCAAAAAGCAAAAAAAAAAAAAAGCAAAATAAAAATGAAGGGAGGGAGGGAAGAAAGGAAGATAATTGAGGGGAGGAAGGGAAGGAGGGAGGAAGAAAAGAAGGAAGGAAAGAAGGGAGGGAGGGGGAAGGAGGAAAGAAAGGAGGGGAGGAAGGGAAGAAGGGAGGGAGGGAGGGAGGGAGGGAGGGAGGGAGGGAGGGAGGGAAGACCAGATCGACCACTAACTACGAAACTCTTTAAGGGAGGCCTTCCTCATCCCTGGAAGAGGCTTCCTAGAATAGTGAAATGTAGCTTCTTTTTCAATGAGTAGAAAAATTTCCCATTTGCCATGATCTTTGTTGTATGCATGGAAGGATCTAGAATCATATAGAAGACAAACTTCTGCACTTATGTATGAAGGAGTTTTTAGACTGGCTTAACTGAGGTGAGAAGATCTATCTTAAATGTGGGTAGCACCATTCCATGAGCTAGGATCCCAGGCTGAGCAAAAAGGAAACAGCAAGCAGACACCAGTGTTCATCTTTCTCTGCTTCCTGACTGAACATGATGCGACCACGTGCTTCAGGTTCCTGCCATCTGTCCTCCACTACCATGATAGACCACGCCCTTGGAATGTGAATCAAAATAAACAGGCCTTTCTTTAATTGCTTCTGGCCATATCTTTTGTAATAAAAACGATAAAGGTAGGCAATGCAACAATTTTTTATTTTGTCAATTAAATGTACTTATCATTAAAAAATTCTTTTATTTTTTGAGATTACAATGTAATTACATCACCTCTCATTTCCCTTTCCTCCCTCCAAAACATCCCATACTGTTCCTTGTAACAGTAACAACTAATAAATGTATTTTAATGAAAACTATTCTCATTACTGATTTAGTACATTAAAAATATGTATTATACTATAAAGCTGCTAAGGGATAATGTGAAGATACTCCTTTAATGTTTCATTCAAAGGAATTTAGCATTATGTTTTAAATTTACCATATTGACCTTTTAATAGTCTTTTCCTCCTACTAATAGAAACTTAGTGCCTTTCTTTATTCCAACTACTGGGGTGGGAGCAGCAAGAGGAGTTCATTTGATTACCAATAAAAATCAGGAGGGAAAAGAAGCTGATATGGTCATTCTTTACTTTACTGTTAATCGTGTATGTGTGTGTGAGCACGCGACTGTGTGTAGGTATGCGCTTATGAGTACCATGCCTATGGAGACTAGAAGAGGTGTCAGATGCCTTGCTGTTGGAGATGCAGTTGTTTGGGAACCACCCAGTGTGAGTTCTGGGAACCAAACTCAGGTCTTCTTCAAGAGAGTAAGTGCTCATATCTGCTGAGCCTCCTCTCCAGCCTCTAGAAATGTATTTAGCTCAATGGAAACCAGAAAGTTACTTATTTAATGACCATAAACACAGGGCATATAAAAGTCATCATATGTAGTTCAGCTAGGATTATAAGAAAATTTAAAGCCTTAAATACCTGTTATGAAAACAAACTAAAATCAGTTAATGTGGATTTATAAAGAGTGGGACGAGTGAGAATATGAGCAAAGACACCAATACCATGATGCGTACACCCACGGAAACAGTTTACCTGAGCTGATAGGAGCTAACCAACTCCAGCTAGACAGGGAAGGAACTAGCATAGGTCCAAACTAGTCCCTCTGAATGTGGGTGACAGTTATATGGTTGGGATAGACTGGCGGGGCCACTGGCAGTGACACAAGGATTTAGCCCTACTGCTTGTACAGGCTTTTTTGAAACCTATTCTCTTTAGATGGATACCTTGCTCAATCTAGATATAGTAGGAAGGGCCTCGGACTTTCTCCAAAGCAATGTGCCTCACCCTCTCTGAGGAGTGGATGTGGGGTGGAGTGGGGAGCTGATGGAGGGAATGGGAGAAAGAGAGGGAATGGGAACTGGGATTGGTATGTAAAATAAAAAAGATCTCAGCAGACGAAGTTCAAATGGTCAAAAGACACTAAAGTCATGATCAACCTCCTTAGTGATCAGGGAAATGCAAATCAAAACAACTTTGAAATACCATCTTACACCTGTCAGAATGGCTAAAATCAAAACCACCAATGATAGCCTATGCTGGAGAGGATGTGGAGTAAGAGGAACACTCATCCATTGTTGGTGGGAATGCAAACATGTGCAACCACTTTGGAAATCAGTGTGGCGGTTTCTCAGGAAACTGAGAATCAGTCTGCTTCAGGATCCAGCAATAGCACTCTTGGGAATATACCCAAGAGATGCCCAATCATACTACAAAAGCATTTGTTCAACTATGTTCATAGCAGCATTATTTGTAATCTGGAAACAACCTAGATGCCCTCAATGGAAGAGTGGATAAAGAAAGCAAGGAATATATAGACATTAGGGTACTACTCAGCGGTAAAAAATAATGACATTTTGAATTTTGCATGTAAATGGATGGAAATAGAAAACACTATCCTGAGTGAGATAACCCAGACCCAAAAAGAGGAATATGGTATAAACTCACTCATTAGTGGATTCTAGCCATAAACAAAGGACATTAAGCCTATAGTTCATAAGCCTAGAGAAGCCAAATAACAAGGTGAACCCAAAGAAAAACACATATAGATCCTCCTAGAAAGTGGATGCAAACAAGATTGCCAGGCAATAGTTGGGAGCATGGAGGGGGTAAGAGGCGGTGGGATTGGGTGGAGAGGAGAGAGGGAGAGAGAAGGGAGAAAGGAAAGACTGGAGAGAGCTTGGGGGAGTGGGAGGGTTGATATAGGAGCAGGGAAGAAGATATCTACATTAAGGGAGCCATTTTAGGGTTGGCAAGAGACTTGACTCTAGAGGGGATCCCAGATATCCACCGGGATGTCCCCAGCTAGGTCCTTGGGCAGCAGAGGAGAAGGTGCCTGAACTGGCCTTGCCCCACTAGCACACTGATGATTACCTCGAATATCACCATAGAATCTTTGTCTGGCGACGGATGGAGATAGAGACAGAGACCCTCAACAGAGCAACAGACTGAGCCCCCAAGGTCCAGTTGAAGAGCAGAAGGAGGGAGAAGATGAGCAAGGAAGTCTGGACTGCTAGGGGTTGGCCCACCCACTGAGTCAGTGTGCCCTTCTAATGGGAGCTCACCGGACCAGGATTGAATAAGCATGTGATCAAAACAGACTCTCTCAATGTGGCGTAATATGGGGGTTGACTGAGAAGTCATTGATAAAGGCACTGGGACTTGTTTCTACTGCATGTACTGGCTTTTTGGGAACCTAGTCTATTTGGATGCAAAGTTTCCTAGGCCTGGATGTAGGGGGGAGGGCCTTGGACTTCCCACAGGGCAGGGTTCCCTGCCCTCTCTTAAGGAGGGAGGGGATGCGAGGAGGGTGAGTGGGGGAGCAGCAGGAGGGGAATGGGTGGAGGGGAGGAAGTGTAAATTTTTGAATGGAAAAATAAATTTAAAAAATTAAAATAAAAAATAAATTGGATCAAATAAGTTATCTATAAATTGACAAAGAGAAAATAGAAATAGAAATCTAAAGAAATAATAAAATAAATACGCAATACGAGAAACATGTCTGAATCGTTATTTTGTTATTTATTTATTTATTTATTTTTGAGGCAGGGTTTCTCTGTAACTTTAGAACCTGTCCTTGAACTAGCTCTTGTAGACCAGGCTGGTCTCTAATTAACAGAGATCTGCCTGCCTCTGCCTTCCAAGTGCTGGGATTAAACGCATGCACCACCACTGCCCGGCTTCTGAATCTTTATTTTTTAATGTATATGTATGTTCACATGTGCATGCATGACAGAGAGTGTTTGTATGTGCATGAATGATAGGGGAGGTCATGCGTGCATAATAAGGGAGATTGTGCATGCATGTATGGGGAACGCTCGCGGGCCAAGAAATACATGTGGAGGTCAAAGGAACTACTATGTGGAGCTAGTTCTTCCCGTCCAGTTTATATAAGCTTCAGTGATCAAACTCAGGACTCCATACTTGCACAGCAAACACCTTGACCTGCTGTATTATCTTGTCAGCCCTGCAACCTTATAGAGATGAAAAACCATAAGGTATTTGGGTAATTTGTAACAATACTTTAAAATTTAAACCTAAAACACAGAACTCAGAAAACCTAGAAAACCCCAAAGATCTGAATAATCTTATACTAATAAGAACAAATGATTTCAGTAATCTCCCCATACCCCGGATTTTTCCCTTTCTGTGATCAAAAACATTGGCTGAGAAGTGTCAGTAAGAAACAATTTACATGTTTTAGAATGATCCCCGTTCTGAGTAGATGCTGAAATCCCACACTCTGCTACCCAATCCCACTCATCCTTTGTATGGCATATCTACCCTGTGTATGTTATCCCCTTAGCAGTCACATAGGAGCCATGAACTGCTGGGGTTTTCCCTGTTTATGTTCATGTTTCTCTTATCTTACTTGATCATGGTTCCAAAACAAGAGGATTAACGACACCGAGAATGCAGATGTACCTTCAGAGAATCCAGATGGTACTTTCTTTAAACTGAAATGGTAACTGAAATGGTAATGGTATAGCATTTTGATAGGAAGACTACATTCACATTATTATTATTATTATTATTATTATTATTATTATTATTATTATAGTATATTATAATTGTACTATTTTACAATCAGTTATTCTTGTTAGTCTCTTGCTGCACCTAATTTATAAGTTAAAAAGTACAGTGCGTAAAGGACAGATTTGGAACTATTATGGTTTCAGCATGCCCTCCCCCACTCCAGTCTTTAACATACATCATATAGGTAACAAGGAAAGTATTACATGTTAAAATCTTTCTACAAAGGAAACATCGACATTAAAATGATACTCTTTAAAACTTCTTCAGAGAATAAAGATGAAGGAAATTCTCCAGGTTTATTTCCTCAGAGCATCACCTACCAGCAGCTACCGACAAGGACCGCAGCAATATGGAAGCTGGGTGATGCATCACAATTATGTTGCATTTATTCTAAGAATAAAAAAAATCGGGGTTAACACTTTAAAATCAATCAACTTAATTCACCACAATTACAGAAATGAAAAGAAAACTGTTTCATCATCTCAACAGATACAGAAATCCAGCATCCATTCATAATGATGAAACACATATCATCCCAACCCCAGAAGAGAACACCGCAATGCATTGTAGAGCAAAGATTTATTTCGCGGTATCATTTTCCATGCACAAAATTTATTTTGGTTTATTCCCTAATTCTCTGCTCCTTGGAGTAATAAAGAGCTGATTAATGGAGAGCTTAATAACTGTACACAAAAGCCCTCTGTGGGGTGGGGGGGCAGTCATTTCACAGGCTCAACAAGGCATTTAAAAATTAACTGAATGTAACAGGCAACTTGAAACCCAAGCAACACAAAAGAAGCTCCAGAAATAAAAGGACAAGATCCTGATAATGATGCAATTCAAATGCCAGCCACATTTGTTTCTCGGTACTTGGACAAGGCTTGGTGACATTAAAATACTTCACTCTAGAGTTCAGAGGTAAACTCTATTGTACTGATTTAAAAATACCAGAACTAGAGATTTTTCTTAGGTACATGCAAGACCCAGAATTGTAGATAATTACTTCCACAAGTAGCTGGCTTTATAAAAATAAAGAGTAACAAATTTTGAGGAGGAAAAGGACCAGTGGGAAGCATGAGGGGGTTAAAGAAAGATTTTGGGGTTGGGTATGAGCAAAGACAACGAAATACACGTGTGACATTGTTATAATAAAGCCTGTTATTGTGTGCTCTAATCAAAAACTTTTCAATTGAAAATGGAAAAAATTAAAGCATTATTATGGAACTCGTTTCCATGGGTGCTCCCACTCCTTCCCCAGGACAGGCTGAGATGGGCCACCACAAGCCATGCCTGCTGGACAGGTTCCTTACCAGGCTTCTCCATGAACTTAGAGTCAAGCAAGTCCTGTGGAAAGCTTCTAAAGGAAGCACCAACAAGCACGTAAGTAGGTAAAACTTCAGTGGTTTGGGAACCAGTGTTTCAACTCCATTATTCAAAGGCATCCCCAGTTCTGGACACAAAGAGGTCAATTCCATGTCTTTGCACTAGGACCAGAAAAGGAGCTCAGATGAGCAAGAAGTCAGGTACAGCTTAACAACAACTTAAATTTCTGCAGCGGTTTCTCCAGCTGTAGAACCAACTTCATCTAGCCATCAGTGTATTCTCTAGGGAACAAAACCTCTTCCTAACTGTGTTTAAGAAAGAAAAAGGCAGAAAAAATATTTACCCAGCAAAATGTCAGGGAAGAAAAACACAGAATCATCTTTTTAACAGTTTCTTTTCACTCTTTATCACACACTCTCCAAGGTAGCCCACTACCTCTGTAAACTCCAAGACGCCCTGCAGACAGCATAGCAACAAGCAAAGGTGCTAAGGGTCTTAGCAGTGAGTGGGAACATCTATCACTAAGCTCAGATATTGCAGCATCTACATACACAGGGTGAAACATGCAAGGGCTTGTAGTGTATCAATAATTTGTGAACAATTTTTTACTTCTATTCTCAGTTGCCAAGAGTTTGAGGTTCTCAAATGTAGGAAGGGATGACCTTTGGCTGACAAATCAATGGTGGTTAATTATTAAAAGGAACCATTACTGCCTGCATGCCAACCTTCAGGGGCCTACATTCCAGTAATGAGAAAATCCAGAATCATTTGAGAGCATTCATATCAGAAAACAGCCAGAATATAGAGGGATATAGCTACAAATTTACTTCATCCCAGATTTGGAGGTCTTTGTTTCTTACCTGAAGGGTGGGTCTTGACTTCTCCCTCATCACTGCTGTGTTCTCTTAAATCATAGGAGGGAACCCCTGAGCTCTTGCCTTGGGCAGATAAAAGAAATGATACTGAGGGCCTGCGTGCATACCTCTTTCATCTCGCTTACAGCAGTGTTTCCCCAACACGTTCTTCACCCCTTCCTCCTCCTCTCTGGCCCCCACTCTCTCATTCTCTCTTCCCAGTGCCTGTTGACTACTCAGTAGGTATTTCAGGACTGCTAGGCATGAAGGTGGATATAAGGAAATGCACAGCCTGACCTCTACTTCAGGAGCTCATTATTTCTCTGCACTGTCTATGACCAGTTCTTCCATGGCCTTCAATGACTTTCATCAGAGTCATTATAGCCATATAAGAACCTCTCTTTCTTTTCCAAAGAACCATAACACGGTGTCCAAAACCCCCTTTCCTCGTACACACTATAGTGCCATCCACTTCCATATTATTGCTTCTCTGCCTGTTAAATGTTTACTGGATGCAGACTGCGGACATGGAAATTGATCGTTCTACCAAACACCATTCATCCCCAAAGAGATCTGAACAGCATTCGCTTCACTACCTGGGCTTGACACTTCAGCTCCTTGTTTGCATACACATCCCATTGTATCACCACAGGGCTTCTGAGACTCTTCTGTATTCAAATCCAAAGTTACTCAGGACCTTCCTATTTCATAGAGATCTGTGAGAACTCAGAGCTCGGACCCAAAGCACGGTAGCTTACCCCTCCTTTCCCAGTCCAGTCTTCTCTGGGAAAGTGTCATCTACTGCTGCCCCCAAACCAGGAGCTGAGGAAAAACAACAAGACAAATAATTTCTGCTTCACAGGGTGCAATGTGAAGCAGCTGGGACTGCTGTTTCATAAAACAAGCTGTGCGGTCAGAATCATGTCCAGGAAAATGCACTCAGTTCGCTGTTGCCTCTGGAAACAGTCCCAACACTCTTTACTTTAATACTTCAAATTTAATCAAGTTAAAAATCTCAGTATTAATAAACCAATAAAGGCCTGTCAGTACCAGCACCACAGCACATGGAAAGTGCTCAAAAACTTCAATAAATAGGTATTTCCTACATGCTGCCACACTCTGCTTCTTTTATAATAGTTAGACATCTAAAAATAAAATATATCACCATTCTTAAAACTGTGTGACTGAAGTCATGACAATGCTACAGAGAAATTACCTCCTCCTCCTATTCCTCCTCCTTTTCCTCTTCTTCCTCCTCCTCCTCCTACATTGGAGTTCCCTCCACTGTCACATGGATCTGTAATTTGAGTGAAAATTTAGAAAGTTACTGTATTAGATTCTTAGGGAAAATCTTTAATAATCTCAAAATATAACCATAAGAAAAACAATCCAATTAGAAAATATGAAGCAGCTCTGTTCCGTGCGGTATTACTTGGGAAGAAAAGAGAATGAACTTTTGATGCACACAACAATTTGAGTGGGTCCACCTATATTGACTTTATTATCATTATCTAGCTTAAAAATAGGGAGCAATAGTTTTGCCCCATCCCTCTTTTCTCATGTAAAAACTCAGTGTACTGTGTTGGTTTAAGCCCTGCCACAGTAACACAAAAGGTTTGATATATTTCATTCTTATTCAATTCAAACTAAATTTTCCTTGAGGTTTTTTTCCTTTGACCCTAAAGTTACTTAGACGTATAGTATTTGGTTTTGAAACACTAGGATGCTTCCTGCATATCTTTCTCTTACTGACTTGTAACTGAATTCTGCTGTGATAAGAGAATTTCCTTTGTGACATTTTAATCATAATAAAAATAGTTTAAGTTTTTCTTAAATATTAGAAAACATCCTATCTCAGCTTATCTCCATGAACATTTGAAGGAATGTTTAACGTTTATTCTGCCAATTTAAAATGAGATGGCTTGCAAAAAAAAGCCCTGTAGCTTCTTTTAGCATTTCATTTTCATTTTTTGCTATATTTATAACAATGTATGCCTATTGTTCCATCGATTATTGAGGCATAATCATTGAACCAACCAGTAGAGCACAGTTTGCATATTTGTCCCTCTTCTCAGTTGTCTTAGTTTACTGCATTGGTTTTGAAAGTCCAGCATTGTGTGTGGACTTTCTGAATGAATTGGGGCTTATCTTTTTGTTTGTTAAATTCACACAGTCAGTGATATTTTGTTTAAAGAAGGCTAACACAATTAAGACGTGAAAAGGAACAAAGTCGGATGACTAACATCTCCCAATTTAACAGGTTTTCTACAAATCAAAAAAAGACTACAGTCATTTGTGGCTGCACTACATTGGGCAGGAGAGATAGCTCAGGGACATTCCATGCTCTTCCGGAAGACCCAGGTTCAGTTCCCAGCACCCACACCTGGTGGTACCACGGCCTCTGCAACACAAGCTCCAAAGAATCCCAATCCCAATTCCAGCCTCTTCACGCACCTGCACTCTTGTGGAATTCGTGCACACCAATACACATATACACATAAATAGTAAGGTTGGAAGTGAAAAAAACTAAAAGGCTGTACTATAGGAGTAAAGCATAGACCAATGGGGCAGAACTGGCAAAGTGGAGACCAAATCCTTCTCTTCTGAACTGTTGTCAGAAGGGCTGCCATGATTCAGTGAGGGGAGATTAGTTTGTTTATCATTTAGTCTAGGGATGGCTCAATGTCCACATGATGTCAGCTAGGCCAGTCACTCCTTAGATACGACACTTAAGACTAATGAAGGAATAAATAGAACTTTCATGCCTCAAAAGTCACTATGGAAAAAGGGAAAAGACTCATCTGTCAGGAAAAAAATATTTGTGTGTCACTAATAGACCTGATGTCCAGAAAGAACTATGACAACTTTACGGTAAAAAAGCAAATACCCAATATAAAATTTGTAAAGTGCAATTTTCACATTAAAATGCCTGCCCTTGTTGCTTGGAAATGCTTTACTGTATTTCCATGAATTTACTTCTGTGTTCCCCATTCCATCACAGTGATTTATATGTATGCTAATATTTCACAGCCATGTAGTCCAGATCAGTGTAGATTTATAATAAGCCTGGATATCTTATATTTTTCTATTCCAAAGTCTTAGGTGTCCCAGGTATTTCCATGTACATTTTAAATAGGATTTTCAATTTGTATTTTTAAAAGCTTGTGCTGTTTAAATTGAGACTGACTTTGTATACTAACCTGGAGAAAAGACTTTTTTCATAACAGTATTTTCAACATTTATTTGTTTTGTGTGAGTGCACATGTTGAGGTTGGAGGAAAACTTGTAGAAGTGGGTTCTCTCCTCCCACCACATGGACCCCAGGAGTTGAACTGGGGCAGCGGGATTAGCACATGTCTTTACCAATAGAGGCCTTTCATTATCTCCTAAGGTCTAATGTTTGAATAAGTCTCCTAGCCATACACATAGTGTATATATTCATTTCTTCATATTCCCATTCATTTGTCTTGGCAACATTTTATAATATAGTCAGACGTTTTTCAAATATTTGTAAAATTATCATTATAACTACAATGAAATTTAATAATATGTTAAGTTGTCTTAATTTCAGGCTATTCGTTCATATTTAGAAATACATTTGATCGTATTTATTAGTCTGGTATTCTATAAACTTCCTGAATCTGTGTACTAATTCTAGTACATTTTTGGCTTTGTGATGTACACAACTGATTTTATATGAATGCTGTTTGTTTATTCTGTTTTAATTTTGATGCCTTGAATTTATGTCTCTTGCCTTATGGCACTGGTTAAAAGTAGAATAATGTTAAATATAAGTGGTAGAAAGGTCACATTTGTCTGACTCTTGTTCTGAGAGAGAATCCATTGCCTTTCCCTTTAGTTATAATGGTAGTTGAGAAAAGGTGCCTGCTGTAGTTAGGGACCAGGGGATTTTCATGAAGAAGGGTTCAATTTTGCTTGTTTTTCTACATCAATTTTGAGATAATAATCTGACTTTTCCCTTCATTATTTATTACATGATAAATTTGTTAACTGATTTATATATCTATCTATTTATTTATTTGAGAATCCTTTCTAGTTTGTGGCACATAACCAGTTTTATATAGTATTGGGTGTTTTGGTTGCTATGGTTTGGTTTGGCTTTGTATGTGGCAGCAGTGGTGGTATGTTGGAGGAGAGTATGTACATGCACATGTACATGTATGCAGAGGCTAAGGATGACGGGTGTCTTCCTCTGTCACTCTCAATCTTTAAAGAGTCTCTCGATACATGAAACTCATCATTTCTAACTGGTCAGCTAGCTGTCAGGATTTCCTGTGTCCTCCTCTCAACTTGAGTTACAGGCACATGCAGCTCCACCTGATTTTCATGTTGATAACACATGGTAATCAGATATTCTGTTTCTTCCTGAGTTAAATTTGATCGCATATGATTTCAAAGAGTTTACTTGTCTCATATGTACCTAATTTTATTGGACATAATTTTCATAATATTCTTAATCATTTTACATGGACAACATCTACATTCCCAGTCTTTTATAGTCATTCTTTCCTTTCCTTCCTAGTGTAGCTAGCTAGAAACTTATCGACTTTACTACACTTAGAAAAGATTTTGATTAAGTGAGATGTGGAGCACATGCCTGTAATCCATTACTGAGAAAACTAAGGCAAGAGAATGGCAACTTCTATGTCAGCCAAAGCTACATGAAGACATTGAATGAATAATTTGGTTACACTGACATTATTTGGTTTCTTCTCTTTCCTTCATTTTTTATTTTATTGAAAATAGATTATTTTCTCATATAGTATATCCCCACTATAGTTTCCCCTCTCTCTATTCCTCCCATATCCTCCCCTACCTCCTTTTCCTTCCATATTCATTCCCTTTCTTTCTCTCATTTGAATAGAGCATGCTTCTTCTAAGTGATAATCAAACATGACAATAGAAAATACAATAACATAAAACAAAAACTATCATATCAAAGTTAGACATGACATCCTAGCCAGAGCAGAAGAGTGACATTATTTGATTTCTATCCACTGACTTCAGTTCAAACATATAATGCTTATTTTCTTCTATTTAATTTGGCTTTAATTTAATTGAAATGAAATCCCAAAAAAAAACTGAATACTGGCCATTCTTTAACAATGTAGATGTTGAAAGCACTAAAATTACATATAAAAATGCATTAACTACCACAGAATTTTTTGTATTTTATGTTTTCACTTCCATTTGCCTCAAGATAGGGATCAAATAGTATTTTTCAAACATTTTATTGCCTTATATTTATTTTCTGTGCATGTATGTGTTGTATGTAGGCATACACATGCCCTCACATAGCTGTGGAGTCCAAAGAAAACTTACAGGAGTCTCTTCTCTCCTTACACCATGTGGGTCCCAAGGGTAAAACTCAGATACTGAGATGTGGCAGCAGATAACTGTCTGATGAACCTCCTTGCCAGGCCACGTTCCAATCATTCTTTTGACTTGTCATTGACCCACAAAGTATTTAATAGTATTGTTAAATTCGTAAACATTGTGGGATTTCTCTGTATATTTGTTAGATCTTATGGCCCCAGGGGGAAGGGAGGAAGAGAGGAAGGTGTACCTGGATGAAAGCTGGGATGGGGGGCGGGCTCTATACAATGTTAGAAAACATTATGCCTACAACTACTTTCAAGTGTATTTGTTTAAAGTTATTTTCCATTAGCTATTTATTTCTTTTACTTTTTCAGATTATAATTACATCATTTTCTCATTAATTTTCCCTTTAAACCCTCCCATGCATCTCCATGTTCTATTTCAAATTTAAGGTCTCTTTCTTCATTAACTAATTGTTTTATACATATATGTACATGAATTCATCGTTACATAAGTTCAACCTGTTTGGTGTATAGTGACAATTATATGTATCTTTTTGGGACTGACCAATTAGTATTGAATGATCAGTTTGTGTGCTCTTCCCTGGGGAAGATTTTCAAACATGCTTATTAAAATGTTTTAAACAAATCCTCCTCCTATACATCCCTATCTTTCCCACTACTCTTCCTTCCCAACTTCATCTGCTCTTTTCTAACCCACTTAATTCTCACTATATGTGTGTGGGTGTAGGACCATTTTCTGAAGCATGGGTCGTAGCCTCTCGGGGCTCACATCCTTGAAGAACTGACTTTCCCTTTCACAGCAGCCATCAGTTGCCGGTAGCTCCTCAGCTACGGGTGGAATTTCATGAGTTTCTCCCCTATCCATGCTGGAATTTTGTGTGGCTTAATCTGGTGATGCTCTTATGGATGCAGTCAAAACCTATGTGAGTTCAAGTGTACAAACATGCTGTTGTGTTCAGCAAATAATGTTTTGTTATAGAAATCTGCTCTCTTGCTTCTTATACTCAATTTTTCTGCTTCCTTTCGAGATGACCACTGAGTCTTGGGGAAAGGAATATGATACGGATGTTGTATTTAGTGCTGAGTACTCCATAGTCTCTTACTTTCTGCCTGTTGACCAATTCCAGGTCTCTGTATTAAATATGTACTGAAAAAAGAAGCATCTGTGATAAGGATGGAGAGGTGCAACAACCTGTGGGAATAACGATAAGTCATTAGGAGTCCGTTTAATACTACGTCCATTTAGCAGATTCTTCTGTGGGACTCAGTTAAATATACAGACATGAGCTCTATCTTGTAGAGTAGGTTCAAAATCCAATTAGAAAGTGCAGGCCAATCATTATAGATCTCAGGGTTTACTGCTAGGTAAGAGTCCTGATGATATCTCTCCCTGGTAGCATACATAGAAGTTTCCAGCAGTTTGAAAGCTAGCTAGTAGGGATGAAGCTTCCAGATTGTTATCAGCTTGATTCCTCCATATTCTGACACTCAAGTATGTGGCATCTTCAGCAATAGGGTCTTATTGTCAAAGTTTAGATTGTAACCAGAGCAATGGCAGTAGCTTGTAATATTTAGAGTGTTGTCTATAAAACCCCAATTGGCCAAAAACTTGAAATGAAATAGCCCTCTACCTTCCAATGAACTTTTAGTCATTGTACTAAAACATACTTTTCATTTTACATGTAAACCCCAGTTTCTCCTTCCTCCCCTTCTTCCATACCCCCATTTACCCTCCTTCCCATACCTCATTCACTCCTCAGAGTAGGTAAGGCCTTCTTTGGGAAGTCAACAAGGTCTGCCAAACCAACTTGAGGCAGGACCAAGACCCTGCTCCTGTAATTAAGGCTGAGCAAGGTATCCCGCCATAGGGAATGGTCTCCAAAAAGCCAGTTCATGGATATGGGATAGAATTCCTGTTTTACTACCATCAAGCCCTCCAACAGATCAAACCACATAACTGTCACTCACAGTCAGAGGGTCTAGTTCAGTTCCATGTAGGTTCTCCTGCTGTCAGTCCATAGTCTGTGAACTCCCACTAGCTCAGGTAAGCTATCTCTGTGGTTTTCCCCATCATGTTCTTGATCCCTTTTGTTCATATGATCCCTCCTCCCTCTCTTAAACTGAATTCCAGGAGCTCAACCCAGTGCTTGGCTGTGGGTTACTGCATCTGCTTCCATCAGTTATTGGATGTAGGTTCTATGATGACAATTAGGGCAGTCACTAATCTGATTAAAATGGAAGGCCCTTTCAGACACCTTCACTACTATTGCTAGGAGTCTTAGTTGGGGTCATTCTTGTGTATCTCTGAAAATTTCTCTAATACCAGGTTTCTCTTTAACCCCATAAAGTCTCCCTCTATTAAGATATCTCTTCTCTTGTTCTCCACCTCCATTCCTCCCCCAACTCAGTCTTCTTGGTCTTTCAGGTTCTCATCCTCCATCCCCTCTTTTCTACTTCCCTCCCAGGTTATCTATGAGATCTTAACTGTTTTCCTTCCTAGGATCCTCCATGTGTGCCCCTCTTAGGGTTCTCCTTTTTACCTAGCTTTTCTGGGATTGTGGATTGTAGCTTAATTATCCTTTGTTTTATATCTATTATTCTCTTATGAGTAAATGCTTACCATGTTTGTCGTTCTGAGTCTGGGTTACGTCATTCAGGATAATTTTTTCTAGTTCCTTCCATTTGCCTGAAAATTTCATGGTGGCACTGTTTTTACCAGTGAGTAATATTCAATTGTGTAAATGTACCACATTTTCTTTATCCATTCTTTGGTTGATGACATCTAGGTTTGTTTTCAGGTTCTGGTAATTACAAATAATGTTACTATGAACACAGTTCAGCAAATATCTTTGTGGTATAATTGTGCATCCTTTGAATATATGCCCAAGAGTGGTAGTGCTGGATCTTAAGGTAGATTGATATCCAATTTTCTGAGAAACTGTCATACCGATTTCCAAATTGTCTGAACAAGTTTGCCACTGGCAATGGAGGACTGTTCTTCTTACTCTTGGATAGGCAGAACTAACAGTAAAAATTATAATCTTACCAAAAACAATCTGCAGATTCAATGCAATCCCCATCAAAATCCCAACACAATTCTTTATAGACCTCAGAAAAACAATACTCAACTTCATATGAAAAAAAACCCAGGATAGTCAAAACAATCCTGTACAATAAAGTAACTTCCAGAGGTATCACTATCACTGACTTCAAGCCCTGCTATAAAGCTACAGTAATTAAAACAGCTTAGTATTGGCATAAGAACAGATACATGGATCAATGAAATCAAATTGAACACCCTGATACTCAAACACACACCTAGGAATACCTGATTTTTGACACAGAAGCCAAAATTGTACAATGGAAGAAAGAAAGCATCCTCAACAAATGGTGCTGGCATAACCGGATGTTAACATGTAGGAGAATGCAAATAGATCCAAGTCTATCCCCAAGCACAAAACAATTCTAACTGAATCAAAGACCTCAAGATAAATTCAGTTCATTGAACCTAAAGGAAGAGAAAGTGGGAAGTCTCCTTGAACACATTGGCAAAGGAAACCACTTTTTAAATATAACTCCAGTAGCACAGACCCTGATAGCAACAATAAATAAATGGGACCTCCTCGAACTGAGAAGCTTCTGTAAAGCAAAGCAATGGTCAATAAGACAAAATGGCATCCTACAGAATAGGAAAAGATCTATACTAACCCCACATCTGACAGAAGGCAGATCTCCAATATATATAAAGAATCCATGAAACTAGACACCAAAACACCAAATAATCCAACTAAAAAAAATCTGTAGATCTAAACAGAGAATCCTCAACAGAAGAAGCTCAAATGGTCGAAAGACATTTAAGGAATTGCTCAACATCCTTAGCTGTCAGGGAAATCCAAATCAAAATAACTCTGAGATACCATCTTACACCTATCAGTCTGGCTAGGATCAAAAACACTGATGACAGCTCATGCTGGAGAGGATGTGGAGTAAAGGGAACACTCCTCCAGTGGGCTTTTTATTGGTATCCTGTGTTGTCTTGGAAAGACACAATTTCCCCAGGGAAATACAAATCAAAATAACTCTGAGATACCATCTTATACCTATCAGTCTGGCTAGGATCAAAAACACTGATGACAGCTCATGCTGTAGAGAATGTGGAGTAAAGGGAATACTCCTCCAGTGGGCTTTTTATTGATATCCTGTGTTGTCTTGGAAAGACACAATTCCCCTGTTTTAGGGAGCTTCCATTTAAATTTCAGTTGTGTGTGTATATCTTTTAGGAAGCTTCTACAGTAGTTTCCATGTGACTTTTTCAAAGATCTTTAGTGTTAGTCAGTGCTCCACCTACTTCTTTTTCTACCCTGCACTCCATCCCCCATCCCATTTATCATTTCCTGTTCCATTAATCCTTTTCCTTCTTTGTAACATCTACTTCCTATCCCCTTTTTCTTAAAATCTTCCATGGTCTCCTTACCAGCTTCCTGCCTTCTGTGGGTATTCCAATCCAAACATTATCTACACAGTGGTAAGTTAACACCATGTCTCAGCAAATGTTACAGGTTCTTGAAATTAATTTATGTTCTTTTGAAAAAGTGTTCTGTCTGTGGGAGTTGTGCAAATTCCTTTCCTGTCTTTACTTTTTCTCTCTACTTCTTACATATATTGGAGAAAGCTACTGAGATCGTCAACATTAATATATTTCTCTATCTTCATTTTATATTTCAGGATCTGTTATTAGAAGTGTTCAGCTTTAGAATGTTATCTTTCTGATATGGAGTGTCTCCTTCATCACTGTGAAATATCCCCTATGTCTGACTTAACTAAAGGAAAATATTCCTTTAGTTAACTATAACAATCTGATATTGATGTATTCTCTACAGTATTCTTGAAAATAGTATTAGCATGATATATAATATTCTGTCTTACATTTAAGCTATGTTTTTCATACATTTAAAGTATGCTTCATATAAGAAGGTGTATAATAGTCTTGTTTCATTCAGACAATATCACTATTTTAACTAGATGTAACATAATTATTAGTACAGTTGTGCCTAATCTATCATTTTGCTATTCAGTTGTATTACCCACCTTTTCTTTGTTCCATTTTTTCTCTTTTCCTGTCTTACTTGGATTAATTATGTTTTAAGATTCTATCTCACAGCCAACATTGGCTTATTAGCTGTACTTCTTTGTTCTACTTTTAAGTGGTTGCTCAGGGGTTTATAATACTCATTCTTAATGTGTCATAGCATACCTTTAGAAAGCATTATAGCACCTCACATGCAGCATCAGATTACAACAATGGAGGTCCAATCCCCATTCCTATTCATATTGTCACTCTTCTCCTACACTTCATTCTGCATGACTTAAATTCCAATACACCTTTTCTAAAGATAATTTAAAATGATTTTTCATTTATTAATATTTTGTGTTTGAGAGAGAAAAAGATCTGTGTGTGTGACTAAACATTCTATAGCATATGTGTGAACATAAAATAACAACATCGTGAAGTCAGCTCACTTTTTTCACAGTTTTAAAAAACTAATGTATTTATATTTTGTATGTATGGGCATTTTGTATGCATTTGTATCTATATACTAATATGTGCAGTGTCCACAGAGGTCAGGAGAAGCCATAAGGTCCTTTGAGATGGGAGTTACCAATCACTGTGAGCTGCCATATGGGTGCTGGAAATCAAACCCAAGTCCTCTAGAAGGGCAGCAGTGTTCTTAACCACTGATCCATCTCTCCAGCCCCCACTTCTTCTATCTTTGTATGAGCTCTACAGATTGAAACCATGTTCTCAGGCTTGCACTGCTTGGATTGCAAGTGCCTTTACTTGTTGAGCCATCCTGGTGGCCCTTTAAAAATATTTTAAAGTGTATTTGAGATTAACTTAGACATTCATAATTTCTGACTTTCTTCACTCCAATGTATATAATCTCATTTCAGTGTGGTATTTCTTTTCTCCCATTTGAAGGACTTTTAATATTTATTGTAGTACAGGTATGTAGGCAATAAATTTTCAGTCTGGGTTTAAAATCATAAATGAGTCATATTCTTCTGCATATAGAATCTAAGCGTGCAGACGTTATTACTTAGTACTTTAAAAATACTCTGTCATTGCTTCTGTTTGTCACTGCCTTCAACAGGAGGTCTAACTGGTTTTAATAAATCTATGAAAACTGTTAGGGTTTAGTTTCTGTTGCTGTGACAGTTACCTTGACCAGAAGCAACTTTGGGAGAAAATGGGTTTGGCTTACAATTCCAGGTCACAGCCCATCACTGAGAGAAGTGAAGGCAGCAACTCAAGGCGGGAATGTGAAGGCAAATATTGTGTAACACTTTTCTCTACAGTTGGAGTATTCCATCTTACAGAGAAGCTCATTAAGCGTGAAGGTAAATGACTCAAAATTGCTTCAGGAAATCCCTGAAACTGACCAAATCCACAGGGCCCTCCCCTGAGAGTAAGCAAGGAAAACTCAGAGTCTCTCTCTGGCTAACTGAATGAAGCTGCAAAGAAGACTCATGAGATCGGCCCAGCTGTCTGGAAGAACGAGAAACCAACCAAGCATGTGAAAGATGTTTAGAGCAGGTGAGTCTGTTGATAAGGACATTCCTCAGTCTGTTGAGATGTCTGCCAGCTATGCAGTGTTCCATTGATTACCATCTTTGGGATCTATCACCCATGCTCTGGTGGGCTTTTCTTTTTCTTTTTTTTTTCTTGGAGTCTTTTCTGCTCCTAAAAGTAACCCGTCATCCATATTTCTGTAAGGAACCCCAACAAAACATATTGGTTCATCAAGTTGGACTTTGGTGGTATCCATACTTTGGTCTGCCATGGTGTCCCTGTCTGGTGTGAGTAGGGATATGTGTTGCGTCACTCAGAAAAGTCTGTCATATAACAACAGGTCTGCTTGCTACACAGCACATTAACCCAAAACAGAGAACTAACAGCAAAACAAAAGTATAGGAGAAACTATTGAGCAGGAGGATGCTGGCTGGCTGGCTCATAACTAGCTACCTTTCTTATACAGTTTAGGACCACCTGCCTAGGTATTGGTGCTGCCCATAGAGGACTGATCCTTCCTATATTAGTTAATAACCATGAAAACCCTCCAGACATGCTCACCAAAAAATTTTCTCTAGGTAGTTCCTCAGTTGAGATGATGTTCCTGGATAAGCATAAGGTTTGTCAATTGACTGTTAAAACTAATCAGAACGTGAGCAACTTATGTTTTTCTTCTGGAAGCTTTTAAGACATTTTTTTCTTTTTGCTGTTGGCTTTCTCAATATCATTTTGATATTCCCTTGTATGATTTGGGGTGTAGGAATATAGGAGTGAAACTGTGTTCTCTTGCTTGTGTTTCACTGAACTTCATCTTGGGGTGCTACAGTTTGGGTATCACTGGAGGGTCTCCTAGAGGGTTCATAGGCAGGAAATTTAGTTCTCCAAGGTGGAGGATGACAGCTAAAGGGACAACGTTTAAGAAGTGAGACCTAGCAGAAGGTAATTAGATGACAGAGTACCAACCTTAGAAGGAATTAGTGAAAATCTCATGCATCTGAATTAGTTCCCACAAGAATGAGTTTTTATTAAAAATGAAAAAGACAGTTCCTCAGTCTCCCACAACTGGTTTCACAAGTAATTTCACTCTTCCTCACATTTTCTCCCATAATTCCAAGCACCATGCTGTGATGTCATCTGCCATGACGTCTTCACCAAAACCAAACAGATATTGCCCCCATACACTTTGACCTCTAGAACTTTGAGTTAAATGAAACTCTTTTGTTTAAAACCTACCTAGTTTCAAGTACTTTTTGCTTCAATAACAATAAACAGACTGATATAATAAGCATATAATTTATATAATATTTTAAATTATGACTTCTAATACTGAAATATTATGACTGTAATTGACTCCTCTTATTCTCTTTCACTGAGATTATTGAGATCATGTTGCTTGATTTTTTTTCCATTAGTAGTCCAGTTTATTGTCTCAGGTATTTGAGTGCTTGTTCTTTGTTTTGTTTTATTTTTCCAGGCAGGGACTTACATGTAGCCAAGGATGACTTTGAACTTCTAATTGCCTTGCTTCTTCCTCCCTACTCCTTGGATTACACATGTGCACACCACACTCAATGTAAGTAGAATCCAGGCCTTCATGTCTGCTAAGCAATCACTCTACCAATGGAGCTATATCCTCAGCTCCTACGTATGGTTTTCAATAGCTTATTTCCATTTCCTCCTTTTGGGGTAATTTCTATTATGTCTTGAAGGTCGGTGAGCTTTCCATCTGCAGCTTTCTAGCCTGCTGTTAATCTGATCCAGTAAATTTCCCAGTGCAAATGTCTAAATAGTTTTATATTTGGTTCCTTCATATATCCCCTTTATCTTCTCATCCCATCCCTGACTTCTTTTAATCTGTATACATATTTGAAATAGTGTAATTATTTTAACATCCTTGACCGCTAACTCTGTCATCTCTTATCTCTTCTATTTTGAATAATGTTTCTCTTGACGCTCATGTTCATTCTTAACATTTTTTTTTTTGCTTTTCCTTTTAGTGACTACTAGAGATGTTTTATTTCACGTGTGAATGGCTTAGGTTTTTATACATCTTAAAAAGGAAAGAATTAGCTTTGTTCTAGTATAAATGTGAGGCAATTGTGGGTCCCACTGGCCCTTGTACTTTCTTCTTAAATTGAATATGGTGTATCACTAGACTTGATTTTAGGATTGAAGTCACTACACCCACAAAGTACGATCTTCCTGATATGTCAGTTAGATGTTTGTGGTGTTCAGTTCACCTTCTCTATTCTTCAACCAAATTCACATTGGAGAATTCCTATCTGACTTTACATTTCCTTGTAATTGTTCTCTGGCAGCTTTAGATCATCTTCCCTGCTGTATACATGCTTCTGCATTCTGTGAAAAAACAGGGAGGGAAATGCTTCTGGTTTTTTTTTTTTTTACAGCTCTTATTTTGTGCAGTTTCCTTTACCCCTGCCATGTACTTTGCTTTATAGCTTGCACAAATTTCACTGCCTATTGTCCAAAATCTGATAAGAGTTGATTCATATATTTTCTCATTAAAAATCTGTTTTGAAAGGAGGAAGTAATAGCGCTGCTTCCTTGACCGAGAGTAATAATGCATAATTGACTTTCTTGACGTTACACCTTTTTTTGGATATTACCATTTGATTATGCTTCAGACTCAAATTTCTTTTCATCACTTACTCTGGGGGGGGAATGAAGCTGTGATTTCCACCAGTGGTGTGTGTCATCACTGAGCATTACAAAGACACTGCATGAGAAAGGGGCTTCCCTTCCTAGTCGCAGAGTGATCTGCAGGTTTTCTAGCATGAACTGGCATCTTTGGCAGCAGGTTCCTACAGTGTTAGCAGCTTCAGTAGCACTCCAGAGAATATAGCAGTAAATAAGCACCTTTCTCAGATCTCTTCCTGTAGCAGACTGTCTCCAGAACATACCTTATCCCAAATAGCTTTCTGGCAAAGTGCCAAGGGCAGGTTTCCACCAAGTTCTTTTATAGTAACAAATTTCCATTTTTCTGCCATATAATGAATGCACTGAGGCATTTTATCAATGCTTCTGGTTGTTGGTCTACCTCCTAGGGATCAGGACTCACCTTGAATATCCTTCTAGCTACTGGGTATATATGTCCTCATTGCATGAGGAGGAACTAGAAAAATAACCACAGAATGGGTCCTTGAATCAGTTAGCAAAGAATATATCATACCTTAAGTGATGCCTATTTATTATCTGACATAAGTCAAGTCAGCAGGGTATTGCAGCTCCCCAGTTGGTTTCAAGACTTAAAGTAATTCATGAACTCTAAGACTCTGTAGCAAACGGAAGGCCAAGTGTCCTTGAGGGAGTATTCAACTTCACTGATTCAAGCACACGCTTGTAAATCTTCTCCTAAGTTCCCACAAAGGATCTAAGGCTATCTACCATGATTTCTGCATCTCTGCCCTAGAGAAGCCAGCTTCTTGCTTCTTGCTGCTGCTCCATGGATTAACATATGTCTTCATAGCTCCGAAAAGTCCTGTTTGGTGTTAAGATTTCATTGCTTCTTGCTAGACAAAGCCTCTCACAACGTATCTACCTGCATTATAAAGCTTATGATAGCATGCTATAATGTGTTATAGTGTTGTGTTTTCAAACAGCTGATATATTAAAATGTATCTTTCCGTATTTACTTATGTAGTTATCACTTCTAGACATCTTCATTTCTCTCTGTAAATCTAAAGTTTGAATCTGGTGTCATTTTTTTTCAGTCTGAGAAACTTTTTTTTTACTGTTTCTAGTAAAGCATATGTTTTCTCTCTTTTCCGTCCTCTGAAAGTGTACTTACTTTGCTTTCTTTGTTGGTGATATTATTTGCTGAATACAAATGTATAGTCTAGCTCAAATAATCATTCAGTTGCTTTCTGTGTTTCATTATTTATCATTAGTTAAATTACTCTCATTTCATGATATATAATGCACCATTTAAGTCTTTGTAAGTCTTAAGGTTCTTCATCTTTGGTTTTAAATTTTATTTTTCTCATTTATTAATTGTGAGTGCTGGGGTGCGTGTGTGTGTGAAACATTAATTTGATATTGTTTTTATTTTTCTTGCATAGGATTCACTGAGACTCTTAGATTTAAATTTATGTTTTTAACTAGCTTGAGTAAACTTTAAACCAATAAATCTTTGAATGTTTTTATGGCAATTCTATCCTTTCTCCTTAAGAGTCTGAGTGTATGGGTGTTAGATTTTTTTATCCTTGTTGCCCAAATCACTAAAACTTCTCCTTTTTTCATCCATTTTTTCTGTTCTTCAGATTCATTATTTTTATTTATATTCAAGTTTCTTGACTCTAGTCTACAATGTTACCAAGTGGTTAAGTAGATTAGTAAATTTTTCATTTCACATAATTTAATTTTCAAGTCTAGATTTCTTGACTGAAATTCTATGACTCACTGTATGCAGATATTCCTATATGCTCTTGAATCTATATATGTTTAATGTTTTAATGTTCCTGAATGCTAACATACATAATATAAAGTTTCTTCTATACAGATGGCTTCCTCTTTCCTGTATGTCACAATTTTTTGTTTGTTCTCATAATGAGCATTTTCTAATTAAATACTAAAATTTGGCTATAAATGGTAGTGTTTCTAGATTTATTGCCCTAATGCACTTGTGTTATTAGTAGGTTCGATTTGAGGACTTCTGGGTTTAGCACAGTGCTTGCATTGGGCAAATCATTCACTTTAACTTTCTCCCACCAATATATGCAGAAACAAAATTTTCTAACAATTACATCATTTCATTCTCTCTTCTAGTTCTAGACTTTCTGTGTGCAGCGCTAATGACCCTGTATTAAAATGAGTTGCAAGCAGATTGCTAGCCACTCAAAGCAGCACACTAATATTATTTATTTATGTATCCTTAATACCTAGCTTAGTGCCTGACACTTAACCTAAGGATACTTGTTATACTTATGAAAATAACAAGTGAAATAATTAAAAGTCAGAATCCATTTAATAGTAAGTCATAGTTCATACAATATTGCAAAATATATGGGCCATTTATTTAAGCAAGGACTCTGATACAAACTCAGTTCAATTTCAACTAAATATATCAAGTGCCCATAATAAATACTCAACCATGATTATAATAGACTTTGTTACAAAGACAAGAAAGGAACAACATTTCAGAAAGAAAGAATCAATATTGATTGAAGTGAAGCTTAACATGTGAAAAGTAAAGTTTATATATTAATCATAGTTTGTTCTCTGATTAGAATTATTGAATTATGAACGTGCATAGATAGATAGATAGATAGATAGATAGATAGATAGATAGATAGATAGATAATATGAAGAATGGGGTATATGATAGACCAATCTGTAACTAAGACTCACTTCTGTTTTAGACTTACTCTTACCTCTAATGGCATGTGTTATCTTGGGAAACTTTAAACAACTATTGCCAGGTGTGGATTTAGCAGACCAAAAATTGAAACATAGCAGGAATGTTTATATTACCTTACAGAAGTGCTATGGGGATCAAATAAATTCATGAACTACAGAGAGCTGTAGAAATAGTAGAGGTGATATTCATAGTAAACCTTCACGTCTGTGACCAACACCTGACAGTCAGTTTAAAGGAGGAAGAATATACTTTGGCACCACTTTCTGGTGTGCCATCAGTTAGCTATCCCATTTGTGGAAGGTAGTGAGGCACGACATGGTGACAGGGAAGACACAGAAGAGCAAAGTTGGTCATCTCATGGTGGCCAGTGAGAAGGGGTTGGGCATGACAAGATACAGCCCCCAAGGGGGTGCCTCAGTGACACCGTTCTTCCTGCTGGGTTCAACATCATAGAGTTTCTATAATCTTCCCAAACGGCAGCATTAGCTGGAAAACAAGGCTTCAGTACATGAAACTTTTGAAGGGACACTTCATATCCTAACTGTTAAATGAGAGCATGCAAATAAATCACACCTTCCAACAATTCCCTTAATATCTAAACTCTCACGCAAATGACCTAACATACACATTCTCTCACACAGCACCAGTAACAAAGCTGATATGACTTTTACGCATTTTAAATAAGTCATTTTTGAAGCAAAGCTCTGCATGTGCCCACTGACTATATGTCTTTTACTAATTTTATCTTTCCTGCCCCCTTCTTTCCTCCCTCTTGTACCAAGAAATCTGTACTCATCAATATGTTTTGTTCCTCTTATTGTCAGGTGTGCCGAAGTCATTTTCTCCTCTAATGTTTCAGAGAATGTAAAACACACCAAGCAAAACTTTTCTCTGGAGAAGCTGCAAAATCAATGCTGCGAAGATCATAGCAGAGAAATTTTGAGATCTGTGATAATCTTTTTATAACTTTTTTCCTAACAGACACATTTTTGTAATATCTCAACCCTTGATTTTATATCACAGGCTAAAGAGTACTTGCTTGTAAGTTTGTCAAGGCTATTTTCCTGATTAGGGTTCAAAAATATTGATCAAATGTTAGTCTCAGTTCCCTCAAAATAATGATTCTTTTTCTGGTTTTAAGGAATTCATTGTTGTAAATATGTGAGCACGTGATAAATAAGGTAAACAATTCTACAGCAGGGAAAAGCAATTTTAAGTGTGTTTCCATGGTTGGTACCTCTATTCTGTTCACTTTTTCTAGCTAACTTTATATGAGAGAAGTCTAAAAGATGGACAGGAAGATGATAGGACTTACCTACTCACATGGCGATCCTTGCACACAATCTTTAACTTCCTGAAGATGTATTAAGCACCTGCTTTTACTCTGCTAATAGTCAGCATGACGGTGGATCAACAGACAGGAATGAAGCCCCTGACTTCCTAATACTTCAGACTTTTTCAGGTTGGTGTGCCACTGTTTAAATACATCATATCTCTTGATCACCCTTCGTCATCCCTCAACACATCAGTTGACTCAACGCCACACAAAGTTAGTGAAATAATACTACTTTGTGAATTCTTTTATGGCTTCCTAAATAAATTTGTCCATTTTGCTCTTCTATTTTTAAGAATACCCTTGACCCAAACAATAATGCCTTACACAGGCCTTTTGCAGGGTTTTGTTGTTGTTTTTGTACTTCTTGTCATTTTGCCTGACTTCCCCCATTGAACTAAGAATAACATGAAAAATGGTTCCTGCATTACTCATTATTGTAGTCCCAGAACCAGATAATTACTTGGCACATAGTGCTTGAGAAATGTACATAGAGTATATAAATAACATTATAGGCATTTTCTGATGAACAAAAGACTTGAACAAAAATGGTACTAAATGAATAGAGATATTTGTAATGCACAAGGGTAGAAAAATAAGATAAAGGAACATGAGTATGCCAAGATATTGGGGGGATGATTATTAGAAAAAAACAATGAAGACATGAAAATAGCCCACACATTAGCAAGCAATACAGGTATTGTGGATAAATTATAGGAGCCAGAACCAAATGACTCATTGTCCATGACTCATCCAGCTGGGAGTTTCTGGGGCTGCTTAGGCTTGCCCACTCATTTGCTGCACTCCAGCTGTCTCCAGTACTGAGTCTGAAAGTATGTAAAGCATGTAGAACCCCAGTGGGTTGTTCACTTATTGGTAAGTGTTGAACAGGGTAGGAGGGGTGCCAAACACTTAAGGAATGGGGATAAGAATTGATCACCCCTCAATAAAGATTGTGTTTACTCCTGATCCCAAGACATCTCCCATCTTAGCCAAAAAAAAAATAATGTGATAACCATGTGAGCAAAGTATGTGAATCAAAGGATGCATCCTGAGAATAGCAAAAGGAGATATGGAACCAAATGGTCTCTAAAAAAGAAAATTCAATTCTTTTGCCCAAGGAAATCTCTACCATGTCTTTCAAAATATAATGGAGCTCCCAACTGGGTAAGACTACCAGTAACTTTTCCTCCGACAGACTATATAGGACCTTCCATTAGTATGAAAGCTAACCAACAGGCAGGAAGCTTCTGGGTCAGTACCTACTTGATTGCTCCATGTCCTGTGACCAATGTGTATGCTGTTTTTCATAAAAGGGTCTTACCACCAAGGTCTAATGGACAACCAAAAGTAATGGCTACAGCTTGTTTTGGTAGCCTTTGGACCTCATCAGAGAAGTTTCTTTGTGCAGTGTATAATGATTAATGCAGAAACTACCAACAGATCTAAGTGTAAAAAAAATGAGTGTCTAGGGATTGCTCATCCAACAAATGGGATATCTAATCACACACCCTTTACAAGGCTCAGGGACCATCACAGAAGAGCAGGTGGGAAGACTGTAAGAACCAGAGGTTATGGAGGATTGGAGCAAAACAGTGTCCTCATGAACTCATAGTAGCGATGTTTTCTTGCAAGAAAATATTGCAAGTCAACATTCTTGCATGAAGTGGGAAGAGGTCCGTGAGCTGACGTCCCTAACTGAGTATCTATGGACTATTGGTGGCTTTTGGTAGAGAGAGAACCAATTTTCTTAAAGGCAGATTAGCAACACTCCATCTGTTGCCCACCCCCATGTAGAATTATATGGACAAATTATATAGCAAGTCAACATTCTTGCATGAAGTGGGAAGAGGTCCATGCGCTGACGTCCCTAACTGAGGATCTATTATAATTGATGGGTCATTAAATAAAAACAAAAGATAGATGAAAAGTTAGGGGTATAGGGAGTTGGGGTGGAACTTTGAAAAATTTGGAGTAAATGGGATCAAAGTGCACTGTATTACATTCTCATAGAATTAGTAAAAAAATATTTTAGATTAATATAGCAGATAAACACATCCATATTTACACAGAAAATTTAGTGAATTGTTGAAGAGAGCTCAAAAACATTCTGATACTCCAAGCATACCAAAGTAATTATGAAACTCAGGTGAGATTCCTAAGAGGCCATCAGAAAGTTTTAATCAATAACTCTGACATCAGATATTATGCCATTGTACTGGCATGGCTTGACACAGATGACATAGAGGACCCTCTACATCCAGCCTGGACGTTCTCATGTAGCTATCTAGAGAACAAAGAAAGCCACAGACCACCTATGAGATGCTCAGCCCAATTTCTGTGAGTCAGAATAGAAAATAAGGACTAGGAATTGATTTGGGTATATAGTAACCATGGGTGTCACAAAGTTGGTAAAAATGTAGTTGCTTTCACATCTATGTCTCTTGAAAATGTTTCTAGCTCTTTTCTGAGTAGACATAAACAAATTCAAGTGGGAATATCTACAACACAAATATTCCCCAAGTTCTCCCTATTGAGAATTAAAAATAATATACTATGATCCTAGTAATTTTAATATAAATACCTGGAGAAATATGAAGCTTGCACAGTGTGCTTCAAGAATGAAATTTAATAGCGTTTAACTTGAACTCTAGAATCAGAACAACCTGTATCTAAGAAAGCAATTTCAGTTTCATTTCAGCTGTTATGCAAAAACTAAAAACAAACATTTCTATAGGTTGAAAAGAGTCATTATGAAAAGTATAAGAATAAAAATGTAGCTACAGAGAAGCTTCCTCAGGATGTTTTCTTTACTGCATAGTCTGTGAAAATAAGGTGTTTTTGCTTTGATCATACAGGAAAATAGAAATAGACATAGAAATTGATAATATTTAAGCTGTTAGTATAACTAAATAATGAAATATGGACTCTTTTTTGCAAAGACCTTTACCTCTCAGTCAATACAGATCAAGCAAACCCTTTCTAAAATGGCTACATTGTTAACTCACCTGAATGAAGGCCTTCTCTCTTGAGCATGAAAGAGGAAATGAAAGCTGTTGGCCCTGCAGTTCACTATCCTTAGACCCCTTTCTGCCAAGGTACACTTGTCTCTTCTCTACATCCACACCAGACAGAGAGGTCTTGACTGCTTGAGAGTCTATGAGAAGTAGAAACCAAAAGAGGTTTCCAAACCAAAGCTAGCCAGAACTTAAACAAATGAGCTTAATCCAACAGAAGATGATTCTTGGACCTGAGATCCAAACATTGGAGCCAAAATTCTGTTTTCTGACACAATAAAATAAAGGCATTTCTACTCTCTGACATTATATCTATAAACACTGTATTTGATGAGCAGAGGGATCGTGGCTTATTGGTGAATAGACATACTGGGCTGAAGATTTCCTCACAGAAATTTCAAATCTGTTAAGAAGTGTTTCTGCCCACAGCTCTGCATAGAGCATCCTTGACCTCTTTGTTCCTGAGGCTGTAGACAACAGGGTTCAGCAGGGGAGTGATGATGGTGTATGTCACAGAGAGAAGAAGATCTTTTTCTACTGAACTTTCTGACTTGGGTTTGAGATAGGCAATAGAGGCACAGCCATAATGAACAATGACCACAGTGAGATGAGAGGCACAGGTGGCAAAGGCTTTCTTCTGGCCTTCAGCTGAGGCAATTTTAAGGATGGAAGAGATGATGAGGACATAGGAGATAAATATCAGCCCTATAGGCACAAGAATCACAAATGAACTTACACCATAATTGATGATCTCATTGAGAGTGGTATCAACACAAGAAAGTTTCATTACTGGATATATGTCACAGAAAAAGTGTTCCACCACTGTGCCACAGAAGGGCAAACTGAACATGGCTGGCACATGGAGAACTGCCATAACCAAACCAGTGCCCAAAGATCCACAAACCAACCAGGCACACATTCCTTTGCTCATGACGACCATGTATCTCAGGGGATCGCAAATGGCCACATAACGGTCATAACCCATGGCTGTTAGCAGAAAGCAGTTGTTCGTGGCCAAGGTGACAAAAAAGAACATTTGGGTTGCACAACCTGCCAAGGATATGGGAAGATTGTGGAAAATCAGGCTGGAGAGCATTCTTGGGACAATGACTAGCGTGTACACAGTCTCTGAGCTTGCCAACATGCTGAGGAAAAAGTACATGGGAGTGTGGAGGTGATGGTCCATGAGCGTGATCATCATGATGATGACATTGCCAGTCAGAGTTAAAATATAGATGCTTAGGAAAACCACAAAGAGGGTTATTTGATGCCTTCCAAAGCTAGAGAATCCCAAGAAGATGAATTCTGTCACTTCAGTGAAGTTCTTTCTCTGCATTCTGCTGTAGTAGTGTCTAAAAGCAATAAGAAGGGTCATCAAAGGGAAACTTTCATAAGCAATTGAACTTAAAGTAAGGAATAATGATAGCTGGACTGAGAGAGTGAACCTACTTGCCTCTTCTGTGACCATCAAGTTCACGTCTAGAGTATTTGTCCTTGAAGTAAGAAATGTTTGCGTGCCTCTTTGACTTTTATGAGTATAAACATTATCAAGAAGAATTGCGAGTACATGCTCACTTCACAAAATATAGTGATGTTAGGAAATGAAAGGGGGAGGACAGAGATAGTCATGTTCTGTTTCCCATTTCAACACTCTTAAATAAAAGAATTAACACCAGTAAAGGACATACCAAGAAAATGATAGAGATGGATGTTTATAGACAAAATCAGTCCGCAGTATGAAGCATTTGAGGAAGATGACTTTGAAGAAAATGATTGCTAGGTTCAGTGACAAAGCCACCAAGACCCTTTTCACACAATGTTACAGCTGAATTCTGAGTGTAAAGGTTCGATTTTATCAAGAAAATATATGCCAGATCTATCATACTCTCAAAGAGGAACAACTACAAAATGGCTTCTACAACATTGAGTCCATTAAAATTGACCTTCCAAAGCTCAACCAAAGAAGTCTTTATTTGCTGAATGCAGTAGTCTTTGGGGAAAAGTCAAGAAAATACCTGTGGTTAATAAAAAAAAAATACTTTCCACTGTAATCACAAAATATATTTAAGACAATGTGAGGTATAGAGAAAAGAACATAAACTCCATAGTTGAGAGGGAAAGAGTGGGTTAAATATTTGGAGCTGAGCTGATGCCTATTTTGAAAATCACCAAACAGACAATTAGATATAATTATGAGATTCAGAGAATACTAACCTCTTGTTAAAAAGAGAGAGTATGTGGGATGGAGATTTGGTTGCTTGTCATGCATGAGGACTTGGATTCAATCTCCAAAACTGTGTGGAGCAGTCATGATGGCATACATGGAGGCAGAGGCATAAGGGTAGGAAGTTTATGATCGTCCTCAGCTATACTATGAGCTCAAGGCCAACAGCCTGGAATGAGAGGGGCAGAAACAGACAGACAGAGACAGAGAAATAGAGATAGATAGACAGAAGGGGAGAGAGAAGATATAACCTGTAGAGCAGGTATAAACCGTGGCTATTTCATTATTGCTCTTCCATTTCCAGAGCTGCTGAATAGACTTCCTTTCTCACAATCTCTAATTCTTTGCCTGTTGATGTCACATGTTCGGTGCTTATGAAACCATTTGTTCAGATGTCACTGGAGAATGTTCCATTGCTAAAGAAGTCAGATTTTGTTTTTCTTTCTTTCCTTGTCCTTTGGTTTGACACATATGATCCTGCCTCGTGAAAACACTCTCTAGCCTTGGTTTCCATGACACCATACTATGTTTCTGTCATCTCAGTGCTTATTTAGTTACTGTTCATGAATCTGTTCATTCTGCCTAAACCATGACTACATCCCTGCTCCCTGACCCAACCTTTGCCCTTGCTTTTTCTATCTCTTAGTCTAATTTCAATTTTCTCTGTTGTTCCTATGTTGATTTCTTTCATTTATCTATTTCTATCAACAATACTTTTCTAAATATCCAACATCTCTCTTGACTTTTGTATGTCATGAAATCATAAACTTTATATAATTTTGAACAAATTTTATATCATCCATTCTCCACTTGTTTTCATTCTTCCCTGCTTCATTTAATACTTCTGTCCACTGCCCCATGAAAACACAGAAAAATGTAATGCAGAATTCAAAAAATAGACCATTTATATGGTTAACTATTTTTTTCTAAAGGGCTAAGGTGTCCCAATGATACATTTTCAACAAACTGCTTGTTCAGTTGCTCCTGGAACAAGAAAATACTCATGAGGGGAAAACAAACCTCAAATTTTACCTTATGACATATGCAGAAGTTATTCTAAATGAATCATAGGCATGTATAAAAGACAAAGTTTTAAGAAATTCTAGGCAAAAGTAAGAGATGAAAATTTGTGACCCTCAAATAAGGAAAAGGTTCTTAGTGAAGTAACAAAAGACTTAAATTGAAACAGAACAAATTACAGCTTAAGCTTCACCATTGTTAGAAAAACAAAGAGATAAACCATACCCTAGCAGAAAGCATTTGCAATATAAAACTCTGAAATTATATCCAGAATATATAAAGAACTTTGCATGTCAATAATAAGTCACATTTTAAATAGGCAAAATATTTAAACATTTTACAAAAGATTACATAAGAGTCCTAATAATTATATGAAAGGATTTTGAGCAACATTATCCATTGGAGAGATGCAAAATAAAACCACAGTGAGATACACACCTACTCAAGTGGCTAAAATTAAAATGCCTAACAACACCCAATGTGGTAACCAAGTAAAAGAACTGGAAATCTTAAATATTGATGGTTGGAATGTGAAGTGCTGTAGCCTATTTGGAGAACAATGTGGCAATTTTTCTGAAGTTAAACCTATGCAACATCCATGACTCAGTAATTTTTTTCTGAGCATTTAAACAAGAGAAATAAAAAAATGTGTCCACAAAGAGTTATTTATATTTAGATGTTTTAAGAGTCATTTTCCTAAAAGTCCAAAGCTGCAAACAATGCAAATGTCTAAATTATAATATAACTATATAAGGAAATATTCTCAGCAATATAATTAAAAGTGAAAACAGGGTCTGGAGAATTGCCCTGGTAGATGAAAGCACTTGTTTCTTGTGCAGAGGAACTGAGTTCAATCCTAGGACCTATAAATCTGAAAACTTATTAAAATATAAAAATTGATGAACTATGTATTGTTTTCTGTGTTAGACTCTGTTGCGTTACATTGTATAGATAGCATCATTTTGGGTCATACAACATTGTAAAAATGGCATGTTGTTTGTCTTTAGGATTCTGTGCATGCTAAGCAAATACTCTACTACTGAACTACACCTCAACCCCCTTGCATCATATCATAGTGTAATATTTTACAGTATATTTCCCAAAAGTTGGTATTTAAAAATATTCTCATTTGACTTAGCAAGATTAACTCACAGGGAGTAAGACTGGAGAGGAACACTGTAGTATAAGAAACATTGGAACTAGATAGCACTTGGAAAACCTGGATCTGGATTTGGAAACTCATGGATGTCAAAACATGAGGTTAGGGCAGCTCTTGTGTTTTTGTACACAGTGACTTCAGACAAAGAGCTGGAATTTGAGACAAAGTGTCTGAGTTCAAATATACTAGTCATACGCTGCTTTTGTGATCTGAGAAAGACCTCTCTGCTCGATTAATAAGGGTTATTTCATCATTCTCCGAAAGTCAGTGTGCCTTTATACCATCTCCTCTGCTACAGGAAGATAATCTTCTTCAGTGCATAGGGACAGTCCAACATCCATTACCAAATCTGTGCCTATATCCCTATCTTTAATTCTTACCTAGGATGTCCTTTATTTCTTGCAGCCCTTTCAAGTACTAGGTCCTTAGTACTTGGAAGAATACCCCCAACCCTTCCCAGTACACATCTAGATCATGAGTAAAATTATATTCTCATTCTTGGATTTAAAACTGGAGAATTCAAGACCTATCAAGCTAGAAAGCATCTACTTTTAATTTTTAGAATTGTCTCATATAAGCATTTTAGGACTCGGCTCATTGCCTACCACATCCATGAAGTCCTGTCATAACAACTCATTTCCCCATCCCCAACCCTTTCATAAAGATTGCACCCACTGGAGTGCTGGAGCCTGTTTGCAACACCTCGCCACAGCAGGCTGCACACATCATTTCCCAGCTCCATATTTAAAAAAATCATGTTTGCTAGATTTAAATCTATGGAGAAATATTTTTATCCCAGGAACTAACAAATATTAAAATCAAGCCTTGTTTATTTCCTTAGAGTTGCTTGTTAATATTTACTGTTCACTACTTATTGTGGTTTAATTCCCGCTGTTTTGGACAATGTTGTCTGTTGTCTCCTTCGAGGTAGTCCTACTCCAAGTCAGAGTGTAAACTCTCTAAGTATATGCTAAGATTTCTACATCAGACTCAAGGAAGCACTCAATAAGTACTCCCTGGCTGAATAATCAAGAATTTTCAGTACAATGTAATTTAGCTGCTTGACAAAGGGACAGAGGTGCTACCCATAAAAATGGTGGGACCTAAAATGAGAGACGCCTTTATGCAGCATCCTGGAATAAAATGCCTTTACTTTCTCCATCCTCCTTCACATCTTCCTGCAGAGAACCAAATGACACTGCAAATTGAGAACATCTTTGGGAAGGAAGGAGAGTGGTTCAAGAAAGAGAGGCTAGTCAACTCAGAGTTTCCACTGAGGGAACAGTGAAGATGGCAAACGGCAGTGACCCAGATGACAGGGATGATCAGAGGTAATTAGGTTTTCATTGGCGGGATGTTTCAGCCTTTGCTTCTGCTTTGTGTTTAATGCATCTACTGTCCAAGTCAAGAGCTTAGAGGTAAGGAAAGTATTAGCAAGTCATTTGTGTGTTTCCATATTACTATCACTCCTGAGGCCTCTGTATTTTGTTGTTGTCTCGATTCCAAACTCATCAGTTCTTTGATCAATTGCCTATGTCAATCCCCAAATATAACACCCAGGTAACTGTGTAACTCTGAGAAACATGCTTATTCTTGCCAACTTTTAGTCCCATATGTCAGTTTTGTAACAGTGGGACTAATGTCAAAGAAATGATAATTGATGTCTTAAAATTATCTTCAGTGAGGATTTGTAACAAAGAGAAGACATTCAGAAATTTCTAAAAGATTAATGAAAAACAAACAAACTAAAAAGATAGTATGAAATGATGAAAGTTGAGAAGGAAAAAAGAGGACGGTTCGAATGGATTAACCTATCAAAAAAAAATAACACTGAAAAAGACTAATGAAATGGAAAGTTTATGCAGCCAAGATTTTGGTTATGAAGACTGTGTGTCCAATAATATAGGAAATAGAAACATTTGAAAATAGAAAGATTTATTATAAAATGTATTAGTGCGTGTTAGAAATCGTATCTATTTTATAAATCTTAGTAAATGTGTGATACAATGGGAATTCTTTCTAAATCTACAACTTGGAACCACTTCCTGAAAATTTACACGATATGTAAATGACGACTGTAGAAGACAAAGAAAGAAAGTTCTAGAACTGCTCCTCCTGAGAACTGGAAATACAATTCTAAAATACCAGGGAAGCATAAAGCAACTTCTTTAAAAATCTGTGATTATTATATCAGTCTGAGTAATCTAAGGATGAGAATTCAGGATAGAAGATGAACATAGGGACTAATGTGTAAGGCTGTGATGTTAGGGATTGAGCCAAGCAAACATTTCTGTGATGTCTCATTTCAAGTCTTGACCAAGAATGGGCACAGGATCAATTGGGACTAGAACATACTATGAAGACGATATGGCATTCCCAACACCTCTTAGATCTGTTCTGACCACTCTGCAAAAACAACAACAAAAACAATGAAATAAAAAAATTCTTCAGGCCTCCTTAAGGATATACCTTACAGTTGCTCACCTCTCTCAAGATCCAGACAGTAGCTCAACTTCCAGAAAGAGTGGTGTATAACACAACATACTCAGTTATTCGCAGGCTCTGAAAGTGCTGTTAATAGAAGGGAAAGAGTCTATGAGTTCAGAGATCAGGAGGGAAATCTCAGAAGGAAGCCTGATGTCTGCCCTGCCCTCCTGGGTCTCCTTTCTTCACATTTCCCTGAACATCTCAAGGGAACCAGAAGAGTGAGATTCCAAATAGATGCCAGGGGATTTTATTAAAAATGGGTATTTTTAGTTGCCTTGGTTGTTGATGCTTTGGGATCCCAGGTGCATTGCTTCCCAGGTGCATTCTCTTTCCTTCATTTGAAACTTGGCTGAAGATGTCAGGTATATGGTCCATGGATTTTTCTTTTCAGAAGACAGTGCACTCATTGACATGCTATTTCCAAAAAAGAAGACATTTATGGAATTAGTTCAATCTCAGCGGAATTGATTTTTCTTAGAAAATCATATTCTGAGTCCTACTTTTTAGTCTCCCAAGAGACTTTCAATGTGTTAGTCAAATTCCTGGCACCTAAAGCTCTCCATGCTTGCACAATGCCAACTCTCTTTGGATGGTGCAAGTTCCTCTGCACAATTATAATGGCTGTTCTTGGTTATCAAGTTCATCTGGAATTAAGTAAAATCTAAAACTGGAGGAGCACCTGTGAAGGGTTTTTGTTTGATGTGAAGTAGGAAGATACAGTTCTAACCCATAATTTGCGGTAGGAAAGACAAAGGCTTTTCATCTTGAGGTGGAATGATATATACCTCTAACTTGGACCACACCTTCTGCTGGAAACCTATATAAGGACATGGAAGAAGGAAGCTTTTGCTTTCGCTGCTCGCTCTCACCTTGCTATCAAGTCCTTTCCTTCATTGGAATTAGAGCCTACTTCTTCTGCATTCTAGTGTACACTGAAGATCAGCTGAGAAATCCGGCCTTCTGTACTGGATTCCTGGACTTCCTGTTCACAGTCAGTCATTGTTGTACTAGCTGGACTGCAGCCTGTAAGTTATTCTAATAAATCCTCTTTCTATATATAGATAGAGAGTCATTCTATAGGTTCTGTTAGTCTAGAGAACCCTAATTAGTACAAAAATAGATCCCATAAGATCTTTCCAAGAGTGATGTTTCAATGTTTCCTTTCAACCCATGTTCATTGTTTTTTTCACGCAAGAAGCAATAGAAAGATTTGATATATATATATATATATATATGGTTTTTATTTTCTTTAATCACATAAAGGTCTGTGTGTGGGTATGTGTACATGAGTGCGTGTGCCTACAGAGGTCAAAGGCACAGGATCCCCTGGAACTGGATCTTCTGATAGTGTGTGCTGCCCATTGTGGGTATTGGAAACTGAACTCAGTGAAGTTTTTATAGTCCAACAAACCTCTCTGCTGATGCAATAATCCAAATCAGACCAAATCAAAATGAATAATAAAAAGCCCAGGTTTAATGGATGTCAGAGCTCCCAGGTGGCCTTCCAGGCCCCCAGGGATGGAGACAGGAAGGAAGAGTGGGAAACCACAGAGAGGGGAAAGGAAGACAAGAAAGACTATATGTTTGTTCTCTGGGGGGCAGTTTAAATAGCCTGTGGGAGTGTCTTGAGCATCTCTGGGGTGGGGTCACCATTTGGCAGGCTTTCTCAAAGGTGGAGTCTGGACTGAGGCAACTTCCAGGGGAGGGGTCTGGGATGGAAAGTTCCATCCAAACATTCCAGACTCCCTGAATATAAGGGTGCCAGGGTGCTGGGGTGACACTTCCAACCAAACATCCCAGACTCTTTGAATATATGGAGCACCTGCTTAAGTCTGGCTACTTCCTGCATGAATGGGGCAATGTGGGAGACAGGAGAGTTGGGAGTTGGTGGATTCACACTCAGCAGGAGGTGTGACTGGAGAGGCATCTGGTTTACTGCCATCCAGGAGACCTCAGGCATCTGTTCCTTGAGGGAGATAAGAAGGCAGGTGGCTAGGAGAAAAAATATATTGTTATTACTGGCCCTATGAATGGGGCTAGCCAAGGGAAGAGTCATTAACTGCCAGAAAGAATGGGACAGAGAACTTCCCTGACTGAACAGGAGAGATGTTACCTAATGGTAAAGCCCCAGGAGTTGGTGTAGGTGCTAGCATTAACTGGAGGGCCCTTTGTAAGTTGGTCTTGGCCCAGACAGCAGAAGTGACCTGTAAAATATGCTTGAAAATGGGTGGGTTTAAAGTAGGCTCTGGAGACTGTTGGTTTTTACCAGACAGATTCTTGATAAAGTAGCAGGAACCTGCAGATATCTGTAAGACAACTGGAACAGAAACATTTTTACAAAACAATTAAAGGGAACTGGGAACTCTAGATCTCAGAACACCTGAAAAGTGTAAAGCCTGGACTATGAAGCTTGTGAAAGAGGCACACCTGTCTGTATTTTTAGCAGGAAACTTAACAAAAGAAGTAATGAGTTACCAGTACTTTAAGACAATAAATGCCATTAGATGGATCTGAGAAGGATAAATGAGCAGAAATGAGACAGCTTTTATGCTACACAGGCAATCCCAAGTCTCTCCATAGTAGTCTTTGGCAAACACTAGTCCAAGAAGCAGTGCTTGCCCTTAGCTGCTGAGTCCAGGAGGCTTTTGTTCCTGTAGGGGGTGGGGATTAAGTCTGTCTCAGCAGGATAAAACCATCCCCAGTGCAATGTCCAGGAAGCTGATGAGGTGGAAGGCCACTTTTTGCGGAGTGAGTGGCTTTGTCATACCCAAAGGTGGAAGGTATTTTGTAATCATGTATCTTTTTGGAGGAGTTATAGGATGCTGCAGGGGCTGAAATGTCTCTGTGTTAGAAGCTCTTTTGTTAAATGCCATACTCTCAGATCTGTAAAGCCACTTGAGAATCAGGGTACTATTACCTATTAGGTATATTTAAATTATACATGAGTTAAATTTATACATATGGTTTACCCAATCAATTACAGCTTACCAATGCTAGTAGAGGCAAGATGATTAAAAGGAATATTTTAATAAGTCAAAGAATATTATAGGTGGAATATCTCCTTGGTAGGTCCACCACACATGGGTCCTCATACCAAAGACAGTGTTGAGGTCAAAATGGTGGCTACTCACATGTTTGTATGGGGGGAGGGGCTGTTGTAATTTGGAGTTACAAGTTTTACAAATCTTAAAACACAAGCACATACACACAGAGACATAAAACAAGCACAGTGTGGTCACATTATTTTAACAGACAGACAAAAAAACTTTTTTTAGGAACCTGTGTCATCTGAGAAACTTAAAATCCTGGTGTAGGCAGCAGAAGCCAGGGAAGCACACAGGTGGTTCCATTAAGGACCAGATTAGCAGACTCTGTAAGGGAGATCTGTAACATGAGGGCCGGCTTGTTGGGGTATCTGTCCCGCCCGATACTCCACAGCCGGCAAACCCCAAAGAAAATCACACACAAGACTCCATAAGATTATAAACTGATTGGCTCATTAGGTCAGGCTACTTATTAGCTCTTATGACACATATTACCCCATTATCCTTATCTACTTTAGCACATGGCTCCGTACCTTTCTCAGCTGGGCAAGTTACATGCTGCCTCTTCAGTGATCTGCGCAGGAGTCTCCGAGGGAGTTTCTTCCTCCCTAGCCTTATCCTATTCTCATTGCCCCGCCTCTACTTCCTGTCTGGTTGACCCACCTATATTTCCTGCCTGGCCAATCAGCGTTTTATTAAAATACATGATTGACAGAATACAGACAATTCTCCCGCACCAGAGATCAGAAACATAAGGACAGAACACCTATGCAGTTTTAGAGTGGAAGGACGGGGAAAATGGATTCACTGTATAGAACAAACAATGAGAGAAACAGGGAGGAGAGTTGGGGAGGGGGAGCGGGAGCACAGCATCCAGAAACCATGGGCATATGGGGGCTTGTTTGTTTTACATTAGGCGTTAAGTGATGTACAGTATTAGATAGCCCCAGTTTAAAAGGAATTTTGTGTGTGTGTAAAAAGCAGCCTAAGGGTTTTGAGGATCCAGCTTCAAATTGCAGGTGCCCATCTTACAAGTCTATGCCGAGACTCCAGATGCAAAGTCTAGCACAGTGCGTCAACGTGATAGACTTTTGAGTCAAAAACAGAGAGGTGTGGGGAATTTCTTGGAAGGATGTCTCCTACCGGAAGGAGCTCCACAGGGGCAAGGACTGCCTTGCCCCTCTTGGTGGGGTAGGGCACCTGGCACAGACCCATGACTTCAACAGACTTCCTGAAAAACATCTGAGGCCCTGGGCCTTAGGGACAATGACTTGGAAAAGGGAAACTTACCAAGAGGAAGCCGATCTTAGCCTGGCAGAGAGCAGGTGCAGGTGAGAAGGGTGCTTTCCAACATGTAGCTCTGAGCCAGTGGGGAAAAAAAAAACAACCCCATCTCAGTGGAATCTCCAGATGAAAAGTTTTTACAGCCCAACAAATGTCTTTGCCAAATCAGACCAAATCAAACTGAATTAGAAAAAGCCCAGGTTTAATGGATGCCAGCACTCCCAGGTGGCCTTCCAGGTTCCCCAGGGATAGAGACAGGAAGGAGGACCAGGAAACCACAGAGAGGGGAAAGGAAGACAAGAAAACCATAAAGAGGAAAAAGGAAGACCGGAAAGACCATGTGTTTGTTCTCTGGGGGGCAGTTTAAACAATCTGTGGGAGAGATCTTGAGCATCTCTGAGGAGGGGGTCATTGTTTGGTTGGCTTTCTTGGAGGTGGAGTCTGGACAGAGGCAACTCCCATGGGAAGGACTTGTGATGGAAAGTTTCATCCAAACGCTCAGGTCCTCTGGATCTGCAGTGCATACTTTTAACCACTAAGCTATCTCAGAGTTATCTTGATATAAATTTAATTCTTTATAACTTTCATAATGCTAGAATAGCTCATATTTAGTACACACACAGAGAGAAAGAATCATAATAAACAGTCACCTCAACTCTGGCATCTGTTTCCATCTGGTACAATTAAATGTTCTTAAATCTCCACAATGTCCCAATGGAAGTCAAAATAAGGAATTTCAGAGTTTTATCTAAATCCTGTTTTACATTTTGTTTTCAATTCAATAACCCATCAATTCAGTTTTATCTTCAGTTCATAGTGCCCTTCACACTTTGTTTAGCCCTTAATACTTTAAAATTTATGTGAAATGCATAAATTCTTAAGTTCATTTTCATTTATCTCCAAGATCTACGCCTTTCTCCTTTTACATGTTTCTATCAGCTCTTGCATGTGACAGAGACAATGTCAGCATTAGGTAGAACTCCTCTAACATATTTTTCTTTTTTAACTAATTCTTTTTTCTTTTTTAATTAATTCTTAGGCTTTTTAAATTTTTTATTAATTTTATATACCAACCAGTTTCTCTTCCCCCCTCCTCATCCTAATCGTCCCCTCCCTGCCTCTCCCAGACCTATCCCCAACAATCCACTCCTCTGAAAGGGTAAGGCTTCCCATGGAGAGTCAACAAAGCCTGGCACATTAAGTTGAGGCAGGACCAAGCCCCTCACTCCACATCAAGGCTGAGCAAAGCAACCCACCATAGGGAATGGGTGACATTTTTATACATAAAGCATTAACATTGTTCTTTTTCAATTGAAATATTTTAGTTCATTATATTTTGATAGCGTTTCTCACTTGCCAACTTTTCCTAAATCCTCCCATCTCTCCACCCATACAACTTCATATTTTTTCTCTGCCTGACTATCTATCTATCTATCTATCTATCTATCTATCTATCTATCTATCTATCTATAGCTCTCTATACTTACTCAAAAAAATCTCAAGATAACAAAAAAATCAAAATGAAACAACAACACAAAAAACATGGAGTTTGCTTTGTGTTGGCTAACTACCTCTCGTCATGGGCCCTACCTTAAAGTGTTGTTGATATACCCGGTAACAAGTGACATTCCATTGGAAAAAATAATTTTCCTTTTGCCAGTCGATATCAGTTGCAGAGAGCTTCTTAGTGGTAAAAACCAGGGTCTACTTCCCCCTCTCTATGCTAGGACCCTATTTCCTTAACCTGTGCATGTCTTGTGCCTGCTACCATGGTATTTGTGAGCGCATATGTGCATCAGTCCTGTTGTGTTTGGAAGACATTGTTTTCTTGGAGTCATCCATCACCTCTGACTCTTACAATCTTTCCATCTTCTCTTCTGCATGGATCCCTAAACTATGAGGGAAGGGGTTTGATAAACACATCCCATTTAGGACATTCCATCTGTGCTACATTGTACCAGTAAGTCTTGCAGGTATGTGCTGCTATAGGTTACAGGCTTTGTAGCTGAGTTAAATATTGATGATTACTTGTCTCCCTGACAATGTGCAGAGTATCTTCCATAATCTTATTCCATAGAGGTGAATGAAGTTTCAGTTGAGTGCTTCAAAATCTCTCATTCTCTGCATATTGTCCAGTTGTAAGCTTCTGTGTTAATACCATCTACTGCAAAAAGAAGATTCTTTGATGAGGGTTGAGCAAGGCACCAATCTATGAGTATACCAGCATATCATTAGAAGTCATGTTGTTGTGTTTCTTTAGCACGATAATACTAGAAGGTTTTATCCTAAGACTTAGGACCCATGACCTATCTAGCCTCAGCTTCTTAGTCCTTTTAGCAGTTTCAGGTATGGGTTTCATCTAATGAAGTGGGCCTTAAGTTCAATTTAAAACATGCTTGGTTATTCCCATAACATCTATGCCACATTACAACAGTAGATCATGCAGGTATGTGTTACTGTGGGTTGCAGGTTTTGTAGCCGAATGATATTGATGCTTACCTGTTTCCCCTGGCAATATGCAGAGCCTCTTCCACAACCCTAGTCAATAGAGGTGAAACTCCTAGTTGGGCACCAGCTTGACTTCTCCATGTTTGAAGACATAAGTGTTGTCTTCACAGCAGGGTGGTGGCATCAGGCTATGGACAACAACCACGAGCCTTGGCAAAAGTCTGTGATGTTTGGAGGGTCCAAGGGGACTCAATGATACAGTAAGACATAGCCCATTACTGGCATTGGAGGCTTTACTTAGTGGCATAAGCTGTCTAGTTGGGACACTGTCTCCCCAGTTGTTTTCTGACCCCGTTTGAATTCCTTTCATATATGTATATATTTTAGGGAACTTCCATAGTTGTAGATTTCAATATGCTTTTCCCAGACATCTTTAATGCTAGTTGTCCCTCCCAATATTCATTCCTTTACCCTGTTCTCCTGTCCCCTTCCCAATTTAATCTTCCTTTTCTAGTTCCTCCCCACTTATCTCTTAGTAACACTATATTCTATTCTCCATCTCTTAGTAGATTCTTTCCTCCCATCTGTCTCTTACTAGGTACCTAAGCTCTGTGATTGTTTAGATTGTATCATTCATACCAAAAGCTTAAAAGCTAACAACCACATATAAGAGAGAAAAAATCCACTATTTGTCTTTGGGGGTATTACAAATCCCTTCCATATCCCTTTTCTATCTGCCTCCCTTTCTTCTTTGTCTTCATCCTCTCTGTGTATATTAGATACCTTCATCCCCTCTTATTGTCTTGTTTCTACTTTCTTGGCCTGCACACACACACACACACACACACACTCACACACACTCACACACAACTTTAAAACTAAAACTAATTTCGTGTATGAGAAACATCATTCTATTTCTCTTCCTGGATATGCTTTTTTCACTTAGCATAATACTCTCCAGCTTCACCCATTTTCATACAAATGTCAGAACCTCATTGTCAATACCTAAATGAAATTCTATGAAATTAAGTACCATTTTTGTTCATCCTACTGTAGATATTTCTAGACTGGTTTTATATCTTGGTTATTGTGAGGACTGCAGCAGGAGATTTGCAACTATTTATAGAGTATGTTGACTTATATTCTTTCCGGGATATACCCAGATGATGAAACTCAGTCATATGGGTTTATTTTTATTGTTTGAGAAAACTTCACACTGATTTATGATGATATACATCAGTTTACTCCCCCCAACAATGTATAACGATCTCCTTTCTCACATTTTTGTGTGGTTTTATTCAATATTTGCTTGCATCTTTAAACAAAATTTCAACCATATGGAAATGTTGCAGGTGTAACACAAGAGACCCCTGCACAGCCTTTTCCCAGATCCACAAGTTGTTTACATTTTGCTCCATTTGCCTCAGCAGCTGACATCTAAATCATATTAGAGTAAAAGACATTGTGTTCCTCATTCCTAAATTTATCAGTGTCTGCTTCCTAAGGGAAAAGAAATTATCTTACATAATATAATCAAAATCTAAATATGTTAAGGTCATTGTCTCATCTTAAACACTGCCAGGAAACAGAATAGGATGTTGTGCTCAGTGTTCCATGTTTGTAGCAGAGGATTCTGGTAGATCAGTGGAAGAACTGACCCTTTAGACCTCTTTATTCCAAAAGGAAGACAAGTGTTTATTTAGTACACTGTAAGGAATGAAGCAGGCACAGTAATAAGGAAAATAAAATGGGACATATGACCGTGGGCTACAGGAGTCTTCATGCTGAAGAAGACTTCAGTCATTGAGATGAGTCATTCTGTATGCATTCCATTCATGGACAGATATGTCAGTACCATGAACATGAGGGGTGGATCTGTGACATCAGGTTGCAGCTAATTATGTTGACCTTACCATTCTGGTGTCCCGTGATTCTGCCAGATAGAACTATGAGTTTTGTGGGGTGTAGGGAGGGGTTCTCTTTTGTAACAGGCTTGTATTAAGAACCTGTTCTGTTCCTGGTCTCCTTCCTGTCACACATGTCACAGCTCCAATGCTTCCCTTTCCGCTCTGAAAAGATCCTTGCTTCTTTTCACCAACCTCGCTGGTGACCTTGTTACTGTGTCTTTTCAGAGAAGAAAGAGCACCAGAGTCAGAAGAGACTTTCCTTCCCTTAACTCATTATCTCCCATTCTTCCACCTGATCAAGATCATTGTTCTAAAGCAGCCAGCTTCCAAGGAGTGACCGATTGCCCAATACGAACATCCATCCCTTTAGAAAACCTGCAATGTTCATCTCTAATTTTCTCCATGACCCAAATAATCACTCTTGCTTTTCTCTTGATCATAGCTCATCTATCTTCCCTGGCAAAATTGTACCTTATTCTTCCTTTCATTTTGTGTTTTCTCGGACTTACAGGAAAGCTAAAGTACAGTGGCCTTTTCTAACCACTCAAGAGTAAGTTGCAAATACAGGACTCTCAAATGTTTCAGTTTTCCATACAAGCAAATACATTCTTCGCTGTGAACACAAAGTACTCTCCCAAACCAAGGAATGCGCACTGTAATTCCTGTAATGAACACATATAAACATCATCTCCTAACCAAGGTTTCCAGAGTGTGATCATCTGAATCTTAATCACAAAGGAGTCAAATTCAGTATTATTCAGAATCAAGGTTTACATTTACTATTTTCTTCTCTTGTCAATCTCTCTCAGTCTGGAAAAAGTTTCCTTGTGTGTGTGTTTTGTTTGTTTCTTTTTTTTTTCATCACATGAAAACTTCCAAAGATTGCATTCAGTGATTGTCTTAATAACCTTAAATTTTAGATTTTCTGGAATTTTCTCATGGTTATGTTTGTAGTTGTTGTTGTTGTTGATAAGGCAGAAATGATATTTCATTGTTCAACTATTCTTTTTCTCTTTGTTTGTTTATTGTTTTCTGTACTTGGAATGAAATTCAAGTCCTTGAGCATGCTAGGCCAGTGTTCTACCATTGAACTATACCCTCAGTCTTGCTTTTTTCTTTTTAAAAAAAATTGAAAAAATATTTTTTAATATAATATATTCTGATTGTGGTTTCCCATTTCCCATCCTCCAGCTCCTCAAACATTCTCCCCACTTCCTTACCAATCCAAATCCACACTCTTTTTTTTCTCTTTCTTTCATTAGGATAAAAATAGGCATCTAAAAAAGTCAGCCTCACTTTTCTGAGACAGAGCCTTAATATATGGCTTCCAGTTTGCCGTGCTCTTGCTTCAGCTGTCCCTGTGTTAGAAAGACAAGAACATACTAATTTGCCGGCCTCTGAATGAACCTACCTCCGATGATATTCGATCAATTTATTGAAAGCGTATAAACCAAGACTCTTTTTTTAGCCACTCATTTGTCATTTTAGGTTGATAACCATTTTGTACTTCATCGCTATTTTATTACTCATTTGCCAGGTTATTATATATTTGTAATTTGCTATTTTATTCAGTGATATATAACTATTTTATTATCTATGCTAGCATTCAAATTATCCCAAATTTGCTCCAGGTGGTGCCCTTTAATTTATCCTTAGTTCAGAACTGACGAGTCTTCGTTACCATAATCAAATGAGGAATACAAATCAAAATCACAGTAGAGTATCACCTCTTTGCCTATTTTCAAAAATAATTTTAAAATAGATGTATAGAAATTAAAACCCTTGTACATTATGGATAGAAAGGTAAAACAGCAAGACATTGTTCCAAAAAATTTTTAAATCCTCACTAGCCTTGACAAAAGCCAGGAGGATTGGAGTAGAACAGTATCTTCTGCACATGACAGGACCACCATGCTCATGCACTCCCAGCAGCTGTGGTTGCCTGCGTAGGGACTGCATAAGATCAGGCCAGGCGGCATTTTACCACAGGTTGAAGGGGTTCATAAGTCCCTTTCTCTGCGGAGATATGAACAGTTGATGGTTTCTAGTGCAGGGAGAATCAGTTTTCTCACCAACCATACCCTATTGGATAGCCCTACACCCAGAAGTGTATTCACATCACAAAGTTGGAGCCGATAGGATGAAAAACAAAAACAAAAGAAGACACAAGTAGGGGGAATAAGGAGGTGGGAAAGATCTGGGGGGCAACTAAGTGGGGGGTTTGGGAGGTAAATATACCCCGTACCCAGAAGTTTATGGACAGCACAAATTGGATCCAATAGGTATTACTTTTTTTAAAAAAATGTGTTTCAGTTTATAATAGAACTGCTATGTGATCCAGCATTTCTTCTTATGGGCCTACCAGAGGATCTTGAAAAGATGGTAACAACATTATTGACAATAGCCAAGATATGAAAATGTTCTAGAAGTTTCTAAACAGGTTAATAAATAAAGAAAACGTTATCTGTATGTACAATAGAGCAGATGGGAAGAAGTGGAGAAAAACTGATGCTCCCTCCACTGGCATATAGCTCTGATTATACATGATGAGTATATTCTAAATACCTATGAACAGTATCCTGCGTTAGCAAACAATACAATGCTATATTGAGTCCTAAAAAGTGTGTCAAGTGTACAAACCACATTAAAGAACAGAGAATCCTTAATCTGTGAGAATGAGCATACCAAACTGCTGATTGACTAGAAGGGACTAGTTTCCTCTCTCCTTACTTTTCAACTCTTATCTTTCTCTCTCTCTCTCTCTCTCTCTCTCTCTCTCTCTCTCTCTCTCTCTCTCTCTCTTTCTCTTTGAAACAAAATGTCAATATATCCTTTTATTAATTCCCCAAACTATTTACTTACCCCTAGTATTTATGAAGCAAATTGATAGGCAGTAGATGAGATGAAGTAAAAGACTCTTTTTACTTGGAAGGGTATTTAGATGATATCATTTGATATACACTAATAAAGGATATCTATATACAAATACTTTCCATATAAGACTGAATAATGGAATTACTAAAAAAATAGCATAATGTTAATAATGACTTTAAGCACTTGCTATTCACAGAAGACTGGAGTAAAAATAGCATGCATTTAACTATTCACCAAAACCCATGTGAGGAATAGGTTCAGAAGATTGAATGCTTTATGAAGCTTACATATTGGGAAAATTAGAGGGTCATAATTGGGATACAGACTTATATGATTCAGAAACATTTCCAGTTCTTCACCATGGCATTCAAAAGATGGAAACATCCCGTCTTAGATCAGGAGACACTCCATGAAGCAGATGGCATGTGAGATTGACTTTTAGGAACCACTCAGGCTTTGAAATCAGAAAACTCTTTTAGCAATAAAATGAGTCAAAGTATGTAAAAGGAAAGCCCTGAGGTGTGTTAAGGGGATGCACAAGAGGGAAAAAGACCAAAAGATTAAAAAAAAATGTCAAGAGAGGTAGGAGACTATAAATGGTTCTCAATCTCAGGCTACTAAGTCTATATTTGACAAAGAAGGGACAAAGTCTAGTTTAAGCAGACCTCTACTTCTGTCCACACCTCCCTCAGATGCTCAGCAGAATGATATCAGTTAGGGCCTGACCAGCTCTGGTGGTTTAAAAAAGAAATGGAAGTTACTAAATCTGGGGAGTGGGAAGGGAATCCATTCAAGTAGATTGGGAAGTGGAATGAAGAACAGGGATGAAGTTCTGACACCCCCCCCAAAAAAAGAAAATATGAATGACCAAGGAGAGAGTAATCATGCAGAAATGAAGAGCATTTTAACAAGACAAACTAATTGTAATAATAGAATACTAAGTACCTGTAGTTGGGGGATTTCTTTTGGACATCTAGGAGGAAAGGCAAGTGATTTGCTCTATAATTACAACAATTTACTTATAAGGAAGATAGAAATCAATGCATGGAACCTACTGAGTAAGAATGTAAAACTTAAATAGTGCATGCTACATAGTAGGAAATTGTCTTAAATGGCTGGGAATACGTATTTCTAAGCTCATGAAGATCTTGATCATGAAGTTTCTGGCAGATGGCAGGACCCTCAAATGGAGGGGTTTCTGGAAAACAGAATAAGGCCAACTTGATATAGCCAGCCCAAACCCTCATAACCCAACTACACAACCACCCTCTTCCATCACAAAATATGGATTACAGAAGGTAGCCTCTGGCCAGCACTTCCGTCTAACAAATAACAGTCATTGATTTCCTAGCCCAGGACCTTGTCATTCCTGTTTCTACAGGAACTCTGCAAACATCAAGGTGTGTGACAGAAAAGTCTTTCATTCATGCGGTGCTGGCTCTTCCCATCCCCCATTGTTACCCAGGATGCACATGAAGCTTGAATTCCCTGAGGTTTAAGAACGTGCATAACTAAGTTAGAGGAGTAGTAGACACAGCCATGTCTGCCTGCTGCCCTTTGGACATCATTGTTGCTTTCACAGTTCCAGACAAAGAACACGGTCAAACAGGTGCTTTAGGTTTTCAGCATTGCCAGTCTTTTCTTCAGACAAATATAGAAGTGTGGAGCACAAGACCATATGTGGTAGTGTAGGTAGGATTGGAAGGGATAGACCATGAAAATGAGTGAGGCTGCTGAAAATAAGTTTAATTTATGATGCTTCTTTATATAAATATATATATTTTATACATGAAGTCACATGTGCGTGTGTGTATATGTATGTATGTATATATACATACATATATATATATATATTGATCATGTCTACTTCCTATTAACTCCCTCCAACTCATCTCAGAACCCACTCACCACACCCCTCCCAATTTCATGTCTTCTTTTTATTTTTTAAATCCTAATGAGTCCAAATAGTGCTACCTATGTGCACATGGATTTACAGGCCATTTACTGCAGCATGAACAAAACCTACCTGAGACCACACTCATGCAAAAGAACTGAAGTTCTCTCTTTACCCCTCCAAGCCATAAAATGTCAATAACTCCTCATCTAGGAGCAGGGCCTTGTGAACCACTATGCCATCCACATTTGGAATTTTGACTGGCTGAATCTTGTGTAGGTCTCGTGTAGGCAACCATAGTTGCTGCTAGTTTATGAGGGCATCAGCCCTATCACATCTAGAAGACACTGTTTTACCACAGTCTTCCCCAAATTATGCCTTCTACAACCTTTCTACTACCTTTTCTGTGATGTTCCCCAAGCATTCAGAGGAAAACGGTATGATATAGATGTTACACTTCAGGCTGAGCACTCTGCTGTAGTAGGAGGCCACTGTTGAAGAAGGCCACTTGTTGGTTCCCGGCTGCCTGGCTAGCTTAGACCAGAAATAATCACACAGAAACTGTATTAATTAAATCACTGCTTGGCCCATTAGTTCTAGCTTCTTATTGGATAACTCTTATATTAATTTAATCCATTTCTATTCATCACTATATCATCATGTGACTGTGGCTTACCAGGTAAAGTTCCCATCCTCTATCTCCAGTGGCTCCATGGCTTCTTTCTGACTCTGCCCTTCTTTATCCCAGCATTCAGCCTAGCTTTCCCTGCCTACCTAAGTTCTGCCTTTATATAGGTCCAAAGCAGTTTCTTTGTTCATTGATGGTAAGCATAGCACACAGAGGGGACTCGCATATCACCTCCCCTTTTCTGTTTAAATATAAAAGAAAGGCTTTAACTTTAGCACAGTAAAATTACATATAACAAAACAGGTATCAAGCAAGAATTATAGTCACAATATTTATATCTAAATATAACTATAAATTCTTCAACTTCATCAAAGACTCCAGAAGGATATAATATTACCTAAGTGAACAGGAGGTGCATTGTAAGCAACTGCCAAAACTCTAGAATTGACAGAGATATCTCGCTGCCTGAACAGTCAACCAAAGTTCTTCTATACCATTGGGGTATACATCTTCAGCCTACCAGCCCATAATATCCAGCAGACTTTTTCATAAAGCAGGAAATTTGAAAGACAGTTCCGCCTATATTGGCAGTTTGTCAGTCATTTTCTTCTGTGTCCTGCAGAATGTCTAGCAGACTCTTTCATAAAGCAGGAACCTTGAAGGATCATCTCACCTTTAGGCAAGTTTACCAGCCATTTCTCTGTGGGACCTGCATGTCCAGTTCATCAAGCAGTGAAGGCTAGAGCATCCTCTTGCTCAAATGGCTAACCAACTCCTTAAGGAGCATCTTCAGTGTTCATCATCTTCTTGAAGTAGCTTGGTGCTGCCAGGAGCAGATGTGTCTCACTGTCATGAAAAGTCTTAAGTTCTTAAACTTAAGGTCTCTGAAAGATTTGAAGAATATGTACCTAACTGAATTATATATCTAGAGAACCTAACTAACATGATTATAAGCTTGATTATTACAGATGATTATCTATTAATCTATATTTCTTAATTATACATTACATTTTTAAATGAGCTGCACACATAATGCCTTAACCAAGATCAGAAATACATATACGCAGTATAACAAAATTGACCTTAAATTTTCATCAGTAAGCCAAGATTCATACCAATGCAAATCTCTATAGCATGTCCCCCTTTAAATGTAAGTAAACATTTATAGACAGTATTTGGGAATATGGGCATAGTTCTGTCCAAACTTCTTCCTACTGTTTATTGGGTGAAATAATTTTTGAGGGGTGTTCAGGGCAATCTTTCAGGAGGTCTTGGTCCGTCAAACCACATTAGCCTGGAATAAATCCAAAGCTTCTCATCCTCTGTGGAAACAGAAGAAGGATCTCTTTTCCAAAGCAACATATCCTTAGATCCATATTTTGAAATCAAGATACCTTTAAAGTGTATTTGTTGATTTAGCTTAGCAATCCTCAGAATCAAATGTCTCTCTGCAGTCAAAAATTCAAAGAAAACACAGTAATATACACAATCCAGATTTTCTGTGAATTTTCCATTTTTACATGGTTTATTTTTCTTTACTCATTTTAATTTATGACTTCTGTTCTCTGTCTCTTTAGAGACATTACCTTTTTTAAAACAATTTACTTCTTTTTATAACTTTTGTTCTCTCTCCTAAACCTACATACATTTACACTGTGACCCATTTAGATATCTTTTTTCCAAATGGATTTGTCTTTATTGCATATCTGTAATTCTTTACTGCCAAGGAGTGCTTCTTAAAATGCTAAGCACTTCTTAAAAACTTAAGCTATACCATTACTAGGGTATATATGGTACTGTCTGTTTGCCCCACCCAGTTCATCATGGAGGAGCTGCTTGCACCTCTGAGCTGCACACACTGTCCTACTTCCAGGCACAGAACCAATCCACATTGTCACCAAGCAAGTCACAGCATGCTGCTCACAAACCCCATACAAATGCCCAGTCTTCTGAAAGAGCCAGAGTTCACACTGGCAGTACATCCCAGAAAGCCTGCATTTCAAAACGTGTGGCTTTTATCTGCTGCTTCGGAGTCAGGAAAACCTATCTTAAAGGAGCTGCAGCATGCTGCCAGCAAACAGCAAAAAGCTGTGTTAAACTCTTTATTTTTGTGTCTAGAATTCCTTTTCAAGCCCTCTCGGGTTTTAAGTGGATTTTAGACAACCATGTTGGTGCCAATTTGTATTAGGAGGCCACTGTAGGAGAAGGCCACTTGTTGGTCTCAGCCACCCAGAACCAAAATAATCACACAGAAACTGTATTAATTAAATCACTGCTTAGCCCATTAGCTCTAGCTTCTTATTGGCTAACTCTTATATTAATTTAACCCAATTCTATTCATCTGTATACTGCCATGTGGCTGTGGCTTATCAGGTAAAGTTCCCAGCATCTATCTCCGATGGCTCCATGACTTCTCTTTGACTCTGCCCTTCTTTCTCCCAGCATTCAGCCTAGCTTTCCCTGTCTACCTGAGTTCTGCCTTTATATAGATCCAAGCAGTTTCTTTATTCATTAATGGTAATCACAGCACACAGAGGGGACTCCTGCATTACTCTGTCATCACTTTTTTCCTGTAATTTGATTAGTTATGAGCCTTTATTAATTGTATGATTTTTCTTGCTCACATTTTAATTGAAGGTGATGTTATTACTTTCTTTCTCACACAGGCATGAATAATAAGGTTTTCATTTCCCCCCTCAAATCTTATAATGCTTACATGAACTTAATCAAATAGTTGGAGAAACTTTTGCAGGACATTACCAAGTTCCTCCTGCTTTTGCTGGTCTCTACACAGATTCTCCCATAGCTCCCAGATGAAAATCAATTATGTGACCATTTTTAAGTCTAAAAACAGGTTACAATCCCATCACTGAGAATGACAAGATTCTCTTAATGTCTACTAGCAGTTCCCTGACCCAGCTTACATCTGTGCAACTGGAAGAACTCCTTGGACATTGATTTCCAAGCTTGGATTAATGGAAAGGTTCTAAGTCAGGTATATTATATGGAAGCTTATCCAAAGATTACTTTAGTATGGGAACAGGTTCTTTAGACAGGTTTGATAATAGTCAGTACTTTATGAGAAAGATTGAGAATGTGTACATGTGGGACTTAATGCTGTCCCTAGAAAGATATTTGTTTATCAGGGTCTGCTTCAAACCTAATAAATAACCTGAATTTGATGTTGAACTATGAGAGACAGGATTATCTAGTCATTGTGACCCTTAAGTTGAGCTGAAGTTGTATTGTAGAATGACAAAATTTCTGGGAAGAAAAATCACTAACAGGCGACACTTACTTTGAAGATAATGATACTCTGAGCCCTGTAGATCAGGCCTGCTGTTTTCTTTTAATTTCCCATGTATTGAACTATTGGATTTATAGTAAAAATACAATGTCTCCTAGTGTTGCTCATTACTTTTCATTGTCCAGAGCATCTCTTCAGCAGTCCTGCCTTTACGATAGAATATTGGGATTTAACCAAAACTGTTGAAGTGAAAGAAACCACTAGTAAGAGCATATAAAGGGCATGGCCTTCAGTCATGAGACAATGCAGAGAAACTGGGCATTCCAGAAATGGACAATTGAGCCCCTTGACTTTTGAGCCTGCAAAGATTTCCTAAATGCTGAAGGAGAAATGTAGTCTGTGTTTCTTTCAGGTCCTATCAGTTTCACCACCAAGTGACAAGAAAACAGGTAAGTTAATCAATAATCAGGCAGGTGCTTTGTGAAGAGAGAGTGGAGTCACAGGTGTGTGTCCTATCACTTACCTCCATCAACCTAAGAACTGTCTAAACAAAGTGAATCTGAACTTGATCTATATCAGAGATCTAGGAATTCAGCATAACTTATTGTGTGTTTCCAAGAAGTTCTACAGACCCTGAGAGTTCACGTAGCAGGCAGAATGAAAGTCAATAAGCCTGTTATAGGAGCCCCTCGGTAAGAAAATTAGGAGGACATCAACAGCAACAGAGAACCTTTTATGTTAGTCACTTTTTGACACTATGACAAAACATCAAAAGCAGGGTTAGTAGTATAATGTAAAGTAGAAGAGCTTTATTTGGCCAGCCTTAGAGATTTCAGTACATGGTTGGCTGGCTCCATTACTTTGAGGTTTAAGATGAGATAGAACACAGCAGCAACAAGCACATTCTGAAACACGTAGGTGATTGCCTCAAGTTGGCTGGAAAGCAGAGAACGACAGAAAGGGTTTCAAGATAAGGCGCATCCTTCAAAGCATATTCCCAAGAACCTACTTCCTCCAAAGAGGTGTAATTCCCAAAAGACCCATTCAGTGAGGACTTCATCCAGGTACTAACCCTCTAATGGTTCCAGTACCTTTATGATTCAGTCACTTCTTTTTTTTTATTAAATTATAAAAGTTTCCGTTTCAGCCCCTCCTCCCAACACCCTCCCACTCCCCCCACTCCCTCTCCTCCTCCCTCTCCATCCCCTAGAGCAGTCAGGGTTTCCTGTCCTGTGGGAAGTTCAAGTTCCTCCCCCCTCCCTCCAGGTCCAGGGAAGGTGAGAGTCCAAACAGACTGGATCGCCAAAATCCAGTATATGCAGAGGAAGCAAGTCCCAGTGTCATTGTCAATGGCTTAATAGAACCACTGTAAATGGAGATTATACTTGCATTTTCTGGCCACCCAGACCCAAATAATCATACAAAACTATATTAATTACAACACTATTTGGCCAATGGCTTAGGCATATTCCTAGCTAGCTGTTACATCTTAAATTAACCCATTTCTATTAATCTATGTATCACCATGATGCTCTGACCTACTGGTAAAGTTTTGCTGTCTTTCTCCTTCAGCAGCCACATGGTGTCTGACCTCCACCTTCTTTCTCCCTGCTTTCAGTTTAGTTTTCCCACCTACCTCTATTCTGCCCCACCATAGGTCAATCCAGCTTCTTTATTAACCAATGGTAATAAAACATATTCACAGCATACAGAGGGGAATCCCACATCAAGCCACCATCTGGGGTTCAAGTCTTTAACATGAGCCTTTATAGGACACTTCATATCTAAACCACACAACAGACCACCCCTTGTCTCCAAAAAATCATAATGTATCAGTTATCATAATGGATAATACATTTAATCTCAACGCTTTTGGCATTTCTCAAAATTTCAAATTCAAAGTCTCCTCTGAAACCCAAGGCAAGCACCGAGTTAACTGTGAGTTTCTATAAAATAAAGTAAAATCAAATATAAACATAAACAGTTATGCCAGCACAGAGGAGAGGGTGCCTGAACTGGCCTTGGCCCATAACCATACTGACGAATATTTTGCATGTCACCACAGAACCTTCATATGGCGATGGATGGAGATAGAGACAGAGACACATATTGGAACACTGGACTTAACTCCCTAGGTCCAAATGAGAAACAGAGGGAGGGAGATCGTGAGCAAAGAAAGCAAAATCAGAGGGGGCCTTCATCCGACGATGGATGGAGATAGAGACGGAGACCCACATTGGAGCACTGGAAGTCAGGACCACGAAGGGTGCGTTCACCCACTGATACAAGGGGACTGATCGAATGAGAGCTCACCAAGGCCAGCAGGACTGGGACTGAACAAGCATGTGATCAAACCGGATTCTCTGAATGTGGCTGACATGGGGGCTGACTGAGCCCCCGAGGTCCAAATGAAGACTGAGAAGCCATTGACAATGGCACTGGGTCTTGGTTCGTCTGCATGGACTGGCTTGTTGGGATCCTGGCCTGTTTGGATGCTCACCTTCCTGGACCCGGAGGGAGGGGGGAGGAACTTGGATTCCCCACAGGACAGGAAACTCTGACTGCTCTTGGGAATGGTGAGGGAGGAGGAGAGGGAGTGGGGGGAGCGGGAGGGTATTGGGAGGAGGGGAGGAAGTGGAAAGAGTGTTTTCAGAAACTTGAATAAACAACAACAAAAAAAAACAAAAAACAAAAAAAACAAAAAAACATAAACAGTTACACTCGGTAAGTATCATCATTCCAAAAATGAGGAATAAGTCAAAGAAAAGACATGAGACAAACACAAGACCAAAGCCCATGAAAACAAACTTTAAATGTTTGTTCTATGTCTGGAATCAGGAGAACCTGGTAGTATAACGTGAGCTATACTAGGTCCTAGCTACTTACAAACTACATGGCCTCTCTCTTAAACTGGCTCCTCTCGCTGCCTATGGTTTTTCTTTGTAGATGTTTCATAGTCTCGGAAATTTTTTGTCCCTGTGTCCATTGTGGCTTAAATTTTGCCCTCTCAGCTTCATGCATCACCTTCTCTAGAAGCTACCCACAGAGAATCCAAACTACTATGTATTGGCTGAATTTCAGGATTTCCTTTTAAATCACTGAAGAAACCTCCATGACCCTGTAACTACAGTACTCCACATGCCTGCAGAATCAGCACTGCATGGACAATGGTAAGTTCTGCCTCCAGCTTGAACTTGAACCACAGTTGGGGTGACCTCCATGTGACAGTGTGGCGGAGTACAGTGAACTGAATTCTGATGAAACAACATTCCAGTAAACCCCAAGAAGGAGGATGTCTTAACAGCCCTTTCTTCTAAAAGAAAAAAATCTTTACATTTTCACACAGAACCCTGTAGTGTGTAAGGTCTTGGCAATTCCTGCAATACCTTCAAGACATCTTTCTTATTGTCTCAGTGCAATGTATTTTTATCTCTTCCTTTCTTTTCTTTCTTACCTTTTCACCTGTGAAGGGATGAATATTCTTCAAAAGCACACCCCTTGCTTCCTCCAAGTAGATTTCACCTTAAACAAGCTATGAATTCAACAATGGATCAATACATTCATGAATATGGGGAAACAGGAGACAGTGGTCAATTATGCCAAAGATGATCTTCAGAAGGGATGACTTCAAAAATCAGTTCATCATAGGGGAGAAACATCTAGATAGTTTTATCAATTGAGAAATGGTACGTGGAGAAGACCAAAGAGTTAGAAGAACATTCAGCCCCATAATAGATACTCCCTGCTTTAAGCAATGGAAATACATGTAGGAAATGATGACTCTAAAATGCTGGGGCTAAATGTTTTTTTATATTTCTATGTTTTATGAAACATAGATAGTTTCTTCGAAATGGGTCATAAAATATTGAAACTATATAACCATTTTATTCACTCATTTATCTAATCATCTAGGATTTCACTTGACTGTTTACCTGGCTCCATACTAGCCACAGAAATCATGAGGCAGAGCAAAACTGATGAGTCCTGGCCAAAATAGTTTGCCACTGAAATTAATATAACTGTCAGCATTAAGTAATATTTAAAAGAATGTCTTGTTAGTTATTATTTCTCACCAACTTCTAGTTAATCCTACACCCTCCCAAGCTCTCTTTATAAACTAGAGGAAAACCTTCTATTTCAGAAGTGTTAACCAGTATTGGAATTGTCTGTCAGTCAATGTCATACCAAGTGTTTCCTAGCAAACCCGTGGTGTTAATTGAAATGGAGTGCTGGTAACCTTCCCAGGTACTTCCTATAATTATCAGATATATTAGCAGTGGTGTCAAAAGAGAAAGAATTCTTAACTAGAAAGAGCAATCATTCCATTGAAAATTTATTAGTGGAAAAAAATTAAAGATCTTGACAACATAGGCTTTCAGAAACATGACTACAGAATATCAAAGTCAGAGATCATGATAATTTCTAGATCATCCCATTATCCTGATGCCTAAGAAGAACTAGGTCTTGATAGACACAATCCAAGACCTAGGGTAAATGACCAGTGAGCAGAAAAGAGGTAAACCTTATGTTGGAAGCAGGATGTGCTACATTTAGATCTTCCTTCAGTGTTGCTAGTGATCATAGCACCAAGCCTTTCATCCTACCCTTTACCATATTCATGAAGGAATTGACTTAGGATTACTGAAAGAAGATCCTTCTGTGCAACCTACTAAGAAATTTTCCAAGACAAAAATCACATGTGGTAATATTTTACCCCATTCCACCAAGTCTCACAAGTTTAAAGAAATTCTACATACATCCTTAAGTCTAGACTCTACATTGAGTTGGAAAGGAAACTACTAATTTTGGAGTATGACACTGAACGTTTTGAATTGTCCAAAGAGATGTCACAGTATTGGACTATAAAGGGGAAAAAACAGACCTGGATGACTTAATTCACTAACTTGATGGGTCTTATTGGATTATAAATTGGCTTGTTTTTGTTTCAGAGTTTTCTATTAACCTCCCAAGTTACATAACTAGACAGCACCACATTTTTTGTAGTTAAAATGGTCAAATATCAGCAATTCTACACAGTTCAATCTAGTAGGTATCCTGAGAAACCATCTCACAGTCAGGGAAGTGCAATATATCTAGAGAAAATTATAGCTGTTGGAGTCAGAGTAGACAGATATGGTGCAGAGGATATATTACAAAAGAAGATAAACCTTTCCGATGGAAAAAGACTATGTTACACTGACGTCTTCCTCCAGTGTAGTCTTTTGGATATATCACCCTCTACAGATAGATTGGAGAAAAGAGAAAGAAGACAAAGAAGGGGACAAGGAAGAAAAAAGAAGAGTAAGAGGCATAAGAGGAAGGGAAGAGGAGAAAGAGAGGTAACGGCAGGAAAGGAAGAGTGCTATAACAATTTAGGTGTTGTCCATGTTTTTATTAGTTACATTAGCTCTATGTGATGGATTTCATCATGACACTTCCACACACATCTATAATATAATTCTATCATTTCCCCATGACTCTCTCTTGTTTCTCTACCTCTTTTGAAGTCCTTTGCCTTTTAAAATAACTCAATGAGTTTCAGTTGAGTTGCTTATGAACATGTGGGTGAAGGCTTGTTTACAAGAACATGAGCATTTTCCCTGTGGCTACATCATCATCACTAAAGAAAATGCCTCTCATGGGGCTGGAGACAAAACACCATGATTAAGAGCACTGGCTGCTCTTCCAGAAGACTAAGGTTAGGTTCCCAGCATCCATGAAGAAATCCACAACCATCTTTAACTTTAGTTCCAGGGAACCGGATACTTTCTTCTGGCTTCTAGGGGCATCAAGCACACTAGTGGTCTACAGATATACATATAGGCAAAACACCTACACACCCAAAATAATAATAAACATAACTTTAAAAAAAGAATGTCTCTTTCTCACACATCCCAATCATTAACTATATGAATTTAATGGAAGGGTGGGGCTCTATGATAAAACATCAAGCCTACACAAATCTTTTATGTAAATAATCAGAGCTGCTGTGAGTTTAATGTAGCTTTAGCACCTAATATTTAATTCCTTTAGCACACAGTAACAAGATTTTATTTTCTGTATCCAATAACGTGAAGTTCCAAGTAGAAAAATGCTAGTACACTTTAAAAGTCTCCGTCTAAAGCATGTTGGTTTTAAATTCTTAGGGTACAAAATGGTTTCAGCATCACTCAATGAAGGAAGAAGGGAAAAGGCAGCACCAGACTTTCTATCCCTTTTTTTTTCCAGGAAAGCAAAGCCTAAACCCTTCCTTCCTCTACTAAGAAATCTATTGTGCCTTGCTAGCCAAAGCTATGCCGTGTGGGCATATAAATGAGAAAGATACTGAGCTGTTGCGAATTTCACAACAGCAATGGTGAGCCTCTCAGAAGCACATCCCAGTGTTCAGTGTCTAGCTCCGTGACTTTCAGGAACTGTTAGAGTGAGGGAGTTGTGCCCTGGGTTTGACTAATTTCTTTGTTACTGCTGAAAGGCATCTGCCTTCTGCTTCCTGCCTCCCTGCATCTCTTTACAGGGAATGCTACAGGTCCCCAGTGGGGTCCAGATCCCTCTCTTCTTTAACATTTACAGAGACAGAGCACCCTGGTGGGCCAATTCAACAATCTTGTTCTGTGAGTTATTCTTAAAGACACAGCCTATAGCCTACTCCTGCAGGCCTCGGTGGTTTTGCAAACACTTAATTACATCTTTTAAATGTCTTTCTGTTTACAACAACTAGCACGGTTTTTGCTTCCTGAAACAGGGCTCTTGCTGGTGCTACTGGTTTGTCACAGGTAGTCAGGTGGAAAGCAAGCTCTATGGGGCCTCAGCCTCTGCCCAGACTTGTCAAGAAAAAAACTAACAAGAACTAATTTCTTCAGCTTCCCTGAGCCTGCATAAGCAAACACATATTTACCTCCCGTGTACAGCTTTAGTCACACAGATCTGAACCTTTGTAAGTGGCCACGCTTGTGACATTATTGCTCTCCTGAAGAAACAACACTTATTGTACATCGTAAGGTTTCAGAGTCCTTTAGTTTTCTTTCCATTGAATAAAATGGTTTCAGGAATCATACTGTGATGCATGAAGACATCTCAGAATATTCAGTTTTCAGGATTTATAATCATTTTGGGGGGCTCTTAATCTACACAAACAGTGTGTTTGGAATTTATGTTTCCCCTCTCATAGTCGCCTTTGATTGGTAGAGACTGCAGAGGCAGAAAGACATACAGACTCTTTTCTGCGGCCGCACTTTGACTAGTGTCAGACATGTATGGGCCATGATACAAGGACTTGAGTCTCAAGTCACAAGAACAGAATCTTATCTTTGAGGTGAAGAGATGTGTGCACCTGCCACTGTGTGCCCAGAACCTGGCACAACTGAGACATCATAGATGGCTGTCAAATCATCTCTGAATTCATTAATGTACACAAACGCATCAGCAAGCGCACACACATAGCTGCCCTTGTTCTTTAGTCATCAAAGCAAGTCAGGGAAGCTGTCTTCGCTCCTCTCAATCTGGATGTTACCCTTCGTTCTAGATAGTTTGACTAGTGGAACTGCTGAGTTAAACTCTGCATTCACCAACTTACAGAAATCCATCAGTTTTTTCTACAGGAAAGGAAGTAAAGATACCAGCTATGAAAGTGGGCTAATACATTTTTGTAGGTTCAGATCAGATCCCTGTAGCTTTGCAGAATGTACTGCACCAAGTTCTTTTACACTGTGGCCTTCTGGGTACTATCTTTTAGAGTTTACTGGAGAAAAAGGGGGAGAAGAAGGGAAAAGGAAGAAGAGAAGAAGGACAAGAAGGAACATACATGCTCAGTGGTGAAAGGGCTTGAGAAAGGCACTTGTCTCTAAGCCCAATGACTTGATTTGGGTTTGCACAACCAACAGAGTGGAAGGAGAAAACTGATTCCTGCCAAGTGTCCTCTGCCCTTTGCATGTAGGCCAAATGCATGTATACAGTTACACACACCGAATAGATAAACAAATAATGTAGAAAATAAAGAAGAAACGCACATGGTTTTCTCTAAATTGCCTCTGAATAAAAGTGTAACTGCACCAAAGGAAGCAACACTATGACTTAGCTAGGATTCATTGCTGGCCAAGGTTGATGCCTTACCTTAGTGGTAAAGTCTTAAATCCCATTTCTAACACAACAATGTATTATGTTACATGAAGCATCAGCAGATTAAGAGGTGAGTCATCAAGGCGATTATCCAAGTTGACAACCATAGCCAATCCTTAAAACAGTACTAAAATTATGAAATGGACAAAATCACAGTATTTAAGAATGTAGACTTGAATTAGATGTGCTTTAGAAGTCAATGGGCGGATTATGTATATTTGTGCTCATGCATACAGGTGTGGTATTTTAGGAGAAACGGGTTGCCAAGGAACATGTTTAAATGATTATAGATATTCTCTAAATACCTTTATTATGTAGTAGTCCTTCTTAGTTATTTTCCTCATTGCTGTGATAAAATACCCAACAGAAGCAACTTAAAGCGGGGGGGGGGGGTCCTGCTCTAGCTCAGGCTTTGATACAACACAGTTTACTATGACAGAGAGAACACATTAGTTGAGAAAGGACTCCATGATAGTGAGAGCATCTGGAAGTACCCTCACAGACATACTCAAAGGTGTGTTTCATTAATACTCCAAGCAAGTTGGTGTTCAAAATTAACCAGTACTTGGTCTAATACACAAACGGTTCCAATATTACACATTTATGAGGATGAAGAACCCATGTGCAGCTTAACTAGGTGATTTTGACCCATCACATTCCATACAAATATGGTATAGTCACCCCAAAGTTTGATTAGCATTGGTAGATCATCTTTCAAGATGTCAGTCACAAAATTGACAGATACCTTAGTTGTTTGAAAAATCTTGACATAAAATGTTAGCTCCTTACCAATTCCTGGTAGCCTCACAGCAAGAAGAATTCCAGGGCCTGGGAGAAAGTGAGCAGGAATCTACAGTGCTTCCTATTACTTGTTTCTGGCAACACACTATAAAACTTTCATTTTCTCCTACTCATTAAAAGTGATTCATCAAGTCCAAACCACACTCCAGGAGGGAAACAAGACTTATGATCATAAGTGGACACTTGTGATCATCACTGAGCCACAGTTGTAATTTACTAGTCCCTCCCCAACAGCAAATATCTTCATCTATATAACTATCTCTATATATGACTATTTTTAAAATACTGAGTCAGACTTGTTAGCCTATACCTGTAATCCCAGCACTGTAGAGGCAGAGGCAGGATTATTGCTGCTAAGTTTAAAGCTAGCCTACACTGCACAGTGAGTTCCAGGCCAAGAAGAAATACAAAGTTCTATATAATGTAAAAGTCCCCATATTTTGAAAGAAAGCATACAAAGTTCAGTAAATAATTAATGTCTTCCAAAGAATGTACCAAGCCCTGATTGTTTTACAAATGATTTTAAAAAAATAAATATTTCATAAATCAGTATACCAATTTTCTACAATCTGTTCTAGATAGTGGAATACACTCCCCTTTCATTCTTTGAATCTTTCTTACCTTAATACCAAATTCATATAGAAATATTGTAAGTGAGGAAAAATGAAAGAACAATTCATCAAATATATACATACATGGATATATTCACGAAGTACTTACAAAGAATTATTGTGTTTGATACTATAATAGAAGATAAATGATACTGTATATTTGTTTAAACCTTAGAAGTGTATGGCACAATGCAGCCTAATACAGCAATGTTCTTTACTTAGTAATAGCACACTATAGTAATGCAGGAGTTGATGGTAGAGGAATCTCTGCCATCTGCTCAGTGTGTGAAATGAAAGCCTCTCCACAAATACAGCTTACTAACTTTCAAAACGATATGATCAGCCAATAGATTTCTATGGACATTTGCTAAAATCTAACATTTCTTCATAGTTTAAAACTCTTAGGTTATATGAAGAGTTCTTTGATTCATTTGTATTTTTTTCATGGTATTTTTAAGTTGCTATTTTTGTTGTTGCTTCATTTAAACTAGAATTGGCAGATACAAAGGAAAATATAAAGCAAAAATAACAATATGATAATGATGATGATGGCTAACATTTTGTATGTTGCTATGTTCCAAATATTATTCTGGATTCTATACATAAAATTGACTCACACAAACTCACAAGTAGAGCTGAGTATGTAGATCAGGGATAAAGTACCCTCCTATCTTGAGCAAGGTCTTGTTTTCTACCAATAGATACACAAACAAAAGCTATGTGCTCAGTGTCACAGGCATCCGATGAGATACATACTACAGTTATCACAAGACAGTAGATACTGAGACACTAAGATACTGAGAATGTATGTATCTATGGAGGGGAATCACCTGGAAAATGATAGGTACAAGACTGAAGGTCAGCAATCTAGGGTAAGACCCCATGAACTTCATCTCTATTATACACTGCCAAGACTGGAAATTAGCAATAAAATATTTTATATGAAGAAACAATGAAATGTTGCACCCACTATTTGTTTGATAAGACCCCCTCTGATGATGGATGCTATAAAATAATCCCACACCAGCTCAGAATTGAGTATAATAAAGGGTTATTTATTTAGGGGTAGAGTCACAGATCACAGTCCTCTGTATGAATGTGGAACAGGAACAGAATTCAGAAGTCTGGAGAGAGAGCAAGCACATGCTTTACATCAGCATTTATAGTATGAGGCCAGATCCAAGTGGGCTAGTATCTTAAAGACTATTGACTGAAGAAGTTCCCACAGCAACCTCCCCCTTTTGTTTAAATAAAAGAGTTCTAAACCTAATACAACACTATATGCAATAAGAACAAAATATCAAGTATAAAAATTAGAATTATAACCATCATAAATAATATCAACCAAGAAACATATGCTAAATGCTTCAATAATCATTCTATCCTAAGGAGTCTAAGTCTTATATTAGAAATGTCTTGGCTAAATCATAAGAGGAAAGTAACTATGACTATCTAATATTCAACTCTATCAAAGGCCTGAGAAGGGATACACTATTACTTGTGTAGGCAGGAAGTGTAATCAAGCATTTCCAAAATGTGCAGTAGATGACAGAAAAAAAAAACTGGCTACCTGGGTAATCACCCAAAATCTCATTTGCAACATTGAAGCAACCAACTGGCTAAGGCCTAGAGTAAATGACAGACCATTTTCAGAGGCAGGAAATTTGAAGATCTGTTCTGCTTTGTAATGGCAAAGTCCATTAGTTGCTTTCTTCTGTGTCCTGCAGAATGTCTGACAGACTCTTTCATGAAGCAGGAACCTCAAAGGATGTCTCACCTTTAGGCAAGTTCAACAGTCATTTTTCTGTGGGTTCTGCATGTCCAGTTCATATAGCATAACAGTAAGCAGTCCATAACGAGAGCAGTGTCTAGTCCAAATGGTTAACGAATTCCATAAAGAGCCTCTTTGATACCCATCTTCCTCCTGAAGTAAATTGATGCTGCCAGGAGCATATGTGTCTCATTGTCATGAAAAGTTCTAAGTTTTTAAAATGACATATTCTGCAGTTCCTTGAAGTGGTTGAAGATTACCTATGTATGCAGAATATAATCTCCATGTATCTAAAGAACCTGATTAGTCTAACTGTAAGTATGACAAACATGGGTAACTATAGATTTATAATACTTAATACACATATAGCTTAAAGACTAAGACTTCATATTAGAATATAAAACAATCTTTAAGAAACAGTGCAGCAAATGAGGACAATGACCTCAAAATGTAAACAATATATAAGTATCTTGATCAAAGGTATAAATGTATAGTGCATTATGATAAATATATCCTAAAATTGTATCAATATACAAAATGTCTTAAGCAGAGGTAGAAGCATGCATGCATACAATATGACAAAATAACTTTGCCTTGGTGTACAAATAGTATAAACAGAAATAAGAGTACACTCAATATAATTTGAATTTGTATTAATATATAAGAACCTATACCAATGTCAATTGCCTATAAATAATAGCTCACAAATATTCACTCTATTACTCACTATTATTATTAGTGTGAGTAAGCTTCAGCCAGTTCAGAATATTTGAGTCAGGGCTTGACCATAATCCTAAATTTTATTTAGGTCCCCATAAGATTATCAGCACCCCAGTCAGCAGGAAGTAGCCTAGAAAACTAAGCTCACTTTCCCAAAAATGGATTATGGATGTTTGTCTTTGTTTAGAGTGTTGGTTACAAGCTATCATGGATAATGATCAGGAAAAAAAACTAAACAAAGGAGATTAGATTCAGAGTTCTTGTTTTGAAAGGAAAAAAGGGGGGAAGGACTGTGGGACAGTAGTCTTCTACCATGTAAAGATTTGTCACTTATATTGGTTTAATAAAATGCTGGTTGGCCAGTAGCCAGGCAGGAAACATAGGCAGGGCGATCAGAATAAGAGAATTCTAGGAAGAGAAAAGGCTTAGTCTGCAGTTGTCACCCAGGTACAGAGGATGCAAGATGAGAATGCCTCACTGATAAAAGGTACCAAGCCATGTGGTTAACACAGACAAGAATTATGGGTTAATGTAAAATGTAAGAGTTAGTTAATAAGCTCTGTGGTGGTGGCACACACACTTAAACCCAGCACTCGGGAGGCAGAGGCAAGCGGATCTCTGTGAGTTCGAAGTCAGCCTGATCTACAAGAGCTAGTTCCAGGACAGGCTTCAAAGCCACAGAGAAACCCTGTCTCGAAAAACCAAAGGAAAAAAAAGAGTTAGTTAAAAAAAGAGTTAGTTAATAAGAATCCTGAGCTAATAGGCAACCAGATTATAATTAATGTAGACCTATGTGTGTTTCTTGGGGATTAAACAGCTGCGGGAATCTCTGACAACACTCCTCTTGAAATCTGAATGGTGACTTTTCCACTTCCTTGCACTCTCTACCTTTATCAGCGTGAACTCTAGGACCCCTCCAAGAATGACAACAGTCTTTCCCAGTCAGCAGGAATTTCCATTTTAAGCATCTGTTGTGTGCATTCACTGAAACTCATGAAAGCTATTGTCCTCAAGACACTAAATACAGCAGTCATAAATATGATATTAAATATAGCAGTCATAAATATGGAGCAACACTTCTGATTGTTTATCCCTGCTACTGTGTCCTCACACACATAAGGATGTTCACAATGAGAAAGTGATACTCTGGGAATACCTAAACAGCACCCTGAACCAGTTGACTTCCTATCCTAACTGTGAGTGCTTGCAAGTTCTTTGGTTCATGTACAATGTTCCATTCAAATTCCCATCCTCAGCTGTCTACAGATATACTTCAGTCTTTCTTTTTTTCCCCTTTTTAAAATATTCATCTCACCCAGCACTTGACATGACTTTTCAGTTTCTAGAAGGTGAGACTACCTCATATGGTTTTGCTATCCCTCTCTGACATAGAAATATCTCTCTCTCTCTCTCTCTCTCTCTCTCTCTCTCTCTCTCTCTCTCTCTCTCTGTCTCTCTCTGTCTCTCTGTCTCTCTGTCTCTCTCTCTCTCTCTCTGTGTGTGTGTGTGTGTGTGTGTGAGAGAGTGTGTGTCTGTCTGTCCGTCTGTCTGTGTCTTCTCTTCCCCCCTCTCCAAGACAGAGATACTCCCATCCTGACCTAGATAACTCTCCTTGAAGCCAGCAGAACATCCCAGAACAAGGTCCTTATTTTTAACATGTTTTAGAGGAAAAAGTAAAAGTTTCAATGGATGGAAGTGAGGGGTAATGTTCACTTCAAAGGATACAAGATATAGTAAATAAAAATTTCCTGCCATTTGTGTCATGAATAAAATCATTATTACCCACCTAACCATTTAGTAGGATAGAGAACTCAGACTTTTATGTCAGAAACAGGTGACTAGTACTGCCAAAATTTGTTTAAAAGTAACATTCCAGCCCAGAACTACACTTTCTAGACCCTATTCCTCTAAATGTAAGCCCATAAATTGTTCCTGCCAAGAGGATATGTGCAGAAATGTCATGGTGCCACTTCCAAACCACCATGGGGAAGATTTTCATTGTTGCCTTTTTCTTGTCTTCACCTGCAGGCAGACTGTGAAGCTCTGGAAATAGCAGAGCCATCTGATGCAAGATCCTCAAACTGTGACTTGGAGGAGAGCCTCTTGACAATCAGGAACATACAATTGTATTTTAAAGGAGCCAAAAATAATCTCTCATGATGTTAAGTCATGAGATTTTTATAAATTATTACTTTAACAACTGTTAATACTTGTGCTGCTTGTCTTGAAATTTTAATTTTTAGTTTGTTCATAGCCTCTTGGCAAAGTAAAGGTGCCAAAAACAGATCTACCACACCAAATAGAGGGTTGATATAAGTGTGTATACTGGTTAGTTTTTGTCAACGTAACAAGTTTAATTAACTGCCTGCAAAGATAGAATCTCAAATTCCTCAATTTCTTTCATCACATTGCCCAACGTTCATGTCTATATTTTCTTTATTGTTAGTTAATGTGCTAGCACAGCCACTGTGTGTGTTTCCATCTGTATGGAGGTGACCCATATATATTTAAACATAAAAGGTAACTGAAACAAGCTAGAGCAAGTCAGTAAACCACATTCTTCCATGGCTTCTGCCTCAGTTCCTGCCTCCAGGTTCCTGCTTGTGTTCCAGCCCTGACTTCCCTCGATACTGAATGATGACACAGAAATTCATGCCAAGTAGACCCTCTTATCCACGTTTGTTTGGCTTTGACATTTATCACAGCAACACAAAACAAATTAGAATAGAGTGCTGAGAAAATATAAAGTTCTCGGCGTTCTAAAATATACTACATCTTCAGAAACTTTTATTTTAAATGTCCATTCAACTAGAAGACCACCTGGAATGTGTGAGGCAAATTTATAAAGATGAGAGAATCGAAATAATAGTATCTACTTTGAAAATCTCTGATTTTTTTCTCTATCCTCCTACCACAACATCTGATCTCCTGCTGCTGCTACTACAAGATGTTGCCTTTGGAAAGTCATGGTGGTTGTCCCCTAAAAAAAATTATGCTTATTAAACTGTCTTCAATAGTCCAATTAGTTCTATTAACAAATCAAGTTGATTGATTCTGTCTCAGAAATACCTTTACCATTGACCATTTGGTTTCCCCACCAAAATTTGAGATCAATTTCTTTTGTCTTCACCTACAGATTTTGATGTATAAAATGGGCTTGAAGAACACAAAGGAAGAAACACCACAGCATATTCTAAGAAAGAGTTCCTGAACCAGGGGTCCATGAAATAACCGAAAAGGGAAGGAACTTCAAAGTTGTAACACAGTCTCTTATTTAGTGACTTTGACTTTTCTTATACTGACTATTGTTAGTCGTGTTTTGCCTGGTTTCTCACTTTTCTTGTATTTTTACTGCTTCAAAAACATTCTCCCATACCAATAAGTATGAAGCCCAACATGCCTTATGTGGGCTAAAGTATTCTGTTATATTGGACTTGATTAGACATTCTTGGTATACATATCAGTTTCTGATTCTCTACTGCTATCTGCAGTGCCTATTCTTCCTCTGTCAAGTTTTATTCATATTTTCTAATCCAGGTCAAATGTTACCTCTTGTCCAAAACCAATCTCCAGGCACTCCTCATCTCTATAGTGATGGTTAATACCCTTTGTTACCTGCATTTGCAACAGTCTGTGATTACTGTCTGCATAATACTGACCTCTTTGAGAAAATAATTGGATTACTGTCTCTCTAGAAGTACTGGAAGACTTTGTCTCTGTATTTCTAGTGCTAGCCCCAGCACCTGACACTGAAATAATGAATGTGATATTTTTTATTGAGACAAGTCACTCTGTTTCAAAGGCTTTTGCAAAATCACAAGATGAAACACAAAAACTCAGGAAATGGCAAGGCAAGCAGCTCAGCAAAAATCTCTTGAACAAACATTTCTTCAACTGGAAAAATTATTAATGACAATTATTTTAAGCTTCTGGAGATGTCCCAGAGTATTTCCAATCATTTTTTTCATCAAACTCTCTGAAAGCTTTAAAAAGGATAAATTTGGGGGGAAACAGAAAACTGAGACATTTTACATAGGTACAGACCCACCCCTGTACCGCCCCTCTCCTACCCTACTCAATATTTCAGAAGAGCTATTGCAGGTGGAAATGACAACTGGGGAACAAGAGATTTCTTCTCCATCAGTTCATTTCTGCAAAAGACCTCTTCAAGTAGAGCAAAAGTCATGCATGTCCCCCACTCAACTCCTACACTGCAGGAAATTTCTCATAGGCAAGTTAATGGAGAGCAAGCTCAATCCTTCCCACCGTCACTTCCTACTCCCATACAATAAGTTCTGTGATGCATGATTAATAAAATAATTGGGATCCAACCTAAAGATATGAAAAGCAAAACAGCCAGCCACTAGCTCTAACCTCAATCTCAGTCTGAAATGGCAATCCTGCCTCTAGGAATCTCAGAATGAGATTGTATGTTAAGAGCTGTTTCCTCCCATTTTATAATCCTCTCTATGGCTGGGATTAAAGGTGTGTATCACTATCATTAAAGGCATGCACCGCTCTGTTTCTATAGCAACTACTGTGGCTACTGGGATTAAAGGTGCATGTTATTACGGCTACTGAGATTAAAGGTGTGTGTTATCATAACCTGGTCTGTAAGACTGACCAGTGAAGCTGTTTTACTCTCAGATCTTCGAGCATCCTTTATTTATTAAAATACAATTGAAATGTCACTACAGTTCTGCCTGGATATAATCACAAATTTTGCAAGTCAATAATTAACAACTGGTTAATAAAACACAAATTATGCTGATCACAGCGCATTCCCTAAGAAGAGGGGCCTAAGGAAAAGCCATTTTAAAAGTCTGATCAGGAGTTAGTAAAGGACTCATATCATTGGATTAGTAGCCTTTCTCAGATTAGTCCAAATAAGTCACTAAGCAAAACATAAACTCTTAACAAGCAGAGTTAGTATCTAGAGTTTCTACTATATAAATCTAAAATATTTCAGTATAAAATTATGAGGCATGGTCTTCTCTCCCATCACATGAGGACTACATATTCTGAGCTGATTGAAATATAGGGACCTCTATCTTTGGTGATGAGAATGATATTTCTGGAGCTTCCCCTCCAGGTTAGGACCCTACACCTGCTTTGATGTCATAACAATTTCTAGAGTATCATAGTCCTGCACACCTTCCCCAGGTAACACTGCCCATTCTCACTGTGACCCAAGTTTCTTCAACCTAAGAGCCACCTATATATTCCTATGAGCTTCCCCAAAACTTCTAAGGATCTATATCAAGACTCTTCTAGGTTTACCTAACCCTGTCTGAGCTAGAGTTATCTTTGATAACTATTCACACATCATCCATCAAATGTACTGAAATTGAACCACAAGCACTATTCAGCTGGTTTATAACCTGAACAGATGCAGTAACTTAAAACATAGATTCACATATCTACTCAATAAAAGTAGGATAGATATCCATATGAGAAAAACTACCAGTAACCCAACTCCAGATGTCTGGAAAAAAACATGTGCAAAAGCACAAACAATATGAATAACTAAGACCATGTATCTCCTCCAAAAATTAGTACTCCCATACTAATGTGCCCTAATAAAATAAGCTTAAATGACATAGAGGAAATGACTTCAAACCAATAATTATAAATATGTTCAAGGAACTCAAAGAAGATATGAATAAATGCTGGAATAAAACACACAGTTGAATGAAATAAAGAAAACAAGTCAATATATAAAAATAGAATTCAATAAAGATGTAGAATTTCTGAAGAGTTAAACTGAAAAAAAAAACTTGAACTGAAAATTTTAGTACATAAAATTAAAAAGTACACAATGGAAAACCTCACCAAAATAACATGTCAAGTAGAAAAAAGAAGAATATCAAGAGTTGAAGACAAAGTAAAGGAATGGAATTACCCTACTGAAAACATTCAATCTGAAAAAAAAAGAAATAAAGCCATGAGTGGAACATGCAGAAACTCTGTGACATTATAAAAAAGATCACTCCTAAGAACCATTGTTCTAGAAGAAGGAATAAAGTAAGTCAAATGCACAGAAAATACTTTCTAAAAAAAAGTTCCACAGAAGAAAATTTCCACCCTGCCCAACCACAAACCACACCGACCTGAAGACAAGGTAGGCTGCCCTGTGAACACATCAACTGAGCCGGCCAATAAAACAGGCAATACCATCAATACCCTCTCTGAAAATCCAGAGAGGAAGCAGAAACCAAGGAACAAAACACCCACCTAACAAAGACAAACCCAGAAACCAGCAGCTAGACCTATAATGACCACAAACCCAGCCTAGATGGCAGCATAAGAGCACAATCAATGACAGCCAGGACAGTATGTCTCCACTGGAGCCCAGCTATCCCACCACAACAGGCCCTTAATACACCAACATAGCTGAAGAACAAGAAAAAGATGTCAAAACCACCTACATGAAGATGATAGGGGTCCTTAAAAAGGAAATGAATCAATCGTTTAAAGAAAGTCAAGAAAAAACAAAATAAAGTGTAAGGAAACAAATGAAATTGTTCAAGACATGAAAATAGAAATATAAGCAATAAAGAAAACACAAACTGAGTGAATCCTTGAAATAAAACATTTAGGAATTTGAACAGGAACTACAGAGGTAAGCTTCACCAACAGAGTACAAGAGATGGAAGAGATAGATCAAACATTGAAGATATGATGACCCAGAAAATAAATATTTTCAACAAAATTCTAAAGAAAAATTTTCTAGTCTAAATAAGATGGTACAAGATAATATAAAGGTACCAGAAGCATATAGAACAGCAAATAAATTAGATCATAAAAGAAATTTTCCTCACCACAAAACACTAAACATAAAGAACACAGAAAGGAAAACAAAAGGAACAAAGGAAAAAAGACCAAATGACTTATTAAAACTTATTAGAATTACATCTTATTAGATGTAATAATTACATCTTATTAGATTAGTATTTATTTGAATTATAACTGACTTCTCAATGCAGACTGTGAAACCCAGAATGGCCTGGACAGATGTGCTGCATACGAGACCACAGATGCAAGCCTACATACACTACAATGCCAGCAAAACTCTCAATCATCATAGGTGGAGAAAATACATTCCATGATAAAGTAAAATTCAAACAATATCTATCTACTAACCCAGTCCTACAGAAAGTACTAGATTGAAAACTCCAACATGAGGATGTTAGCAACACCCATGAAAATACAGGAAATAATCTCACACATGCAAAACCAAAAGAAAGAATAGCATGCGCGTGTGCATGCTCACACACACATACACACACATGCAACAAAAACAACAACAAAATAACAGGAATCAACTATTACTGATCCTTGATACTTCTCAATATCAATACTCTAAATTCCCCAATAAAAAGACATAGACTAATGGGTAAAATGTTAGAAAAAGATATTCTGAAAATGAATCTAAGAAGCAAGCCCATTTTAATATCTAACAAAACAGACTTCAAAAAGAAAAAAAAAACAAAACTAAACAAAAGAGGAAAGGATACTTCATACTCATCAAATGAAAATTCCAAGATGAAATTTCAATTCTGATTATCTATGCCCCAAACACAAGTGAACTCACCTTTGGAAAAGAAACTCTATTATAACTTAAATCACACACTGACCCTCACACTGATGGTGGGAGACTTCACTACCCCACTCTCACCAGAGGACAGGACATCCAGACAAAACCTAAATCGGGAAACACTAGAGTTAACAGAAATTATAAATAAAACGAACCTAACAAATATTTACAGAACATTTCACCCAAACACAAAAGAAAATAACTTCTCAGCATCTCATGGAATCTTCTCTAAAATTGACTACATACCTGGTCACAAAGCAATTCTCCACAGAGACAAGAAAACTGAAATAACCCCTGAATCCTATCAGACCAGCATGAATTAAATCTGGAGTGATCTCATACTTTGGACTTAACAACATACCTGAAAAACTCTAGAATAAAAAGGAAGCAAGTGCAGCCAAGGGGAGTAGATGACAAAAAAATAATTAAATTGGGAGCTGAAATCAATAAAATAGAAACAAAAAGAATAATATACAGAATCAATGAAACAAAAAGAGTTGGTTTTTTGAAAAAAATCAACAAGATAGACAAACCCTAACACAAACTAACTAAAAGACTGAGAGAGACTGTCTAAATAAACAAAATCAGAACCAAAAGCAGGGACATAACAACGGATGAGAAATCCAGAGAATCAGAAAGACGTGTGTTAAAGCCTGTAATCCTCCAAACTGGAAAATCTAAAAGAAAAAAATGGGTAATTTTTTTGATGGGCATTACCAACAAAATTAAATGAGAAACAGATAAGCAGTTTAGATAGGCCTGTAACCCCGAAGGAAAGAGATGTAGTGATTAAAAATCTCCCAACCAAAAAAGAATCTCAAAGCCAAATGGCTTTCTGAAGAATTCTACCAGACTTTCAAAGAAGAGTTAATGCCAATTATTATTACTCCACAAAATAGAAACAGAAGTAACATTACCCAATTCATTTTATGAGTCCACAGTTACCCTGATACCCAAACCACATAAAGACTCAACAAAGAAAGAGAATTACAGACCAAATTCCTTTATGAACACAGATACAAAAACATTCAGCAAAATACTTGCAAACAAAATTCAAGAATACATCAAAAAACCATCCACCATGATCAAGTAATGATCAGAGATGCAGGGATGGTTCAATATAATAAAATCAATAAATGTAATCCACAATATAAACAAACTGAAAGAAAAAACACATGGTCAGCTTAATAGATGCAGAAAAGGCATTTGACAAAATCCAACAGCAGTTCATGATAAAAGTTATGGAGAGATTAGGCATATAAGAAACATATCTAAACATAATAAAGGCAATTTTCAGAGAGCCTATAGCCAACATAAAATTAAATAGGGAAAAAAATCAAAGCAATTCCACTAAAATCAGGAATAAGACATGGCTGTCCGTTCTCCAGATCCATTCAATGTAGTATATAAAATTTTAGCTAGAGAAATAAGACAACTAAAGGATATCAAGGAGATGTAAATTAAAAAGGAAGAAATAAAAGTATTGTTATTTGCAGATGATATGATTATATACATCTATGACCATAAAATTTCACCAGGGAACTGCTACAGCTGATAAACACTTTCAACAAAGTGTCTGGATACAAGATTAACTCAAAAAATCAGTAGCTCTCATATACACAAATAGCAAATGGACTGAGAAAGAATTCATGGAAAAAACTTTTTACAATAACCTCAAGAAATATTAAATACCTTGTGGTAACTCTAACAAAGCAAGTGAAAGACACGCATAACAAAAACTTCAAATCTTTGAAGAAAGAAATTAAAGAAGCTATCAGAAGATGTAAAGAGCTCCCATACTCATGGATTGACAGGATTACATAGTAAAAATGGCCATCCTACCAAAAGTAATCTGAGATTTAATGCAATTTCCATCAAAATTACAAAGCAATTTTTCACAGAACATGAAAGGATAATTCTCAACTTCATATGGAAAAACAAAAATCCCAGGATAGTAAAAAAAAAATAGTGAAAAATAAAAGAACTGCTGGAGGTATCAACATCTTGATTTCAGGTAATACTGAAAAGCTATAGTAACTAAAAATAGCATGGTACTGCTATAAAAACATATACGTTGACCAATGGAATCAAATTGAAGATCAAGACATAAATCCACACACCTATTGACACCTGAGTTTTTTATAAATAAGCCAGAAACACAAATTAGAAGAAAGAAATTATCTTAAACAAATTGTGCTGTTCAAACTGGAGATCTGCATATAGAAGAATGTAAATAGATCTGTATTTATCACCCTTTACAAAACTCAAATCCAGCTAGATCAAAGACCTCAACATAGAATCAGATACACTGAACCTGATACATGGCAAAGTGGGGAAGAGCCTTGGATGAATTGACACAGGAGACAGCTTCCCGAACAGAAGGCCAATAGTTCAGGCACTAAGATCAATGATTAGTAAATGGGATCTCATGAAACTGAAAAGCTTCTGTAAGGCAAAGGACACCCTCAATAGGACAAAACAGCAGCCTACATAATGGGAATATTTATATACAGTCTACATCCAATAGAATACTAATACCAAAATGTATAAGAACTCAAGAAATCAGGCATCAAGAAGCAAATAATCCAATTTCAAAAATGGTGTACAGATCTAAACAGAGAATTATCAGAAGAATCTTTAAAGAAAATCACTTAAAGAAATGCTCAACATCCTTAGCCATCAGGAAAATGAAAATCAAAACTACTTTGAGATTTCATCTTATACCTTACAGTCAAAATAACTAAGATCAGTAACACAGTGACAACTCATGTTAGCAAGGATGTAGAGCAAGTGGAATACTCCTCCATTGCTGGTGGGAGTGAAAACTTATACAACCGCTATGGAAATCAATATGGAATTGATCTACCTCAAGATCCAGCTATACCATTTTCAGCATGTACCCAAAGGACACTCCATCCTACAACAAAGATACTTGTTCAACAATGTTCATAGTGGCTTTATTCATATTATCCAGAAACTGAAAATGACATAGATGTCCCTCGACAGAAGAATCTGTGGAAAAAAATTACATAATAAAATTTTCAGCCAAATGTGTGGAACTAGAAAAAAATCATCCTGAGCCAGGTAACCCAGACCCAGAAAGACACATATGGTATATATTCACTCATAAGTGGATATTAGCTGTTAAGTAAATGATAACCAAGCTACAGCTCACAGACTCAGAGAGACTAGGTAAAGACGAAGGCTCTAGAGGAGAATCTGTGGATCTCCTTGGGAAGGGGAAATAGAATAGATTTTACAGGAGTCCTGGGGGTAGGTGAGGACAGAAGCAGGAAGATCAGATGAGGAACAAGACGGGATGAAGGGAGACAGCACAGGGAGAGCTGGCTGGAACTTGGGGACGGTCATTGGGGAGGGTAATGTGGAAATCTAGTGCAGTAGAAATTTCCTGGAATCAGGTGGGGTGATCCTAGTGGCTACTCCTAGTAATAGGGGATACATAGTCTGGACTGGCTATCTTCTATAGCCAGACAAGGCTCACAGTGGTAGGAATGGGTTGCATTTGGTTGAGCTGTTGGCTGAGAGAGTCCCATGGAGATCCTGAAACAAAATAAGTTGATCCTAGGACAAAGGGTTGCTCTCCACAAACTAACAAAAGGGGCCTGTTGCCAAGGACAACATCCACACAGTTCATTGACCATGGAAAGGTCAAGTTGGTGCCTGCCAGGAGCCTTCAGCCCTGTTTTCTAGTCTCTGGTATGGGAGGGTACTCTGCTGGCTACTGAAACAGAAATGTGGACACTCCCACAAAACCTTCGACCTATAATCTAGCCTGCCTTCAAAATGTGCTGGGGCAATGATAGCACAGAACTTGTGGGAGTGGCCCAGCCAATATCTGATTTAACTTGAGGCCCACTTCCTTGGTCAGAGCCTATGGCTGACACTGCTTGAATAGCCATAAACTAAACACTGGATAGGCCAGAGCATATAGAACCAAACATGACTGGTTTTTTAAAAAATTTTTTTTCAAAGTTTATTAAATTATAAAAGTTTCCATTTCCGCCCCTCCTCCCAACACCCTCCCACTCCCCTCACTCCCCCTCCTCCTCCCTCTCCATCCCTAAGAGCAGTCAGGGCTTCCTGCCCGTGGGAAGTTGAAGTTCCTCCCCCCTCCCTCCAGGTCCAGGAAGGTAAGTATCCAAACAGACTGGATCCCAAAAATCCAGTATATGCAGAGGAAACAAGTCCCAGTGTCATTGTCAATGGCTTTTCAGAAAGACTCTGGGCCAGCCACGTTCAGAGAATCCGGCTACATTCAGAGAATCTGGTTGGATCACGTGCTCGTTTAGTCCCAGTCCAACTGGCCTTGGTGAACTCTCATTAGATCAGTCCCCTTGTATCAGTGGGTGATCGGACCCCTCGTGGTCCTGATTTCGTTTTTCATGTTCTTCCTCCTTCTGCTCCTCATTTGGACCATGGGGGGCTCAGTCCGGTGCTCCAATGTGGGTCTCCGTCTGTATTGCCATCCATCGTCGGATGAAGGTTCCCTCTGGTCTTGCCTTCTTTGCTCACGTTCTCTTTCCTTCTGCTTCTCGTTTGGACCTAGGGAGTTAAGTCCAGTGTTCCAATGTGAGTCTCTGTCTCAATCTCCATCCATCGCCAGATGAAGGTTCTATGGTGATAAGCAAAATATTCATCAGTATGGTTATGGGCCAAGGCCGGTTCAGGCACCCTCTCCTCTGTCCAGAGAACAATCTGGGGATCTCTCCTTGGACTTGGGATCCCATTTATAATCAAGTCTCTTGTAAACCCTAAAATGACTCCCTTAGTTGAGATATATACTTCCTTGTTCCCATATCCATCCTTCCTCCCTCCCCCCCATCCCAATCCCCCGAGCTTTCCCCATTCCTCCTCTACTCCCTTCTCTCTAACCCTCTCCTCTTCCAACAACCCCCCCACCCCCCCATGCACCCGAGGTTACCTGGGACTCTTGTCTATTTCCAATCTCCAGGAGGATAACTACATGGTTTTCTTCAGGTTCACCTTCTTATTTAGCTTCTCTAGGATCACGAATAATAGGCTCCAAGCCCTTTAATTATGGCTAGAATCCACTAATGAGTGAATACATACCATATTCCTCTTTTTGGGTCTGGCTTACCTCACTCAGTAAAGTGTTTTCTATGTCCATCCATTTGCATGCAAAATTCAAGATGTCATTGTTTTTTACCGCTGAGTAAAACTCTAATGTATATATGTTCCACACCTTCTTTAACCATTCTTCTATTGAGGGGCACCTAGGTTGTTTCCAGTTTCTGGCTATTACAAATAGTGCTGCTATAAACATAGTTGAACAAATGCTTTTGTGGTATGTTAGGGCATCTCTTGGGTATATTCCCAAGAGTGGAATTGCTGGGTCTTGAGGGAGGTTGACTCCCAGTTTCCTGAGAAACTGCCACACTGATTTCCACAGTGGCTGCACAAGTTTGCATTCCCACCAACAATGGATGAGAGTTCCCCTCTCTCCATATCCTCTCCAGCATAGGCTATCATTGGTGTTTTTGACTTTAGCTAATCTGACCGGTGTAAAATAGTTTCTCATAGTTGTTTTGATTTGCATTTCCCTGATCGCTAAGGATGTTGAACATGACCTTAAGTGTCTTTTGGCCATTCGAAATTCTTCTGTTGAGAATTCTCTGTTCAGATCAGCACCCCATTTTTTAATTGGGTTAATTAGAGTTTTATTGTCTAGTTTCTGGAGTTCTTTGTATATTTTGGAGATCAGGCCTTTATCTGATGAGGGGTTAAAATTATTTCTAATGATATTCTGTTATACTCATAGATTGGTGCCTTATCCAGTAGCCATCAGAGAAGCTTTGGCAGCAATGGGAGTAAATGCAAAAAGCCACAGTCAGACACTATGCAGAAAGAGAGTCTAAATTGGAGGTTTCTACTGGGTTCCTCCCCCTGAAGTTCAGAAAATCCCAAAGAAGAGGGTGCAGAAAGATTGTACAAATCAGAGGGGATGGAGAACACCAGAAGAACACAGTCCACTGAATCAGCTAGGCAGGGTGCATTTGGATTCACAGAGATGGAAGTGCACACACAGGGCTGGCAGGAGTCTATACCACGTCCTGTGCATGTAATTGTGGCTATTTGCTTGGTGCCTCTGTGGGACTCCTAACTGTGGGAGTGGGTTTGTCTTTGACTCTTTTGCCTGTGCTTGGAACTCTTTTCCTCCTTCGGGTTGCTGTGCCCAGCCTCAGTGTGAGGGCTTTTGCCTTGTCTTACTGTATCTTGTTTTGACTGAACTGATGACAGTTCAGGTTTGACTGTCATCTCTTAGAGGCCTGCTCTTTTCTGAACAGAGGCAGAGGCATGGATCTAGGGAATAGAGGAGCTGGGGGCCAGCTGAGAGAAGTAGAAGGAGGGAAATATATGGTCAGGATGTATTGTATGGGAGAGCAATCTACTTTCAGTTTTTAAAAAAGGAAGAAAAAAATTTCCAGGAGCACAGGAAAGAGGTGTCTATTAAGGGGCAAGAAGCATGCAGAGTACCAAACAGACAGAAATAGAAAATAAACTCCTCGCATCATTTAATGATCAAAATGCTAAATTACAGAACAAGGAAAAGATATTGAAAACTATGAGAGAGAGAGAGAAACAGAGAGAGAGAGACAGAAACAGAGAGAGACAGAGACAGAGACAGAGAGAGAGAGAGGGAGAGAGAGAGAGAGAGAGAGACCCAAGTCATATGACGGGACCCAAGCCACATCAGATTAATACTTGGCTTTCAGTTGAGACTTTAAAAGCCAAAAGGAGTTGGATCTATGTTGTACAAGTTCTGAAAGATCACAGATACCAGACCATACTAAACCAAAGCAAAACTATCATCTTTTGTCAATAACTCAATATTAATGGACTCAATTTCCTATTAAAGAGACAGAGACTAAGTGGATTAGATGGATTAGAAAACAAGAACCATATGTTTTGCTTACTCCAAGAATTACATCTCCATTAACAATAGATATCACCTCAGAGTAGAAGGATGGGAAAAGGTATACCAAGCAATGGAACAAAGAAGCCATATCTATACTAAAATTTGCCAAAATAAAATTCAAACCAATATAGTAAGAAGAAGTAAAGAGGGACACTTCATAATTATGAAAGGAAAAACCCACGAAGATGATATTAGAATTTTAAACACATATTCATTAAACATAGATATACTCAATTTCATAAAACAAATACCATTAAAATCTAAAACCACCAATTAATTCCAACACAGTGACGGGGAGTGTCTTATTACGCTGCTCTCACCAATAGACAAGCCAATAAGGCAAAAACTAAGCAGAAAATCATTGAAGTTAAATGATACCATAAAACAGATGAACCCAACAGATATCTACAGAGCACTCCACTCAAACATTGAAAAATACACTTTCTTTTCAGCATCCCATGGAAATTTCTTCAAAACTGACCATGTATTAGAACACAAAGCAAGTCTCAACAAATATAGAAACACAGGCATCATATCCTGCATTTTACCTAAGTACAGCGAAATAAAACTAAATGTCAATAGCAATAAAAACTATAGAAAGCCACAGACTCATGGAAGCTAAATAACACACTGCTGAATAATAATTAGTTCAAAGAAGAAATCAAAAAGGAAATTCTAAAATTCCTAGAATGTAAAGAAAATGAAGAGGGGGGGAACATTGGTGGAACACAATGAAGGCAGTTCTACAAGGAAAGTTTATAGCCCTAGGTGCCTAGAGTTAAGAAAAATAGGAATCACAAATTAATAGCTTAATGACATACCTGAAGGACTTGGAAAACTAAGAACAAACAGTACACAAAAACGGAGACAGAAATACAGAAGAAAGACTAGAGATAAAATCAATAATGACAGCAAAACAGACACACAAAAATCACTGAAAAGTAGAATTAACACACAATGAAAATCTTGGGGGAAGATCCAGAAATACTGTAAGCACCAGAGGACCAGGACATCTGCTGTGAGACACTGCCTTCTATATATGATAGGGACGCTACACTCACGAAATTTGAACATTATGGTTGCCTAAATAAGACGTGCACAGTGACATTAGTTGACATGCCCAACATGAATGTGATAAATTTTAAAAAGCCCCAACCCTAGGTGAGCAACCACTTTGCGGTCTTCCTGCTCTGCCCTTATACTCCAATACTATATTCCAATAAAGACTATTAGTGAATTGTCAAAAAATTAATAGTCTTACTATATATACATACACAAAAAGGAAAAAAATCAGAGAAACAATCCCATTTGCAATAGCTTCAAAAAATTAAAATGCATAGGAATAAATCTAACCAAGGAAGATAATTGTACAACAACAACTTTAAGATACTAAATGGAGAAGTTTAGTAAGATACTAGAAGATGAAAAGAGTTCCCATGCTCTGGATTGAATTGCTCAGATTCAGATAATGAATATGGTCAGTCTTCAAAAGCAATCCACAAATTCAATACAATCTTTCATAAACTCCTGAGGTAATTATTAACAGAAATTGAAAAATAGATCTTAAATTTCATGTGAAAACCCAGAGGACCCAGAATAGCTAAGATACTCCTGAACAGTAAGAACACCACTAGAGATCGCATTATCCCTAATTTCAAGTAATATTGCAGAGATAACTAATAAAAACATCATGATTGGCATAAAAACAGATATACTGGTCAAGATTAGAGGATGCACATATACAACCACATTCCTACAGCCATCTAATTTTTTTTGAGACAGGGTTTCTCTGTAGCTTTGGAAGCCATCTGATTTTTTTACAAAGAGGTAAACAATTAAAGAAAGAATTGTCAACAACTGATCAAACTTGGTAGCTATTCATAGACTAGAACTAGATCCTTATTTATCACTCTACATAAAACTCAACTATAAATAGATCAAGGACCTCAGCATAAGATCCAACTTGCTGAAAATGTTAGAGGAAAAGTAGGGGATACATTTCAACTCATAGATACAGGAATGGACTTTCTAAACAGGATTCCATCAGCATAGGCATTAAGATCAAGGAATTAAAAATGGGAACTCTTTTGACTAGAAAGCTGTTGTACAGTAAAGAATGCCATCATTAGAGTGAAGAGGCAGCCTTAATAATGGGAAAAATTTTACCAGCTATACATCTGACAGAAGGTTAATATCTAGGATACATAAGGAATTAGAATAAAACTAAACATCAAGAAAACAAACAACTCAATTTAAAATTGGGGTATGGAAATAAACAGAGCTCTCAGCAGACGAAACACAAATGACAGGGAGGTTTTTTTAATGTTCAACATTATTAGCCATCAGAGAAATGCAAATTGAAACTACTTTGCGATTTCATATTACCCTAGTCTGAATGGTTGAAATTAAATAAAACGACAGCAAACACTGCAGTAGATGTGGGGTAAAGCAAACACTTAGTCACAGTTAGTGGTAGTGCAAACTGGTACAGCCTCCATGAAAATCACTGTGGAGGGTCCTCAAAGGTTAAAACTAGATCTATTGTACAATCTAGTTATAATATTTTTGAACTTTGATCCAATTTGTTTAGGTGTCCTATTATTGAGATACTTGCTGATTCATGTTCATTCTTGCTCTACACATGATAACCAGGAAATAGAAACCACTTAGATGCCCATCAACTAATGAAGGGATGATGGAAATGTACATGTACAGAATGGAATAGTATTCAGCTATTAAGAAAAAGAACTTTGCATGTAAATGGATGATGCTGGAGAAAAAATCATTCTGATTGTGGTAACTCAGACCCAGAAAGACAAACACATGTTTTTCTCTCATGTGTAGATGCTAGGTTTGATTCCTGAAGTATGTTCAATTAGTTCAAGTGCCCATAGAAGACAGGAAATTAATAAAGATCATAGGAGGTGATATGAGGGTGGAAAGATACAGTGAACGTCATCTGAAGGAAGACTGAAGAATAACAGAAGGAGAAAGATTCTGTGAGATAAAGGATGGGGATAGAGGTAGAAGAAGTATGAGATGGTGGTAACTAACACCAAAGACCTTTGGAAGCGCTGTGTGAAAACCTACTAGTGTAGAAGACTCCTAAAACAAATACACATTAGAATTACCATATAACAGGGGGAGATGGGAGGAAGAATGTTTTACCTGGATATCATAGGTTGTCAAATAGAGAGTCTAGTACCAGGAATAGGTTGCCTCTTTTTTGAGTTATTTGTCAGCAGGATCCCATATACTCCCAAACACTATAAGCTATTGTCGCTGCTCTTAGTCACCCTCCAGAACTTGATGATAAGACTTCATGGCTGAAGATACTGCATACTTGAGCCAGAACATAGAGAAATCAGGTTGATAAAAAAAAAACAAGGCTTCATCCCTACTGGCTAGTTTTCAGTGTTGAACGTTGTTATACAGGATACATGAAAAGAAATGTAATCATGAGCCCAACACAGCCGTGAACCAATATGAGGTACAATAATGGCCAGTCTGGCCTCCTAATAACTCCTAGCTCCTAATAATCAATTTCACTAAGATTGCATCAAGGGGTTCCATTGATAACACTAGTCCTCTCATGACCTAATAGTGTCATTAGTAGAACACCAAACCTTCAACACATGAACCATTTGGGATGATACTTCATATCCAAATCATAATTTAATAGTAACATAAATAGTCAGCAACTTGTATTTTGGGTAAATACACAGTAAATATTTCTACTAAAGAAAGACACATATCTTTGAAATAGAAATAATACCACAAGGATAAAATATCAAAGGTACTCTCAAAGTACTATAGAAGGAGAGATGGAGTGACCAGTCTTGCCTGGATGAGGTAGAGAATAGACAAGGAGAAAGTAACTGATGTTGTTGCTGCTGCTGCTGTTGCTGCTGATGCTACTAGTGATGATGATGATGATGATGATGATGATGATGATGTTGATAATGGTGCTGATGATAAAAATGATAATTATGGTGATGGCAATGATAAAGAACAAAGAGGAGAAGAAGGAAGAAAAGAAAGAAGAGTAATGGGAAACAAAAGAGAAGAAAGGGGAAAAAGGAGGAGGAGGAAAGGAAGGCAGTCCTACCATTATCATCACCTCTGGAGCTGAACCACTTCAAATATATTTCCCATCAGTTTCTACTCTAGTCACTCCTATTCAGTCTCATAGACTAATCATCATTTCTCAGACATTCTAGAAACTTTCTTTGAATTGTTTTATTATCATTTTCATTTAAATATGAAAAGATGTGTAAAGGTATGAGTACACACCATTGAAATATGAAATGTATTTCTTACTGTGGATTGTTGACAAAATGATGTTACAAATCCCTATTAGAGAGCAATAGATATTTGACTTTGGTAAATGAGAGATTTCTTTGAAAACCTGATTCTGAAATTAGAAAATATTCACATGGTACCTGAAATTGCACTATTTACTGTTTGGTTTCAGAAAATTTTCAAATGGTAAAAATTGGTTTCAAAATCCACTTGGAGCCTAATGTTCAGAGTTACCTATAAAGGTACATTAGATATCGATCCTCACCAAATCATTGACATCTATGACCCATTCTGCTGCTTAAGAGAATCCAGACGGAGATGCTTTGTTCCTATGACCTTTAACCTCTAATAGCTGATTGGCAGGAAATCAAAACATATGTGGCCAAAAAGTGTGTCAGCATTCTTTAGTGAATGTAAAAACATGAAAGGAAAAAGTAAGAAGAGTTGACACGAACTCACATATCTCCATACCATGTAAGTGACTATCACAATGTATCTTCTATTTCACACTGGACATACCTAAAAGTTGTCTTAATCACATACATAATGACCTACTTGAGAAAAAATAAGATAAAGACATATAGGGACATTTTAGAAAGTGTCTGTCCAGAAAAGAATACATGATGAAAACAAACTTTCAACCTCCCTTTCCCACTCCATTCCAAGCTATCCACACAGAGAAAACAAAAGGACATTTAGGATATTTGAGTCACTGAAAATTATGGTTGGCATTTACAGTAGAGCCCTCAAAGCTATTTGCACACAATTAGCCACTGCTGACCCAAACATTTACCATGATTCCTCCATGGAATGCAATCACTCTCAAAATCTTTCAATAGCGAAGACAAGAACACCTAGGACGCAGGTGCCATTTTCTGATAGAAGCACTCATCTGATCTTCATTGTAGCCGCATCAAGACTACTAAAAACGTGGTTTTTAAAAGATCTGTTTCCTCTGACATTAGTAAAGTGTCCTCCACCTAAATACACACTATCTGAGTGGTCAGCTAGAATGAGTCCCTGGAAACAAGAGCCTTTCTTTGCTGAAAGTCTTTATTTTTCAACCATCAAATGGTAAGGAACACTTTGTGAAATGCCCATTAAGGGTCAAATAATGGAACTGAGAGTCTCAGATTGTCCCTGGGATTCCTTAACTGAAGTTATTCCTGCCATCAGCACCACAAGGCCAGCACCACTCAAAGACCAAAGTCAAGTGCTGAAAGGCCAGGTGAAATGAGAGTCAGGAGAACTTTCAATCGCAATGCTCACCCCTAAGGATAAGTCATCAAAGCACTTCTCGAGAGCAGCTGCGTGGTGGTGGTGAGCAGCGGAGTAGAAATCCTAGCTTCTGCCCTCTTCGGGGAGCTCAAGTATAATAGCCTAAGTGCTTCGGCCAATTTACAACAAAGCTCTCTATTTTGTCCTCTTGTGAGATAAAAAAAAAAATGTTTGTGAGCAGGAAAAACATTGCCCCAGACTAAAGGTCTCCTGATGAAATGAGTCAATTTATTAAGAAATCCTTCTGTCCACAGCTCTGTATTTGGTAGCATTGGCCTCTGTGTACCTGAGTTAGTAAACAATGGGGCTCTACAGCTAAGTGATGAGAATGTAGGCCTTAAATAGGAGGCTTCTTTTATATTTAATTCATCTATTTGGTTTTACACTAGCCAATAATGTCATAACTGTGCAAGTCAAGAACTATGGAAAGATGAAGGGATAAACTCAAATGATGCAATCCTCAACATTATGATGGTGATAGCTGTTGATATATGAAATATAAACTAAGCCTATGAACTTATATAGAATGGACAGATATTATTTACTTGAACAAAAACAGAATAACAAACGTGACACCTGATAGCTCCAGCCAAATCTTCTTTCAGCTGTTTATAGGAGAAACCTAGCCCTGTTTCTTCAACACCTGTATTCTCTGTCACTATAGGCTGAAAAATAACTCCTCTGCATAGTTGAGGGAATTTTTTTCTTTTCAACATTTAATATGTAGGGTTACACAGAGTCCTTGTCATCACATTTTTATTTTTTGCAATTTCTTTCTCCCAGATGTTTGTGTCATGAGAGATCATGAGTAGCAAGGAGATTGTTGTGACAAGTGAGTTCCAATCAAAAGACAATTTTATATAAAAAAAATTAGAAATGATGAACAAAAATTTCTTTTCAATAACAACTAAATTTTAAACTTAAGAAACTAGGAAAATGATCTTCTCAAAAAGAAATATAAGTATGTACAAAAGGAAATAGAAAGCAGCCACTGTGACATCCTAAACAGTAGTTTCAGCTGAATTCTGAATGTGAGAGTGGGAACCTAGTAAGACAACATTATCTGAATGCCTCACTGAACCCTAGAGTAGAAGATAACTGACTTAGCAGGGGTTTTCTTTTATAAATGAAGCCCTATATTAGGATCAGAGAGCTAAGCTAATGGGAAGTGACGGCCATGTATCAATAGGACCCAGAAAGTGACAGGACAATTTTTAAAGACCCCAGGCTTTGGAAAGGGGGTTTTCAGCATCACCACAGTACCTGAAGTCCAGATTCAGTTTGAAAGAGCCACTCGGATAAAGAGTTGATCATAATCGTTGTTATTTTATCATCTATTTGTGCTGTCTAAGAGAATGCCACAGACTGGGTAATTTATAAAGAGAAGAGTCATTGACTCATTGTTTGAAAGTCAAAGAATAAAGGACTGCACCTGTGAAGACCAGCTTTCTGTGTCATAATATGACAGAAGACAACATATAATAATAGAGAATTTTAAAAGGAGTAAGAGAGGGCCAAATGTGCTTTTACAATATGGCCACTTACCCAACGATCACACTGATCCACAGGGAAAAGTCTTCCTTGCCTTCTTATCTCTTAAAATTATCACCTCTTAACACTGCAACACTGAGAACCCAGCTTTCAATACATAAACTCTGGGGGACACATTCAAATCATAGTATTCCACCTGCCTCCCAAAAATCCATCTCATTCGCACATGCAAAATATGTTCGCCTCATTCCATTTAGCCTCCAAAGCCTCAACATGTTGCAACATTAACTCAAAAATCCAGAGTCCTTATCCTGTCAGCACTCAGAAAATAATTCAAGGAAAAGTTTTTGTAATGAAGGGTAATGACTATACTTGCCTGTGAGCCTACGGATGAATATTTAGAACAAAATTAGGGATTATGCTCATTTAATAGGCATAAACAAGAGTTAGCATGGCCAGCAATGGGTATGCTGAATTGGACAGGGGAAAGCCCATGAAGCCTCAACCATACACAGGTGCTATAGGCAACTAAGGAGTGCAGAGAGAAAGAAAATCATCATCCCTAGGAAAGAAAACCCAATTGGTTATTCAATACTATCTAATAAGGATAGTTTTTCCTCATCTTAAAAAAAACATACTTTTGTCTATTCTTTGAGAAATTCATACATTCACACCATGTTTTCCAGTCTCATTCACCATCCCCCCCACTCCCCAACTCCTATCATGAAGCTCTCCTCTATTTTATTATCCTTCAGGTAATAATATCTATCCATAACTACATAAGTTCATAGGCTTAGTTTATATTTCATATATCAACAACTAAATATCCCTAGTACAAACACCTAATTCTTGTTTGTTTGTTTGTTTGTTTGTTTTGCAAGACAGGGTTCCTCTGTGTAACAGCCCTAGCTACCATGGAACTCTCTTTGTGGACCAAGCTGGCCTCGAACTCACAGACATCCACCTACCCCTGCCTCTTGAGGGCAGGGAATAGAAGCATGTGCCACCACTACCTCGCTTCTTCCTAACCCCTTGTCCTCTGTTTACTACAGTCCACCGAGTACAATTAGTGCTACCCATAGATGTATGAGTGTAGGACCATCTACTAAAGTATGGTTAGCCTACAAAGGCCATATCCCTAAAGAAAATGGACTCTCCTTTTTCTACCATCCTTCAATTGTCAGTAGGTTCTTTGATATTCAGTTCCATCTGTGACTTCTTCAAAACATCATTCACTTTCTGTATCTCTATCAGGATTCTGATCACATGCTGTGTAATCCCTAGACTTTTCCCAAATTGATACCAAAGAGTTCTGTGCTTCCCTTTTAATCATAGATTCCATCCATAAATATTTCCCCTTCCTATTACTTTGCTATAGACAGCCAAAAGAAACCATGGCAGCAGCTTGGTTGCTTAACTATATAAATATTTTTTTCTTTCAGGTACCCCAACTCACTGCTCTTGAGTTCTGCATTAATAAAACCCAGTCTATAAATAACAGAAGTTTGTCTCACAATTATGGAGGCTGAAAAGTCCCAAGTCAAGGAGTCAAATGTGATGATGGTCTTCTTGTTACATCATAAGCAAGATGGGAAAAAGTGTACAAGAGGGGACAAGAAGAGACCAGACTCACTTTTATGACTAACTCACTCTTATAATAGTGTTCTGAATCCATTCATGAGGATAAAGTCCAGTGGCTAATTATCACTTTCTAGAGTACCAATAAGACCTAGAAAGTAAAAGTCTAGTTTGTGAGGATGCTGAAACAGGGGAGAAGCAGAAGTTATTCAATCGCCTGGAGCCTGGTGTTTAGAGTCTCAAAGAACAAGCTTGCTAGAAAGGTCAGTCATAATCTCTGTATGAAATAGTAGATCATGAGAAAAATATAGCAAATCACTCTGTTAGGAAGAGACAATGTGAATCTAAGAGGGAAATACACACTGTATCTAGGGCTCCCCAGGGAGAATCTGGCTTTTTTCATTTGTCCCTTGTCAGAATTACTGAAATGTAGGAAACATTTCTCCCTCTCTTTCAACTATCATCTCATTGAAGCTGAATTCTGCCATGCTCACTTTATGAAAATTGCTCTTGCAAAGGTCACTGATGAAATTTTTATTGCTAAATCCAGCATCCTTTCCACTTAGATCTCTTTGCTGCAGCTAATACTGCTGGACACTGCATTCTGGAAAGTAGCACTAACTTAGTTTCCATGACACTGCACACACTTGTTCTCCTAGACCCCAACTCTTCTCTTGCCTTCAAATACGTGAATGTAAATGTTCCCTCAAATCATTGCTTGGTCCCCTGACCTTTTCTCTCTTCTCTCTTCCACTGAAGGAGACAATCCCTTGTTTCATCATTACTCACAGAATAATTCCTCTGAAGTACATTCCTAAACCTAAGATGCAGTCATAAATCTCAAAACCTACACTGCCTTTTCTGTTAGGTCACACTATCATTTAAAGGTTAGCATTTTAGACCCAATGTGTTGCCTCTATCTCTTTCCAGTGGAGCCTCTACAATCTGATCCACAGCAGTTGCATCTTATCATTCCAAGTGACTTGAGCTACACTATGGATATATCCCCCAAAGTTCTAACTTATTTCCCCCAAAACATATGTCAACGAGGCCTTTTGGAAAAGAGTAGTTATTTGTAAGCTATAGATTTCTGGATTATCTTTGGGTGCCTTTATTATTAAAAGCAAGCTTTCTCTAGCATGCTCACTCTGTTTCAACACTGGTGCCTCTTCCCATATCATAATGCAGCAAGAATACTGTCTCCAGAGGCTAGCGCCATGTTCTGAGACTGCCCAGAGTCTATAACTATGTTATAAACCTCTACTCATTATAAATTAGCCAATCTGTGGCATTCACTATAGCTACAGAAAATGATAGCAAGCAATAAAAAGTTTAGAATAGAGTATAGTTTTTGTTAATATCATATGACTTTTATTCTCATATTCTCCCCATTATTCCTTTTCAGTAAGTATGATTATATGTATTTGATTTTATACAATAACATAACAGGGTGGTAATTACTTACTTTTAATTATCCATTGCCTTTTTCTATCTAAATGTTCTTTAAGTATTCTTGAAATTAACAGAACCCATGGGAAATAATTCTTAGTACTAAAAAATTTTAGTACTGCCCCTCGTCCACTTCAATCTCTCCCTCTCTGGTTTTTCCTAAAAGTTATCATGATTGTAATTTACCACAAATATCCAAGACCTTAGAATACTATGGTATGATAGAATCCTTCATGTTTTAGCCATGTAACCCTTTAATTACATCTTACATATCTGCCTTGTAGTATCCATTCTTTTGGTTCTGGCAATGTCTTCTTTGTCTTCTCAAAGGTAACCTCTATTTTATGCTGACTAAAGCAGGACACTTCTACTGTGGCCACACACATCACCCTGTTCTTCTAAATACACTGTTGTCTTTCCTTCTTCATGGGAGGCACCCAGATGGAAACCACAGCCTATGCCTGAATGTTAACTGGCAAGAAGGTATCCAAAGGTTGGTTCTCTCTGAGAACTCCACTCAGTTCTGGAGACTCGGGATTAATTTTCCTACATCTTGATAGCAAGAGTCTCCATTTCTCTGTTATAAACAATTCTTGGTTACTATCTTCATTCTTGCTAAACCATGGGCTATCAGAAAGCCTGAGAAACATTCCATGGTAAAGGCACTTAAAAAAAAACTACTACCCACTTTCTCAATCTTTGTCTCATTCTAATAGCAACCAAACCTGCTTTACAACCATATTTCCTCTTTATAGTATTTCCTTATTCAGCAATACCCTTGTCACTAGTCTCCAACAGCAGTATAAATCTCTATTCCACCAAGATCTTTGGGCTGCCTTATATATTCCCCAGGCTGGTTCCATAGATTATCAAAGTTAAAAAAGATTCCATTCTACACTGATATCTGAACCCTTTTTTATAACAGAATGGTAATTCACTAATTTATTATGAAGACTATAAACAACTGGTTAACCTATTCTTTGAATTTTATGGTATTCACTAATTAATACCTCAACCTGGAATTACATATTCCCTGGGTTCATAGTAAAGTTGACCTTCCGCTTTTATTTATAGAATTAACTAGACATTTTATTCAATTATATTATACCATGTGTTGCTACTAAAGTCTATGTCAAAAAAAATCTTAACCTGGAACCATGGCAATGGTTCAGCAGATAAAGTAACTGCTGCTCAAGCATAAGACTCTGAATTCGTGTCCCCAACACTCACATAAAAGTTAGGCATGGCATCACACATCAGTGATGATCAGAGATGGATCTATGATACAAAAAGGATTTTCTGCTCGGCCAACTAAGCCAAATTAGGAAGCTCTAGATCCACGGAGTGAGTTTGTATCAAAAAATAAGGTAGAGACCAAAGAGAAAGGCATGTGATTATAACTTCTGACATCCACATATCTGCACACACAGTCTTTGATCTTCACCTTATTGTGGGGGCTCAAATGAGAATGGCCCCAGTAGATTTGTGTATCTGAACATTTGGTCCCCAGTTGGTAAAACTGTTTGAGAAGGATTAGGAAGCATGGCCTTGCTAGAGGAGGTTTGTCCCTGGGTCTCAAAAGACTCATACTGTTCCCAGCCTCCCATGATTTGTCTGTCTTATGGCTGTGCCTCAATATGTCAGCTACCAGCTACTCTTGCAGGGCAAGTCATGCCTGCCTACCTGATGCCATCGTCCACCATGATGGTCATGGACTCTAACCCTCTGTAACTATACACCCTACTTAAAGTCTTTTATTAGTTGCTGTTGACTGAGGTTTCTCTCCTGCCCAGTTCCCACAGTCGTTTAGTCCCAAAGAAATCACGCAGAGGATTACATTAATTATAACCTGATTGGCCTAGTATTTTAGGCTTCTTATTAACTATTATAACTTATATTAGCCCATAATTTTTATCTGTGTTAGCCATGTGGCTTGGTGCTTTTTTCCACAAGATAATCACATCTTGTTTGCTCTGTTTCTGGGTCACAATTACAGACTGAAACTTCCCTCTTCCCAGAATTCTCATTGCCCTGCCTCTACTTCCTGCCTGGTCCTCTGCCTATACTTCCTGCCTGGCAACTGGCCAATCAGTGTTTTATTAAAAATAAGACAGGTGACAGGATAAAAGACCATTGTCCCACAGCTTAATTGTCTTGGCCATGGTCATGTCTTATCACAGCAAAAGAAAAATATATATAACTAAGATACTTTTGCTGAATCAAAAAAGTGAAAATAAGAGAAGACTTATACAGAAGGTCACTTTTGAGATTAATTTTAAAGAACATATAGGATTTAAATAAAAAGTAAAAGACAAAGGAGAATTTCAAGAAAATGAATAGAACTAACAAAATCAGAAAAGCCAGTCATAAGTTAAGAGCAACAATTAGAGGTGTTTGATTGGAGAATAGGGTTTGATTAGGAGATCATAGGAGGTAAGTGTATTGCTGGAGATAGTGTTGGTTTCCAAATGGAAAGATCGGAATTTAACCCAAGAGATAATGAAATGTGCAACTCCAACTAACTCTAGTATTCACCCATACTACACAAATAGGATAAGACTCCACAACTTGATATTAAACTTATATTAGAAAAAAATAGTGAATAATAGCTATTGCCCAGATGAGGATTTGAAGAATAATGAGGAAAGAATTGGGAAAAGTGAATTATGCATGGTAGTTATTGTGTCATTGAAAAGGCTAATTAACCTGAGGTGAGCTGAGAGGAAAGAGGGTAAATAATAAGAAGCTAGACAAAAAGACTGAAAATAAAGATTCTGTAGTCTTTAGAGATGAAAAAGAAAATCAAGAAAGCAGAAAGGAAAAAAATTAAGCTTGATATCTTAGAAGCCGAGCAGGTTTGAGTGGTGACTAATAATGGCTCACTTTTAAAATAGTAGCAGAGAAAATAGGGATAAAGGTCATTGGTACCATAAAGGAGTTACCTGCCTCCCACTTAATCTGCACACCTAATGCTGTGCCTGGGAATAAGTGCACAAATGCAAGTGTGATGTATTGATGAGGTCGTCACCAAAAATACACCTTTAATGTCTAGGGACTCAAAGGAAAGGGTGCAAAACAGAAAGACACTGACATTCCAGCGGGTGTGAGTGTGACCAAGAACAGTTAGTTGTGATGAGAAATGGGAAACTTAGGGCAAAAAAGCAGCATAAGTCATAAAATAAGGAAAGATTGAGTGACAACAGTAGAAAAGTATTCAGCTCCAGGGCAAACAGAAAGTTTGTGCTTCACAACCGTCTCTGTCCTCTTAGGAATGCCTGCGTACTTTCCTCAATATTTAATTAATCAAATGCAAAGAGACAAATAGACTTTTTAGAGTTTACCAGAAAATAGAGCCCTAGAACATCCTACACAGTAGGTTAACAGAACACAGAACCCTATAATGTCCTACACAGAAGGCTACTTTGCATAACTTGAATAGGTATGCACTTGCCCTATTCCCATATCCCCTTCTAGCAAAGCTCAGGGTCATGAGATGGAGACCCAGCTGCAAAATGGAGCAAGACTTTCCTCGTGTGGCCAACCTGGCTCCTTGATCCATCTGTAGGACCTTGTAGCTCTGCAACTCCCCTCTTCCCAGAAATGAAATCTAGGTCCCAGGGGTTAGAACTTTAGCACAGACCTGTGTCTAATGAATAACGTTCATTGATTTCCTAGCCCGGGGAATAAGCAATTCCTTTTCGAACAATAGCTCTGATTATTGACAGAAAGAAGGGGGAATCTGGGAAGTCTGTCACATGGTGTTGCTGCTCTCCACCCCTCAATGTCATCAAAGTTCACACAAAACCTGAATGCTTAGAGTCTGGAGAGTGTAGTGGGCAGCCACCTTTCTGTCTCCTCCTAAAGAAACTGCTACTGTTGTCGTAGTTCTGGACTGAGAGCATGGATAAAGTGATTCTGCTGCTTGGGGTGTCCGTCCTCACCAGTCTTCTGTCAGAAGCCTTTGCTCAGACAGGTAAGAAGTTTACTACAGTCAGGGAGAGAAGTCGATTCTGAGCTACTGTTTCTCTGAATTTGTTGAAAGCCATTATATGTCTTATTTTATCTCACAGACCTCACAGGAAAAGTATTTGTGTTCCCCAGAGAGTCTGACAGCGATTATGTGAAGTTGATCCCACATCTGGAGAAACCTCTGGAGAATTTTACACTGTGTTTTCGAGCCTATAGTGACCTTTCCCGCCATTACAGTCTTTTCTCCTACAGTACCAAGGGCAGAGACAATGAGCTACTAGTTTATAAGACAGCAGTTGGAGAATACCAACTGTTTATTGGACATTCAAAAGTCACAGTCCGTGGTATGGAAGAACTCGCTTCCCCAGTGCATTTCTGTACCAGTTGGGAGTCCCATTCTGGCATTGCTGAATTTTGGGTCAATGGGAAACCTTGGGTGAAAAAGGGTCTGCAGAAGGGGTATGATATAAAAGCCCAACCCATTATTGTCCTAGGACAGGAGCAGGATACCTATGGAGGAGGGTTTGATAAGTCCCAGTCCTTTGTAGGAGAAATTGGAGATTTGAACATGTGGGACTCTGTGCTAACACCACAAAACATTAAACTTGTATACCTTGGTTCCACCCTTGCTCCTAATATTCTGAATTGGAAAAATCTGAACTATGAAATAAATGGCTATGTAGTCATCAAGCCCGGTGTGTGGCTTGATGACTATTAAGATCTTACAAGAAAACCTCATAAAAATGAAATGGCCAATGTCCAAGAGGTCAAGTCAGCACAACTTGACACTCAATTCTGTATCTATATCCTTTTTTCTTTGTGAACCTCCTGTCTATTTAGCTGTTTAATAAAAATATTATCCAATTCTGCCTGCCTTTGTTGACTGCTTGACATAATCTCAAATGCTTTCTTTCCAATCTACTCTTCTTGATAATTGGTGTTTCAGTATCTAGAAAAATCAAGCTGCAAAGAAGGGGAAAATTAACAATGAGGAAAATGGCAACACTTACAACTTAATAATAATCAACTTGATAATAACTCAAGATATGTGTAATCAACTTAATACTAACTCAGGATATGTGTAAAATTGCAATAAAAATCCTTCCATTTGTTTTTTCAAAGTACAAGTCAATTTAAAAGTCTGCTATTGCTCAAGGGACACAACTATAATGAGATAGGTAAACAACAGTTGAGGACATGACAGCAAAAAATGAGTCAGGAAAGCTAGAATAGGAAGGAAAACTACAAATGTAAAAGAAACTGTGATCATTTTGTATAAAGAGAAACATAATTGATGTCTCAAAAATCCCAGTGGTAATGTCGAGCACCTGACTTCTGTAACACCACCCAAATGCCACCAAGGACATACTGTATATTTTCTGAACATGTAATAAATATTGCTAATAGGAATGTTTTTAAATTCCTTCTATGATCTCTGCGACTCACAAAATATAACCCAAATCTCAACAAGTGACTTTGCCCTCTGTAACCTGGTCTCCACATTGCTCAATGTACACTTCAGTTACAACACAGCACACAAGAGGCCACGGCTATAACACTTTATTGAGATGATTGTAAAGAGCATGAAACACAAGCCCTCACACATTCTCTAAAGACAAGGAAGACCTTCCTGAAGAAGACAGAGTTTGGGCTTTATGTAAACAGACAAGCAGGTCTAGCTCAAAGATAATGGAGCATGAAGTCCCAAAAAGTCACAAAGATAGTGTCCAGAGCAATAATCAAAGCAATTGCTTCTGAGGTCAACTTCTCAGAATGGACAAAGAAGCAGGTGCCAAAACAGATAAGAAAGAGTCTGGGAAATTCATACTGAGGCAGTGACTTCACATGAGAAAAACAAGTAGAACCCAGGGAAATTTGCTATTCAGAATATTAAGTTATTTAGGATAGAGATTTTAGCAATGTAAAAATCATTCGCTTTTAACTTCTATCTTTTTTTAAAATAATTTTTTTCGTATTCTGATCACAACCTCCCCTCCCCCAACTCTTCCCAGATCCTCCCTACCTCCTCACACAATTAACTCCATACTTGCTTTTGCTCTCTCTAAAAAACAAACAGGTAAAAAGGAAAAAAAGTAGAAACACAAAAATTGGAAATCATACTGTACAACAAATATAAATAAAATAAAAGTACTCAACCAAAGCAATATGAGACCAAAAGAATAAAAATTGGGGGGAGGAGTACTCTGAGACAATGGTCTTGTACCATGTAAAAATTTGTCACTTGTATTGGTTTAATAAAATGCTGACTGGTCAGTAGTCAGGCAGAAAGTGTAGGTAGGGTGACTAGAATAGGAGAATCCTGGAAGAGGAAAGGTTCAGTCTACAGTTGTCACCCAGACCCAAAGGAAGCAATATAAAAATGTCTCACTGATAAAAGGTACCAAGCCATGTGACTAACACAAACAAGAATTATGGGTTAATGTAAAATATAAGAGTTACTTAATAAGAAGCCTTAGCTACTAGGCCAAACACTTTATAATTAATGTAGGCCTCTGTGTTTCTTTTGAACTGAATGGCTGTGGGAACAGGTAGGACAGAAACTTCTGTCAACAAATAGCACCAATGTGGGTAACTACATGCACATAAAACCTGAGAGAGCTTAGGAAGTAATTATTGACACAAAATAACAGTTAAGCATAGCTTCTTGGTAGCAGCATTTTCTCAGGTGGCCTCTGTTTGCTAGAGGCAAGCACATCTCATTTAAGAGAGACTTCCTGACTCAGCTTTACCCGCAAAAACCTTGCAGCTCTTTTAAGAGGCCTTACCACCAAACACTTAAATAGTGTTTATGAATAGCTAATGGCCTGCTTCTTGGTGGTGGCAGTGGCCTTGAAAATTTGTAGAGTGGTGACAATAAATATGGCTCCCACCAGTACCTCTGTCATGAAGCTAGACTCTCAGAAAGCTAAGAAATGGGATGGATCCAGCAGTCAAAGTCACAGCTTTAATCCTAGCCATATCACTAGACTCATGTGATCAGAAAAAGAGATATACAGTGATGATAGATTCAGACAAAAATAATACTTCTAAGTGGTTTACAATGTGTTTAAAAATATATGTAGGCTTGAGAGAGAAAATAAAAAAGAATAAATTCCTTTAAAAAATGAAAGAAAATAGTTGGATATGATGGCATACACCTTTAATCCCAGCACTTGGGAGGCAAAGGAAAGTGGATCTCTGTAAGTTCAAAGACAGCTTGGTCTATGGAGTGAGTTTCAAGACAGCCAAAGATAAACAGGAAAAAAAATTAAAAATAAAAGTAAACGAAATAGAGTTTAAAATAAAACCACATAAAGATGGAAAATACACATATAATCTGGATACTGTATGTTATTGTGTTATCTTTGAATTGTTTGATGGCTGAGGAAGGAGCAGCAGCTGCTAAAGGACATTTGATTATAAATGCTGCTGGATTAATCCAACATATATATTTTGAAAATACATTGATTTTAAATTTTAAGTCAAAAGATATGTTACTTTGGAGAAGAGGTTTTGATGCTTTTGCTTCCAAAGAAAATGAGAGGCTATAGATTCGTTCTGGGTTAAGAAAAATCAGGTTTGACCAAGGAAGACCCCCCTGAACAAACAGGAACAGGTGGCCCAGATGATTCAACATTTCAGAGGACTCTGTTGGAGTTTCCTCTGAGTTCTACATGCAGGACAGACTCAAAACTGCTGGCTGAGATGATCAAGCTTCGCAGAATACTCTAGTCAGGACTTGACTACAATCCTAAATTTTCTTTCGGTCCCCATAAGATTATCAGAGCCCCCAATGAGCAGAAAGTAGCCTAGAAAAACATGTCCACATTCCCAAAACTATGGATTATGGATGGTGTCTTTGTTTAGAGTGCTGGTTACAAGTTGTTATGGATAAGAGTCAGAAAAATCTAAACAAATGAGATTAGATTCAGTGTTCTTGTTTTGAAAATAAAAAAATGGGGGAAAGTACTGTGAGACAATGGTCTTGTACCATGTAAAGATTTATCTCTTGTATTGGCTTAATAAAACACTGATTGGCCAGTAGCTAGGCAGGAAGTATAGGCAGGGCTGCCAAAACAGGAGAATTCTGGGAAGAATAATGGTCCAGTCTGCAGTCATCACCTAGACCCAGAGGAAGCAAGATTAGAATGCTTCACTGATAAAAGGTACCAAGTCATATGGCTAACACAGACAAAAATTATGGGTTAATTTAAGATGTAAGAGTTAGCTAAAAAATATGCCTAAACTATTGGCCAAATAGTGTTGTAATTAATATAGTTTCTGTGTTATTATTCGGTTCTGGGTGGCTGGGAAATGAATGAACAGTCTCTGCTTACACCATTGACTTCATTTTATATTGGTCTCTACTGCTGGGCATGGGGCCTTGTAAGTGTTGTGTATACACTTGGTGGAGAAAATAGATTTTTCCTTTGTGAGAAGTTGTTAGTTAGCGATAGCATCTTAGTCAGGGGTGGAAACTCACATCTGCTTCCTCCTCTTCATTCTTGGACCACATCTGGCTTGGAACGATGCTGACTGGCCCTGTGCATCCTATCACATTCTCCATCCCCACTGGTTCGTCTATGTTTCCTCCTCTTCTTTCTTTAATTTATATTTTTAGATATTTTAAACATCTTTTCTCATTTTTTGAGCCATCTCTCCAGCCCTCTCCTCTTCTCTAATAGTTCCTGGAGCCCTGAGGTGAGGGATTTGAAAAAACCATCCCATTAATGACTGAGTATTCTGTTGAAAGGAGTGGCAGGCTGCATTCCCGCTGGGATCCCAGCTCCCCGGCTAGTTTACCCCCGAAATAATTACACGGAAACTGTATTCTTTTAAACACTGCTTGGCCCATTACCTCCAGCCTCTTATTGGTTAGCTCTCACATATTGATTCAACCCATTTCTAATAATCTGTGTAGCACCACGAGGTCGTGGCTTACCAGGAAAGATTCAGCATGTCTGACCTGGCAGCTTCATGGCGGGCAGCTCTCTGCCTCTGCCTTCTTTCTCCCACAATTCTGTTCTGTCTTCCCTGCCTACCTATGTTCTGACCTATCAGGCCAAGCAGTTTTCTTTATTAATTAACCAATGAAAGCAACAGATAGATAGAAGACCCACGTACATCAGTATTCCAAGGTCTCTCACTATCTGTACATTGTTCAGGTGTGGGTGTCTATCTTCCTTCCTATCTACCACAAGAGGAAGTTTCTCTGATGGCTGAATTCACCATCCATATTTTAAGTTCAGGTTTACTTTATGGTTTCTTAAAGTTAAGAAATCTTTCAAGGGATTTGGTGGTGGTTCCACAGATAAGAGTACTGCCTGATCAAACATGAGGACATGAGTTCAGATCCACGGCACCCACATCAAAAGCCAGACATTGCCAAGTAGACCTGCCAACCCTGTACTAGACCTGGGAGGTGGAGACAGATGATCACTGGAACCCACTGGTCAGATAGTTCATCTTTAAAAAAAAAATGTTGAATTCTGGGTTCAGTTAGAAATCCTGTCTCAAAGAGAATGATGGAACAGGACACCTTTTTTCTCCTCGTGTGCGTACACAGATGCATGAACTCACACACCCAAGAGTATGCATTCTATAGTGTATACTCTATACACACATAAATACATAAAAAGAAGCCTTCCCATAAACATGTACTAAAAATGACTCCCTATTCTTGAGCAATTGGTATTTCTACCAAGAACATGCAAACACATTGTTTGCCTTAATATTGCATCTCCATAATAGGCCATTTTTGCTTAGCATCCCCTCTGCAAGGAACATAAAACAAACTTTCAGAAATGAATCCAGTACACTCATATGGTAGCCTCCATTTTTTTCAATATTTACTGAGCCACTATTCCATTCCAGGCATGGTGCCATCTACTGAAAATGTTATACTGGAGAAGTAATCATGGTATTAGCCTTTTTGTGGAGTTTATAATCTAATATGCCTGTGTTTTCTAAGTACGAGTCCTTTTTAACAATAATCAACCTGTCTACAATCCATCCTTTATATCTTCAGGCTCCTCTTCAGATTGCTGTGGTCCTATTCCCCTCTCAGCTCCACCTGTATTAGGGGTATTATTTATTCTCATCCATCATTTTGTATCTGTGTTTATGTCTGTTAGAAACCAGATTGGACACAGTTTCTTGAACTTAAAATCCCCTTGCCTCTTAGAATGGCTCGTTTTATTGTAGACTCCAAAATGACAATATATCAGTTCTTCCTGTTATGTTGACTATATTTCATCCAAAAGAAACACTCATTCGTCCTTTAGTCCTGTAAATTCTAGGAGTCCACAATGATCTTAATGCAGACAATTGTTTTCCTGTTTCTACGATGGTCCTGGCCTTCTCAAGTTCTGAGTCTTCAAATAGCAAGGAGCACGCGGCAGCTTTATGTTTCCATGGGAACCCTCTCACTAAGCTGGAACTGAAAGAAGCTGAAATACCAGAAACCATATTCTCAAGAAACCAGGTATATGACCCATGACTCCATCAAGCAACAACTCAAAACAGCACCTTTCTCCAAACAAATTCTTTCCACTCCCCATATTCTGTCATGCCTTGTTCTGGCTGAGAAACACAGGAATCACAGATTCTCAATTTGTCAATGCTTATATGTGGAATTATATATGTTATTATTATAATTTAATTATCTAATCTATAATAATATTAATTATTAATTAAATCGAAAGAAAATTTCTACCTCCAAGAGTCAAAAAACAGCTAAGAAAAGCCCAAACACTAAGCACAAGAAGTCTTCTTTCTAATTGTTTGTCAGGGTTCACTAAGAAACTATTAAAACATTACAAGGCTGCTGCTATTGCCTTTGCTTATCCTCCCAGAGTCCCTAATGTTGAAGACACACTACACTTCAGACAGAGGACCCAGAGGCTCCCGAGCTAGAAATGAGCTGAATGTGTCTTTTCTGAGAACTAGATTTTATGGTATCAGAACACTTCATTTAAGCTTCCAAGAGTGGGAAGCTACCAACAGTCCTACCCAACTATAAATCATAATGAACAGAACGGCACAGTAACCCTAAGGGTGCAATTATGGCATGCATACCTTGGAGATAACTAACAGCTCTCTGATTGGACTTAAGACCCACTTTCAATAAGAAGGAACTAAGGCCTGGCACTAGATACCTAGCAAACTACATAGGGCTAATGAAGGAGAAAAATTTTACTAAACCAGCACAGTCCCTAACTACAGCCTAAATGTTTTTATTTATACTCCATAGATAACTGCAGCTCTCCCTCCACATCAAGAAAACTTCTGTTGTTTTGCAACAAATGGAAGCCATTACAGAAAATCACATCCAGACAAAGTGCTGAGTTGTGGACGCAGTCCCAAGAGATAAATCTACAACACCCACACCTAAGCTTAGGAGTCATGGTAGAAAAATGGCAGAATGATTCTAGGAATCAGAGAAACAGGAAATATGCTGTGATATTGTATTGCCTAGGAATGTCAGTAGAACAATCAGGAAGGCTCAACCTGGCTGCCTAAAACATGACCTGAACAAGAATGGCTTCAATAGGCATGTCAGTGTAGAAGCAGAACGGCTCATGAGGCCTCAACCCATGGGGACCATAAGAGAGGGTTGAGGGGGAGGGGAGAGGATGGAATGGGAGCTGAGAAAAATGTATAGCTTAATAAAATCAATTAAACAAAAGGAAAAAGAGAACTATAGGCAACTAATACTGAGAGAGGAATAAAAAGTCTTCCGTGGGGAAGGACACACTAATTAATCATCCAATACCAAATAGTACTGAAAACATACATACAGATTGAGCATATTGAATTTATGTATTTAGGAGTATGTTTGTATGTTGTATGTAAGAACAACTAGTAAAAAAGAGACCATCAATTTGAAAAAAAAAAGCAAGAAGGAATAAATGGAAAGTTTGGGGGGTAAGAAAAGGAAGAGCAAAATGTTATCATTATATTAATCTCAAAAAGTGTTTTCAAAACAAAAGAAAGGACAGTTGCATTTAAGTATTGTATTTAATATAGGAATAGAATTCCTGACTATTGATTTTGAGCACGTTTCTCAAGTGTAGTAGAAACAGCAGAAAGTCGCAGAGGAGATGACATGAGTGATTTGGAACCTATAAGGAATATAGAAATATTTGAGGATAACAATAATCCAGGCAAAGGATGGCCTACTCATTCCAAAATCGCCTTGATAATGACAATCTCCATGCTTGTCATTAAAGCTGTGAAACTTAGGAAACAAGAGATACATGCTTGTTTGTTTGTTTTTAGTGTAGTGGCTTTTGCCTTTTTTTTTAAGAGAAAACCTATCTTTTTTCATTTTACATGCCAATCCCAGTTCCCACCCCTTCCCCTCCTCCCATTCCCACCATCTCCTTTCCCCACTGCACTCCCCATCTACTCCTCAGAGAAAGTAAGGCACATTGCTTGCTATCTAGGCTGAGCAAGGTATCCATCCAAAGAGAATGGGTTCCCAAAAAGCCAATACAAGCAGAAGGGATAAATCCTGTTGCCAGTGCCAGTGGCCCCACAGTTTTCTGACCCTGCCATGCAACTGTCACCCACATTCAGAGGGACTAGTTTGATCCTATGCTGGTTCCTTCCCTGTCCTTATGGAGTTGATGAGCTCCAATTAGCTCAGGTAAATTGTTTCAGTAGGTGTCCCCATCGTGGTCTTGACCTCTTTGTTCATATTCTCACTCCTCCCACTCTTCAGTAGGATTTTGGGAACTCAGCCCAGTGCTCCACTGTGGGTCTCTGCCTCTGTTTCCATCAGCTGCTGGAAGAAGGTTTTATGATGACATCTAAGATATTCATCAATATGACTACAGAGCAAAGCCAGTTCAGGCACCCTCTCCTCTATTGCTTAGGGTCTTAGCTGGGGTCATCCTTGTAGATTCCTGGGAGTTTTTCTAGTGTCAGGTTTCTTGCTAGCCTCATAATGGTTCCCTAAATCAAAATAATAGTTTTGCAGTGAGGAGCCTAGTAATCATCTTGATAAAACTTTTGAGTCTCTTCGTGGTACAAGTAGGGATCTGATTCTTATTTATGTGGCTACAGAAGAGTAGACAGAAGTGCTTTCCAGGTTTCAAGGCTGACTTTTCCCCCTTTCTTTTTTATTTTTTTTAATTCATTTTGCATATCAATCACAGTTCCCCTTCCCTCCCCTGCTCTTGCTCCCCTTTCTCCATCCCATTCCCCCATCTACTCCTCAGAGAGAATATGTCCTTCCATGGAGACTCAACAAAGTCTGGCATGCAGGTTGATGCAGGACCAAGCCCCCACCCCCACCCCCACCCCTACACACACCATAATGAAGCTGAGCAAGGTATCCCTCCATAGGGAATGAACTCCAAAAAGCCAGCTCATGCACCCGGGATAAGTCCAGGACTGACTTGCTGCAAGCCACAACATTATATAGTAATTGCTCAGCTATCTTTTCACGAGCAACTTATCAGAGCCAAGGGATCTGGTAAAGGCTAAACCAAAAGGCAAGGCTTTTTGACGTTATTGTTTTGTAAATAAAATGCCTGTTCTTTGCTGTAGATTTTTCACTGTAGCTAACTTCATTCTGTTACATATTTAGGGACTAATACCCACTATTTAGAACTGTTTACTGAAAACAGTTTCCCACTGGCCAGGCCTTGTTCCTCTCTCTAGGTAAGCACAGAGATCTGACTTCCTGCAGTTATCTCTATCGGCAGGCATTTGGTCAGAGTTTAGGGTCCAGGCAAAAAGCATCCCATCTAAGATATTCACAGATCTCCAAGGACATAGAATTACTACCAATAAAACCAAGCTGCTGCTCTGGTTTTACCCCCACAACACCGACAATCAGAACAGCTGATAAGAGTATAGTCTGGAACTGATAATTTAGAGGCCTGGCTCTCTTCTTCATTTTGAGCAGTAAGTCTAAATCCAGACCTAGGCCTATAGAAACTACAGTGTCCAGTGTATGTACTATCTGATCGAGAGTCATCAGCTTCCCCTAGGTTGCCTAGCTACCTCGCAGCCTCTGTGCATACTGGGAGAAAAGAAGTAGCGCACTGATTTAAACAGTTCATGCCCTATTCATAATTTTACTGGAAATGAACTCCTTAACTCTTTACTAACCACCTAAAAATGAAGTGTAGCACACTAACTTCCCTCTCTAAAATTCACTGATGATTTAATTTCTTTTCTTAAGTAACTTTCTCCATTAAGGAATTCACTGGATGTGTACTAAACACTCTCATGGATCTCTCTCTCTCTCTCTCTCTCTCTCTCTCTCTCTCTCTCTCTTTCTCTCTCTTTCCTGTCTCTCTCCCGCTGTGTGTGTGTGTGTGTGTGTGTGTGTGTGTGTGAAAACTTTCTATGGGGCAAAAGAATTCCAGCCCTGGAACCTGTTAGGGCTGGGGAATTACTGGTTTTAACGATATATATGACTGGGAACATTGGTAAGGGGTAGAACTAGGGACAAGAAGAAACAATGTAGAATTAAGGAACAATGTAGAGCAAGTAATGGGTGGAACAATGAGAAATGATAAGTTGAAAAGAGAAGAATAAAGAAACATGGACAGACGGTTCCTGTTGTGAGTAGATCTCGTAGCCCTCAGATTTCTAGGCCTCCTTAGCTATCGGTGGCATCTTTAACTGAACCCTGAAAGGGAGTCTTAACTGCGAAAACCTTTAAGGCTCTCATAACTGACTTTTTACCAGAGTAGTCCATTATGAATTTCCAGAGAAGAGAGATTACATTTAGTGCTCTGTGGTGTCAAATGGAAACTATGTGGGAATGTCCGAGGCAAGAGCAACAAGGTCTTTTTGACTTGAAATATGCCTTAGTTCAGACTTAGTTGGAACCGAGATGAAAGGGGTATTTTGTGAGCGTTAGAGAAAAGCGAGTGTAGTCAAATTCGGAGAATGCAGAAGAATTTTTAAAGTAGTTGTTAAACTTTGTGTTGTCTGGGAAGAATACAAGTATAAGACCATTTAAAGAACAAAATAGAAAAATTAATAGATAACCACCTTTAGACATTACCAGGACGTGACTAAATGCATGACAAGCTTATACAGTAACCTAAATTTGTCTGTCAGGGGCTGAGAAGACGACTCAGTCGGTAAAGTACTTGCTGCTCAAACTTTGGGAGTTGAGTCTGGATCCCCAGCACCCACATATAAGCTAAGCAAGAAAGTGTGTGATTGTAATGCTAACCAACCTTGGGAAAATAGAAACAGATCCCTGGAGCTCTATAGCCAGATAGTTTAGACAAACCACCAAGCTCCAGATTCCATATCTCAAAATGTAGGATAGAGGGCAATTAAAGAAGAAATTCACTACCAGTCAATCAGTCTCTGGCCTCCATACGCATGCATACACACACACACACACACACATACACACACACACACACGCGCGCGCATACATGCACTCACATATACTTACAATCACATGTATACATATTCACCCCCTTATACATAGAAATATTTAAAAGTAAAAATAAATGAATAAGAAAACAAATGGGCTTGCATTCCAGGGTTTCTTTTTAGTTTTTGTCTATGGCCATTCTTTTCTAAGATCAGCATGAGCGACAGCCCCACACAGAAGTGGCCAAGGTTTATGTGAGCAGTTGTACACAGTCACAAGATCCAAACGGAAAATAAAACTCACGTTAACAATACCGAGGCCACAGTCACACCTTCATCAGAATGTGAGCCAAGTCAGGAGCACAGTTCTCTAGAAGCTGCAGGGCCTGTCGAAAGTTACCTCGTAGAAACCGTGCAGGGACTAGGTGTGAAGAAGCATGAAGGCCCTCCCGGGTACATTCTGTGGCATGGCATGTGTGCCCAGTGTTTCTGTGATGAGGGGGAGGAGAATATCTCCCCGGAACATAGAGTCCCTTGTTTTAACTTCTTTGTATGTAGTTCGATAGAACAAAAAGGGGGGAAGGGAAAAATTATTTGCACCCCATTGTTAGTCTCATTCACTGAACCTAAGCAAACCAAAATTTGCCCCTGCTACTACGAGAAATAAGGTAAGTTCTTGGGATATAGACAGTGGAACACCATATTGGACTTTACCAGAGTGTATTTTCACTGAAAATTACCAGAAGACATAATGCTAGCAAACACTCAAGAGAGGAAAGAATTGCACCCAAGGAATTTCACTTCTTCAAAGGAGCCAAGCTATTTTTCACCGGAAAAACCTTTAAGCAGCAGGCCCCGTGAGAACAGAGTCCGCCCAGTTTCCTTGTGTGATGGACTTGTGAGGCTCTCCCAGGCTCTTAAAGTGTAGTAAAACCCTTGGAAAATTAATCCAGAAGAGAGGATCTAGATGACGAGAAGTGGTCCTCATGGGGGTGGGGGCTTTCCTAAGCACAGAGGTTACAGGGTGACTCTCTTAAAGGCAAAACAAGGTGTGGTTGGCACCTGACTCAGTGATTGTCACCTTTTGGGTACTGTGGCTGTTTATAACTGCTCACATATGCCTTTACCAACAATGTATGGTGATATAAGTAGCCTACTAATATCATCAGGCTGGCCTGGTGTCTAGCAAGGCTGGGTCAGAATATACCAGAATGCTGTGGTTTGTTTTAATTTAAAAAAAAAATGACAATCAGATTCCTTGGCATTGCAGCAGTCTCAGAAATAAATCATAATTTTTTGGTATTCTCCAGAACCAGAAAAGAGCACAGACATATTCCATATACTCAAGTTGAGCCGAGGCTTCCAAATCTAGAGAGGCTTCTATACCAAGCCAAGGCCACCCCTCCCTCATGCATCCCAATACTTCATGTCATTATCCCCTTCTTGTGAAGTCAATCCTGGCTCCTTAGACCTATTTTACTTAAAAAGAAGAGGGCAGGAAAACAGGTAAACTTTGCTAATTTTTATTTAAATTTTACTATTCTTTCACACACAAAACTCAATAACAAAGAATCTACCTTGAATGTTTTAATTTTAAAACCAAATTCTGTTTCTAGGCACCTATTTGGTTTATAATGATTGCAATGTTTTGGAAGATCCATAGCGCCTGTAAGAATATCTTCCCTTTTCCAGTGGTATTTCCTTTTGGCCTCCCCTTATGCTTCCCCCTCTGCTTTCTCTTGCTTCATTCCATCTCTGGAAGGAACATTGGCTTCATGGCTAAGATTTTGATGCATGAGCACATTTCAGTGTTCTCACTCTCCCACAGGGTTTTTATCCTTCTGGAATGTATAAATCATTTTGAAAGCTCCTTTCTGTGCTACACTGTGCTTTTGAGATTATCTGCTGGGGTGCTTCTTACACAGAAACACCCCCAGGCTCAGCCACAGACAGGGCCCAGTCTTGGGTGGGAGAAGGGCTGTAGCTACTGTGCTCTGTGGCACTCACTTCTGGCTGGGTGGACTCAAATAGCAGTCAGTGGGGGTGGGAGGGCCCCTGTGAACATAGTCATTATGTTCAATGACAGGCATTCCAACCACTGAGATGGAGTTCAGCCTACCTTCAGGATGTAGCTAACCTGTCATTAACTCTGAGCCCTTCCTGACCTCCTTTCTCAAGGCAAACTCTGGTGCTCCTTGCTTCCAAGTTTCTTCTTTATAGGCCTCTAAGAGGACCGGAGAGAACTGGGTGAATTATCCCCACATCCCACGCTCCCCATCTCTTCACCATCACCCAACTCACTTCCAGGACAGTAGGAAGTCCTCTGTGTTTCCCATCTAAGCTATGAGTCCCTTCGTGTTTGTCTTTAATTGAGCACTTCACAAGAAACAGGTTAAAAGTGAGACGCTTACTGTATGAAGGACTCTAAAATACCCCAAATATAGAGCAAAATAAAGAAAAACATGTGCTGGACCTCTTCTTGGGGAGAGTAGCGTGGTTGTAAACTGCGTAGGAGGAGGCTATCATCACAGTGATCTTTCAATGTAAACCAATTCATCTGCATCACATTCACTTCTGTCTGAAGTCTGTGGCTCCTTATTTTCAAAGATGGAGAACTTTTTACAGCAAGGGAATTTCCAGATTGTATTTCCCAGACTCCCAGAAACCTAGATCATTTCTTCAATTCCTAGTGGCAGTTGCCTAAATACGGTGACAGTTAATGTTTTCTTGCTTTTGTAAGTAAAATGATCTGAAGCCACTGCTTGATATATGATGGCAAGCTCAGAGTCCCTCACCTAATTTCTACAAAATACTGTGTGTGATGCAAGAGAGAAGGCAGGACAACGGAAGGCTTTGGGCTTCTTTTCTGCCTTATCCCAGATTGATGGAGGAGGGTTATCTGTCTATTGTGTTATTTTCATTGGTCAATAAAGAGACTGCCTTGGCCCCTTGATAGGACAGAAAATTAGGTAGGCGGAGTAAACAGAACAGAATGCTGGGAAGAGGGCTATGAGGCAGAAGCCATGGAGCCAGTCACCAGGTCAGACATACTGAATCTTTTCCGGTAAGCCACCACCTCGTGGTGCTATACAGATTATTAGAAATGGGTTAATATCAAGATATGAGAGTTAGTCAGTAACTAACTCTCTAGAGATAATGGGCCAGGCAGTGCTTAAATGAATACAATTTGTATGTTGTTATTTCTGGGACTAAGCTAGCCGTGCGGGAGCTGGGTGAGGCGAAAAGCAGGCCTGCCCGCAGCCCCCTTACTACACCAGATTTCACTCCCCACCATGTGAGGCTTTTTTCTCATACCAAACCATCATCCAATTCTCTCCACTTTCCAAATGGTTCAAACTGAAGGCTGTTCTCACACCAGCATTAAATGAAGGCTTCAGGCCCTGGGGGGAGATTATTTAGTAACCTAAAATCAAACTATATCTCTTTATTCTTCAACTTCCTTCTCCAAAAGAAACGTTAGTGCGCCTACCACCCCTGGCTTTACTGGAGGTCTAATAGCCTGTTGCTGTTGTGGGGCCGCCCAGTTCTTCTCAGCAGCTTTCTGCCTCCCTCTAGGTACCTGCCCCAAACCCTCAAGTCCCTGCAGACACTTTTACAATAGAGTGATATTTGCTGTGATTCGTCTCACCTAAACCATTCTGGCTGGAAGAATAAATACCACATCTTCACTCCTACTGTGTCCCTGAAGGTCAGCTCTCCTTCAGATTAATTCTTTCCTCAATACAGCATTACTACAAGTTCTCTTAAGCAAAGCTATCTACCCATGAGTCTAATTCAGCCTGGTGGTGTTGTCTCAGCTGCTCATTTTTTCCCTAGGACAGAATTAGGGCAAATCTGTGGTGATATGAAACAAGACTCTCATGCAGGAAAATAAAAGGCCATCCACCCATGCATGGCACAACAGTATAAAACAGTATTCCCTCAGAATAAATACGCAACAGTCTCACACTGTGGTGCTTTGGGGACCTGGGATTAAATGGAAGATTAAGGAGAAAACAAGACCAATGGTAGGGAGGGCATGGAATATGTGGTTATATGAACCAAGAGGCTCCTAATTAAAACCACAGACACCCATCCCCTTTCTCCCTCCTTTTCTCTTTTCCTTCCCTTTCTCTTTTCTCCTCCCTGTCCTGAACTTCCTCCTCATATTCCCACTCACCTCCCTCTCTTCCCATTTTTCCAACTCTATCCTAGAATCCAAGTGGTGATGAAAATTTCTTTGTCTTGACATCTTGCATTGCATTCAGACACAGCAACTAAAGAATGATGAAGGACAGACCTCACAACCTGGTGGAGGTAACAGAGGTTTTATGTTGTTTTGCTGAAACTTTTCTGACTCCATGAATACCAGTTCACCCTCTTGGTGTGTTTTCTCATTCATACAACTGATCCCCAATAATAGTACTCTGCTATCATTGTGACAACTTTGATCATGACTACCACTCCCATATCTCCATGTACTTGTGAACATGCTAGCTAGGTCAGAGACAGGGTTCATAATGATGGTTCTTCCAGGGCTGCTCTCCAGCCTTGTCACCCAGAATCTCAGAGGTTCAACTACACAAGAACTTTTCTTATTACTTTAGCCTCCACCAACTACTTCTTGTTCACAGGGATGTTAACGACAGCTATGCAGTTACCTGCAAGCCCATGAGAAACAGTCATCATGAAGAAGAGTGTGTCCCACTAAAAAATGGAGTTTGCAATTATTCTGATCATGGTAACTATCCAGGTGATACCCACATTTACCTTAAATTTCATCATAAGGTGCTTGATCATTTCTTCTGTGACATCTTCCCTGTCATCAAACTCTCCTGAGTTGATACTACTGTGGATAGGAAAATGATTTTGCTGTCAGTTTTTTATGATGTAATCCCTATAAATCAGAACATCATCTCCTGTGTCCTCTTCCTTTCCGCTATCTCCAAGACTGTCCAGCTAATATCTGAATGAAGGCCTTTGTCACTGGCACCCCTCCATTTACTCTGAGCATTGGCAGTTATGGCTATGCCTCTATTGCCTACCTCCACCCCAAGTAATAATAGTCTGTAGAACAAGAACCCCCTCTCCAAGTCACCCACACATTCAACATTCCTCTACTGGACTGTGTTATTTACAGGTCAAAGAACAAAATAGTCAAATGTGCCATATGTGGAAGTGTGGACAGGTTTCTCAGGGGACCTATTCTGAAAAGATAGACTTCTTGTATCTTCATGGCATTAAAGAACCTTATAATTCCGATGTGGGGAAATCTCTTCTGCAGTGGGATGTTCACATCTTACCTCAATATCTTCTTTTAAAAATCTTACTTTTGTTTCTACATAATTCAAAGCTGTTCCCAAGCCATTTTCAAATGAATGTGTAATATACTGGAGATAATGGGCATGATTTTTAGAGGAAAAAAAGCACTTTCAAAGTTTGAAGATGGAGTAAGGGATGTATTTGTTGAAATTTTTATACTTATATACAGTGTTTCTTGGGCATATCTATCTCCTACTCCCTCCATGCAGACTTTCCCAGACTCCTTCCCCCAACATATGTACATTGCCCTTCTATCTTAATATCCTTTTTAAAAACCTCCTAAGTCCATGAGAGCTACCTATCTAGGTTTGTGAATGGGGTTACCCACTGGGACTTTGGCACCCACATATGACCACATACACCCCCACTAATGAAAAGTAATTCTCCCGTTACAAGAAGATAAAAACCATCATTAGCTCATCATCTAGAGGTGAGGCATTAGGAGCCTTCCATGCTGGACTTCTTTAACTCTCTTGGTCTTGTGAAGGTCTTGCGTGAGCGATACAGCTGCTGTGAGTGTGTGTATATAACAGCCATTTCATGTCAAAAGCCAGCCTTTTGTCCACTCTTCCCCAGTTCTTTCGTTCTCTTCACTCCCCCTCCCACAATGTATTCTGTGCCCTGAGCTGGGAGGTGGGGGACTGAGCACTCATGCTTGCTTTACCTTTTTCCTCAGCATTTTGAAATTAGGACTCTGCGTTAAGCACTACCCACTGTAATAACAAACTTTTCTGACCAAGGCTAAGAGCAGCACAAATCTATGGATATAATAATAGATATTTAGAAGAGAATTTGACAATGTGACCATGGCTTCCCTTGTCATGTATTTTTGGCTATTCTTTAAATAGATTACAAATATGTCATAAGGTATCTTCACACATCCTTAGTTTATTTTAACTCATTCCTATTCTTCATTTCCCCCACTGCCTATCCCTATCCCCACTTAAACCTTTAGCTCCCCGTATTTCCCCTTCAGCTCTTTCATATCAGAGCTATAGTAATATAAAAAATGGCATTTTACTGTCATGAAAATATACACACTGATCTATAGAATAGAGTAGAAGATACAGATATAAATCATGCACCTATAACTACATAATCTTTAACAAAGATCCCCAAAAATGTACAATAACAAGACAGCATCTTCAACAAATGGTGCTGGGAAATGTGATTTCCCAATATGCAAAGGATGAAGCTAGATCTTTATCTCTGACCCTGAAAAATAAACTCAACTGCAAATGGATCATGAGCCTGAACATAAGATATGACACCCTAAAACTTCTGGAGGAAAACATCCAAGAACACTTCAACGTACAAGCACAGGTAAGACAGGCAAGGGCCTTAGTAGGACTCTGACAGCAGAGAGGATAAAGCCCACCATCAACAAATGAGAACTCGTGAAGCTAAAAAGCTTCTATTCAGCAAAGGAAATTGACAAACAAGTAAAGAGGCAGTCAAGAGAATAGAAGAAAAGTTTAATCACCTGTACATCTGATCGAAGATAGTGCTTAGAATGTACAAAGAAAATTTAAAACCAAAACATCAACAAAACAGCTCAATTAAAAATGAGCTGTCAGAATGGCTAAAATCAAAAACACTAATGAAAGCTTATGCTGAATAGGATGTGGAGTAAGGGGAACACTTCTCCATTGCTGGTAGGAGGGAAAATTTGTACAGTCACCTTGAAAATCAGAATGAAGTTTCTCAGAGAATTGGGAATCAATCTATCTCAAGACCCAGCAATACTACTCTTAGGCATATACCCAAAAGATGCACCCTCATACCACAAGGACATTTGCTCAACTGTGTTCATAGCAGCATTATTTGTAATAGCCATAACCTGGAAACAACTTAGATGCCCCTCAACTGAAGAATTGATAAAGAAAATGTGGTACATTTACACAGTGGAGTACTATTCAGTGGTTAAAAAATGACATTTTGAAATTTACATGAAAATGAATGGAATTTAAAAAAAATTATTCTGACTGAGGCAACCCAGACATATAAATACAAAAGCGCCATGTACCCACTCATAAATGGTTACTAGACATAATGCAAAGGATAACCAACCTATAGTTGACAACCCCAGAGAAGCCAGGAAGTGAGGACCTTAAGAGGAACATACATGGTTTCCCGTAGGAAATAAACAAGATCTCCTGAGTAAATTGGGAGCATGGTGAGAGAGAAGGGTAGAAGGAGAGTATGAGTGCAGAGAGGAGAAGGAGAAGGAGGAGAACATGTGGGAACAGGATGGTCAAGATGGGTAAAGATAGAGGGAGAGCAAGGAAAGAGATATCTTGATTGAGGGAGCCATTATGGAGCTAGTAAGAAGCCTGACACTGGGAAAATTCCCAGGAATCCACAAGGATGACCTTATTAAGATCCTAAGCGGTGGTGGAGAGGGTGCCTAAGCTGGCCTTCGCCTCTGATAAGATTGATGACTACCTTAATTGTCATCATAGAACTTTCATCTAGGAATTGATGAAAGAAGATGCAAAGACTTACAGCTAAGCACTGGGCTGAGCTCCCAGAGTCCTATCGAAGACAGGGAGGAGCAATAATATGAAAAAAGAGGCCAATCCCATGATGACGATACCCACAGAAACAGCTGACCTTAGCTAGTGAGATCTCTGAACTAACAGTGTGGGGATCTGCATAGGAACAAACTAGGCACTCTGAATGTGATGACAGTTGTGTGGCTTGAGCAGTTTGTGGGGTTACTAGAGTGAAACCAGTAATTACCCCTATTGCATGATCTGACTTTTTGGAGCCCATTCCCTGTGAAGGGATTCCTTGCTCAGTCTGTATACATGGGGAAGGGCCTTTGTCCTACCTCAAGTGATATAACAGACCTTGTTGACTCCCCATGGGAGGCCTTACCCTCTCTGAGAAGTAGATAGATGGGGTGGGGGTAAGATTGGGGGAGTGGGAGTAGGGGAGGGAGAGGGAACTGGGATTGATATATAAAATAAAATTGTTTTAAAAAATAAAAGAAGAATGAGCTATGGATCTGAATATAAAATTCTCAAAGTAAGAAATACAAACGACCTGTAGACTCTTTAAAAGGAATCCAATATCCTTAGATATCATGGAAACATGAAATAAAACCGCTATAAAATTCCATCTCATCCCAGTCAGAGTGGCCATCATCAGGGACACAAATGACAACAAATATTGACTTGGATGTGGTAAGTGGGAAAGTCTTACACACTGTTGGTGGGAGTGTAATCTAGTGCACCAATACTGGAAATAGGTCTGGAGGTTTCTCAAAACTCTGAAAATAGAATTACCACATGACCTAGCTATACTGGTCCCGAGCATATACCCAAAGACTTTTGTACCATTCTACATAGATATTTGCACATTCATTTTCATTTCTGATCTACTCACAATAGCTGGGAAATAGAATCAACTAGATGTCTTCCAACAGATGAATGGATAGTAAAAATGTGATGCATATACATGGAAGAATACTACTCAACTATAAAGAAATGTGGAATCATAAAATTTGCAAGTAAATGGATGACACTGGAAGATATGCTTAAGACACACAAGCCCAAAAGACAAATGTCACATGTTCTCTCTCATATGTGGGCTCTAGCTTCTTATTTTGTATCTTGTGTGTTTGGCCTAGAATACACATGGAAGTAAATAAAAAAGTAAATGGTCAAGGATGGGAAGCATTCATTAAGGAAGAAAGGATAGTAGATACTAGATGAGATGAAAGTATAGACGAGGAATACTGAGAGAAGAAAGGTACTTCTTAAAGTCATTTAAGTTTTTTTGTTTGGGAACTCAGAAGATGGCCCCATTGGTAATGCACTTGCCAAGGAAGAGTGAAGACCTAAGTCCAGATCCTCAGAACCTAATTAAAGTCAGACATGGTAGCTAAGCATGCATGTACAATCCCAGTGTTCATACAGCCATATGGGAGGTGGAAACAGGAGAATCTCTGGAATATGACCGGATAGCTAGCCTGGCTTACATACCAATGAACAACAATGACCACTCTTTGAAACAAGGTGGAAGGTAAACACCAACATGCAAAGTTACCCTATGATACAAACATGCAAAGACACACATATATACACACACACATGTATACATACACATTCAGAGAAAGAGATTAAAAGATGATTGCTTTTTGTTTTGTCAACAAAAATGTTGACTATGACTTTCACAATAAAATTTATAGAAGTTAAAACAGGCAGCATAGTGAGGACAATTTCCTTCCCCCAAAAAAGTTGTGCCAAAATCTTGAAGGAAAGGTGATAGGTATGCATTTTCAAAAACTAAAGTACATTAAGAAGTCAGAATATATTAGCTTAGTAATTGAAAATTTAGTCTTCATTATTCAATTTATACTAAAGTCTTTGCTTCCATTATATATGGTCCGCACTGTGCTAAGTATGGTCATAGATCATGCATAATTCTTAACCCTCTAATCTAAGTGTGCTGATCTAATTCTCTATGGTAGCTAGCTTTATCCATGAAACCAGCTCATCTCTAATTGCTATGATGAGAAAATGAGTTGGTTAAAAAGATTTATGTACTGTTTGGAAGAAGAATCATAAAAGTATTCTTCATTTTCACATTCCATGACATCTGATAGATAATGCCATAATGGGGAAAAATAGAACAAGAAAAATAGGACAGCAACCAAAAGTCATTCATAAATACTGATTTTTAAATAATTTAGTTCACAAAATAACTGAAAAAAATGTCTTTCCATATGAGGCCACATTTGAAGAAATCACTTGTTTGGGTCTGTTTTGTGTTGCTATGACAGAACACCACTGACTGGGTAGTTTATAAAGAAAGGAACTCATGGTCCTGTCCTGTAGAATAATTCCAAGAGCTTGCTATCTATATCTGTTGAGGGCCTTCCCATTGCATCATCATTCACTAGAATGAGGGAGAGAGAGTATGGGAACAATAGAGCAAGAGGGAACTAAAGTCAATTTTATAATGAACCACTTTAGATAACTAAATCATTCCTACCAGAGCATTAATCTACTCACAACAACTTTTGTTTATTATCTGGTCTCATCTTCCAGTATTGCATTAGGCATTGTTTCCAACTTGTGAACTCACATGTTCCAATCTGGATCTGACCTGAAAGTCTCCTCTCTAAGGACTAGCTTTCATGGTACCAGAATGGACCATGCAAGCCTCCAAATGATGGAAGCAACCAACAATCTTACCCAGTTATGATGTCTGTGAAATACAGTGACCAACATGGTGCAATAACCCTAGGAATGCAATAATGGCTCACACACCTTAGGAGTAACCAACAGCTCTCTAGACTTAAGAACTACTCTTAACAAGAAAGAAACCATGCCTGACATGGGAAACCCAGCTAACTTAGGGCTAATAAATTATGGATCTTACAGAGCCTACAATTACCACTGTACTAAGCCAGCATAGTCCCTAACTACAGTCTAAATATTGGTCCTTAAAACAACAGATTAGTGTAATAATTGCCTCACATCAAGGAAGCTTCTCTTTGCATCAGAGATCATCACAGGAAACCACAACTGATCAAAATGTTGAGTTAAGCAATCCAGTCCCAACTCCTACACCCAGGACCCAGCAATCATTGTGGCAGAGCAAGAAAAAAGATGGTCAGTGTTATGCTCAACATCTGGATCCCCAAAACATCACCTCAAGACTGTATCCAATGCAAAATCAAAGAGACTTTATTTTGAGTTAACTCAGGGCCCCTCCATCCATTTGAAGTGGCAGGAATGCTAACAGCAGCATGAATACCAGCAACAGTGCAGTAGAGCCCCCCACCCCACCCAACCCTCCCCACCCAAACCCCCCCCCCCCCCGCCGCGCAGCAAAAAGAGGAGATTTATATAGGGAAAGAGACTTGAGGAATTCCAAGCCTCTGGGCTTGTGATTGGTTGCCCCCTAATGGAGTGAGGGGTATTCCAGACTGCCAGGTGCCCTCTATGATATAAGATGATTTCCAGGCTGGAGGGTAATTCCCAACTGTCAGAAACTGCCTGAGGGGAATTCCACGCCTCTAGGGGCTGGCTCAGTGATTGGTCCATTTTCCCTGGTCAGGGATTGGCTGGTTGTGTGTCAGGTGCAGAGATGTTTCTGATTTCTGGGGCCAAACTGTGTTTCTTTCTTTAGTTCTTTTTACCTTTTTGACTCTGATTTGGGGAACAGGGCAAATTTTTTGGTATGCTCTGAATCTAGCAACTTAGTGCATTCTTTTGGTCCTGATTTCAGGAATTATTAGCTGGATTTTTCTCCAGCTCTAGGAATAGCTCAAAAACTATATAATGAGAAATCAAAGAACTTGATCAAGAAATGGGTCAATGAATGAACACACTGTTTTCAATGAATTTCAATGAGTAAAATTCTAATGTCCATATGACAAAGGGTTCCACTCACTAACTATCAGAGAAAATGCCAATTACAGCTAAACTGAGATTCTCCCTCATTCCAGTCAGAACAATAGTCATTAGGAAAACAAAAAGCTACTGCTAGCGAGGATGTGGAGAAAAGGAAGCCCTTCTGATGAGACTATGAAACAGTCCAACCAATACAGACGTCAGTGTGAAGGTTTCTCAGAAAACTGAATGAAGATCTACCGTGAGACCCAGCCATAACTCCCTGGGTATTTACAGGAAAGACCCATGTCCACAAATCACAGAGCATATTGATTCACTATCATAGTAGATACATCATGGAATCAACCTAAGTGTGTGTCAGCTGAAGAATGCATAGAGAAAACATGGTTCATTGGTGGATAGACAAAATGGGTTGTTATTCAAGCATAAAGCAGGAGGGATCATTGTACTGTCATTTGCAAGAAAATGGGTGCAAATGGAGAATATTTTATTAAACAAATTAAGTCAGTCTCAGAAAGACATTTGTTCCCTTATTCGTGGATCCTAGATTTTGTACATAAACACGAAGCCCCATATGACTGTGTGGCATGAAAGCCAAAAGAACACTGTCTAGTGAAAAGAATGGGAACAATATGGGGAAAGGGAAGGAGAGGGGAAAGAGGAGAAAGGGGAAAGAAGAAATAGGGAAAGAAGGAATAAAGAGGTACACCCAAAGTACTTTGTGCACTTGTGTGAAAATGTCTTTATGGAATCCATGACAATGTAGAGTAAATGTATACCAATAAAAGGCAAAACACTGGTTGTCAGGTGTATTTTCCCTGATCATTGTAACATGAGGGCTGGCTTATTGGGGTATCTATCCCACCCAGTACCCCACAACCAGAATGCCCCAAAGAGAAAATCACTCACAAGATTTCATAAGATTATAAACTGATTGGCCCATTAGGTCAGGCTTCTTATTAGTCCTTGTAACTTATGTTACCCCATTATCTTTATCTACGTTAGCCACATGGCTCCGCACCTTTCTCAGCTGGGCAAGTTACATGCTGCCTCTTCGGTGGTCTGCACAGGAGTGGCTGAGGAACCTCTCTGCTCCCCAGAATTCTCCTGTTCTCATTGCATCACCTCTACTTCCTGTCTGGTTTTCCTGCCTATACTGCCTGCCTGGCCAATCAGCGTTTTATTAAAATATGATTGACAGAATACAGACAATTCTCCCACATCATTTTGTTGTGGGAGTAACTTCCGCTGCCTCAACCAATAATCACTGAAGCAGGAGCCCACAGTGCAGCGGGGAGCGACTTCCGCTCCGTCAGCCAATAGCTGCTGAAATACCAGCCCACTGGGGCGTGATATATTTCTCTCTTAAAAAGAGAAGCAGTTCCGGATAAGGCCCTCTTGGTTCCGGCTCTTGGTTCCGGTGCTCGGTCTCGGCTGTTGCTCCCGGCTCCTGCTCCAGCGACTAGGCTCCCTTCCTGACGGTTTATGGTGTATGTAAGTTTTACCCCCCGCCAAATAAATAACCCCTTAAAACATAACTGGTGTGGGATTGATTCGTTAATAATTGGCGCCCAGCGTTTGGTTTAAGAACTGCCCCACCCTCCACCCCCAGGGGGCTGCGGGCAGGCCTGCTTTTCATCCTGCCCAGCTCCCGCACAGCTAGCTTAGTCCCAGAAATAACAACACACAAATTGTATTCATTTAAACACTGCCTGGCCCATTATCTCTAGAGAGTTAGTTACTGGCTAACTCTCACATCTTGATATTAACCCATTTCTAGTAATCTGTAGCACCACGAGGTGGTAGCTTACCGGAAAAGATTCAGCATGTCTGACCTGGTGGCTGGCTCCATGGCTTCTGGCTCATAGCCCTCTTCCCAGCATTATGTTCTGTTTACTCCGCCTACCTAATTTTCTGTCCTATCAAAGGGCCAAGGCAGTCTCTTTATTAACCAATGAAAATAACACAATAGACAGATAACCCTCCTCCATCATCATTTCCCTCTTTTTTTTTAAACAAAGAAAAATACCCATAGTCCATTTGTGGGGAATGTGGGCGTAGTATTTCAGGCTACTTCCTGCTGGTTGGGGGCGCTGATGATCTTATGGGGACCTAAAGAAAATTTCGAGTTATAATCAAGTCCTGACTGGAGTATCCTGTGAGTCTTGATCATCTCAGGCAGCAGTCTTGAATATGTTCTGGATGTAGAATTCAGACATCCAGGTCATCTGTTCCTGTTGGAGATTTTTCAGGTGGCCTCCCTTGGTCAAAGGTGATTTTTCTTAACTCTGAATAAATCCAGAGCCTCTCGTTTTCTGTGGAAACAAAAGCAGAATCTCTTCTCCAAAGTAGCATACCTTTTGACTTCAATTTTGAAGCCAAGGTATTTTCAAAATATCTATATTGGATTAATTTAGCAGCATTTATAAACAAAAGTCTTTTAGCAGCTGTTGCTCCTTCCTCAACAATCAAACAATTCAAAGAGAGCAAAATAACATACAGTATCAAGATTCTCTGTGTATTTTCCATCTTTATGCGGCTTTATTTTAACCTCTATTTCTTTTATTTTTACTTTTACTTTTTGAGACAGGCTCTCTGTATATCTTTGTCCTGGAATAACTCTGTAGACCAGGCTGTCCTTGAACTCACAGAGATCCTCCTGTCTCTGCCTCCCCAGTGCTGGGATTAAAGGTGTATGCTACCACACCTTGAACTCACAGAGATCTGTCTGTCCCTGCCTCCCAGGCATTGGGATTAAAGGTGTGCACTACCACACCTTGAAGTCACAGAGGTCAGTCTCTACCTCTGTCCCTTGAAGTCACAGAGGTCAATATGCCTCTGCCTCCCAGGCATTGGGATTAAAGGTGTGAACCACCACACCCAACTACTCTCTTTCTTCCTTTGTTTTTACATTAAGAACTTTAACTTTTAGCCTGCATATATTTTTAACACACTGTAAAATATTTAGAGGTTTTCTTCCTCTTTGAATCTCTCTTTACTGTGTATCTCTCTTTTTCTGACCACATGAGCCTTTAGTTTACTAAGCAATATGGAGAGCAGTGGCTTTGATGGCTAGATCCAACCCACTCCCCAGCTCTCCAGTCTCATGGCTGAGATACCAGCCAGAGCTGTGTTCATTGTCACAACTCTATGGCGTTTCAAGGTCCTTGCCAGCAAGCAAGCTGCAGCATTCTGCTCACAGACCACACTCAGTCAGATTGCCTGCCTGAAAGAGTCAGAGATTACCCTGTCAGGACAGCCCAGAAAGCCGGCATTGTAAAACAGCGCAGCTTTTTTCCTGCTACGACTGAAAACCGAAAAGCATGTGTTTGGCTTTTCACCAACACCGTTTAAGTGTTTCGTGGCAGGACCTCTTAATGACCTGCAGGGTTTTGCAGCTAAAGCTGAGTCAGGAAACCTCTCTTAGATGAGAGCATTTGCTTGCCTCTAGCAAGCAAAGCAGACCCGAGAAATTGCTGCTACCAAGAAACCATGCTTTACTCTATTTTTTCCCAAGCTTTCTCAGGCTTTTTGTGGATTCAGTTATCCACGTGGGCACCACATGTAACATGAGGACTGTCTTATTGGGGTATCTATCCCGCCCAGTACCCCACAACCAGAATGCCCCAAAGAGAAAATCACTCACAAGATTTCATAAGATTATAAACTGATTGGCCCATTAGGTCAGGCTTCTTATTAGTCCTTGTAACTTATGTTACCCCATTATCTTATCTACGTTAGCCACATGGCTCCATACCTTTCTCAGCTGGACAAGTTACATGCTGCCTCTTCGGTGGTCTGCACAGGAGTGGCTGAGGAACCTCTCTGCTCCCCAGAATTCTCCTGTTCTCATTGCATCACCTCTACTTCCTGTCTGGTTTTCCTGCTTATACTGCCTGCCTGGCCAATCAGCAGTTTTATTAAAATATGATTGACAGAATACAGACAATTCTCCCACATCAGATCATTCCTTACTGCCATTTGCACTGAAGGGAGTACTTTCTTTTCTTTTCAGTGAGGGTGGGGCAATATTCTAATAACTTCATCCAGAGCAAGGGACATCACTAGGAACTTCTGAGAGTCTAGGTTGGGAAGCTTCCTCAATATCTGACATCTCTTAATTTCTGTAATGTATCTTTGTACTTTCTGCTTCAAAGCTCTCTAAAGCATGCAGGGCAGAGCTGGGCCTGAAAGTCTTGGGCATGTTGTGAGGCCTTTGAAAGCCCATTCAGGGTCATGCCACCAAGATCCATACCTCCCAATCTGAGGGTGGAAGTCCTGGATAGGTAAAGCATTCCTTTCCCCCAGGACGGGGGTCTCTTCTATAAAAGGACCCCTCCCTTTGCCATCAAGCCTTCTTGTACCATGAGCTCATAACCGTGCTGGGTTCCTTATAGACCAGCATGTTAGTTGGGTTTTTCAGAGAAATAGAACCAATGGAGTATATATAATTATAACAAGAGATTTATTAGGTTGGTTCACATAGCCTGCGGCTGAACAGTCCCATAATGGCCATCTGTAGGCTAGGGAAAGGAAAATCTGTAGCTGCTTGATCAAAAAAAACTGAAAACCTCAGAATGAGAAACAAGGACAATGATACAGGGACAGGTCAGTGCCCAAGAACCTCTTGGACAGCAATGAAAAATACATGCACATGGAGGGAAGGCAAGAGAGAAAGAAAGATAAAACATGTTTCCTCTGTCTTCTGCTTTTCCTTTGCAGCTCAGCTCTGAGCCTACTGTGTGGTGTTGCTTACATCTGTATGTGCCCACACACACACACACACACACACACACACACAGCACTCAAAGCTCATTGGTACGACACTCTTGCAAGCACACTCACAAGCATGCTTTATCAATTTCTTAGGCATCCCTCTGTGCAGTCAAACTGACCTGTGAATTAACTGTCACAACTACTATCCATTTATATGGCCTCTGACCTGCCACAGAGGTATGCAGAGGGGAAATGGGGCAAAGAGGGTTGTTTCTGAGCAGGGCAGTAGCAAAGTCGTGGGCAGGCAGGTGGTGATTACACATCTTCTGACCTATTCTCATAGCAGTAACCATTTCCCACTGTCCACGGAAACCCTTTCTACCCTCCTGACACCTACTCTTCCGTCAGTCCAGGCATTGCAGAGAAGAAGGTTGCCCATATTCTTTTTGTATAAATTCTCACAAGAATAAGTACACCAAGTAAAAGCTGCATCAGAAGTCAATGTCAAATGTGAGGAGAAGATATGGTGAAGAGAGTCGATCCATTACTGAAGGAAAGAACCACACCCAGCTCTGTTGCTAGTCCACTGTGGGTCAGGTTTTAAAAATAAACATCGATGGCTTTGGCCTTTTTACAAATTAAGTTTCTGTGTTATAAGTTCAAAGGTAGAGTGTACCTGGAGTTGAAAGACCCAGCGTAAGGTCTTTAATCTGTACTCACCGCCACTTGCTACTGAATAGACTGTTTTGGATTCTGCCTCATTGGCCACAAGGTATTTCCTTGGTCCCCTTCCATTTTTATTTTGTGTTTTCCTAGTGAAGATACTATTTTCCACTGTTCACTCTACTCCAGTCATGCACGCAGCTGATCTTTCTGTGTCCCTTCTTTGTGAGAAAGCACACCTCTCATTTCATTTCTGTGGCCGTGATAAAACACCCTGACCAAAATCAGCTCTAGGGAGGAAAGGGTTTACTGAGCTGGCGATTCCGGGTGACCGTCCGCTGTTGCGGAGAAGTCACCGTGGCAGCAGATTGAGACATCTGGTCCACACCGCAGCCATTTTCAAGGGCAGAGAAAAATCGATGCAACCCCCGCTGCCTGCCTGCTTGCTTTCATCTAGGTTTCTCAAGGGCCCATACTGTGAAATGATACGGCTTAAATTCTGAGTGATCCAATTAACAGTCTAGACAATTCCCCACAAGCTAACCTATGTAATTCCTCATTAATATTCCCTTCCCAGATTGTTCTAGGTTATGATAAGTAGACATTTAAAACTAACAGGCATGCCATTTTAGAACATTATTATCACCTTGGGCTTTAGCTACTCCTCCTATCATTGGGTCATCTCTGGAGTCAGGGACTGATTTCCTGGTTACTGTGCTCCATGCCTGGAACAGTGCTATGTAGAAATGGTCCTAGATAATCCCTCACTTTTTTGTTGTGTAGTTCCCAGTTCAAAACTCCGTTCTGGCACTCCTTGACACATTTTCCAAAGCTAGACATACTTACTGTCTTAAACCATTGGTGCTGTTGAAACAAAATACCTAAGACTGAGTAAATGGAAACCATATATGTATTTCTCATAGTGCTGGAGACTGAGACGCCCAAAAATCAAAGCAGTTTCGGTGTTCAGTAAGGACTCAGTTTTTACATCCAGGAGAGTGCTTTGCTCTCCACATTCCAGAGAGGACAAAAAAGCTGTCCTCATGTGGCACAAGAGATGGAAAGGTTACCAGGCTCCTAGTTGATTGTCTCCAGCCTTTTATGAGGTTACTAATCCCATTTATGAGGGTTCAGTCTGCAGGACTTAATCACCTTCTTAAGGATTCATCATTTAATACAGTCCCATGAGGACTTAGGCTACAACATGAATTTTGGAGGGGCCAACATCTAAACCACAGTACCTGCTGCGTTTTGTTCTATGCCCTTTGCATTTGGCCCTCACTGAAAGACAAGTGTAGAATATTAAGCAAATCCACAGTGGCAAGCCCACATGGGTCACTGTTTCTGCTTTGCCCAGGTTTCCTGCAAGCCAACTTTTCAGGGGCTTTAAGACCTCTCTTGGCCCTAGTGTTGATTTAGTCATTTGCACTGATTAATCCCTTGGCAACCCCGAACTACAAGCAGTAGAGATTTCCACAAAAGGGCATGGAGTTATACAGAAAGGAATCCCTCCCTTTACTTGAATATAGTCTTTGAAACTTAACGAGAAACATTTCAAAAAAAAAAAAAAAAGGAGTGATGTGTCACATTCAATTAACAATCAGGGCATTTCTTAATTATCCTTTTGGCTAAATTACAAGTAAATCCACTCAAAGGCTAGAAAATGCTTGCAGTTTTAGATTTTCATTTGTACTTGGAAAAAAGCTTAGCCTCCTTTCTGCTGGGCCTCAAATATTCCTCAACCCCCATTTCTCCTGCAATGGAGACAGTGGATATATATGAAAATACCAAACACCAGTATAATAAAAACTGGCTTGGGTGAAGCAACTATCTCTGAAGATGAAAACAGGAAGCAGGAATGACTTGGAGATATGAGTAAGGGGTAGATATCAAATGAATCTTGTCCTTTAGAAATTCATCTTTGAAGGGAATGGGGATCTCAAACAGTATAGACATATGGCCTGCAGAAGGCAGATATCATTCCTCAAGAACTTACTGAAGAGGATGGCGCTGCACTATTTGATAGCTGTCAGCATTACTTCATTTAATGCTTAAACTTTAGAAGGTGTGTGGTTGGTTTTTGTCAAACTGACACCAATTTAGGCATGTCTAGGAAGAAGGGATCTCAACTGAGAAAATGCTTCCATGAGATTGACCTGATTGATAGCCAAGTTTGCGGTGCATCTCTTTGATGGATTATTGACACGGAAATGTCCATCCCACACAGGAGGCAGAACTACCTCTGGGCAAGTGGTCCTGAGTTAGAGAAGAAAGCAGGCTGAGCAGGCAGTGAGAAACAAGGCAGTAATCAGGATTTCTCCATGGCCTCTGCCATGAGAGAGTTCCTGCCCTGACTTCCCCCTGTGACAGAGTATAACCTGGGAATGGTAAACTGAAATCAGCCCTTCCCACTACAAGTAGCTTTGCTTATTGTGTTTTATCACAGCACTAGAAACCTGGTGCGAAGAATTCTGCATTCTTTCAATTATGTTTTAAATAAATGCTGATTGGTCAGTAGCCAGTAGAAGTATAGGCAGGGAAAAGAGAACAGGAGCATTCGAGGAAGAAGGAAACCCATGCCTCTACAGTCTTGTCCAGACACCAGAGAAGCAGGATGTGACCTGCCCTGCTGAAAAAGGTACTGAGCAATGTGTCTAACATAGATAAGAATAATGGGTTAATATATGTTACAAAAGTTAATAAGAAGCCTGAGCTAATGGGACAATCAGTTTATAATTAATATAGACCTCTGTGTAATTTGTGGGACCTGGTGGGAGGACAGAAACCAAGCAGGTCCGCATGCTGCAGAAACCCTACAAGGGATGTGGTACTCCACAACAGTCTTCAAATTTGATCCTTAAAGCCACATTATGATGTGTACTTTTGTAAGGGGGCAACTGCAAGTGTGTGTGTGTGTGTGTGTGTGTGTGTGTGTGTGTGTGTGTGCTGGTAAATGTGAGTGAGCTTGTGTGTAGGTATTTTATGGCCATCAATTATCTTCATCAGTCTTTCTCCGCCTTATTATTTGAGGCAGCGTCTTTCAGCGAATCTGGAGCTCATTATTTCAGCTAAGCATCCTCCTCTTTCTACTTGCCCAGTCCGAGGAGGACAGACACACATGCCACACCTGGCTTTTTAATGAGTGCTGAGAGGGATCTGAATGGAAGTCCTCATGCTTGAATAGCAAGCACTTTACCAATGAAGTCTTCACCATAGCACCTAATACATGTGTCTTTATCTCATTTTTGTGGTTACTGGTAGAAAAAATAACTCATTTGCTTCAAGACACAGTTAGTCATTGAAAGACTAGAGTTGACCCTAAGATCCACCAGCTAACTTCAGACTGTGTGTGCTTCTCACTCTCACAGCCCTCTCTCCATCCTTATTCTTCTTGTTAGCCCTAATACTCTGCTTTGAGAACTCATAACTACGAGTTGCTCTAGTCTCTTCCTGAATAGCCTTTCTGTAAAAGGGTTTTCTGAAATAACATTGGTATGCCTCCCATGAGGTCCCATATTCTAAGTTCATCTCTATCTTGGCAACATATCAGAATCTCCCATTTCCTAGTCGGCCTCCTTGACATAATCAACCCTTCTGCAAGAGGACCTCTTCTGTTCCAGGGCCTAGCTCAGTTCTTAGCATCAACCCTATCTCAATGAGCTACTTTTGAAACTGAAACACTCAATGAGCACATTTGAACTGCTTCTCCATGGCTTGGAGAGTTGACCGTGAGTGCCTGCTGCTCTCCAGTCCTGTGAAGTATCCAGGTTCTTCTGTGGCATGTTTTGGTTTTATTTGAGGAGCTCCCACTCTCCTGCTTCATGAAGTTTGTATTTTCCTGCATGATCTTTCTTTTTCCTTTCTTTTTTCCCAGGTATGAGCTGCCACATGACAAGGCTCTCAGTGTGCTGGACATCAGCACCATCCCTCCTTTCAGGTAGCGGTAGGATAGAAAAAACAAATGAATAATTGTGATGTCACCTGTGGAAGTGAATCCTTGAGAGATAGTGCTACTTAGAGACCTCCATGCAGGGACACCCTGACAGCCTAGTCTCAATGTCTTTCCATAGATGGAGAGGCAAATTCCATATCCTGTTTCTTCTGTTCTTAACTCTAAAAGCCAGAACCACATGACTGTAGCTGCCAAGTTCAGCTGCTTACTGGGGCTGGAACATGGCCACCTCATTCAATTACATGTTCACCATTTTCTATTTTTGATTGTTAACTTCACTGCCTAAATTTAGATGCCCTGGAACTTTCTCTGTAGACCAGGCTGACTCCAGATTCAGAGATTTGCCAGCCTCTGCCTTCCCAGTGCTGGGACTAAAGGTGTGCACCCTCACACCAGTCTCTGGGTTTGTCTTTAGTTTCTTAGTTCCTTTTCATAATTTAGAAATTCAGTTAGCTAGGATCTTTCTCTGAGGTGCCCACTTCCTTTGTTCCATTTCTTAATCTGTTTATCTCCTTGAACACAGAGATTTAGCTCCATTCCACTTCCTGATGCCCCTTTCTTCAATTGTACATTCTGTATTTTTATTTGCTCAGCTTGTTCTTTTTCATTAAGAATTTTTGTTAGACTTATCACTAATAACCATGCAACAGAGTCTATACTAGGCTATTTTGAGATTTTTCCCTGTCAACAGCATTAATCCAAAACTCTCTACTTTCGCCTCAGGCAGGCTCTTTGAACTAGAGCAAAAAACAGCCACATTCTTTATCAAAATATCACAAGAATGACTCTAGGCAACATACTAAAATTTTTCTCCTCTGAAACCTCTTGAGGTAGCCCTCCACAGTTCATTAACTCACACTTAAAACTACTGTCTTCTATGTTCCTACTAGTATGGCCCACTAAGCAATGCTTACATATTCCACTGCTTTCCTAACTCAAAGTCCGAATTCCTCCAAACAAAAGCATGATCGGACCTAACACAGTAATACCCCAGTCCCTGATACCAACTTCTATCATAGTTAGAGTTTCTATTGCTGTGAAGAGACACTATGACCATGGCGATTCTTATAAAGTAAAAACATTTAACTGTGGTGACTTACATTTTCAGAGATTTAGTCCATTATCATCATGGTGAGACATGGTAGCATGCAGGCAGACATGGTACTAAAGCTAAGAGTCCTATATCTTAATAGGCAAGCAACAGGAAGTAATCTCTGACACTAGGTGGTATCTTTGAGCATAGGAGACCTCAAAGCCTACCCCCCACAATGACACATTTGCTCCAACAAGGCCACATCTACTTAAATAAGACCACACCTCCTAATAGTGCCACTCCCTATGATATTATGAGGGTTAATGACATTCAAACTCCCACACTTCCTGACACAGAATTCTATAATTTCCATATTTCATGGGACATAGAAAAGGCAGAACAAATGGCATGTCTCTGTGTGAATGTGTATACACAAATATATACATATGAGTTTCTACGAACACCCACCTATGGTAAAATTTCAATTTCTTTAGGTTAGTGAGATGCCTCTGTGGGTCTCTTGTCACCTAAGCCTAGTGTCTTAATTTCAATCCATGGAACACACATAACGTGGAAGGTGAAAATGGACTCCACAAGGTTTTCCTTTGATCTCCACACATACACCATCACATAAGTGCCCCCATATACATACAAACACATCACAATAAAAAATGTTAAACTTCAGTTATCAAATGTATATTGCAGACATCAGACCAGACATTGGAATTAGAGAAATGACTAAAATATCCTGATCCCTACCAAATATAGAAGTAGATACATTCAAGAATTAATCACATGGTTACAACAAGGCATGATAAAATTTGTGGAAAAAAAAAGTATGGAATCTTCTGGCAACACAAAGCATTGGGCTCTAACTAATAGGAAGCACTGCCAGGAGAAGAAGAGTGAAAGTTTATAATCTGAAGACCCAAAAGGGCGGGCTCAAGTTTGTCGGTCTGGATGAGAGTCTGCCGAAGGATCTGGGAAAAGAAGACTGAAGGTATATCCCAGGCAGCGGAAGCAGCACCAGTTAAGTAATAAAATAATCTGAGTTACAAAGTGTTTAATAGAGCTAAGACTTAAAATTCACAGGACAATGACAGGAGAGCAAAGTGGAAAGACAGTGTTAATCGCATGATAAATGACTTTATAATCCACGCTGAAGGGTGTGCACCCGGAAGATGATGAAGCGTGCTCGTGTGTCTTCAAGTAAAAGTGATGGCATGATTTGATTTCTCGTTCAGAAAGCTCACCTGCTAGCATAAGGGTTGACAGAGTAGGAAGAGAGAAGCCTGGCTGAGAAGGCAGTGTGGGACTGTGGAAGACAGGTGATGGTGGACGAGGCTGAGAAGAAGGATGAGCTGATGGGGAGATACTGACAGATCCGAAAATTTTGTGGGCGGGAAGATTGACAATTTTTGGTGACAGATTAAATGTGAAAGTTGAGGGAGTCAAAGATAATCTTGAAATTTTTTTAACTTAGGTAACCTGGTGAACAGTTAACCAATGCAAGGAATACTGAGAGAAGTGACTGGGAGTTTGAAAAAGGAGACAATGATTGGGATTTGAGCCTTATAAGGTTTTGCCTGTGAGTTATTCAAATGGAGCTAAACTAGAAGCAGGTAGATTTGAGGGTCTTGAATTGAAACGACGGAGACTGAGTTAATGGTGTAGAAACCACAAATATATAAAAGGTAGTTTTCCAAACAGAAACAAATTGGGTTGATCCAGAGAGAATGTTCTGGAAAGAAATCCCTGTGGTGAAGTGCTGAGAGCCACTGATAAGCTAGGATGCTACACAGGGATGTAAGGGCATCCTGGCAATGAAACGGACCATCATGAGACTAGAGTATGGAAGAAGGTGGATCTTTGTATCTGTTTCTGCATTTTCAGTGATTGGCAAATACTAATACTCCCTTGTAGATGGAAACAGGAGCCAAGAACCAATACAACTTCTTACTGAAATTAGGCAATAGATCTTGCAATTGTTTTGAAGAGGAGATGGCCTTCTCTTTCATGCCATAGAGTCACATATAGAGATCAGGGTAGCTGGTGGACCTGATGTGGAATTTGTCTTTGTATGCTGTGAATGTGTTTGGTTAGTGAATAAAGAAACTGCTTGTGCCTATCAGAAGAAGAATAGAGAATGACAAGAATTCCAAGCAGAGATAGAGGGAGAAAGTAGGTAGGGAGAAGCCATGTAGCCTCGAAGGAGAAAGATGCCAGTGGAAGCCCACTAGAACCTTGCTGGTAGGCCACAATATTATGGCAATGCACAAATTAATAGAGAACGGTTAATTTAAGATATAAGAGCTAGCTAAAAATATGTATAAGCTAATAGGCCAAGCAGTGATTTAATTAGTACAGTTTCTATGGAGTTATTTTGGGGCTGAGCAACCGCGAAACAAATGGACAGTCTCCGCCAACATAGCCCTTAGCTACCATGCAAAGCCACTGCCCAAGTGCATACCAGTGAGTCTTTTTAGCTAGCCAGTTTCCTCTTACACCCACTATTTTGTGAATCTCTCTCTCAAAACTAAAGGATGGAAGTGAAAGGGTACGGAAAGAACAGCAGGGCCTTCTAAGAGTAGATGAACCGTGGAGATGTAAAACCTCGTGTCAACACCGACATGGCGTGATAGGTGGCAGACTCAGCAGCTTCACATTGCTGTGGCTAGAAATGGAAAGTCTTATCTTACAGACGTGCACCAATGGCCAGAGTGTGCCAGCATGGAAATGTAAGCTCAAACCCTCTAAACTTCCAGCCCCATCCCTTCGGAGATGCTGAAAGTTAGTTATTAAAATATAAAATAAAGACTGATGACTTAACCCTCAAAGTGATAGAAGAAAGTCTGAAGGTTCTCAGCACCGGGTATTATTCCTTTCTTAAACTCAGCTGTCTTTAGAGTTATCTTGCCAGGAATATGACACACCTTTAGTGTATGTGTGTATAGTGTTCAGTGGCACTCTTGATATTTTTAAATCAATGACACAGCCGGAAAGAAGACATATTTTGATATCTAGACATATAGTGACTGTCTAGTCACTAACATTTCTGTCCTGATCTCTCTCTCTCTCTCTCTCTCTCTCTCTCTCTCTCTCTCTCTCTCTCTTTCTATTTATCTATATATCTATCTATCTCTGACGTTGATAAGAATCATCCTTCTTACTTCCAATCAAGCAAAGCTATGACATCCTTCTATTTACTCCCATGGGACCAATAAAGAGCCACATCATACAATTCTGGGGGTAGCCTTGGATTTTGCTTCGGTCTGTATGATCCTCCAGAGAGTCATATATTAAAGGTTTGACCCTCCGAATATGTGACATCATTAAGAATTGATGGAACCTTTAAGAGATAAAGTCTGGAAGTCTTCTAGTACTTTCTAGCCTTTGCTCTTCATTCTGCCTTGTCCCTTCCCCTTTCTCTTTTTCACTTCACCACCACAGTGAATAGCTTACTCCACCATAAACTCCCTAACATGATGTACTGTCTTACTATAGACCCAAAGCAAACAAGCAACTAATCACACAAATCTCTAAATCTATAAGACAAAATAATCTTTTCTTCTTTTAAAATTGGTTATCTGGGGTACTCTGTTACAGTAATGGAAAGCTTACTAACAATATGATTCCCCAGGGATAAGAGCATCCCACCCATTCATTTCTTTCATTTTTCTGAAGCCAGAAATCTATTCATAGATAAGAGGTAATGCTGTGAAAAGAGTTTACTGGTATCTCATTTCCATGTTTGATAATTTTGTGGAATAGACTCAGAAATCTGACCCTGAACCCAGAAAACAAGTAGAAAAGGAAATCAGAGAGAGATGGGGGGTACCATAAAGGCCAGCACTCCAGCTTCTGCCCTGTATCTTTAAGACTCCCAGAGCCACAAAAGCCTCACTGGAAGGTTCCCTGCTTTTGCCACACACGCCTCCCACTCAGTGAGAAAGGTTTACCCCTTACCTAGGTCACCTGCACCTACCAGTCCTCGGCCTAACAGATTTCAACCCTGCCCATCCGTCAAATTCCTCAGAGCCGTGCACACCATGTAGATCATGGTTTGCCTCATATCCCAATCACAGCACAGCCTTCCTCTGACAACTTTTATAGTTCATCCCATTCCTGGAGACAAGCGCCCTGTGATCGTTCTCAGCTGGCTATGACTACACGTCACTAATTCCTGCTGCTTGCCTCATGGGACCAGTGTCAGATGTTGTCAGACTATTTTGTACCATCAAAGGAGGCAGACTTCTCCTTCACCAGAGAAGACTAAGGGAGTGATCAGAAAACAAGAGAGATGGCATGACAACAGCATATGGGCTTCTTGTGATTAAGTGGGCTGAGCCAACTATGTTGGCTTGAGGCAATTTGCAGGTTCTTCTCCCAAGGGTGGTCACAAGGCAAGAGAGGCCTTCAAGAGCAAGTTGTAGATATCTTCTAGGAGGAGGATCTGAGAAGGGCAAGGATCTTCTTTCTCATGTCAAGTAACTGCCTAGAAGGTTTGGAAGAACTCTCCAGAGAATTTACATATGTACAAAGATTAGCAATTAAATACCTCCTCCAGACAAAAAGTATGTGTCAACATGTCAATGCTAGTGTTCATGTACCAATGCATCAGAGTCATTGATATTATCAATGATGAGCAAGTGAGTATGTGATCACCATGCCTAAGAGACGCTAACAAGCTTGTCAATTTAATATTAGACAATTTTTGCCTTTTCCCACCTCAAGAAGGTTAACTAACAGACTCCATCTTCCTCATCATTATCCCCAATCCCAACAGTGGAACAAAAAGAAAATCAATAGGCTAGCACTGCCTCAGGTAGTAGACAGAGTTGGGGAAAGGAAAGCAAAACTTTCAATAATTGAAAGAAAAAGACACATCATGGCAATTGTCCAATATAGCAGTAAGACACAGGAAATAGAAATTCTCCTGAGCCTGGTTGGGAACAGAAATTGGAGAGTGAAAATCAAACTGTTTATACCCATCCAACTGTGTTAAAAGTGATCAATAAGCTGATTACATGGAAATAGGATTTGTAAAAATTGTTTGTTTCTCAACAGGTTCTTCTAATAACACATAGGATTTATTTTTCAACCTTCAAAAGTGAGGGCTTTATGCACATTTTCAGAACTGTGTTAGTCAATGCATGCAGGGACCAACTTACAGGTCTCAATACGCATTTGTTGGGCATGAGCAGCTGTGTGGATGAGTAAGCTATGAATGAGGCCAGGGCCTCAACTGTCCTGAAACAAAGCCTTGCCAATCCATGCCCAATACCTTCCCTCTAACACAGGTGAGAAAAAGACTGGCTTTTCGACCTCTGTAGCAAAGAGGCAGACATAGAGAAAACACTAAATTGATCTCATTATTCCAGACTTGTTCTCAGATACCTATATGGTAAGAATAATAAACTACCCAGACTCAGCATTTAACATACCCTTTTGAAAACTATTTTTATAGATTCTTTAAGAATATAATAGAATGCATTTTGATAATAAGCATTCTTAACTCCCCCCAGCCCTGATGTACAGCCATTTCTTTATTGCCCCCCCAACTTCTTCTTTTATTCAGTAACTCATGGCTCGCTCCATTTTGTGCTGTTTATATACTTCTGGGTATGGGATCATCCATTAGAGTGTGATCAACTTACCAGGAGCCTTGTCGTTGAAGAAAACTGACTCTCCATTCACAAGGAGTCACCAACTACCCATAGCTTCTCAGTTAGGGGAGGGGCTCATGAGCACCTTTTCCACTCCGTGGTAGAAGGCTCCATATTGTGTAGACAACCACAGCTACGAGTTCCTGAGTGCTGCGGCCCTGTAGGGACCAGAAGACAGTTCTTTAGTCTTTTCATTGTGCCTCTCCTCTATCCTGAACCTAGTATTATTCCCATTCTCAGGCCCCTTGAGACATTTGAAAACCTCCAAACCCTGTACCTCTGAGAAACATTTAATAATTCAATTTCACAAGTCAGAAGGTACGTAACGAAGACACACTTTGACCTAAGAAGAGTGTTTTCATAATCACATCAGGGGCAAAATGTGGCTTTCCCCATCCTCACCCAAACTTTGTGTTTCTTCATCTCCCAAAACAGAGGTTACATCTATTGGGCTCTTTAAGTATTTGCAAGAGTAGTTTGACAGCTTCCTACTTAACTTAATTAACATTCACAGGAAAAAGCAAATTTGGACTTCTAAATTTAGAAGGGTAGCTATTATGCAACTGAGATAATGGGCCCTGAGAACCTTGGAAGTGTTGACTTCCTGTTCATATCAAATTAGGAGATGACCACCCTTCACGTGGAGATGTGTGCTGTCACGTGTTTACAGGATGATTTGTCTTCCTTAAGCTTGAATCTCTCATGGCCCTTCCCTGGGTGCTTCTTAGGGGTGAGGGTTGGGGTGGACAAAGCGTATGGAGCAGAGAACACAAAGATAAACAAAATATGACAGCATATAATTATTTAACCACACATGAATATATTTAGCCCTTTATTTTCTGTAATGGAAAGATTGGCCTATAAAAAATTTAAATTTCTTCTCTATTATTAATGACTTGGCATCTGCTTTACAGGCTTTTGGAGTTCTGTTCTATGGGACAAAAATTGTAGGAAGTGGAGTGGGCAGGAAAGGTCCAAAGACAAATAGAAAGCTGTGGATATTGGGATGCAGAGAAAAGGGGAAGCCAACTATTCAAGGCTAGAATAATGACTGAGGTTTTCCCTGAGGTCATGATGTACGGGAAAGGAACACAGGAATATGGTTTTAGACAGAGCTGGTGATTGCCTAAGGCCAGAGCCTTAGGGGAGCTTTGGCTTCAGATCCTAAGAACCCACCTCTTCCCACTCTATGAGGCTGTGGTTATCAGTCCCAAGACCACTGTGTGCTCAGTCTGTACTGCTCTTAAAACACCGTTTTCTCCTCGTGCAACATTGCTTGGTTAGCTTTCTACAGACTTAGTCCCCTTGTATGATAGATTCTGCTTAGTATTTCTCTTTTGGGAATAGTATATAAGATATTGTACTTCTTAATAAACTTACTTGGAATAAGACATAGCTTATTCAAGACCTCCCAATCCCAAGAATCTTCTATCCTCTTATCTTCTGACCTTCCGGTCCTTTCCCTCAAGACTCTGTCACAGTAAAACACCTTGCTGCTCCAGGACACCAAGCTGATCCACACAAGGATAACAGACAATGGGAGGTATTGTTTAAGCACATTGTTGGGCCCAGGTACCTTCCACCAGAGTAAAAAATCTGTATGCTTCATACAGAGGGTTTAGCAAAGTGATCTTTCAGACCTCACCTAGTGAGTTCTGCCCCACAGCACCTGTCTGCACCTGCTAGCCAGCAACAAGGTCCAATTGATGCTTTTGATTTGCAGAAGAGAATTCTGTTATATCCATTTCACCCATCCCCTGCTAATAAAGCCAGTTAGGTTGGCACTGATCTTTTTCTATTGCTAGTCATGATGAGGTGAATAAATTTCTTCATATGCTTGCCCAAAGATGTGCATGTATTAAAATAAAGTAAACATATCCAAACACACAATGCTCAAAGAAAATGGAAGGCACAAGTAAGCATAAAACATAATCTCATGAACCGGAAAAATGCATGCACATGAAACTAACACATTTTAAGACTCCATGTGAAATAGATGCACATTAGCTACATTAGAATGATTGTAAGGTGGTATAAGAAAACTAAATCATCTGTATTACACGGGGAAGTTGATGGATTACTTAAATTTAATAAATCAAGATGAGAAACAGAACAGAATTAAGAAGTAAATACAGGGAGACAAAACCAAATGAATTTCCACTAAGAAGCAGGGCCCAGAGATAAGGAAGACTAGAGCAGGGGAGGAACCTGCTTGTTCCTCAGAAGCTCTGTAATACTCTATGGGATGCACTGCCTTAGTAAAAGTAAAATTTAGAAATAAAAGCAATTAAAATACAAAACTAAATAAATATCGCTAAGGGGAAATGTAGAAAATAATATATTAATATTTTGAATTACAAATCTAAAGGAGTTTTTAAAGAATATGTATTTATAATTAAATGTTCTACAAGAACTACATTACCACAGGGAGTGAGACCACCCTTTTCCTCATATTCTCACCAATATTAAGATTAAACTTCTTCAAAGTCTTCGTAGGAGGTGTTTGAAAAACGTCAGAGAAAACTCGTCTCTTCTTATGGTACTACCCTCAGGTATATAACCAAACACGTTCACAGAAAGGAAACTCACTGGGCAAACCCACACAATGGGGAAAGTTAGGACGCGGTAAAAATGTCAGACTTGTTCAACATTATACAACTATGCAAGCAGCACTGGCATTGTACCCAGTCAAATGTGTGCCTTCTGAACTCTGGGTCCGAGTGCCTCACAGTTCACAGGTCCATGAAGGCAGCCTTGAACATGCATAGATACTCTGTTATTGAATTTCTGCATGTGAAGAACCTGGAGTTTTCACTTTTCCAAAAAGCTTCAGATGTCTTCCATCAGAGTTCCTAAGAAATGTAACTTAGGAATCTTTGCTCTAAATCTACTGGAGCCCGCAAAGCACTGAGGACTATACGCTATCAAAAATGAAGTGTGACCCTGGGGAGAGGGACTCAATGAGTGAAGTGCTTGCCACACAAGCATAGAGACCTGAATCCACGGAAACGCCAAGTAACATATGCTCTTGTCACCTCAGTGCTGGGAAGACAGAGACAAGAAAAACCCTGGGGCTTGCATGTTAGCCATTCTAGCCAAAATGACAGCTGCCGGGTGGAGCAGGAAACTTTGTCTCAAAGATAAGGGGGAGAGCAATAGAAGAAAGTGCCCAACATCGAACTCTGGCTTCTGTCACACACACATACACACCACACACATACATACCACACACACACACAAACACCAACACCACATTCAACATTTTTAAAGCTTCCTGGTTTGTGGACTGAGTAGGGCAGGACACCGAGAAGGAAAGACAGAGTGCCTACCCCCGGGAAAGAAAACGCTGCACCAGTAAAATGAATACAAGCACAGAAGAAAGGCCAAGAGCTGGATCTTTTACATTTCCCCCTTTCTGCCACATATTTTAAAAGAAAAGCTTTAGGCAAAGTATATTTAATTGCCATTTATGTGACAAAACATAACTCAAGAATTAGGCAAAATCTACACTGGAAAAAGTATGGTGAGATGGCCCACTGCAATGTGAGCGAGAATCACTGGATTGGCATTTACCTGATCTGGGTATAGCTGGATAGGCAGTCCACAGTTAGAATCAATCAACTTGTTAACTGATTAGCCAATCCTAAACCATCAGAGATGCCTAAAGATACATTCTGGTGAGGATGTGAGAAAGTAGGATGCTTAGTCACTGTTTGTGGGAGTACTAACTATTATAGGCTTTATGGAAATCCGTTGAAGGTTTCTCAAGAAAAACTACCATATAACCCAGTTGTACCACGTCAGGGTATGTACTCAAAGGACTCTGTATCTCTTCACTGAGATACTTGAACAATCCTGTTTATTGCTGCTGTAGTCAACAGTGAAGGAAGGAAGTGGGACCAGTCTGGTCAACAGGTGAGCAAATAATGAAAATGTGAGACACATACACGGTGAAATTTTATTCAACTTTATTGAAAAGTAAAATTATGAAATGTGCAGCAAAACCAATGGGTCTAGAAAACTATCATATTAAACGAGGTGATCCAAACTCAAAAACAAAATCCGTGTTTGCTCTTATATGTAAACTCTAGTTTGTAATGTATACATGTATGTACATAAATAGGTGTACATGTAAGTAAAACCAAAAAAGAAAAACTGAAAAGAGACCAAGAGAGGGTAAGAAAGGAGAGAAGGGCAAAAGGACACGTGTAACATAGAGGGCAAGGAGACCAGAAGAGGTTACACAGCAGGGTACAGAGGCAAGAAGTGGGAGAGAGGAAGGCAGAGAGGAAACTACCAAAGTTCCCTTTGGTTGAAAATGCAGTAATGAAAGCTGATGTTTTGTATACTAATTCCATATTAAAACATTTTTTTTCTTGTATTGCTTTGTCTTTCCATTTATTCTTCCCTCATACAGCACATTCCGACTGCAGCCTCCCTCTCCTCCACTCCTCTCAGCTCTCCCCTCATTTCTTCTCCCCCTCCCCACCTCTCCACCCTGGTCTGCTGCTCTGCTGTTTTCTGTCAGAAAAGAGCAGGTCTCCTGGGATATCAGCCATCCATGGCATAACAAGATGCAGTAAGACTGGGCACAAATGCTCGTACCGACTGGAGTTATTTTTTGGATTGATTACAATATAGTTCCATCCCTCCAATCACTCGTGTGCTCCATCCACCTTACTCTTTCTTCAATTCATATTTATATCCTTCTTTTCCTAAATACATAAATACAACCTGCTCAGTTAGTACATGTGTTTTTCAGGGTTGGCCAGGCCATTTGGCTTCCAAAAATCAATTGATGTGCTCTTACCTGGAGATTACTTCACCTACTCTCAGTATTCCTTGATTGCCTATGGCTCTTTGTCTAGATTTGAGGCTTCATGGCCTTTTCCCCTTCCACATTAGCCTGACAATACTCTTCCCCAAAGTCATAGACTCCCTAACAAAAACACCAACACCAAGCATGAGAAACTCTCTTTGGAGTTGTTAGTCAGGTTTGTCCAAAAAAATTATAGACTGTTGCTGTTGTCCTTGATTGCCTCCCAAAGGTGGAAGATAAATCCCTTTTGCAGTAATACATTTTTTTGTAATGAGTCAGCTGCAATAAATACTTCAAAAGAAAGTTTCTGTTCAGTTGGTAAGGATTCTGGGTCCAGAAACAACCCCAGGTTAATAACCCCCTGATTATTTTGCTTTAACACATGACTGAACATTAATATACACTGATACCTCCATGAGCCTGTCTCTGGCAGGCCAAGATAGGGTATGCCCTCAAAGCCAGCCTACACTGGAAGGTAGTGCTTCTGTGCCTGAAATGGCACAGATATACCTCACACAACAAAAAATAATGAAAGCACAGATTTTGTTATTCTTTCCCTGGAAATACTGAGTTTGAGAATTGTTTGCTTTTTTGTTTTATTTTGTTTCTTTCCAGTTGCATGTGCTTATGTTTATATGTCTGATTATCATAAATTACTTAAGAGATTACTCAATCCATTACTGGCACCTTAGATCTGATTTCTTTTCGAAGAACTCCAGAGAATGGCCAACGGTTATTTTTTTACTGCAGTCATTTACACATAAATCATATTTACAGAAGATTGCCTATGTCACCTATTTGAATTTGTTTTTTATCCAAACCAGATTCCCTCCAGGCCTAGAGCTTATGTATTAACATCTAGCTCCTTTGTGGCTTTGGGTTGTCAGTCTTCAAACCCCCACCTTAGAGTCTCACTTTTTCCTCTAAGTGTACGTACACAACATTTGCTGCTCTAATTCTTCGACAAATAGGAATGTTTCCATCATCTCTTACTCCTATTGAGTTTTCTTCCCTGTGGTGCTTTTAGTTTGTATCATCACACTGTTTTGCATACATTTTTGAGAATCTTAATATAGCAATTGCAAATTCCTAATGCCATTTTCCTTGTTCAGAACTACCTGTAGCCTGCAGAGAAAGACAAGCCCAGTCATGGAGGGCAGATGGCTGTAGTGGTTCACTGCAGTTGTGACTAGGTTAACTGACATTATAATTGTTCTAAGACTTTGTGCACGTGCACACATAAAGTCACCTCCCAGCCCTCTTGGACCTAAACAGTCACCACAGGAAAATGACAGGGATGTCCTTCCACTTTTCCACAAGACTTTAGCTTTGATTCAATATGCTGTTCTTCTCCTGAGGACTGGCTTTATCACTGGCTGATATGCAGTTTCATAAACCCAGACCCAAAAAACAAAGAAATACATAGAGGCAGCCCAGTGCTGAGTATGATAAGGGTGTTTCTCATGAGGATGGGGGCTGCCTTGCACCCTCCTTCTTTTCAGAAGACCACATGTGACACAGATATTAAATCTTTTGTGCTTATACCTCTAGGAAGAGATTTGACTGGTGGAGAAGGAAGGAATCGAGGCCATGTGAAGTTGGCATGATAGGTAAAGTGAGGTTTTTAAGGAACATTAAGATGACATAGGATGATAGTGACAGAAATAGAAGGATGTCACACAAATCAGAATGGTGCCACTCAAAATAATCACGCTAATCCTAAAATCTTTGCATTTATCTTATTCTATGTAAGGAATCTGAGACTCAAGTGTAGTTAATTGACTGAAAGCTTGCTATTATTAGTAAGTGTCCCATCAGCAACTCAACATTCGGTCCACTCAAACACACATGTCACAAGGACCTATGGAACAGCGGAATATTGGCACCCAACCACACTAGTCACCTGGACCTGGGATCCTTGTGGAGCAGCAGAATATTGAAATCCTGTAATGAGGGAAGAATATCAGGCATGGGTGGAGAACATAGAAAAAATATCACCAAGTGACCACACAAGTGTGAGCCAAACCACGGATGACACCAACAAACACACCAAAGTACACAGAGAAAAGCCCAGGAGGCCCCAACCCTGCCCGAAGAAATACAGACAACTGAGCAAAGCTGGGAATGGGAGAGGTGGCCTTCCCCCAGGAGAGGCACACCACTTGGTTGTCTGGTGTCAAAAGGCCAGCCCTCAAATCACACATAGGGGCAGCATTGTACAGACTGAACAGGTTTTATATTTAGGAATATATATGTATATGCCATACATAAACACATATGCACGCAATAACAACTTGTGGGGGGAATGGCCTTGAATTCAGAGAGCAGAGAGGAAAGAGAAGGTAGGAGCTTTTAATAAAATACTAATCTCACAAGTAAAATGTGTCAAAAATACAGAGTAAAAGCTACAAATAATTTATAGGCAAAGATAATGAAGAACAGAAATAAATTTAAAGTGATTTTTAAATTTTCAAAACTACTGAAAAATATTATTTTAGTCATGTGAATAATAAATTAATTGCTAAGTCAAGTAGTTTTAACAGGGAGTGACCAGCTCCATTTTCAGGGGCTTACTTAGTGTGTGGAAACTATAGATAATATAGCATGTTATGTTTTGTGGAGAAGTTAAGATATAAAAATTAAATGTCTCTTGTTGATTTGCTGTAAAATATACAGTGATCATATGACATAAAAGCACTAATCTTACCTTCAGTGGGCTTGAATTTATTATTTCATATATAATAATGCCTCATAAAATGTAAGTCAGCACATAATTATAGCTATTGTTATTGCAGTGGTTCCGGAGACAGGAGTAATATCAATGACAGTATCAAATACAAAGTTTTCTTGTGGGATAGAGAATGGGAACTTATAGAAAGAACAGATGAAGAATATTTTCAAGATGTTTAAGCAACAAAGAAAAATGACATGCAGACTGAAGACTGGAAATATAGAATATGATGCATACTTGACAAGCATAATTTAAGTGAATGAAGGAGACTAATTAATTCATGGAAATTATTAATGGTAATATTCATGGTAAGTCAGTATAAGCAGAGTAATAGCTCGAGGAAGAAAATAAAGTGAGAATGGAGATTTTAGGGTCAGAATAAAAACTAACATTTACTAAGTTCTTATCCATTAAGATTGTTTCAAGTGCTTTAAAAAAGTTATTTTAAGCCTAACTATGATGCACTAATGTTCTCATCTGGTTGGTAAGGAACTAGAGACAGGAAGAAGAAAGGAATTTGTCCACATCACACTCAGTAGAGTCAAGATTTGAACCCTGACTATCAGCCTCCACAGTTCAAGAATGTGATGATACCATGTTTTCCCGTTCCTGACACAAAGAATTAGTAAATTGCTAAGATCAAATGGAGAGGAGAAAATTTCAAGAGCCTTTGCAAGTTCATTGCTATGAGAAAGGAACAGGGCCAGAACTAGAAAAAGCTTGAGATCATATGGTAGTTGACTGGAGGCCAGAATGGTTTATCTTCATAGCAGTAAAACAGGGTGCACTCTACATGGGAAACAGGAACATCAATATAAAGAAGTAGTTATGCTAGTAATGGAACTTCTAAGAAAACTAACAGAATCTAATGGGACAGCCCTTGGTTTAGCAACATCAAGAACCACAGAAAACTGAAACCTAGTAGCAGAGCTCAATTATAAGTAGTTTATTTAGGATGTGGTACCAAGGAGCTGTAAAGAGGAACCTGGGAGAATGAGATAAACTGAAAATAAAGAGCTGTTATTAAAATCAGTTATCTGAATGGCTGAGGATAGTTTCTACCAAGAATCTCTCAAGAAGGATACAGAAGACTCCACTTAAAAGACTAGGAGAAGTGATTTTTTTCCTAATCAGCTTCCACTCTACATTTTTGGGATGAACACAGTTGTTTGCCAAGCAGATTACCTAAAACCTCTTCAGTGTCATAGCATCTTCAAGAGAGGAAGTAGAATGTGTGCTGCATACTTCAGGTAAGAGCTGAGTTGAGACTGTCTATAACAGCTGAGATGATCCCAAAGATGGGATGTGTTTGAGCACCCAATGGGACATGAAGTCATCTTGGAACCCAGTTGTGAGGATCACCCAGTAGGGTCTGAGGTTCAAGGGTTACCTGTGCAGGAGACAAAGCCACTCTAACAATGACACTTAAGGCACAGTAAGAGAGATGGACACCCCCTCTTTGAAAACAGCATAGCAGTTTCTACTAACTCTGAACTCATTGATAATTTATGACATACAAACTTTATTTCTAGGAATAACCCCAAACACAAACATATTTTTTAAATGTGCACTATATTGTTCACAAAAGTAAAATCATACTCTTCTGATAATGAAAACATTCCACATAACATTTAATAATAAAATGGATTAAGTATATTAGAGTCACATATTACAATTTTACAATGAGAATGAATAAATTATTAAGTTGAATGAATTTGACAAATATAACGTGAGAAGCCAGACACAACACAATGCAAAGTAATTCTGCCTCATATATAGTTTGAAGGTAGGCATAACCAGCCTCTTCCAGAAATCAGGCTAGTGATGACTTTTAGAGAGAACAGAGAGGATGTTCATGACAAGGAGGCACAAGGAGCATTTCCGGGACCCCAGAGAATGTTCCACTGCATTTCTTGACCTAAGTTATACAAGTGTTCACAATGTAATAGCGCATCAAATTGTGTACTTCTGATTGTTCCCATAATTATATGTATGTAACACTTTCATTTTAAAAACCTCCTAGAAAAAATATAATGATAGGTACAGTAATAGATTCAGTGATTGGCAAGTTAGTCACTTGTTAAATATTAGCTACAGTAAATACACTTCTGGAAGCCAGACACTGTGCATTTGTAATATTTGAATCTTTGATTGCCTTACTAATACCCTGCAGCCAAGGCTGGAATTGAGAAAAATTTATAGTGGGAGGCATCCAGGGAAAAGCTGTTAGTGGCATCCTACCTTTGGGTATAGAGAGGTATTTGCTCATTCTGATCTTCTCTTCCTAAAGCCAAAGCAGCCCATCTGCCATTCCCTCGTTTTCTATAGAGAGGGAATTCTAGCCTTAAATACTTCTTTAATTTTTAGTCTTCAGGGATATGCATATCCTTACACAGAGACTTTTTTCTCTTTTTTCTCTTTCATATCAATTAACATTTATCACCCTATGCATAATTAAGATCCATTTAATTATGAGCATTAAACGGAGGCTGGCTCCCGTGAGCATACCACTTTTGCTTTTTTGACAAAGAAAATGATCTCTGCACATTCTCTAGTTCCCTCTTCTCTGCTTAGCATTAAGTTTTGACATTATGATTCTCGCCTGATTTAATCCCTCTGGTTGTCCAAAGTCTCTCTGCAGAACGATGGGGTGAAATGTTTGGGCCATCAGGCATAGTCAGCCTCGGTCGTCTTGTTACAATTTCTTGGACAGAAAGAGCTGTTTCCCTCCCTAGTTTCCCTGCTCCCTTTTTAGGTGGGGAAATTTTAAAGTCTATCCAGGAACAAGTGCTTTGCTTTACTAAATACATTCCACACTCAGGGGCATACTTAGCTACATCTAATTGGTCCGTTCCTTTCAGTCACAAATAGAGGATTTCTGCCAGGGCAGCAATTCTCTTCTGTGTTCACTGCAGATCTCTAGCTCTGTACCTTAGCGAGCAATCAATCCGTATTTGCTTTTGAATCAATGTCCCATGGTTGGTACATCAGCTGTCCCATAGTATCTTAGCTATAATGAGGCTTAAACCGTTTCACTTCACTGAAGACACTGTGGACAGTAAGCCCAACTGGTGGATCCTGTAGGCAGGACAAAAACAAACACAGGCACTAGATTAGTACCATGGTTCATAAATTCAGTGGTATAAAAGCAAAATCAGCATTCAGATAGGGAAGCATGACAAAAATAACTATCCGGAGGTAAAAATTAGAGTGTGGGTACAAAGGTAGAGTGCCTAGGGCATAGAAGATGGGCATTTGTCATGTGCAGAAACAGACGAATTAATGGATGCAATGACAGAGCTTTCCTGGGAACTTCAGAGTCAAAGGTGAGAGTTACAGTCTGCATCAGCGATCACTTGTGTGATGTGGACTCCCTGACACAACGCTGCTATCGCAACAGCGTTAGCATAAAGTCATCTGGGCGAAGTCACAGATCACTTCCTCACACCCTGAAACCTGAATGCTTCTCCCAGCACCTTTCTGAAACTGCAGTCGCAAATCTGGCTATCTGTGCACCCTCTGGCCACAGAGAGCACAGTTGACATGCCTACAATCAATACAAGGGGCTTCTTTTGCCTGGTGCTTGCCAGCCCACTGTGTTTCCTAACTTTTTGATCTTTGTCAAAGTGATAGATGAAAATTAACATCACAGTGAAGTTTCAATTTGCATTTTTCCAATTATGAAGGATGTTGCACATCTTTTCATGATTATATGGGCTGCTGGTATTTCCTTCTCTCTGAAGTATTTATTCATGCCTTTTGCCTATATTTCTAGTGGGCTCTTGGACTCTTCCCAAACAATCTATGAAAGCCTCTAGCATAGTACGAAACCCAGCCCTTTGTTATGTAAATTTTTTCCTAGATCATCTATCTTCTGTCTATGTCTCTGTCATAAATGGCACTCAGTATAGTTGAATTTATCAGTATTCCCATGACTTGTGGTCTGTGTCACACGTAGGCTTTCTTCTAGCCAGAATTATTCTTAAAGGCTCTTGATGGTTCTAATCATTTGTGGCTTTATATCTTTTTCTCCCCCTTGCATTTAAATCTTTAATTCACTCAAAAACCATTTTGTTCTGGCATGTTAAGTATGCATGAGGACACATCTTTTTCCAGATGGCCACCCAGATGCTTGAGCACTCTTCCTCTGCACTCGTATTGTGAAATGATGTCTTTATTGGATCCTGAATTCCTGGATGCACTTGGTTTCCTATCTGGCCTTTCTATCCTGACACACTAATCTATCCATTTTTTAATGTTTTAATGTGTATGGTGCTACATTAGACAGGAGAAAAAAAAGACATGGTCGTTCTTGCTTTTTCAGTTTTCTCAGCGAACTTTAGAATCAGTTTGTTTAGGCGCAGAACAGCCCCACAGGTGACGTGATAAGACGGTACTACATCCAGAGCTTGCTTTTTGCTCTTCAGGAACATCCTGTCCTTCTCCATGCATTCATGCTCCCCTTTGTGTCCCTATAGCAGCCAGAAAGTTTTCTTCAGCTGGCTATTGCATGTTTCTTCAGATTGTTCTCAGAAATTTTGCCCATTTCCAATTTCCATTACCACGAAAGGAAGAATGAGTAGAAAGAAAGAATGTTTCCCTGTTGGTAGAGTAGCTGGATTGCATCCCTCCATGGTCTCTAGCTGGTTGTTGTTTATATATTTAAAGGCTATTACCTTCTTTATATTAACTTCATATTCTGCTACATTTCTAAAATTCCTTGCCAATTCAATACATTTTCAGATGATTCTGGTGTTTTACTAAAAATCAACTTAAACTTCCATCTTCTTTCCCTTTCCCCTTTTTCTTTTCCCTCTCCTCTCTTCTTTTCTCTACAACTATGTTGACTAACATCAATAACCCAATGTTCAGATTTTTCATTATGGTAGGAATCCCCTGGACATGTTTTTATTGCTTATCTGTTATTGTCTTGGTTAGGGTTTCTATTGCTATGACAAAACTCCATGACCAAAAAGCAACTTGGGGAGGAAAGTGTCTACTCAGCTTACACTTCTACATTGCTGTTCATCACTGACAGAAGTCAGGACAGGAACTCAAACAAGGCAGAATCCTGGAGGCAGAAGCCTATGCTGAAGCTATGAAGAAGTGCTGCTTATTGGTTACTTATTGGTTTACTTTCCCTGGTTTGCACAATCTGCTTCCATAGACTGGACCCTCCCTCACTAATTACTAATTGAGAAAATGACTTACAACTGGATCTCATCGAGGCATTTCCTCAACTGAGTCTCCTTTCTCTGTGATGACTCTAGCATGTTTCAAGTTAACACACAAAACCAGTCAGTACAGTTATAAACTACACTCTGCATGCTCTCAAAACTCCTAAATGATAGCATTACCCTTTGGCATCACATTTGAGGTGCCTTGGTCTTTGGGTTGAGAATTCCATCACTATCTCTGGGTAATTCCCAAGTCTTATGCCGTGAAAAGGAGTTACATCATGCACTTTTATTCCAAGTCTTTCAGATTCTTGGAAAGAGTTCCTACATAGTTCCCTAATTCTAACTCTCAGACAGCCTTCACGAATGCTTTTCACTTCTGTGATCCTGTGGGCCAATACATTAAGTAATTTTTTATATAAATAAATGTGCTATTGATTGTTTTTCTGGAGACTAACACAGATGGTGTTAAGACACAGGTTTGAAGGAAGTAATCAGAACATCAAAGTGTAGCCCCATTATGGGATTTGTGTCTTCATAAGATGAGAGGGAAACCCTCTCTGACTCCAACAATTGAAGATATAATGCAATGACAGCCATCTGCAAACAAGGAAAATGATCGTTACTAGAACCCAACCATGTAGACTCTGTATCTTGACTGCTAATCTTTAGAATTGTGAACAGTGCATTCTCTTATTTAAGTTTTCCAGTCAATTCTATTGTGTTAGAAAGTAACCCTGAGTCAGGATGATATTTTCATCATATCATAACTTATATCAATTAATCTCTTTTTGAATTTTAGCCTTTAATGATACTAAGGTATTAATCATAGGAACTTGTACATACTCAACTACTTTTAATGTTTACAATAAACTCCCTGTGGTCTCTATCTACTCTACATTCAAAGAGTTACTTGATTCTGCTTGCTAATTTCATTTGATATATCTGCATTGATTTTTATAAATGACATTGATCTGTGGTATTTTACGTCCAATTTTTATTAGACTCGCCGAATTTATGAAAAGAATTTAGAAGCTCTCGATCTTTTTTATCTACTCAAATAGAGTTGCCCTTTCAAATATAATAGCCAACAAAAGCATGTGGCTATTTAGACTTAAATGAACTAAATTCAATGAAGCTAGAATCCAGTCCCTTCACAGAATAAAATACATTCAAAAGCTCAATGATCATGTGCCTGGAAGCCATGCTTGTTTGAACACAGAAAACCCAAAGATACAGCATTGCCTCAGGAGCATTTAAAAGACAGCCAGGTTACCTGTTGACTGATACAATGTTTGCAGCAAATGGCACTCAGACAACTGCCTCTGTGTCTTTGATAGATAGTGGTGTTCTGGTTTTTCTATTCTTTCTGAGATCACATATGTTCCCAAAATTTATCTATTCTCTCAATGCTTTCATCTTTATTTGACTGGACTTTAAAGTTCATCTGTTAGGACTCTTCTAAATTTCTTGTAGTCTACAGTTATTTCTTCAGCCTTCTTTAATTACAGGAGGGATCTGTGCCCCTTTCCTGCTGTCTTGTCTAGATGACGAGACAGTCAACTGTAGTCTCCAGCAATTTAGCCAAACACTACTCTAGGTGCTTCTGCGAAGGAATCTCCTAGCCTATTGGTATTATGCTTTAGGTAAGGGACATTTTTCTGTTGTGGAGGAATAGAATGGAATTTCTTTAGGAAAAATAAGAATAGAAAAAAATTCCTGTGTAAGACATGACAACTTGATTCGCTCCAGCTTGTCCCTGCCCCATGGATTTCAGACTTATGCAGTCCATGTTCAAAACTGATGAAAATTAGCGATTATATTCTCTGTTTTACTAATTTTTTATTTAGTCATTAATAATTTTTCAGTTCCCTGTTTTCTAAATCATTAATTTTTGCTTTAATCTTTCTTAATTCCTTTATTTTGCTCTCCACTAGATAATATTATTGGGTTTTTAATAACTTTTTGAGATATATGATTAATACATTTATTTTTATTCTTTCTTGCATATTAGCACATATTCTGTGATTAATACTATTTCTCAAAGCACTGATTAAAAGTATTTCAAGACTAACAGTGACCTTCTGGCACAATTGTTAAGTTTCTAAGTGTTCTACAATTTGTTTGGGTATTGTCTTGGGAATTAGAGACTACGTCAGTGTGTACTGTTATCTTTAAGAGGTACATTTTGATGGCAGTTACCCTGATTCCTTTGGGACACCTAAATGTTTGATTTTTTTCTTTGCTGTTACTTATTTTGTAACTTGATATTTTACTGTTTCTTCATTAAAATATAGGATTTGCATTTTAACTATTATTCCTAAGAATATTAATACTATTACAGTACCATCTTCAAACTAAACATCTCTGTAAGGCTATCACTCACGTATGCTATGGAGAACCATCATGACATAAAGCAAATGAAGCATTAGGAGGGAAAAGGCATGTTGAAACCAAATGACATCTCTGGAGAGTTCATTCCATCCTGCTACCTTGTGAGATCTGGGGGTCAAACTCAGGTTGGAATATCTCCACCCACTGAGCCTTCTCACTGGTCCTACATAAAACATAATTTCATCTACAGAACTGAGAGACTTAGAGAGATTCATAAAGAGGGATACAGGGTAAAGATTTTGGAAAGGGGAAATAATAAGATACTAGTAACAATTGTACATACACACATATAGTCAAGACTGAAGGTAGACTAGAAGTCTATGGAGAAAATTTTACGTGGGAGTTACTTTGGCTATAAGAGTACTCTCCAATCCTAGGAATCTTGAGTTTTCATTTTAAAGATATCAAAGGACAAGAATATAATGGAAAACCAGGCATCGGTGGCACATGCCTTTAATCCCAGCACTTGGGAGGCAGAGGCAGGCAGACCTCTGTGAGTTCGAGGACAGCCTGGTCTACAAGAGCTAGTTCCAGGACAGGCCCCAAAGCTATAGAAAGAGAATGTAATGGTTAATGCCTAGAACCTGAACAAGAGACAGAATCAATATTGTAAAGCACTTTCTACAGTAAGTTGAGACCTGGTGAGCTCCATCCTTAGGTGACCCAGGAGTAAACAGTATGCATAACCTACCACCAGGCATCATATCACCACATGACCAAGGAATCACCAACCATGAACGCAAACTAAAATGATCCTGGTGGCGCGCCCCTGTTCCAGTCTGCTAGGCTGAAGTAAATGCAAGCTTTCTCTTCAGAGACAGAGATTTATTCTATATATGTCTACAGATATTCTTTTATTTACAGGGAAAAACAGCAAATAAATCAGGCACATGGGGAAATAGATTCAAGAAAAACAATAAACATCTAAAAGTTATCTCTAAAGCGTTATGTATAGGCATTATCAGACACAGATTATAAAATTACTGTGCTTGCTGTGTTAAGAAGACATTTTAGTGCTTGGAAATATCTACAGAGAACCAGAAAAACTGACAGTATATATTTGAGAGAGTCAAATGAAATTCTGGGACTGAAAAGTTAACAAAACTTTAAAATGAGAAAAACATGTTGAAATGCATAACAGAATTCAACGCAGATGAATTAAAAGTGCAGGAAACATAAAAAAAATGGAAATTAGAATAAGACTGGGTAACCAATGTTTAATCAGATGCCCAAAGAGAGAGAGAAAGGCAAAACGGTACAAACAATACTTGGAAAGTAATAAATGGATGAGCAGACTTCAAAACCAAAGAAGAACATTAGTCCAAATATTCAAGAAGACTGAGCTACTGACAGGATAAATATTTTTTCAATCTCACATCTAGATATAACACTGTGCAAGTACAGAAAATAAATGAAAAAAATACATTTAGAGTATCTAGATAGCTGCTCCCAAACACACACACACACACACACACACACACACACACACACACACACACACACGGGTGGGTAATTTGTACTCCTTTTTCCTTTTATTTTTGAGGTTATTATATAATTACAACATTCCTTCCTTCCCTGTTCTCCTTCCAAAACCTCCTAGATACTCCTCCTTTCTCTCTTCAAATTCACAGTCTCTGTTTTCATTTATTATTATTACATACATATGTGCATATGTATATACACATATATTCCCACCTATAATCTGCTCAATCTGGACAGTGTTACTCATAAGCATGTTTCCAGGATTGATAATTTGGGACTGGCTAACCAATTGATGTGCCCTTCTCTCTGTTGAAGAACTATCATTATAAGAGAAAGCAAGTGGAGAAGTGATTTAAAACATAACCATGAAGCTAGAGAGCATAGCATGGTGTTTCAATATAGTAGAGGAAACAAAAACATTTGCCAGTTTAAAGTAATATATCCAGTGAAAACTTTCAAAAATTAAGAGAATATTATGAGAAAAATACGTGCAATAACACTATTACTTATGAAACAGACTAAATTAAAAGGCCTGCCATTGTCAGGCATCTACAAAGACTGGGGGAAATGTACTCACAGAAATGCTTATCAATGAGACTATAAATTAGGGTTGCTACCCACCTTGTAAAGCAGTTAGGCATTTTCTTGAAAATTGTGCATTTACTGCTACTACCCACAAATTCTACGTTGAGGTGTACGCCACCAAAATATTAGTGAAAAAATAAATTAAAAGCATTTCATCTTTGTTCATGGCTATAAGATCCTGAACAACCTTAGAGCAGAACTGCTCATCAGAAAAACCAGCACTTATTTGACGACGGTGTGAGTTCCCTGACTCCTGACTCCAGAGAGGGAAAACTGAAGTGTGTTCCATCTCATGGTCAATAATTCAACCAATTATATTTTTGTGTTAAAGCCTGGGAAAAATAATCTGGAGATGGAAGCCTAGTGAAGCTTTCTAGAGCTTCCAGCTTATCATGTTGACAGGATGAACCACCCAAATTTCAAAGAAGACATGGGCTTTACTGTAGTGCCCTCCCACCTGTCTTACCCTGTGTATATTTTCATTTGGCTCTTCCTCATCTGTAAAACTATGGTCACAAGTATCATTCTAGCAAATTATCAAATCTGAAAGGATAAATGTTCTGATTTCATAGATATCCCCAAGTTTATGTTCCCATAATGTTGCCCGAGGCTGCTCGTTTGTCCCCGACCGCCCTGACTTGAAATAATCATGCATAGATCTGTGTTAATTGCAATACTGTTTGGCCAATAGCTAAAGCATATTTCTGGATAACTCTTATATCTTAAATTAACCCATTTCTGTTCATCTGTGCATCACCACTAGGTCGTGGCCTACCAGCAAAGTTTCAGTAGGTTCCAGTGGGGGTGTCTGTCCCCAGCGGGTGACTACATGGCTTCTCCCTGACTCTGCCTACTCTCTCTATATATCTTTTTCAGTCTGGCTATAGTCTGTTAAGCCATTGGCTGAAAGCAGCTTCTTTATTCATTAACCAATAAAAGCAACACATATACAGAAGGACTTTGCCCATCATCATAAGACTTGCAATTGACTTAAGAAGTGGGTCTGGTCTTACATACTATTGTTCTGCAAAAGGAACATAGCAATAAAATGATTCCTAGTGACATTCTATCATAACTATAGATCAGTGTCTCATTCAGCCATCATCAAAGAAGTTTCCTCTGGCAGTAGATGGGACTTTATACAGAGAACCACAGTTGGACAGTGTACAGAGAGTAAGAGACCTTGGGACTCTCGGTCCTAAATGGGATGTCTTCATCAAACCCCTCCCCTTTCAGGAGGAGGTGGAGAGATTGTGGGAGCCAGAGGACTAGATGACACCAAGGAAGCAAGGCCTTCTAAACACAGCATGACTGATGCAGATGAGCTCACAGAGACTCTGACAGCACGCACTGGGCCTGCACAGGTTCAAATCAGATGGGGTCTCAGCACTTAGCGGGGAGAGTGGACAGGGGCTCCTATTTCAAACCAAGAAGTTATCTCCAATTGACAAAGGAAAGATCGGTTTTGTCCACTGGAGTCTCACTGGATATACAAAATATACTTAAGGGCGAGACCCATGTGCAACAGAAGATGCCAACACACACACACACACAAAAAAAAAAACCTTCATGGTGTTTTTGTAGATTTTTTTTATTTCATACTGCTTTGTTCAGGCATTTTATCTTATTGGTTTTCTGTTAGTATATTATGGTTTCCGATTTTATGTTTTGTAGGTTTTGTGTGTGTGTGTGTGTATTTATGTATGTTGTTCTTCTTCACTGTTTATTGTTAATGTTTTTGTTTGTTTACTTTTATTTACCTGTTTATTTTCTAAAGATGAGAGAAAGAAGGCATAGAGTTGGACGGATAGGGAAATGGGGAAGATATGGGAGGATGTGGGGGAGGAGATATCGTGATCTTAATATACTGTATGAATTTCAATAAAACAAAGAAGTAGGAGCTGGTCTTATGAAGAACTGAGATCATTATTGAACACGATGCTAACTCCAGGTAGCTGATGAGGGATCTGTGTTGCAATGTACCACAGTTAAGATGGAGAACAGCATTCTGAAGTCTGTAGCAGGCCAAACAGAAACTTGGGCACTCCCTGTGATTTGTGGCTGATGTCTGAACTAGTGGCAGTCTTATGAAGAAACTTTTCCTTATTTTGTGAGGTCTGCACTAGCTCTGGGTAGTTAGTGTCAAAAATGAATTAAATTGTACCACACTCAATTTTTAGGGAATCGATGTCAGAATATGTCTGTGTCCTGTTAAGCGCGTTCACTGCAGAACCATTTATAATAACCCTAAAGCTAAAAACAACACAAAAACCCTGTGATACAGCTGAAAAATTTGTACACTATGTGCATCATAAGAAAATTGATGAGTTTTATAAGACACAATGTTGAACATCATAAGACAGGGGCAGAACAATGTACCTTATATGATTTCATCCATGAAAGAGTGAACGTAGACAAGAATATGTGAACTCTGACATTTGTGGAATATGCTGAAACACGATGAAGTAATATAAAGAAATAGTTGCCACACAAAACAGGGTATGCTTTTGTTTGTAAGAGAGAGAACACTTGTAGTTGTCAAGGGGTACAGAAGCAGAATTTGGGGATTGACAGCAAACAGTTGCCTGCTTAATGGTTTTTATTTTATTGAATCGTGTTTTAATTATTTTTCTGAGTCTGAATTAAAGCTGATAATTTTCTAAATTTTTTAAAAGTCAAAGTGAAAACGAGAAAGAAACATACTCGTACACAATATAGGGAAAGCATATCCACGCCTCCCCAGTTGTCAGAATTTTCTCCTTGCTCCTGATTGCCCTAGCTCATAAGGATTGGCTGCAGCTGAAGTCCAAATCTCATAAACTAGCTGCAGGCACACTCTGCCCAGTCCCAGGTCACACACCAGGAGAGTTCTCACCAGAAACACTGACCACAACAAAAATTAGGCACAAGACATCATAGCTAATACAGAAATTTGGATCATTCCTGTCCCTTTTGGGCTCCCTGATGTACATAAACAAGGTAAGATGTACACTACAAACGATTTCGAAGAGACTATACTTTCTGTCTTTTTTTTTGAGTTCAGTCATCACATCACATCATATCATTTAATCACTGTTTTCAAGAGCCTTTCAATAGCCCAAATGCTCTAAGAAAAAAATCAAGAATCATTTCAATCTACAGGTGTGGGAATGAGGCTGATCCCCTTATTCCAGCTCCTTAGGGTCTCTCTCTGTTTTGGGGTTTTACTTTGTGTTGTGTTTTTTTAACTGATTGGTTTTATTGAGCTATAAATTTTTCTCTGTTCACTTTACTTCCTCTCCCCTCCCCTTCAACCCTCTTCCATGGTCCCCTTGCTCCCAATTAACTCAGGTGATCTTGAAACTATACTTTCAAGCACTGTGTAAGTCAAGCACTCATGTGTTATGGGAGTAACCACTGATTTTTTTACTGGGTTTAAGATCTGTCCATGAGCTGGAACCCATACCTGACACTGTTGGTGAAGCCAAGAACTTGAGGTGGTATAGTTCACAGATCCTAAGAGAAAGTATAACACTGTTATTCTACTAAAAGAACATAGCAACAAAATGATTCCTGATGACATATTGCTATACCCATAGTTCAGTATATCACTCAACTTTCATCATAGAGGATTCTTGCAGTAGATGGTAATTAGCACAAAAAGTCATAACTAGACAATACGCAGAGTGGGAGAGTCAGTCCTAAATGGGATGTCATCATCACATCCCTCCTTCAAGGGTCAGGGATCTATATAGAAGAGGATGCAGAGATTGTAAGAGCCAGAAATGGTAGGTGACTCCAAGGAGATATCATTTTCCAGATACAACATGACTGGCATACACAGTACTCACAGAAACTATGACAGCAGACACAAGACCTGCACAAGTTCAAGCCAGACAAAATCCCAGCACAAAAGGAATGTGGACAAAAAGACACAGCCCTGATGAAGAAGCTATTTGCAAATGATAGCTGCTGAGAGATGGAAAATCAGTTTTCTTCAGTGGAGTTACATTGGGTATAGCAACCACACTCCAGGAGAGGCCCCAAACTCAGGAGTAATTTGCCAGCACAAAACAAATTCCAAATTTTTGAGGGGTGTTAGTATGCATGTGCTTTTTTATTGTTTGGTTTTGGATTTGGTTTTCTTTTAAGAGAGAAAAAGAACATGAGGTTGAGCAGGTACAGAATGGGGAGGCTCTGGGAAGAGTTGGTGGAAGGGAAAGGTCATGACACAAATATGTTTATGAAAATTATTAAAAAGTAACAAAGAAGTAAAAAGAAAGTATATAGGACTCTCCCTTGGGACAGGGAAAAGAATGTCAGTGGAAGATGAGAGTCAGTGGTCTTCCTGCACATTGGCTCATTAATAAATACTTCCTCTATCACACGTTCTCTTGAATCACCAGCTCCACCCAGTATTGGTGAAATTAGCCTTTGTGACATTACAATGGACATGAAATATGTATTAATCCAGTAAACTAGGATGTGACAGAAGTAAAAGTCTGACACAAAATAATGTAGAATTTAAGATATTTCAAAAACAGAGATTGAAAAGGAAAGTGTTTTTTAAAAATTTGATTATGAAAAGGGTAAATTCTTGACATAGGTAAATATGTAATCGTGCATTATTTAAAATATAATTTAAAGAAAAGTGACACGCAGTTTGACTTTTGTAGTAGCAGGAGCAGGCCATGTCCCACCGCCCGGCTAGTTTAACGCCCAAAATAACCACACAGAAATTGTATTAATTAAAGTACTGCCTGACCCATAATATCTAGCCTCCTCTTGGCCAACTCTCATATCCTGATCTAACCCATTTCTACCAATCTGTGTAACACCACGAGGTCATGGCTTACCAGGAAAGATTCTAACCAATGCCTGTTCCAGGCAGGAGCTTTATGGCATCTGCCACACTACCCTTCTTCCCAGCATCCAGTTCTCTTTTCCATGCCTATCGAAGTTCTGCCCTATCAAAAGGCCAAGGCAGTTTCTTTATTCAACTAATGAAAGCAACACAAATACAGAAGGGCCTCCTACACCAGACTTTTGAGGTAAAGTATTGTGGTTGTTTTGGTTGGGTTGTTTGGAGTGTGTTTTATACAAAGAACAGTTGGCATTTGTAGAAAATAAAAGTTTTAGCCTTAACTTATTCTAGTACAAGTGGGTAAGATCCTTCATTTCAGTTTTAAAATATATTTTATCCCAAATGCTAAATTATGTCTACCATGACAAGATTTTTGCCACAATAATTTAATACAGTTACAGTCTCCTTGAAATTGTTTTTAAAAATAAATCTCTGGGGTTGGAGATATGGCTCAGAGGTTAAGAGCACTCGCTGTTTTTCCAAAGGTCCTGAGTTCAATTCCCAGCAACCACATGGTGGCTCATAACCATCTGTAATGAGGTCTGGTGTCCTCTTCTGGTGTGTAGGCATACATGCAGACAGAATACTGTATACACAATAAACATCAATAAATAAATCCCCGATATTTTTGTCTAAACTTTGTAATTTCAGATCCTTTGCACCCTGACCCCACAACACTGCAGGGAGACTTTTGTCCACTGTCTGTGCTGTATTGAACAGCAAGAAGACTGACAGTACATCTACGCCTTCTCAACTTTGACATGAAAGAGCACAGGTGTTTCAAGTGGCAACATAGGCATATGTAAGTGAATGTGCTAGTGATTCTGCGAGCATTAGTAGAGTACAGCTTTAAGTGGGAATACCATGGCAATTGATACGACACCAGATGGGAACATAAATTTGGTAATTACCTGTCTGGAGATGGGCAAGTGATCTAAGGCAGAAAGACAGTGCCACTCTCTGAAGTCGTAGAGAGACCTGGGCTGTTTTGAAGGCTTCTGCCCTCCAGAACAGGAAACTATGTCTTTGGATTTAGAAAGATGCTCCTGTGCTGTTGCTGTTCATTTCCTGTTTAAAGAGAACTAAGAAAGCCTTCCTTCCCCCAGGGACTTAGTTTCCAGGCAGTCTCTCTAGGTAGAAGTTTAGTCTGAATCTCTATTCAGGAGATGGCCTTGGAATTTGGCTTCCACAGGTCACAAACTAGGAAATGCCGGGTTTTTTACCCCCTCCTCTGACTATTGGGAATGCTTGGCAATTTGTGAAAATCTATTTTGAGGAGGTTGGGGTCATTATACGCTCTTACCTAGATCAATTAGTAACAGAGCAGACCAAGAAGGCTGACTGAGTGAGGGGTGAATTTCTCTACTAGTCTGTAGAATCTAGTTAATATTTAACACATATAGAAATATTTCCTTTATATCAAAACAAAATACACACTTTTAGAAACTATATAATTTAGAGATCACTAAGCATTTAAGTAAAAATTTCTTTTTTTTTTTTCTACTTAACTACCTGAATAAAATGTAAATGACGGTGAAATAACAGACACGGCCTAAAAGAAACCAGGAATGTATATATGAGAATCAGCACATAAAGGCAGTGACAATCTGGGTGCCCGGTGATGGGGCATGAAAGGAAATGCACCCTGGCACCAGACAGGAAATGACTGTTGAGTCTCTGAGCCTTGACAGTCACTACATAGAAATGGGTAGCAATGCCTGAGATTAGTGAGACTCTAGAGATCACCTGGTCCAGTCCCTTCCCATACAGGAAAAACAGAATCTCAAAGACTTGCCAGTGGCCTGGCCCAGTCCAGCACCCAGTGAGAAGCAGCTTTGACTTCCATTCCTCTGCTCTACCCAAGGCCATCCCAAGCTTAACTGGGGATACAGGGGGGCAAAAGAGAACAGCGATAGTCAGGATTCTAGATAGTCCTCAGACGTCTCTCGAGCTGATCAAGACTGGAATTTCCACCTACATCAAGTACCTCTCAGTTCCTAACTCTGAATGTTTGGCATTACAACCAAGTCTGAGATAAAGGAGGAAGTTCCTGTCTAGCTAGTGCCGGAGACACTGACACTGTAGGAAACTCTGTGGAACAATGTGTCTCGATTGTGTATATTGGCAACAGTGGTCTGAAGGCCTTATCCTGAAATAAGCCTTGGGCAGGAAGCAGAGAAAGTTTCCCATAAAATCACCCAGGAGTTTCCGGTGGGGACTTTTCCTGCCTGCGTCCCAGAAGAAATCATCACTTCTGCATTCACCACACCTATTTACATGAACCCATGTGGCAGGGATGGAGATATTCCTTACCATATGAAATAAAAAAAAATATTGAGGAGCAAGAAGAGAAGGGGGTTCACGTCATATACAGTCTTCAAGCAATACAAAGCTAAAGTAATTACTCTGTTTACCCCTCAAACACTTTTAACAAAGTAAGAGTTCCAGGTCTAGTCTGTGTTTCCAAATTGCTCTCATACCTTTCCCCCCACAAAGTCAGTAAGTGTAGAACCTGGGCAAACTCGAGGCTCTCTGCTCTCACAAAAAGGCTGTCATAACTTCCTGATCAGCACTGACAGCTTAGCCCCTGTCCCTTAGAGTTTTCCTTAAACCTCAACACATTGTCTGCATGAGCATAAAGCAGGAGCTGAGCTAGAAACAGTACCTATCCTCATCCCAATTCTAAAAACGAAACACTCGACTCATAGATATATACATAGATTTTTCCCAAATCATAAACCCAGAAAATAAAAGAATCAATATTTGAATCCAGGTCATATATACTTTAATCCTAATAATGGTTATCTGCTAGAAAGAAACTTCATCTGATTCAAACTGTGAGGCAGACCCAAGTCTTCGGTGAAGGTTTTGGTGACATAAAATTAGATTTGGAAAGCAAATCAAACTGTCTATTTCCTTTGCCTGAGAACTTATTTGGTTCTAGACGATAGAAAGAGTTTATTATTTATTAGATTTCTCAAATGTTTTTGGTCAAACTACACTATGGAGAGAAGATACAGGTTGTACCTATAAATTTGGGTGACCCAATATGGGGAGACTGATCACATGGGGATCCCAGACTGAACTTCTTTTTCATGGTTTGGAATTTTTGTCAAGAATCAAAATCTCATAGCAGTGGATGAGATAGCTCAAAATGCTATCACCTTTCCAGCATTCCGTCATGTCTTCTGTGCTACCTCCTGCTTATATTGACAAAATTAAGACATTTTAAATGCATACCCTCATGGGTTTTTCTTCTAAAACAGTCGTTCTCAACCTGTGGGTTGGGACCCGTTTGGGCTCACATAAAAATGCCCAATATTTACTTAACAGTTCCTAACAGTAGCAAACTTACAGTAAGGAAGTAGCAACAAAATCATTTTATAGTTGGGGATCACCATAACACGAGAAACTATATAAAGCATCACAGCATCAGGCAGGTTGAGAGCAACTTCCCGAGAAGAAAATAAACAAATGAAGAAGGCCAGGATCCCTAAAAGGAGTTACATGATTTCACATTGACTTTATTCAAATTGTGCTTCTCTTTCACAGATCCTTTAGCAACTCATTCTTTAACTCATTAAACCGGTGTTTAGTGAACATTTGTTATTACATGTCCCTTAACCAGCTGCAGTCAGTCTAATGAAGCATCTATGCAAATTCTGAGGCACAGACTTTTCCATGGACAATGTGTGTGACCTTTGACAGTAGAGAAGCTGTTGGGGCTGCTACGGAAAATCACTGTTAAGAATTGTCTCTCCAGCAATGGCATCAGTTCCTTTATGTGCCTAGGTTAGGAGCTAAGTTTCCAGGTTTGTTGTGTTTTCTTGCCTTCTGAATCTTCAAGATTAGTTTGAACTGCTTCTGGGTTGAAAGCAATAACCCTGTGTCCACAGCAAACAGAATCACCAACAACAACCGGATAAAAAACTGTAGCCAATGATTCTTGCTTTTGTAAACTAGAATGGAACATAGATACAACAATTATCCAATTCAGATAAAAAACAGAAAAGGGGGGCTCCGAGATCCATCTTCGTTAAGAGGGACACAAGCATGATTCTCCACCCTTAGCCTGATGGGGCATCCAGGATCAGAGAGAAAACATCCAAGATTCTGGGTCCCCCAAGTCCATGCTCTCTAGAGAACTGTGGAGGAGTAAGTGGTTCCCAATAACTCCTGTCTGGTGGTCCCTCTAGCCAGTGAAATCCATGGGAGACATGGTGCTGTTCACTGATTATTTGCATATAGAAAGGACACACAGTGACATAGAGATGTTAAACAGCATTTTAATCTCAAATGCAGACAAACACCAGCAAAGTTTAATTCTGAGATTTCACTTCTTGCTTTGTTTTATGAGCATAACAAGAGAAAGCATAATTTCCTCCTTCAAAGGCAAGCATTTCAAAGTTCCCCTCTTACATGACATGTAGGAAAAGTGACTTTGTGGGGGGAGGGTTGAGACAAGGTTTCTCTGTGTAACAGCCCTAGCTGTCCTGGAACTAGCTTTTTTAGACCAAGCTGGCCTCAAACTCACAGAGATCCACCTGCCCAGCTCAAGAGTGGCTTTTCTTAGGAGTGATAGAAGAACTCACAACACAGCCCTCAGTAGGTTCACTCTTCTCCTCCAGGACCTGTACACACTGCTCGTTGCACGGTTGATTTCCTTCCCTACCATTCTCAGCTAATACAGACTCTCCAAGCTGATTGTACCCTTGCTTCCTTCAGCTTCCCAAACCTCTTCAATTCGATATATACAAACACTTTTCACAGGATCAATTTTGAGATCAAAATACTAATTGTAATCTTTTATGTCTATACAGGACTTGAGAGTTTTTAAAGTCATTTAACAAAATTATCCCATTAATCTTCAGAAAATTCCACTCTGCATAGCTGTTAGCATCAACACTTGGCAAGTACTCTGCTGTGGAGATAGGTCCTGGGTCTCCTCATTGCACAGGCAAACTCAGATACCCTGATTGTACCAATTTCAAAAACTCATGTCCACTTTCTCTTCGCCTGCTAAAGACTATATATTTTTTATCAATTCATCCTACATTACAGTAAGCCTGAGTTTCTCAGAGTGAAAGTACAACCCATGAAGTCTGCCTGAGCAGCGATAGGCACTGCTGTCATTAAGTGTGGCATTTCTAATGAAGATTTTGGAGCCATCATAAGATTATGTGAGACCAAGACCATCCTTGTTGTAGATCACTCTGGGGACATCCCAGTTCTTCCAGCCATGGCACCAAATGAGGAAAGGCCCCCTTCCGTTACCACATCAGCAGAGGCCTGAGAATCAATCAGTCTGAAGAGCATTCATATTAACAATGGATGGTAAGACTGAAGAAGGGCTGTAGGGAGAAAGGAACAGACAGGCCCACAGAAAGATTAAAAAGGGGTCATCCATGGATGATCCATCCACCCCTTTATTGGCTCCTAAGATAAACTAAAGAACAAAGACAAAATTATATGTATAACCTAACTTCTACATCAATGAATTCTTTCACTCCTTGAAAAGTCAGTCTGGAGCTAAAAAATTCTCCAAAGCCATTCCTAAAACACATTCCATCGAGTTTTAGTTTAGGGAATTAATTTTGTTCTCTTTCCTCAGAAAGGGTCCTCAACTCTGTTTTCAATTATAGTTTGCAAAAAAAATACTTTAAAATAAATGCATCAATGTTAACTACTTGTTTAAATTCTACTTACTGTCTTACCCCTATGTAGATCTGTGTCAAATTGTCAGGGCTTTGTCTGGTTCTGTGTACCTAATGCCTAACACAGTTTTTAGAAGGAGGCAGATACTCAATGAATATTTGTCAATAATGATTCAATGAGTTATAAAAATCATATTTTATGGTTAATGCTACTTTTAAAAATTGTAAAACATTCATAAATGGCAAATTTTGAGTGAGAATACAGTTATCTTGTAGAGTGTTCTTAAGTAAAGACCTTTAAGTACTCCTCTCAAATAAATAAATAACTTCTTTCTTGTTTATTTTATATTTAGAATTGGCTTAAAGACTTTAAAACACCTTTTTCTCAAAAGAAAAAAATAATGTGCAACTTATCCATTCAAAAGATATCATGTTTATTCAACATTTATTGATACTTAAATATGCTGTATCAAGTTTTGACACTAAAAGAGTAATAAAGATGAAATAAACATTAGAATTGTTTTTAGTAATGGTAAAGGAAATGAGGGATGCATACAAGTATCTTTCATGGTCCATGGATTGTTCAGAACAAGTCTTCACTCGAGCTCTATGATCTAAATATGCACACAAAGCTTTTCTCAGTGTATCATGACATTTGATCATATAATTCATATCTAGGCAAAATAGAAGAAACAGAGCAGAGGAATAATATTTATGACCGAGTGGACTTTGACTATTGAAATATATGTGAAAAACAGTGCAGGAGAAGAAACAGAGATGTCTTGAGTTTAATCCCTGGTAGTCCTGGTCTTAAAATAACCAACACTCCTCCAATCTTCAGGTACATTATCCCTCAACAGATATATATTGCTATATCTGTTGCATTTCTACGCCATCACTTCTAGACACTCTTGCAAAATCCTTGGTTCTGATAGACGTATTTTCCACTGTCCTGAATAGTGCCACTTACAATATTCACATGAGAAGTTGTCAGCCTAGAATTGGTGCCATCGTGGATCCATTTAGTAGAGTTCTTTCGAAGGGAGTTATTTCCATGGCTTCTAAGAGCCAATTTCCTTCCTGTAAATATTTTATTCCAATTGCAGTTCAAGGACACAACAGATTTCTGAGTGGCTTAAAGAAAGTAAAGTTGTGAAGATAAAAGAAATTTTAAGTCATTGAAAACTATCCAGTCTCAAAAGTACAAATGTGCCAATAATCAATCAGTATCCCATCTTCCCTGGCAGAGGTGGTGACAAAACTCTGTCCTGATATCTAGGAAAAGCAATAAAGGGTGAAATAAACAGTGTTGTGGCCTCAGGAAGCAACCAAGAGAGACACAAAAGTAGCGCACAAAGACAAGAGGTTTAGGAAGAAGCACACTAATGTAATGAGTTAGCCTGTGCTAATTTTCTTCTTTTCAATTTCAGTATCTAGAAATGAAAATTATAATCTCTTTGCAGATAGAAATGGTATTTGTCACAATCATTGCTTATCATAATGGTATACAGTGTTTAGTAAATAATTATTAAATGACTGACTGTAGGAATAATGGATAGATATCAAAGGCTTCAAAACATGTCTGGAACAACTGTCAGTCATTTCAGGCTACAGCAAGGATTGGTACATTTTATTATACAATGTATGTTAATAAACTATAATAATGAAAAGAAAACTATAAAATAGACTTAATAAAATATAAGCTTTATAAGGTCTAAATTACTATAACTATTTAATTGTGAATACATAGGATGAGGAATATTTGAAATCTTAGACAGTCATGAGAAGCACTAAGATGGTGTCATTCTTGGATGGCTTTCAGGAGCAAGGAGACATAGTGAAAATTTAAACAGTAGCTAAAGAAATGACTAAATGGTAATGACAAAGGGTGATAGAGTCAAGAAACAATATTCAGATCCCAGGGACTTACGATAGAATTGAGTCATTGTCAACTGTGCAACCGCCACTAAGTGATGTAATATGAGTTACAGGATTCTCAGTTATAGCACATCAATAAGAATAATAATGTGGACATCAGATGAGTATGTGTGAAAGGCCTAGAACAGCATCTGAGGCATGTCAGTGTAAGACACTGTTGTTGGCTGAAGCCAAAGAAGAGGTGACTTGAAAGGGGAAGCTGGTACACAGAAATCTTTTTGAACAAGGGGAAAGAAGGAATAGATAAGGCACAGCTAGGAAACAGGCTGTCCAGGGTAAAAAACATTAGGAAACAAATATGGTGGGATAGTGACGCAAGTGGAGAGCAATGCTCAGACACAGCGGGGCAACAAAGACAAAGGACTCACTCGTTAGTTTGACACCCAGAGCTGCAAAACTAATAAAGGGCAAGTTAGTATCTAGTCCCAACTTCCAGGACTCAAGAGGTTTGGGATTGGTGTGGGAGTGAAATTTACATCCATGAAGTGTGGTGATATTTTGCTTGTGACCTAACAAATAAAGCTTGCCAAGATCAGAGTGCAGAGCCAAGCCACCATTTAGTCATAGAAGCCAGTCAGTGGTAGCACACACCTCTAATCCCAGCACTCAGGAGGCAGAGGCAGAATGATCTCTGTTGAGTTCAAGGCCACCGTGGGCTACACAAGATTGATCAAGTCTAAAAGAGAAACAGAGCCAGGTAGTGATGACTCACACCTTTAATTCCAGTATTTGGGAGTCACACGTCTTTAATCCCAGCACTATTAAAGTGGAGACAGGAGGGGATATGGCTAGTGAAGGAAGGTATGTAAGTGGGGAGGAGATAGGAGCTCAATGCAGTCAGTCTGAGGACTTGTAGAAACAGGTCACCCCTTCGGTCTGAGGATTTTGTAGAGGTAAGAACTAGTGGCTGGCTGCTCTGCTTGTAGAACTAATCTTTCAGCTTTCACCCCCTAATATCTGATTCTGGGTTTTTATTACTAAAATCATTTAGAAATCACACTACAATGAAGTTTTAATGATTAGTAGGGAGAAGGAACTTTGTTCTTTCCTATATCCTTCCACTCTAATAGCTGTCAGAGGACTGAAAAGGTCCAAGCTATTAGCCTGGTTTCCCACTGAGGTGATGCTCAGCCCAGTTTCCTGTGCTCCGCTCTACCACACAGTGCCAGGAAATGCCCCCATGGTTTGCCTATGTGCTGCAAGGTCACCAAAAAAACATCAACATCCCCACCCTGATGCCCTCTAGATGCATTTTGGTCCCTTCGGGTGGAGAATAATATGGATCCATACTTTCATATGAGCAACAGTGCCAGCCACAGCTGGGCAGACCCTCCAATAGCAGTAGCTTTTGCCTTTGTGCTACCTTCAGGTGCCGTGGCAGAGAGCTGTACGGTTTCAAAAATAGGCTTGAAACCAAAAAGGAGAAGGAAATGTTTTCTGCATCATATCTGGTTAACTCATCTGCTTTGCCTGGGCTTGGCTTTCTCCAGAGATAATAACAGTGTTGTGCCGAAATGGGCAATTTTATAGTCACCCATTTGCTCCCATTGTACCTTCAGCTGACCACCTAGAATCTGGTGGCTGAGGACCATGGGTCTCAGCAGAGCCACAGGCTTCCTTAAGGTGCCATTCAATGCACAAGTATTTGGTTTGCATCTTAGAAGCATGGGGTATAGAGGACTGCAGAATAAAGTAAGTATTAATTGAATCCCTTGATAGGTGCCAGGCACTGTGTAAATATAACTGATACTGTCCACAAAAAAATATTATGTGTTAGCTATTACTGTCTAAATTAATTAGATTTTATTACAATCTCTATTTTATTGGGAGGAAACTAGAAAGGTTGTGGAATCTGTGTTATCATGCCATCTATTAAATGGAAATTTGGGGGGTTATGCATGTAAAAATATAATTCCAAAATCAATGTCTCAGTCACTATGATGCTCCATTTAAGAACCCTCCAGATCATTGAGAACAATGGCTGAAATACCTTGGGGTTTATCTCAGTTACTGACCCTCTCCTACTTAGTCTGCTCACTGCCTCACTCAGCTTGGCTCTGATTCACTGTGGTCCCCTGTCTGACCAGCCCTTTTGAGAAGCTTGGCTCTGATTCACTGTGGTCCCCTATCTGACCAGCCCTTTTGAGAGAGTCCCTTGGGTTTTTATCCCACTGGGTCCTGATCTGGCTCATGACACAGGAAGGCAGACATTCCCTAGCTGATGGAATCTAAGAATTTTAAATATTTCCCATATTTAGTTAATATTCAATTTTTATACTCATCCAATGTGAATTTCTCTTTTAAATGCATACCAGTTCTCTTTTTGTCTTGCCCCTCTGACTAATTCACTGGTTTTTTATTATAAGATTTAATAAGAAAACTAATATGCAAAAAAATATTTTACAGCATCTAGCATGTAAAAGATGTTTAGTAAATATACATTCTTCCTTTTATTAATTTTATTTGTTAAATAATTTTAATAGAAATATTAACTGGAACTGGGTTACAGCAGTAGGAAACCTGTACAAGATCAATAACTGGTATCTCATGGCACTAAACTTTGAGCAATTTTACTCCTCTCTGGAGTCATGGGAAAAGAACAGGATCAGGAAGGAACAGAACACAGAAGTGTGGTGGGGAGAGACATCAAGGGAGAATAAAGAGGCTCTTGTTTTGAGGTGCTGGTGGGATCATGTTTGAACTCCTCGATTCTGGAAGAGAGAGAAACAGATTATACATCACACATTGTTGAGACCTTACTGAGGGATTTGGGGGTTCCTCTTTCCTAGGATAGGGTCCTCCAGTAAAGCTGACTGAACTGCTGTCACTTTACTGTGACTCAAACAGTTTCTCCAAGGGCTTTCCCTGAAGCCGTCCAAACAGCTCCTACTTACACTTATGTGGGAGCAGGACTGAGCTCCCTGAGAGGCGCTTGCCGAGTCTGAAGAGGTGGGGAAGATGCTAGTGAGATCACTTTTACTTGCTTCACCATCTAAAGCTTACACTTAAGTGCCCAACAGTGAGAGGAAGAAGGTGCTTTGGATACAGCAACAAACAACAGAAAATCAGCAGGGGCAACCAAAGAAGTTTACTAAAACTTAAAAACAAGCTAGACTAGCAACCCTTTTAAAAAGTAAACCAGATGGTCACCAGAAAGAAAAAAAATCCTATTCTAATAACTAAAGAACATTGAAGTGTTAATCTAATTCTTTCTTATCAATAAAAATTCAGGAGTCAGGTATCAGGGTAAGAATCTGAAGGATCAGAGAAGCCGAGAAGCCGTCAGTTCTCTACCACCTGCTGCATTCCTCTCCACCCCACCTCACCACTTCCTGTCCTATCTGTCCTGCATTCCTCTCCACCCCACCTCACCACTTCCTGTCCTATCTGTCCTGCATTCCTCTCCGCCCCACCTCACCACTTCCTGTCCTATCTGTCCTCCAAAACCTCTGTGGTCAATTTCGGTCAGCTAGTAGCTAGCTCTGTCCTCTGACTCCAAGGAAGCTTTATTTGTCAAACACGATCAAAATATCACAACAGAACATTACTAAATTAAGCAAAGGAAAAAGCTCAGAATTCAGAAGGTACACTTAAGCTCCAAATTAATGAGAGCGTTGATTACCCTTCTTGATACAGTTTCCATTCTATACATTCTTGACCTTATATAAAATATTGCATCCACATTTTGTATCCATGACTAGATGAAGTAGCTTCTCAGTTCTTGAGCTTAATTTGTCTAGACTAAGAACATGTACTTTGAGGCACGGGAAGGTTTTTGATCTTATAAAAATTGTATTTTAAACTAATTTGTTTCCTCTGTGATTATTATTCTTGTGAGCATGCATTTGAGAATATTATTCTGAGAAGGAATCAATAGGCTCAGGGCACCAAAAATAAATGGAAGAAACTTCTCCCTGCCTTGAAAGTTTTTGTGATGATAAATGGTTCAATAGCACACACACACACACACCATACAAAGGTTGTCCTAGATTTTTAATCTAAACACATATATACATAATACACAATCGCATCACCCTGCCCAGATTTAGTTAGGCCTGTTGCCAGTTCTCAGAAGACTCAGTCTATATTTCGGTTTGTCACTTGGAGACATAAAATTCTAATGGCCTTGCATAAACGATGGGATTTTTGTTCTGAGAGGTATTCTTGAAATTGGATTCAGAGTGAGAAGTTTTTAACCAAAACTTCATTCTCTTGCACCATGTCTGAAAGAGCAGCATCAAAACTTAGCCTACCCACTGTCTGCTTCTTCCAAAATCAGGAAACCAAAGGGCCTGCGTGCTAACTTACTCTATATGTTCAATAAAACCAAGGTCCACATAATATTTAATATGACTGTTGAAAAAACAGTATACCTGTCTTCTCATGGTATATGTATCTCATGAATAGTGCATGCTCTCTAATGATCATGGGCAAGGCTAAATATGCAACACATTTTATCAATTTTATCAATTTCATTCATCCTACCAACTCTCTCTATATAGATGTATATATACGGAAATTATATCATAAAGAGGTTAAACGGTGTTTGAAGGACTTTCAGTTGCTAACTAAAGACCTAAGAATTTTAATCAAGGCAATTTGGCAGGAAAGTACAAACAGGTAAGCAGGTAGATGGACAGAGTGATGCACTTTTGTTCAGCCAGCACACTGGGATTAAGTGCCTATGGATTCATAACACCTACTCAAAAACTCCTTTGGCTCACCAGAGTTACTCATCCAGACAGAAAACCATTGATCTAATTCATCCATTTCTTGTTTTACACATTACTTTCATCATTCCAAGGTATGATTTCTCAATCCACAGCCACACAATTAGTTGTCTCTGATGGCATTTTGATTGTGTTCATTATATAAAGATCTTTTTCTGAAAGATTTATTTTTATTTGAGTGTGTGTGTTGGAGATGCCTGAAAAAGCCAGAAGAGTCATAATACCCCCTCACGCAGGATTTCCAAGGTGTTATATGCCTGACATGGGTGCTGAGAACCAAACTTCAGTCCTCTGCAACAGCAGCCAGCGCCCTTTGTCACTGAGATATCTTTCTAACCCCTTCTTCCAGTTTTAAAGACTAATACTGTCTAACCAGAAAGGAAGAAGCTAGTGGAATTTTTCATGGGAAACAAACATCATTTGAATGGAAACTAACCATACAATATATACCTAACAACTGATGTATTAAAAACAAAATAATACTATCATGCAGAGCTAAAGGTAACCGTAACTGAATTTTAAAACTTGGTATAATTAAAGCTGATATTCTATAGACTATTTATGGGCAGGTCTTACCAGAAAGACCAACTTAACGTTGTAGTGAAAGTCAAGTGGTTAAAACATCAGAGAGCACAGTTATTTTCTGAATGCAGATGAATACTCAATACACTGGGGAAAGCTAACCTAAGTGGTGTTAGAATTCTTGGGTACTCCCTAATCTACAAAATACACAGGAAAATAAATGCATTCATAGGTGCCCTAAATTTTGTCAGGGCTGGACCAGCAACTGAGCATAATGTAGTCTACATCATATCCTGTGTTACAGCATGTAGGGTGGGGATATGATTTTTAAGTTGCCCATCTATGGGATATATAAACAGCCACTCAACTTTGCAGATGAGGCATCTGCAACATTTTATAGATGAGGGAAGAGGCTGAGCCACGAGAGGCTCTAAAGCACACTGACTACAACTTTGCCTATGAACATCATTTCTAGCCAAGAGAGCCAAAGCAATTCAGACTTGCATTCCTGTCTTCCTAGAGATGCAGATGTGGATTGACTGTACTCAGAACACTCTGATCAGGGAGAACTGTGTTATAAGCCTGCTGAGGAAGATACACACGAGATATAGTGGTGGTAAATGGTTATTAAAATACAAAATAGTATGTTAGGTTGCTTAATATTTTTAAAAATGATTATCATTATATATTTCAAAGAAATCAGAAGCCTAGGATGTCAACAAATACTTAAACATGATTCTCATCTCAGATCCCTTATTCACTATGTGTCTGTCTCAGGGTACCAATTTGCCTATTTCTGATGCCTCATTTTTGGAATACAGGTAGTGGTGATGTCTTAAGGGCATTTGTGAGTGTTAAATGAGTTAATACAGTGAAGTGCTTGGCACAGAGCATGACCAATATTGCATCTACCAAAGTGTCTATTACTGATATGATGGGTGTTTTGGATGGAGATTTTGCTGTGAGAGAAGAGAGAATTAGGTGAAAGTTACCCCGAAACAAAATTTGAATAGGGAATAGTCTCCAAATGTATTTCCAGCCCCTGATGTTTTATAGCCATAGCACTATCACTCTGAGCTAATGGCAACTGTATCATTAGACTTAAGAGTAACACTTAGGAGTCCTGTCCTCCCTCTGGAGAAACAGTTTCTACATCATTCGGCAGGCCTGCAAGGATAGGGCTGGCACCAGAAGTTATAGCCAGGTGTGGGTCCAGACAGAAATTCACATTTTGTGGTCAGCCACTGGCCAAATGTAGTGTGAGCTGAGGATATTTTCTGCTTACTTATAGAACCAAAACATGGAAACAGTCTTCTCTTAAAGGAGTCCCTTTAGTCTGGCAGTAGATAAGAACAAGAGGTCTTGGCCCAGCCCGGAGCATTTACATTTTATTAGGTGAGTTGTGAATCCTTATTTTTCAGAGCTGTAGTTACACTGTACTGTGACCAGTGTGTTTTTAATGGATAAAGGAAGCTACTGAGAATGTTGAAAAAAAAAGGCGGGGAGACAGCCACACATGAAGGCTCATATGCATAATCTCAGCAGTAAGAACCCTGAGGCAAGAGGATCACCTGCCAGACTTTCAGGCCAGCCTAGGATACAGAATTAGACTCTGTCTCAAACAAAACAGGCTGTGAAACGGTTCATTGGTAAAGTGTTTGCTTGCAAGCATGAGAGTTTGTATTTGACCTCCAACACCCATGTGAAAACTGTGCCCCCCAAACACCCTAACTCCCTGCTAAGAGGTAGAAACACAAAGATCCCTGGGGCTCACTGGCCAGATGGCCAGATGAATCAGTGGGCCCCAGGTTCAGTAAGAGATTCTGTCTCAAAAAACAAAAGTGATTGAGGAAGGCACTCAATATTGATCTCTGGCTTTCAAACACACACACACACACACACACACACACACACACACACACACCTGCACCTACACACCAGCACAAATATACACATAAGCACAAATATACACAGAGACACAAAAGAGCAACAACAATGACTTTGAAACAAACAAAGGACGAATGTAATGAATAAATGAACAGATATCTACAGGAAGCCTAGAGGAGTGTGTGTACATGTGCATGTGCGTGCATGTGTGTGCACATGTGTTTGGGTTGTTAGTCTTGATAGCAAATATTTGGGGACATTTGTGAAATAGTAGGCCACTGAACACACTCTGATACTCAAGATATCACAACAGCCTCACATGCTAAGACTCTCCCCATTTGTAGGCAGATATTTCAATGCTTAGTTACGCATTTTATCATTTATTTGTCTTGACTTTGACTTTGACAAAGAAGTACAAAAGCATTTTATCTGATTTTACTGGAAATAAGCTGCATGAGTACTGAGGGAAGAGCGTTCTTTCCCTTTCCTGAAGAGTGTCCTTCAATCTTGATGTTTCGTAGAATCGGATCGATGACAGCTTCCATGGTCAGCTACAGCTCACATCAGGTTATGTTTATTACTCACAAATCACAGTCCCACATCTTTATTATGAAATTTTCTCATTTTAAACTTCTGATTTGTCCTGATTTTATGTGTGTGTGTGTGTTTTCCATACACACACACACGCACGGACACACACACACACACACACACACACACACACACACATGTTCTTCTCTCATACAATACAACTCAACTCTCTCCATTTGATCTCCATCCACTCCTCTCAGCTTCCCCCACTACCCCTCTCCCCAAGATCCACATCCCTTCCATTTCCTTTCAGAAAATAATAGGCCTCCAAGAGACCTAAATACAAGAGAGCTAAATACAACAAAACAAGATACAGTAAGACGAGGCAAAAGCCTTCATATCAAAGCTGGACAAGGCACTGTGTAGGCAGCACCCAAAGATAGATCCAGCCTTAGCACCTTGAAATTTTATTACGTAGGATTCTCTTCCTGAAAATTTAATAAAGAATAATGGATACAATATTAAGTATTTCAGTGAGTACTTATTTAGATTAAGAAAACAAATTTCAACACATTACAAAGGGCTAAACCTGACAACACAAAATCATAAAATCAAGAAAAATGTGTTGTTAATATGCACACTTCTGCAGTATTTTTCTTTTTCTACAAGTTTTTATTTCATATTGTTATGATTTTCTCTTTATCAGAGAGTAATATTCTAATATTACTTTGGTAGGGAAGCTAAAAGTATAATTCATTCCCCTGGCATCATTGATCAATGTTTATTTTTCATTATTGCAGCTGGAGTGCATGGCAAATGCAATTTCAACATATGATATTATTGTTTGTAGTGCTGCGGGATTGTGCTCACAAATGCAAGCATACTGGTGCTTCTGGATGCTTGATTCCCATCACAAAAGCCAAAAACATTATCGTGTTTTTATAATCTTCTATTCTGTGCTATTGAGTAAGTTCTTTATGGGGGAAAATTTTGTATTTTCATTAGGCATTGAAACAATTCAAATCTTCGGCTAATAAAATTAGACATATCTGAGGCTTATGAATTTTTTTTGAAGACTAGCTTCTCAGGACAGATGCTTTACCCTAGTCTTTCCTTCTCTGCTCACTGATTTGCATTCCCGGCATTGGCAGATGCACCCCTCGGCAGTGTGGAGGTCAGCCCTCCCACCTCTGTGCTATGAAGCCGCGGGAGCCAGTTCTCGGGGAAGGGTTTTTCTGGGACTCACATCTACAGTAGGATAGACTAGAGTAGATTACTAACATTAGAAAGTTACTTAAACCATCTGCTACACTAACACAGAGCTAGTAGCTCCTCAGCTAACAATCTCCTTGCCTGAAGCCCAGAGCAACCCTCAGTCGCTCTCCTGTCAGCAACAGGAGGGCACTATGATGGACAGAAGTCTGAGTGGGAGAAGACGGTGCCTTTGGGTGATTACAGCCAAGACACTGGGAAGATCTGTGTGAAGGGATGGCTCTGCAGCCTGTGTTACTGAGGGGAAATCCTTTAATCAACAGGGCCAACGGAGGTCAAAGGCCACTGGAAGAATGCTCTTGGAGGGGATGCTGAGTCCCAGGACATAGTTTTTCCTTTCTCTTTGCTTCATAGCAGTTATGAGGTAAGCAGCTCCCCTGGCCTGCATGCCTGATGGGACATTCTGCCTTATCACAGGCCCAAAAGCAGAAGGGTCGACTGACTAAAACTTCACAAACTATGAGCAAAATAAAAGTTTCATATTTTTCGATCAAGATTTCCCAGGCATTTTTTAAAACAGGAAGAGAAAGTTGACTAACACAAATGTCTAACTAACACAAATTTTATAAATTTCATAAAAATATAGGATTCATTCAAGCCAGGCCGTGGTGGCCCATGCCTTTAATCCCAGCACTTGGGAGGCAGAGGCATGTGGACCTCTGTGAGTTCAAGGCCAGCCTGGTCTACAGAGCAAGTTCCAGAACAGGCTCCAAAGCTATACATAGAAATCCTGTCTCAAAGAAAAAAAAAGCAAAATGATTCAATAACAGCCTTGATGAGGCCATGTGAGTGGGCAGACATGAAACTTGACTTTCATTAACTTTATTGTAACTACTAGTCAATTTATAATCTATAAATTTCATATCACAGCAGCAAAGAAGATGTTATGAAGTGGATGACAGCACGCAGGGCCTATTGAGGCTGAAAACCACTGGTCTGGGTTTTGATGAAGGGAAATGCATCCAGAAAGGAGAAACAGGATGCTGAACATAGTCTTTTTGCGGGTCCACCAAGAGTCTTAATGCCCACAGAAAATAGAGGTTCAAGAAGACACTCAAGCAAGGATCTGGCCCTAGACTAAAACTCAAGGTATAACATGTGATTAGAACTTTGTGATGTTGACTATTAGAAAGATTAACGTTGTCAGAATATTCACTAACATTCTCTGGCAATTATTTAAACCACATTTTCCTTGAACAGGGATTTGGAATTGTTTTAAAGATGGCAATGTGTGCATTTTCATGGGTGATGAAATATGATTATGGTTTACTCACATGATTAGTTAATAAATTAGCATTCTATTTTTTAACTTTAAATTCAAATTCCCATCTGGTGACTCAAATTGTCTTGATGAACTTGCAATGGAACTTTCAAGTTGTCTAATAAAGAAAAGAAAGAATAAGCCAGTACAAAGTCCACCATTAAGAAGCTCCAAATATAGAATGGTATTCTTTATCATAGCTAAGAAAGGGTCATATTACTAGAAAATTAATGGAAAAGATTCTCTATCATATGACCCAAGAGCCAACAATGAGAAGAAATGTGCTATAAATAGTAAAAGTTGAAATAAAATTATATTCTTAATTTCTAAATTGGATTTATACCAATTCACTATACAGTTAAGTAATGTCATAACAGCAATGTATAAAAGAAGAAGAGATCTACATGTAATTATAAAGGTCTGCCTCATTAAAGTTAGAATTTGAATATAGCTTGTTGGTTAATTACATAGTCTAAAAATCCCTGAAAGAAGAAAGTAAGCTGTGAAAATGAATACCATTTTGTATGTTGTATTTTCTAAACAGGAAGTTCCTGAATTTGAACTGTAATGGCTAAAAGAATAAATTAATTAAATACAGGCTTAGATTTGACACTGATTTTTCTACCATTCAACCCAACACATTTAGTTTCAGTACAAGAATATTATTAATAATATGTATCATTTCTGTGTCTAGTACACAAATCTATTTATATACCAGTTACAGTGTTACTTGCTGATGAAACAAAAAAAAGGAAATAAAATAGTAATTTCCCTTTTGTGGTGGCAAGTCTCCTACTAGACATGGGACAAACATGTAAACAACTAAAATGGACCACTTTGCACTTCACTGAGGTTTGGAGGAAGGAAATAATGTTCCTGTGTGCAAGCACAAGGTAATATATTTTAAAAGGGAAACTTTTCAATGAGAATGATATTAAAGAATGAGACAAGATGCTACCACACCAAAAACTGAGATAGAACATGTCAAACAGTAGGACATTCAAAGTCCCATAACAAAGAAGACCACAGAAATCTAGGAATTAAGAGCACAGTAAGACAGAAGCTTGGTGAGCAATGAGGCAAGAGCATGAAATGAGACAGAAATGGGAATGGGGATAGATGGTGAGTGTCGGAAGAACAAAGAGCCAGGTTTTCTTTGAAGGGTCATGAAAAGCTGTGTGTCTGTTTAAAGCAGGGGAAGTTGCACACATACAGACAGGCATGTGTGTAAATGTATAAATGTGTGTTCCCTTGACTAAAATAAATATCATATCTGTATGTACAAGTGTCAGGGAGAAGCCATAGAGCCACTGTCAGAGACAGAAATGCGGAAACTTTGCTGGTAGGCCAGGACCTTATGGTAGTGACAGATTAATGGAGAGTGGTTAAATTAAGATGTAAAAGTTAGCCAATAAGAAGATAGAACTAATGGGTCAAGCAGTGCTTTAAATAATATAGTTTCTGTATAATTATTTTGGGGATAAGGGGTCGGAAACCAACACGTGGCTCTCCTTCAACAAATTGGCACCCACATGGCCAACTAAAATCCAAAACCTGAGAAAGCTTGAAAACAAAAGAACAGAGTTTAGCACAGTTTCTTGGTAGCCACAAAAAAAAATTTTTTTCTAGATGGGCTTACACACATACAGTGCTGTAAGGCACAGTAAAAACTGCATGCCTTCTTTAAAAAAAAGGCACTTCCTGGTTCACCAGCACAAATGGCTCTGGTTCTTTTGGGAGGTTCAGCTATCAAACATTTAAATGAGGTTTATGGATAGCGTACTGCAAGCTACTTCGTGGCAGCATGGGCCAACTGGGTATCAGAGTTGAGGTGGTGAGGATGGCTCCCACCCGACAGTCTCTGGCATGAACAGACTTCCACCATGTAGTACTGTGCAGAGCAAGCAGGAAGTACCATATATACCATAGTAATGGCACAGCTTAAGTTTTAAAAGGAGCTTAGCATTTTTAAAAGTGCTCCTCAACAGTAAATGATTACAGATACGTGATAAAGACAAATCCAGATTTTAAAAAAGACCTCTAAATGGATCACAGTGTTGGATAAATGTACATAGGCTTGGGAGAGAGAAGAAAAAGGAGTATAGAGAGTTGGAAAAGAAGAAAATCATTTTTCAAAACAAAATCTTTAAAGAACAGAGTACAGACAGTCATAGATTAAAAGGAGTAATGAAAAATAAGTCACGTAAAGATGGACTATACACAGAGAGTCTGGATTATGTGTATTATTGTGTTTTCTTTGAATTTTTTTGACTGTGAAGAAGTTAAGTACAGAGAGAAATTTTATTTTATGGGCTGCTAAGTTAAACCAGCATGTATATTATAAAGGTATCTTAACTTCAGAATTTGAGTCTAAGGATATGGTGCTCTGGAAAAGAAGTTCTTCTTTTGTCTCCACAGAGGATGAGAACCTGTGGATTCATTCCAGGCTAATATGGTTTGATGGACCAAGATCACCTGAAAGGTTGCTGTGAACACCACAAAAATGTCCTTAAAAAATTACTTCACCCAATAAACAGCAGAAAGCAGTTTGGAGAAAAAAAACTACATCCATATTCCCAAATATTTTCTATGAATATTTGCTTACATTTAAAGGGGATTATGATATATATACACATATATATGTATATGTATATGAATAATTTGCATTGGTATGGATCTTGGTTTTAAGGTACAAATTTAAGGTCAATTTTGTTATATGTATATGTATTTCTGATCTTAATAAAGGTACTGTGTTTCTATAGCTCATTTTAAAATGTAATGTATAATTAAGAAATGTAAGTCAATAGATAATCATCTATAATAGTCAAGCTTATAGTCATGTTAGTTAGATTTTCTAGATGTACAAAGTTGCATTTCAGTTAGATATGTATTCAAATGTTTCAGAGACCTTCAGAATATGGCATTTAAAGTGTTTTAATAACTTAGGATTTTTTATGACAATGAGACACGTCTGCTCCTGGCAGCACCAATTACTTCGAGAGAAAGATGGGCATCGAAGAGGCTCCTTATGGAGTTGATTAGCCATTTGGGCAAGAAACTGCTGTTGTCTGGACTATTGCATAAACTGGACATGCAGGACCCAAAGAGCAATGACTTTTGAACTTGCCTAAAGGTGAGATGAAACTTCGGAGTTCATGCTTCATGAAAACGTCTGCCAGACACATTCAGTACACAAAAGAAATAACTTTTAGGATATATTTTCATATTACATCATATATTACTCCTACCTCTGATCAAGATACTTATAGATTGTTTACATTTTAAGGTCACTGTCCTCATTTGTTGCACATTTATTTACAGATTATTTAATATTCTGACATGAAGTTTTACTCTGTAAGTTATACAGGTATTAATTATTATAGGTCAATAGTTGTTCATGCTTGTTGTACATGCAGTCAGAACAATTAGGTTCTTTAGATATATAGAGATTGTATTGTGTCTAGATAGGGAATTTTCAACCACTTCAAAGATCTGTAAAACACGGCATTTAAATAACTTAGGGTTTTGTTGACATGAGACATGACTGCTTCTGACAGCACCAATCTCTTCCCAAGAGAATGTTGAGCACCAAAGACACTCCACTTGGAGCTTGTTTTCTTCTTGGCAAAACTGGCCTTTGGGCAAGGAACTGACAATGCCTCAACCACTGACAAGTTACATGATATCCGGAAATGGGTAAACAGAATTGTCAAATCTTGCCAAGACAGGATAAGACAGTTTTGAAAAATTCCCTGCCTCTGAAAATGGTCTGTCAATTATACTAGGCCATAGCCAAAGTTGGTTGCTTCAATGTTGCAAAATGAGACTTTGTATGATTGCTCAGGGAGCTAATTGTCTCTGTCATATAATGTTCTTTTGGAAGCTACTTGATTGTACTTCCTGCCTGCTGAAATGATATTATCTCATTTCTCAGGCTTTCGATAGGGTTGAAGTTTAGATATTCATAGTTACAATCCTCTTATGATCTAGCCAAGCCATTTCCAATACAAGATTTAGACTCCTTAGGATAGAATGTTTACTAAAACATTTAGTATTTGTTCCGTGCTTAATATTGTTTATGTTGACTGTAATTCTAATCTTATACTTGATATCTGTTTCTACTGTATATTGTTTTGTATTGGGTTTGGAACTCTCTTACTTAAACAAAAGGGGGAGGTACTGTGGGGGCTCCTTCTGCTCCATCAGCCAATAGCCTTTAAGATACTAGCCCATTTTGGTGTGGTTTCTTTTGCTTTAAAAAGCAGTGGTAGCCCTGGTCTTGCTCTCTTGCTTCTGGCTTCCAATTCTGGCTGCTAGACTCTGTTCCTGGTCACGCCAAAGGCAATTGTCTAGGACAGTGATCTGTAAGTTTTCCCCTTAAATAAATAACCCTTCTATTAATCATAATTAAAAACTGTTGTGGGATTGTTTTGTGACTTATGCCTTCACGTAGAGTTGAGTTTTTTCTTTTTGTTGTTTTGTTTAGTTTTTTACTTATTAAACAGCTGCTCATGCATAGCAACATACTAGTTAGAAATTATGATTTCATCAATTACACGCAGAAATCCTATGAGTGAGCTCCACTTGTAACTTGGTGCAAACAGAAGTTAAGGTCACATAGTGATTGGCAGAGTCAATATTTGAAGCTTACAGATCTAATTCTGAATGACCAGGATCTTAAACATGGAGCAAAAAAAGCATTCAGTATAGTGTTTCAACATGATTGCTATAAAAGTTGAAGAGCAGAGAAAAATGTACAGCTCAATAAAAATCAATAAAAAAAAGTTGAAGTGACTAAACCCTCCTCACCATCTTCAATAAGTTGGGATCTCATATCTAAATTTTTCCCTAATTATAAAGCATTATATTACCAGAACACCAGAACGTTCAATACTGATAAAGGTTACAGAAAATAGTGGAGAAAAAGTGATAGGTCCCCAAAAGAATGAGAGGAGTCAGCCTATACAGTCACCATTTTGTGTGACTTACTAGTAAGACTTACTTAGTTGTCCTAAAAGACATAGATAGATAGATAGATAGATAGATAGATAGATAGATAGATAGATAGATAGATAGATAGATAGATAGACTTAATTATATGTTATTTTCTGATTTCAATGCATTTTTCTGAAATTCAAGCTAGTTCTGTTTTTTTAATTCGTGAGACAAAGGTGATATAATTTGAAAGACAGCTCACATGGGTTTTTGCAGCATAATGATATATGTGCTTTGTAGGAAGAGTACCTGAATACAAACCTTGTACAGCGGACGACATTAAATACAGAGTCCCTGCACAATGCCTACCCACTCCAGGGTTTTCTTCTTGGCCAAATTTTGTCATGAATCTGATGGGCATATTAGGCATAATTTCTTTCTCCTTCTGGTTTTTTTATGTGTGTGGGAATATTCATGTCCAATCCACTGTTAATTTTATTTATTAAAAATTTACTTATATTTTCAATTGTTTGTTGGCAACTCAAATGTTAGTGCTCTGGTGATGGATTTTATATGATTTAAGTTTTTCTTAAGGATATGAAGATGCAAGATAAGAATATTCAAACATTAAACTTATTGGTGTGTTATGGCAAAAACAACCATAGTTTTCTCAAGAAATATTAATCAAATTGTATGTAAATCAGTTCCCTTTTGTGGAAGGACTTATCTCAAGTGTCTAAACTTCCACTCTCTGCTTACTAGACCTTGATCACAGGCTAACAATTGTCATCTCAATTTCCCCCAAATGAGAACTCACAATCCCTCAAGCCCACTGGAAAGCTTCAGTGATGTTATCTGTAAGAGTTCCTTCTCTTTCTACCTTCCCGTTCTCTTTAACCCATTTCAGCTTGACTTCCATGCACACCACTCCACAGAGTTCTCCATCAATTCCCAGAGACCCTTGCATTGCCAGACACAGTGACATTAATCCTCTCATCTTGCTTCATCTCTCAGCAAGATTCAGAAATGAATCATTCGTCTAGAAATGTGCTCTCTTTCCAAGCTCTAGTGAGGACCCATTAATCTTATGAGTTGTTCTTTCTGATATCTTTTGTGGATCAGTCCCTTTTACTATTCTGAGATGTTTTTATTCCTTAGGGATCTATCCTGGGATTTGTTTTGCTTTTTAGATAATCTCTCTCTTGTTTTAAAATAGCTGACTTCATCTTATTTAGTCACTTCAGATATATGCCACTGCTTTAAAATCATACATTTCTAGTAAAAAAAAATATTTTTTGAACTTTCCAAACTATCTGTTTAGCATTAGCAGCATGTACAAAAAAAGATGCCACAGGACAAAATTTAAATTGGAACAACTTTATTTAATTCTCCTCCCTAAAACTGGTTCTTTCCCTATCCGTAGTTCTCACTAATAAACAGTGTCAACATTGACATAAGCATTAGAGCTATAACATTATGAACTAGGCTTATACTTTCTTCATCTCTCATTCTGCCCATAAATTCCCTTCGTGCCATCCCCAGTGTTTGCCATGAGTCCATATGCCTTCAACTAACATCTCTCTAGAACAATTTATCATCACATTTTATTTCAATGAAGTGATAATTTAGCAGACTCCTAAAATCCCCTAGAAGTTTACAGCCCACATGAATGCAGAGATATCCTTTGTGCGTTGTGTGTCTACTTTGAGACCTATCATGCACTTGTGTTGGAGTGCTTGTTGTTTTCCAACCACTTAGCCCCAAAATAATCGCACAGAAACCATATTATTTAAAGCACTGCTTTACCCATTAGCTCTAGCTTCTTATTAGCTAACTCTTACATCTTAATTTTAACCATTAATTTAACCAATCTCCATTAATCTGTACATCACCACGAGGTCCTGGACTACCAGGAAAGTTTCAGTGCTTCGTTCTCTGGCAGTGGATCCATGGTTCTCCCTGATTCCGCCCTTCTTTCTCCCAGCATTCAGTACAGTCTTTCTCACTTAGCTCTGCTCTACCCTGCCCTGCTTTACGATAGGCTCAAAGCAGTTCTTTATTTATTAATGGTAATCACAGCATACAGAGGGAAATCCTGGAAGTAAATCCTAAAGTAATTAAAATTAAAGTAATTTTAAGTAAATTAAAGTAAGTAAAATCCCTTAGTAATACTAAAGTAAAGGTTTTAACTTTAACATAGTAAAATTACATATAACAAAACAAATATCAAGCAAGAATTACAGTTACAATATTTATATCTACTTTATCTTTTATCATAACTAAGGAAAACTGTAACTATTTATCTATTCTTCAACTCCATCAAAGACACCTGAAGGATATAATATTACCTACGTAAACAGGAAGTACACTGTAAGCAACTTCCAAATTCTAGAATTGACAGAGACATCTCGTTGCCTGGACAGTCAACCAAAATTCTTCTGTACTGTTGGGACATCCCTCTTCAGCCTACAGGCCCATAATATCCAGCAGACTTTTCCACAAATCAGAAAATTTCAAAGACAGCCCTGCCTGTACTGGCAGTTTGTTACCTTCTTTTGTGTACTGAATGTGTCTGGCAGACTTTTTCATGAAGCAAGAACCCCAAAGGTACATCTCACCTTTAGGCAAGTTTAGAAGTTACTGCTCTTTGGGTCCTGCATGTCCAGTTTATGCAACAGTCCAGGCAAGAGCAGTTTCTTGCCCAAATGGATAATAAACTCCATAAGAAGCCTCTTTGATGCCCATCATTCTCTCGAAGTAATTGGTGCTGCCAGGAGCAGACGTGTCTCATTGTCATAAAAAGTCCTAATTTATTAAAACATTTTAAATGCCATATTCTGAGGGTCTCTGAAAGATTTGAATACATATCTAACTGAAATACATCTCTGTAAATCTAGGAAATCTAACCAACATGACTATAAGCTTGACTATTATAGATGATTAATTTTATATACACACACACATATTTATATATTTGAAAGCAATGAAAACTTAAGACTCAGACCCTCAGACCTATTTTCGCCAAAAGAGACAGAATTTGGTTGATGGGGACTATAATAATGAGAGGCCATAGAGAGGGCTTCCTGTAGGGATAGATGGGTGAAATGACAGAATCTCTGATGGGTAGCATTCTTATAGACGTGAAGATGCTCAAGATGGAGGTGTGTATGAAGACCCTACAATGTAATGGCCAAAGAATAACATTTGATAATAAGTAAATGAGAAAGTAATTCGATCATGTGAGGCTAACAGTGACACCTATTACAAAGAAAATCCCACTACTCCTTCACCTTCACCTACAATGTGAGGTTCATATACAGAAGAACAGTTATGACAAAACAAAGAACTTACAACTGTTTCCTATGGATAGTTGCCTTATTTTCCATTTTCTATTCTCTCCTCCCAAACAAGAGGCTGATGTTAGAAGAAAGTATAGGTTACCACCTCCCAATGCATCAAGACATTGAAATGATTAACTTATTCTGTGCACTTGGCAAGTGGTGATGAATAAGAAACTAAACTGTGCACACAATTTCAAGTAAAATTTAACATTTAAATTTAAAAATAACACATTTGTGTTTATTAACCCCCAATGGACTATTTTACTTATGCGAAGCAATTAAAAGACCTTGGAATTAGCCTAAGATGTCATTGTGCAAGCCTACTGCCTTATAACTATAGAAAACCGTACTAATTTTTCAAGTGGTTGATTTCACGTGTATATTTCACAAGTTGAGAATCTTTGCAAAATAACAGTACAATTAAAAGGAAAGGTTGGGCTCCACGGACTTGGAGATCCTCTGTGGGTTTATCATCCAAGTGTTTCCTATCTGTGAGGTTACAGGTTCAAGAGAGCAGCAGCTAGTTATGCGGGCACTGTGGCCCTGTGTGTGGTGCCTAAGAGCAGGGACTCCTGCTGCTTGATGGATGAGTCCCTCATTCTCCTCTCTGACTTGCCAGGGTGACAGGTCAGGACATTTAGAAACCTTGCCTTCTGTGCCTCTGTCTCCAAGCTGGTGGCGGTGAAAAGAAAAAGCAGCGGGAGGCAGTGACAGACTTGAGAGCAGAAGCTGAAGAAAGAAGGAGTTAAAGCAGGTTTGATGCAGGCATGAAGGATTTGTAAGCAGAGGGAGTGACTTCCAGTTTCCTAGTCAGTTTTTTGTTAAAAGTCATCAAGTATAATAACAAAAACCCAGAAACATTAAATGGAAAAATAACTCAGACACAACCAATTTAAATGACTTCATTTTAGACTGAATAAACACTACAGAATGGTTTGTGGGAACTATATATATATATATATATATATATATATATATATATATATATATATATGTGATTAATCAGTAGCAAATAAAGAACAAAATAGGCTTCTGCTGTTGTGATGGAGCAGTCATTTTTGCTACTGCTTTGGTTGAAGATTTAGGAGCAAGGAAAGATTGAAGAATGAGTGTTCATATGTACTCTGGAGCATGATGTAGGCAGAAAGACAATGAAGTGAGAAAAACTGAATGAACAAAACATGCCAGGTAGGAACCAGCAAGGAATATAAATCGGTGTGATGGAAGGAAGAATGAACAAACTCCAAAACTCCATCTACATCCAGCATTACAGCACAGATGAGGAGAGGGTACATAAGATCGCGCCCCAGCTGAGGTAACTGGCAATTGATAGCTGCTAGGACAGGGAGGGTTAGCTGTCATTAGAGGTGTGATGCTGATAGGGTCACACTCGTATTCCCATGGATGACCCATGCATACATGAGCAGCACTAATTAGACTCAATGAGTTATCAAAAAGGAGAACAAAACATGAATCTCAGAGGGGCAAATACAGAAGGGATCTAAGAGACGTTGAGAAGCAAATAGGACTAAAATACATTATGTTCATGTGTGAAATTCTCAAAGAATAAATTTTTAAAATTTTATATTAAAAAAAACAGTGTAGTCTCCACAGACAAGACTCTATGTCTACACTACATAAGCCCCAGATTCCAGTGGTAGTCTCACTAGAGTTGGCTCTGGCCCATGCCCTAACAAAACTCAGAGCAACTAAGAATGCTAACATGTTCATTTAAATCTATATGTATATCTTGCAGAGCCACCCACTGAGCGTGACACTATCATCTTCATCAGAGCAGCTGTGACTACTTACTAGGAACTTTCAAAATCAGGCCTGTTGGCTGCTGACATTCCTCCACGGAAATAGGATATAGGGAGGGTCATTAGACCATCACCTGATGTCTCATCCAGTCACTCTTGAACCTTCCAATGAGTTACATGTAATTCTGCCTTCACTGAACACAGACTTACGGTTTCTGAAGTATAGTGTGAAAGGGTAACATAAGTAAAGATTCCATCTGTGCAGCTATGAGAACTCATCGCCCATCCTGGGGTGACAGTTTCAGTAATGCATCTACTTTGGAGTCATCCATGCTCCTGTAAGTAGCATCTACCCCCACACTTTCTAAGTAAGCCAAAAAAAAAAAAATCAATGGTTTCCCAAGATGATCTTTGGTAAGATCATACTTTGGCCTATCAGTGATGTTCTATAAGGTTAGGGTAGACATTTGTCTGTACCCTGTTATAGGAGTGGCAGACTGCCTTTCATTCAGCCTGGCTCCCAGCTGCCTGGCTAGCTAGCTTATACCCTGAAATAACAACACACAAATTGTATTCATTTAAACACTGGCCTGGCCCATTAGTTCTAACCTCTTATTGGCTAACTATTACATATTCTTTTAACCCATTTCAATAATCTGTATCGCCACTTGACTGTGTCTTACCGGCATGAGTTTAACCAGCGTCCATCTTGGAGAGGAGCTTCATGGCATCGGCCTGATTCTGCTTCTTTCTCCCAGCATTCTGTTCTGTCTACTCCGCCTATCTAAGCTGCTGTCCTAACAAAGGCCAAGGCAGTCTCTTTATTTGACCAATGAAAGTAACACATAGACAGAAGACCCACCTACATCAGTACCCCACACCAGGGAAAGAGCTCCTGCAAAGGTACGTAAGATAATCATCCCCATGTAACTTTCACTTCCTGGTGGGTATGTGTGCACAGTGTATTAAAATGAATGCCAGCAGCTGGTTATTGTTCTCATGATACTTCAGTCTTACCTAACCACAGCATGTATCATAATAAAAGAAGGCAGCTTATCTTCTCATCTGGCGCTTCATCACATGCTCATTGAACTGACTGTCTACATGTATTTGATCAACTTGTCTTTACCTGAAGCTCACTTTAGTCCAGGGAATGTTTTAAATTTCCAATAAATACTTATTAAAGAGATAAATGAGCAATTAACACATTGATTTTTACATCAAGACGCTGCAATCTAATCAATCATCTTCTCTTCCTACAGGTGAATCTTTCTAAAATATGTATACACATTAAAGAGGACTAGAGAGTGCTGAACCACTCTTGATCTCCAGTTCTTCAGCCTTTGTTGGAGCCACCAATCTTATCCATGCATCTGTGCTCAAGAAAACCAGCCCCTAGGACATATTTTTAGTTAATTTCCATGGTAATTAGCATCACGGACTGTTCTTTATGACTGATGGCCTGTCAGTCTTTTTCAGAATATGTAAAATGCCTTTATAATCCTCTTTCTATTGTTCTAACCATTGGATATTTGACTATAAATTTAATTAACTGGAAAGGCAGCATAATAAAGTGAGTGCATGAAAAGGACGATGAAATTCTTGCCAAGTCTCAGTCTATAGTTGTTCATCGACCCAGTTATATGACTGAAGAAAACAGCTTGGTCCTTCCTTTTATATATTTTGTTTATGAACAAAATCCCTAGTGTCTGAGAACTACAAGCAATTTGATTCTATATGGCGCATTCATGGCAGTGTACTTGCATGCAAATGTTATTTTGAAATGACACTTAGAAATTGTGGCCTGAATGAAATAACAGAAAAGATCCATTATTCTGCATCATTTCTTTCATGAGTACATTTAAGCATTTAAGCCTTACTTACATAGTATCCCTTTTTGTCTGCATTAGGAAGTATCTTATCAATTAGCAGCAGTTTTCTGATACAATACGTCCTATCACATATTCCCAACATTTACATCCATGATAACCATAAAGCACAAGTTTCTTAGATCATGACTACTTGTAAGTAGGTATCACTAACAAACCAAGGGGAGTGGTTTTCACTTTTCCCCACTGTAAAGTAACGATAGATGCAAAATTAGAACATGAGGATTTGAATTACAATTCTTGTTCCTAGCTTACATCCGACCTAAATTATGCAAGAAACTTCTATTTTTTTAAAAAAAAAACATCAACAGAGATATACAAATGACATAATTAAAAATTAGCAAACCCACCAGAATATAGAGGTATTCTCCAATGAGAATTCCCTACATGAATCCCAAGACACAAAATTTTAAAGAACAATGATAAACTTTATGAGAAAATTCAAGTATTCAAAGAAATGTCCCAATAGAACTTACAAAAATGAACTTAAGGAAAATATATGGCCAAGTGATGCCCAAGAAAATATAGCCATAAGACTGAATAAAATGATGAAGACAATCCAGGATTTGGAAAGTGAATTCAATAAAGAGATAGAAATACTGATGATAATTCAAAAGGATTTGTATTAGTTACCTTTCTGTTGCTGTGCTAAAATACCATTGTCAAGGCAACCTCATCCTATAAAACATGAAGGGTTTATTTGAGCTTATGGTTCCAGAGGTATACAAATCTATCACCTATACAGCAGGGAAGTATGACAGCTGGCAGGCATGGCAGCAGGAACAGAGAAGAGCTAGTGTCTGGAACCATCAGCACAGGGCAAAGAAGGAATACTAGAAATGGCATGACTCTAAACTCTCCAATGCTCCCTCCAGTGAAAACCCTCCTACAACAAAGCCATACACACACACACACACACACACACAAACACACACACACACACACACACACACACACACACACACATTCAAAGCCTTCCCAAAAGTGACACCAATTGTGGACAAACTTTCAAATGCTCAAGACTATGAAAGGCATCCTGTAGTAAGGAGTTGCGGGCAGGCCTGCTTTTCGTCCCACCCAGCTCCCGCATGGCTAGCTTAGCCCCGGAAATAACAACACACAAATTGTTTCATTTAAACACTGCCTGGCCCATTATCTCTAGAGAATTAGTTACTGGCTAACTCTCACATCTTGATTAACCCATTTCTAATAATCTGTGTAGCATCACAAGATGGTGGCTTACCGGAAAAGATTCAGCATGTCTGACCTGGTGGCTGGCTCCATGGCATCTGCCTCATTGCCCTCTTCCTAGCATTCTGTTCTGTTTACTCCGCCTACCTAATTTTCTGTCCTATCAAGGGGCCAAGGCAGTCTCTTTATTGACCAATGAAAATAACACAATAGACAGATAACCCTCCTCCATCAGCATCCCATCCAAACCAACACAGAATTTAAATTTTTGAAAACTAAACTAAAAAATTTCAAGGGAAAACTTTAAATATATAATGGATCAAGAAGAATATAGACTATCAAGAATCAAAGATAAAGTAGAGGAACCAGACTAAATAAGAAATGAATATTAACATTTTTAAACATAGGAAAGGAGCATGTAAGAAATGTGGGACACCATCAAATGATCAAATCTTTTAATTATGGGCACAGATATAGGTGAAGAATACCAATGCAATGGCATAAATAAAATATTCAACAATATCATAGAAGAGGATTCCCCCAAACTAAGGAAAGATATAAACAACACAGATACAAGAAGCACACAGAACACCAAATAGAAAAGACCAGAAAAGAAACTCCTCACATTATATAATAGTTAAAACACTAAATATAAAGAGCAAAGACAGCGTATTAAAAGCTGCAAAAGAAAAAATACAAGTCACATATTATGAAAACCAAACAGAATAACAGCTGATTTGTCAATGGAAACTTTAGAAAGCCGGAAAAGCCAGGACCAATACACTCCAAATTCAAATCAAAATAGCCAACCTAGATTATTATACCCAACAAAAGCAAAACTATTTTCCATTATTAAGGAGAAAGAAAAGCCATTCATGCTCCAAACAAGCTAAAATAAATCCTATTTAATAGGCCAGTCCCAAACAGAATACAGAATGCAATAGTTGGGGAGGAGAGGAGCAAACATAACCAAGAGACTGCAGAAAGATAACAGATGGTGCTGTAATTACTGAAACATGGAGTAGAACTAAGAACACAAACGTCAAAAAGAAAAGAACTGAAACCAACGCACACTATTAACGAATCAATCCCACACCAGTTATGTTTTAAGGGGTTATTTATTTGGCGGGGGGTAAAACTTACATACACCATAAACCGTCAGGAAGGGAGCCTAGTCGCTGGAGCAGGAGCCGGGAGCAGCAGCCGAGACCGAGCCCCGGAACCAAGAGCCGGAACCAAGAGAGACCTTATCCGGAACTGCTTCTCTTTTTAAAAGAGAAATATACCACGCCCCAGTGGGCTGGTATTTCAGCAGCTATTGGCTGACGGAGCGGAAGTCGCTCCCCGCTGCACTGTGGGCTCCTGCTTCAGTGATTATTGGTTGAGGCAGCGGAAGTTACTCCCACAACACCACACCCTTCCATAAGAACCTTAAACTCACATTTTTATTTCATTATAGTCTTCTGCAAGAACAACTTTCTTTAATTACAATTGAGAGATGCATTGTTCTGTGCATATGGCATGTGACACTTTAAGTCATTTTATTTCTATATTCACATAACATAAAATTAGCATATATTTTTTACTTGAAGTCCATGACCTATCCAATCTCTGGTTCTTGGCCTCATCAACAGTACCAAGATATCTGAAATGGAAATATCATCATTATTTATTTACCTAAATTACCTAAAATACATGTAAATCTATGTATATACACATACACATGTTGTTTAGATAAGTCATGCTACTTAGGCTAACAATGTTTCCCTGAAGAGCCATAGACTTATTGAACAAAAATCTCAATGCCAGGTATTAGAAACTCCCCTTTAAGATTTTGGTCAGAGGAGTCAAGTATAAGTTCTTGCTTTTGCCCTTGGTTGCCTCCTAGAGGTTGATCTTAAATTCCAATCCTGAAGACACTATGCACTTCAGACACAAGAGAATCTGAGTGAATCTTATCTGAAAGCTTCTTCACTGAGGACTAGGTTTTATAATATTGGAAGGTGCATGTAAACTTTCAAGAGAGTGTATGAACCAATAGCCCACCCAGTTTTGAGACCTATGGACTAAAACAATGGCCAACTGACCTGCAGAACAAGATATCCTTAGTGGTGCAGTAGTGTTGCTCAAACCCTAGCAATAAGCAAGAGCTCTCTCACTGGACTTTAAAGACCACTTACATGTGGGGGTGAGAATCATGCCTGGTATTAGAAACCTAATCCACTACTGGTAGGATCATGGGTCTTAGAACAGAACCCATTACCACCAATTTACAAAGCCAACTTAATTCCTAATTGTACTCTAAATGCTTATCCTTATAGCCACAGATAAGTGTAGCTCTCACTCCTCATCAAAGCAACATTGTTGTCCTTTTTTCTAATTGTCTGCCTTTTAAACTGTGACTATCCTAGTCAACAACTGCAACTTCATAACTACCAGCAGCAGCTAGGCCGCAAGAGCTGCAGCCTGAAGAAATTCTGTTTCCTCAGGCTCCGACTCTTTCAAAACTACTAAGAAAACTTATCTAAATCTTTGTCCCATTAAAGAATTCAAGAGTCAAAAGTTGAGGTCGAATCCTGCTTCCCAGAGAGGCTGAATAGCATGCAGTTCACCTAGTTCACCTCCTTGTGTCTCCCAGGAAGTCCTCGTGCTGTTTCTCACCCCTCATTATAAGCCCTTCTCCACCTGGCTCCTCCCTACTACTTCCTGTCCGCTAGCTAGACTGCAGGTGAATTTTATTCAATCAAATACATCTTTGTATCATCAAACAAATGTTCCAGAGCATAAACAAAAGTAACATACCTTAAAATAATATTCTACAACTCAACTTCTCTTTAAAACAGAAGGAAACCATTACAGAAAACCACAATCAACCAAAATGCGGAGAACAAGCGCTTATGGGGTACCCAGCTACAAAGGATACATCTACCTCAAAACTCCTGCAGCTGAGGCTCAGAGGACAACCCAAAAGAGAGGGGCAGAAAGGTTATAAGAGCCAGACAAAGAGGAAAGCTCCTGTGAGATTGTGTCTCCTAGAAAAGCAGGAAAAGCGTCATCCATGACACCCCAACAATATGGCTACCTAATCAAGACATTAACAAGTATAATACCAGGAGACATGCCAACATGGGAGGGGAAATTTCACTGAGCCCACCCTAGACAAAGAATTACATGCAACTAATGACTATGGAGAGTGAGAAAAGTATTCTTCTCCTGGAATGAGGGCCCTAATTAGCTAACTATCCAATACCAAGAGATAAGCCCTGAAATCAAATACGGATCACTTGCACTAAATGGATTAAAAGGTTAATTTATATATGTAGGGAAGTGTGTATATGTGTATGTGTGTATTTTTGTTAGAATAACAATTTTAAAAGGCCGTGAGGTCAAGAGGAAGCAAGGCTAGGGTACATGGGAGAGGTTGAAGAGAGAAAAGATGAGGAAGAAAATAACGTAATTATATTTAAGTTTTTAAAAGTAACATAAAGAGAAAGGAACAGTTCCATCATGGTATATAATTGACAGTCTTTCTACACAAATTCTAAGATCAAATAGACAAAAGAGTAAGACCACAGAGGCTTTGATAACATGACAAGAACATACATTTATGTTATTTTATGGCACACAATGACTATATATTTTCTGAAATAGTCATCAAATTGACTAAGTAGTCCCAGTGAAACTTAGATTTTTAGGACAGTGCTACTTAGATGTGGTCTCTAGAAAACAGCACTGGTCAATAAGCCTAATATACATGGAGGAGGGAGGCACACATGCCAGAACACAAATCAATTCTCTCACTCCATACATACTAAGCTCCACCATACTTATCTCTATGGAGTATATGAAAAACAAAGAATATAAGACATAGTAGAACCTTAAATGTGTTTCAAGTATGATTGACTATAAAAGAATTCAATGTTATATTGTACAAGTTAAGATAATCAGAAAATACCAAATAAAAAGTAAACCAGAAGAACGATGCACGGAGATTAATTAGATTAATGGAAAGGAAAAGAGTAAAGTTTAAATGAGACTTCAAGATCATCCTCTAAAAATGCCAATATTATAAACAGTGCCAAGGAAAAGAGCAAATGCAACCTTTGTCAAGGCTGAGAAGGCTCTGGACAAACAAAAAACCTGAGCCCTGGGGCCCAAAGGGCTGAGCTCCAACTCTGACAAGAGAATTTTCAGATAGTGGAGGAACTCAGAACTGTAGATAGAGGTTCACTTCTGATGACATTGGGTAATTCAGAGTGAGAGAAAAACAAATGAGACACCCCTGGGTTTACTTCAACTGTGAAGTAGAAATATGACCACGTCATGACTATGGTAAATGACTCTCACTGCCAGTACTCACTAAGCTGAGACCACTGGAAATCACTTTGAAAGAGCTATTTTTGCCAGCTGACAAATCAGAACACCTGTTATATTCATAACTTCTCCTTATTTCTCATGTGAAAATCATTGTATTGATGAAAAGTGGGTTATTGACCCCTAAGATGCCGACAGTCTAGAAGGCTAAGCTGTGAAGGATGATGAGTCCCCACTACACAATAAAACAATTCCCATTCCATATGTCTTGCTGCTTCCTACTGCATCTCTGAAGTCATAAAAAACGAGCCCCACTGTACCTGGCCTTTTGTTATTATTCTATGGTATCCAGAATTGGTACCCAAGAAGGGGATGAGAAGAATCAGATTAAAAGAAGATATGGTAACTAGAAGGGATTGAAGACATCTCCTGGCATCAATGGATGCATTCATTAGCAATAATGCATGCAAAATACGAGATTTTAACAGATACACATAATTGTTAAAATCTATTTAGAGTTTGGAAAATGCTCTGGACTGTCCTGAATATCACTAAAGTACAAACATCCTCCCCCCACAAAAAAAATAGCTGGGCAGTGGTGGCACACGCCTTTAATCCCAGCACTCAGGATGCAGAGGCAGGCAGATCTCTTAGAGTTTGAGGACAGCCTGGGCTACAGAGTGAGTACCAGGACAGGCTCCAAAGTTACACAGAAAAACCCTGTCTCAAAAAACAAACAAAAAGAACCAAGATCCTAAGCCAAATACTTAAGCAGAAAACTTTCAAAGACTACAGAAGGTAGAAATATTTGATATATAATATAAAATAATATATAATATGTAAGCTAATAATTATAGATTATAATAATTATGTTATATGATACTTACATAATATAAAATCAGGTTCATGGGCAAATTGGCAATCAAGGAACTGAATATTGAAAAATAACTCTCCCAAGAGGGGGGATATGGTTTTTCTCTACGGCACAACCCTTTTAGGCAACATCTAAAATCAAAATGGAGTGGGAAGAGTCCTGGATGTAGACTGCAACAGAACAGGATCACTTGAAGTAAACTGGGCCTAAATTATTACAGTTTCCAAGGCTCTTTGATAGTGCTTCCTTACAGAACTGATTCTTTCTTTGTCTTATCCTATGAAGGTCTCAGGAATCAGTCAGTCAATAGGACTCCAATTGATTTGTACAGTCCAAAACATAAAGGTGAAAAAAGCTCAAGGACACGTGAACAGACAACCTCCTCATCCAGAACATTCGAGTATTGTGTGTATGAGAGTATCTCGTTTGATTCTTAGGCTTTAGCTCTGGAGGTCAAGAGAAATTTCCTACCATGGGGCAACGACTCATGAACACTGGCTTCTGTGATAGTAAGTGCTAAGCAAAAGTCAATAATTACTATTCTGCCTTCTACAGTAATCAAATGAAGGTCAAGTTGCATTCTGGGTAAGGCTGAAGACATTATCGTGACTATCAAAGACTTGAAAGTCGCAAGTGTGTTAACTTCAGTTAATTTCTTCTATCGCCTTTTTTTTTTACAATATGACACCTTGTATAAGTTGGGCAGGCACTCTAACACTGAACTAAACCCTTTCCGGTTAATATATTTTTAATGTTTTTATTGACTCTTTGATTTTCATACAATATTTTGTGTTCATATTCATTCCCTCTCCCAACGTTCTTCAAGTCCTCCCCCCTCCCACTCTCCCCATCCTTCTCCCTCTCACCTCTCAAATGCCAACAGCTCTTCAGCTAGGGTGGGACTTTGTGCTCACCTCCCCTTCTCCAAGCTAGCTATCTGCTAATTTCTACTTAATAAATTATTTTGTTTTATTATGCAAAAACTCATGGAAGTAATTTGTCACACATCCCTACCTTGAGAGACACAATAATTTTTACAATGATAGTACTGTTTGACACCTTTGAATTTATAGTAGCCTTACCCATTCATCTTTGTTAGGACCCCATACCAGGGCACTGCATGGTGATATTACACTGATAGGTCCTGGAAATAAGAAGTAGGAAGTGTTCTCTGAGTTTAATAAGGACTATATGATAAGTTCCACAAAATGTAGAAATACCTGTGAACCCAGAGTGGGCATTCAGAATGAGCACAAAATCTAAACACATTTATTCCAGACATGAGTTCCCATAAAAATTCTCCCATTTCAGCCAACATCCTCAGTAATCAGGGATCCATTTTGGTATTGCCAATTGGCAATACTCATTCAACACTAAACATACTAATAAATTGAAGACCATAATGACCATGTAGAGAATATGCATTGGTTCATAACATGGACTTCTATTTGCTAATCCTAAATCAGTTAACTTCATTTTTTAAATTTGTTTTATGTGCTTCGGTGTGAACGTGTCAGATCTCCAGGAACTGGAATTACAGGCAGTTTGCTGGGAACTGAACCTGGCTCTTCTGGAAGAGTAGGCAGTGTTCTTAACCACTGAGCCATCTCTTCAGCCCCTGGAATTTTTGTTTTGTTTTGTTTCTGTCTGGCCTAGAACTCACGATCCTCCTGCCTCTGCCTCCTTCAGCAAATCCTATTGGCATGTGCTACCACAACCGACCTAAATCAGATAATTTAATGCTGAACTCATTCTCTTGTAGAAAACGGCCTGGCATCATTCTCTGTCATGAATGAAGGAGAAATTTTTTCCTCAAGAATAAACATATCAGGGATCAATACTTCTTTCTCTGTTTATCACCTATTTGCCAATACCACCAGAGTCCTGCATAACACTGCCTCTACCAAAGGCACAATTTCACAAAAACAAAGTGGGCAATCTGATACCTATGGAAGTCATTTTCTACTGTTTCTTTTTACTTATAAAGTCTTTTCTATGAAAAGATGCACATACATATATGCATACAGAAACACAAACACACAGAGTGCACCTTTCGACTCCTTCATCAATGTTTTCAAATTTTGTATAAAATATAATAAATAAATTGCTGTAAGTTAAAACTCTAATCACCATATTATTAAATACTATATTTAAATTCATTTTGTAATATATTTAATAACTCGCAATGTAAAAATACTTTTTTCATAGTTAGCAAATTACAGGCTATTTACCTTAAGATAAATATGAATATCTAAGTGTACTATAAAACTGATATTATAGCACATTTATTTGAACCCAAATATAGAGTTCTGTAAATGACACATTGTTCAATATCATCCTGACAATGATCCTCTCTTAATTTGAATAATGTTTAATATGCCACATAAGAGGTTTAATTAACTGAATGCTACTTAAAATTTTAGTAAGACATCTTGAGGTGAAGTTGCTAAATTATTACCATTAACTTATACTTCAACAGCAGGCTTCATTACGGTTCTTGTATTTATCAATAGTCCACCATGGGTGCAAATTAAATAGCATCCACTATGAATAAAATTATTTAAAACTACACAATGATCAAACCATAAACCAGACTTTCTGAGCACATTCATCTGATTGCCATTAGCCAGAGTGTTCATTGAAAATACACTCAAAGGAGACAAAACTGTCCCATTTCCAAACGAAAAACTAGACCATGTTAAATAATTTATTAGCTGCTTAGCTAAATGTTGTTACTATTTTTAAACACACAAACTTATTGGAATGCAGCTGTGAGCCACTAGATGGAAAAGGCTGGTACACACCATTACAAGCTTCAGTCTTGGGGTCTGCTCTGAAATGCAAGTTGGGCATCTGTCTTACAAATGTCCGAGAACTCTGACCAGAAGCTGGGGGTGTGGCTCCGTGGGAAGAGTACTTTCCCAGCATTCAGGAAGCCTCTAGGTTTGATCCCAACACCGCAACCTGTAGTTCCAGAACTTGAAAGGTAGAGGCAAAAGGATTGATCAGGAGTTTAGGGTCGTCTATACAGTAAGTTCAAGCCAACCTAGGATATATAAGACCTTGTCTAAGAAAAGAAAAAGGGAAGGTAGGGAGAGAGACCACCTCTTACTAAGGACTAAATGAATGTTCTTTCCAATCTGATCCCAACTGATCCCAACTACTGATAAGTTGCTTTAACATAGGCACCTCTACTTATTTACAATTACCTTAACTAGTTTTAAACTGGCTTTGAGACAGCTTTTTGAAAAACAGAGGATATTAGTTCAAAATTAAGTAAACAAGGCTATCAAGATAAAAGAGAAACAAGTAATTATGTGTTGTATAAATTTTAATGTATATGCCACAAATACAAACACCAGAAAAGATTTTGCTGATTTTGGAACAAAGAACAATCACTAGACCACTGTGTGATCTCTATTCTACTGAGAAAAGAAACAAAGAAAGGAATTGGACTATCTCAGGTCATGTGACTAACTAGGTGTCCTAAGATATAACTGAACACATCAGTGACTTTTTGAAACCAAAGGAGATAGTCTAACCATGTCCCACCTTTCTGTCTCTAAACTCCCTACTAAAACTGTATGCCATGCTGGAACACATTAAACCCTAAACACCAAAGAACATTTAAGAGTGAAACCACGTTTTTCTTAAAGCCTCAGCAACACAGACTCTCTGGGAAAGTCCTTTTAGTTGTTAATATAAGACAGCCAAAATCCTTAATATCCAGTAATGCAGGTTGCTTAGATACCTCAGAAATGAAGATAAGTCCATGAGAGGAGGAAAATCAATCCTATCATATAAGTCTAAAACAAGGAGAAGTGCCAAAGTCAGATGAAAGCTAAAGTTCAAGAAATTTGCAACCAAAAACATACATGAGGACTGTGGCTTCCTTCTCCTTCCCCTTACTGCTCAGATGTAATTACCCTCCCCTTCTCTTCAGCACTCTAAAGAAGGATTCTGGTTTTCATTCTTCTCCCTCCTGTTCCCATTGCCCATTTTATATACAACGTGATCGGTTTTGTGCCATTTATATCACATCCACTGGTGGAAGAAATGCTGAGAAATAATGGATACAATCCACAGTGCCTAAATTCAGGTAAACTGAAGGAGGAAATAAATGGATCCAACTTTGCATTGTCTCAGCTAGGCCACCTGATAGAGCCAGAGTTTGCATACTAGCAAACAAGGCCCAGGAAGTCGTTTGAAACCCACGTGATTTTTTGTTGTTGTTGTTGTTGTTGTTTGCTACTACCTGAATCAGGACAACCTCTCTTAAAGGAGTTGCAGCATGCCACCAGTTGAAAAGCTAAACTTTGGAGAATTTTGTGTCTATGGTTCCTTTTCAAGCTTTCTCAGGTTTTACATGGATATAGTTGACCACATTTGAGTACTGATTTGTAATAGGGAGGCCGCTTGTTCATTTCCCAGCTGACCAGACTCCTGAAATAACCCCATGGAAACTGTATTAATTAAATCAATGCTTGGTCCATTAGCTCTAGCTTCCTATTGGCTAACTCTTACATCTTAATTTACCCATTTCCATTATTTTATATTTTGCCACAAAGCTCACGGCCTACCAGCAGGTTCCACCATTTCTATCTCTGGCGGCTCCGTGGCTTCTCTCTGACTCCATTTTCTTTCTCCCAGCATTCAGTTTAGTTTTCCCCACCTACCTCTATTCTGCTCTGCTCAGGCCCAAGACAGTTCTTTATTAACCAATGGTATTAACAGCCTACAGAGGGGAATCCCACATCACCAACCCATGCAAGTAGTAGAGATGCCTGTACTGTGAAGATCTGTGAAACGAGATGATGCTAAGTACCCTCAAATGTCTGGGTATTGAAGACTTGATCCTTGGAGTGGAACTGTTAGGAAGTACTACAGACTTTCAGGAGGGGTAAGTTCTGACATCTTTAAGAATATGGTATTGAAAGGGACCATGGTACCCTAGCCACTTTCTCTTTCCTGTTTCTTGTCTCATGAGATGGGAAATTTAGCTCTGCCACAGGCATATAACCATGATATGTCTCCCTCACCAGATGCTCAAAGCCATGGGAGTCACTAAATTATGGACTGGAAGATACAAAACAGTTATCAGAAGTCGTCTTTTCTCTTTATACATTGTCTCTGGTATCTTGTTACAGTAATAGGAAACAGACTAATTCAGTGACTTAGGGCTAACTGGAACTTAACCTGGAGGGCATGGATAGCAGGCACTGAAGGCTCCGAGACACATTAGTGACAAGGACAAGGTGAGAAAACACAGGGCTTGGGCTGCTAAGGACTGAAGAACAGTCATGGCCTATGCCACTAGTCAACAAATGATGCTCTCCAGGATCTGAGATACTTCAGGATCCTTTGTACTTCATTTCTGTGGTTTCAGAATCATTTATATTTTACATTGGTTTATGCATTTGTTACTAATATAACAACTGGTACAAAATAATAAAATTCCAATCCAATTTTCAACACGACTATTTTATGAAATATTGCAAGATAAGTCTAAATTTCATCTAGAATTTAAATGCATGAAAGCAACCAAGAAAATGTAAAATGAGGAAAATAATGATTGGAAAATAGTCCTGACAAATATCAAAGATTATTATAAAACTCCTATAATTTAAGTATGTTACTGACATGGTAGTGCACCAACAGATGACAGAAAGAAAAACTGTAGACGATCCATTTATATGTGAATTCATATCATAAAGGTAAAATTTTAAATAAGTAAAAAAATAGTAGTATCCAAACAAATGTCTTACAGTAATTATCAAAAGATGTTAACTGTAAAACTTCATGAGTTTCAGTACAGCATTTCCATATGTCCACACACTGGGGTATAGTCATACAATTCCCCTCATCGACCTTTCCCCAGCCTCCCCACTTTACCCAAAGCTTTCCCAGACCCTCGTCCAGTACCTAATCATTCTGCTCCAACTTTCAGATTACATTTACGCCCAGGCTAATTTCATATCTTGATTGTTGGGAACAGTTTCATAATAAAGTGGGTATACCAAAGGATGATCCATCATACCGCAAGGACACTTGCTCAGATATGTTCATAGCATCTTTATTTGAAATAGTCAGAAACTTGAAAAAACCTAGATGTCCCTCAACCAAAGAATGGATTAAAAAAAAATGTGGTACAGTTACACAACGGAATATTACTCAGCTGTTAAAACCAACGGCATTGTGAAATTTGCAGGCAAATGGGTGGAACTAGAAAAACTTCATCCTAAGTAAGGGAACCCAGACCCAGAAAGGCAGAATGGTATGTACTCACTTACTAGTGGATATTAGCTATAAAGCAAAGAACAAATATGCTACAGCCAAAGACCAGAGAAACTAATTAATAAGAAGGACTCAAGGGGGACAGTTGGATCTCTCTGAAAAGGGGAAATAGAATAGATTTGTATTGGGGCAGGTGGGGATGGGAACAGGAGGAATCAGGTCAGAGAATGAAAGGGAAACTGTGATGGGGAGGTAAAATAACAATAATATAATAATAATAAGCATCATAAAATAAAAAGTAAAATGGATATACATGTATCTCTTTTGTACGCCAACTTCATTTCCTTCAGTTATATGGCCAGAAATGATCATCTAGATCATATGTGAGTCCTAGTTTTAGTTTTCTAAGGAAAATCTATACTGTTTTCTGTAGCTCCTATGCCGCATTCCTACCAATGACCTGTAAGCACTCCCTCTTCTGCATCACTTCTTCTTAGATAATACTGTTTTTAACAACAGCCATTTTAAACGAGATGAAAACAGAACCTCAATGTGCTTTAATTTCATTTCTAATGGCTAAGAATATTGAGCTCTTGTCATCTATTTATTGACTGTTTGCATTTCTTCTTTGAATATTATTCAGAACATTGGCCCATTTTTGGCTGGATTATTTGTTTTCTTGTCTTTTTTAATTTTTATTGATTCTTTGTGGATTTCACATCATTCATTTCCAATCCCACTTATCTCCCCGTCCCCTCACATCCACCCTCTACCATAGCAACCTCTCCCCCAAAAACAAAAACAAATTTAAAAGAAAAACTGAAAACCTAACAAAATAAAGAAACAAAACCAAACAAAAACAATAAAAGAGAAAGAGAAGACTCTTGTAATGGACGCTGTAGTGTCCCATTGAGACACAGTTTACCATGTTCATCTTTACTTGCAAGTGTTCGTTGCCATGAGTCGTTGGTCTGACTCCAGGCCAGTGTTCTGCTACACCACTGGTAATGGGCTCCACTGGGGCTCCTCTTGGCTATCCTGCTGTCCTGTGTCATGGAGATCCTGCTGTTTTGGGTCTGTAGATTGTTCCCCTTCGCATGCTCCAACAGTTCATAGATTTGGTGGATGTTGGAGTGGGCCAACTCATAGCCCCGGTTCTGGGCCTGGATGGTAGCTAGGTTGATCAGCTCACTTGTTTTCCCTCTTCTCTCCAGCACTGCCTTGGCTAGCTCACCCGATGCAGCCTACAGCAAGGAACAGGGCCAGTTCTCCTGCTCTCAGGCCCTCAGATCCAGGCCCCTCTTATTCATATCACCAAGGCCAGCTCTATTTTACTAAGAATAGGAGAAGCCCTCTCTCCCAATTACTGCAGGGGGCTTACAAGGTAGGACAGGGTCAGTTCTGTTGCTCTAGTGTGGTGCCCAGAAGGGAAGCAGAGGCTGCTTTCTCATGTGCTGCAGCTGGTGAGGGTCAGAGCTAGCTCTCCCACTCTTATGACCCCAGGGCCAAATGACCCCAGGGCCAACTCTTCCACCTGCTGTAGATGGTAATAGGTGAGGGGAACAGGACATCATTGCCTCACCTGTGCCACCACATGGCAGGTAAGTGGGGGGTGGGGTCAACTCTCCTGCTCTCATGTCCTCAGGGCCAGCTCACCTTAGTCCTAACCACAGGGTCAGCTCTAGTGTGCTTCCCAGGTGAGGTGCATGTCTATGGTAAGGGGTAGAGCCATCTCTCCTGAGTGCGGGAAGTAACTCCTTCCCTAAGGCAGGGCAAGTTTGCTTGCTACAATACCCAGTAAGGGGCAGGACCAGCCATGCCAGAGCAAGTGAAGAGTGGGGTCAGCTCAGTACAGAATGGCTCCAATGATCTTCATGCTAACACTAGCAATGGACTTCACCACAGCCACCAGCTTCAGCAGGACCTTGTACCCAAGTATGGCCCTCAGCAACAGCTTGGGTCCAGCCCCAGACACCAGCCTCCACAGGACCATGGATCCAGACAAGACCCTAGGCAGTGTGGCCCATGTATGGACATCTCCATGGCTCCAGGTAGCAGCACTGGTCACCCAGATCAGTGTGGCGCTAGCTAGGCATGGTTCTCAGGCACTGACATGGTTGGAGGTGGCCACACAACCTTGGTCATCGCATGGCCCTCAGTGATAACAGAAGCCCTGGACATCAACTCAGACACTGGCTGCTATAGGGCCACAGATGGCTCTCAGTCCTGACCTGGATGGCACCATGCGACAGCATACACCGCTCAGATCAGGATGCCCCTGCTTGTAGCATGACCCTCGGATGGCCATATGGCCACAGATTGCAGCCCAGATCTCTGGTGTCTTTGTGGCCTTTAGTGGCAACTTGGGTCACGGACATCTAACGGAACCTAACTGTGGTAGGACCACAGATCCAGAGACAGTCCTAGGTAGCAGCCTGAGCCCAAATGTCACCATGGTCCCAGGTGACAGTGCAGGCCATCTGGACCAGCACAGCCCCCACAGCAGCATGACTCTCAGACACAAACATGGTCCCAAGTGGCAGCCTAGACCCCCAGCATCAGCACAGTCTTTGATGGTTTCGGGAGTCACAGACATCAACACAGACCCTGGATGTGGCAGTGCCACAGCCCCAGACATGATCCTCAGTCACAGCCCTGGTCTGATTGATGCCATAGATCCAGTTGAAAACCCTGGCCACCCAAATTGGCCTGGCACCAGCAGCAGCACAGCCCTCAGACACCAACATAATCACAGGTTGTGGCCCAGACCACGGGCATCCACATAGGCCCTGGTGGCAACATGGGCCAGGGGTACCAACACAGACCCTGGCCATGGCAGGACCACAGACCCAGACATGAGTCTCAGTAGCAACCCAGTTCATGCTGCCACCATGGTCCCAAGTGACTGTGCAGGTCACCCAGACTGGATCCCCCATTCTGTTCCATGGCTCTGTGTTCTGCATTTGTTTATACTAATGCCATATTGTTTTGTGACTACAGCATTGATAATATGTTATTTTATAACTTGTAGAAGAGTTTATTTGGGTTTGTGGTTCTAAAGGATTGGAGTCCATGGTGGTGGGTAAAATGAAGGTGTGGTGGCAGGAATAGGAATCTGGGGGCTCATATCTGAAACTGCAAGCACAAAGTGGAGACAGAGGACTAGCAATGGCTTGAGTCTTTAAATCCTCAAAGACTGCCTCTACTGACATACTTATTCAAATAAGGCCATACATCCTAAACCTCCCCAAAAAGCACCACCAACTGGGGACCAAGTATTCAAAAGGCCAAGACCATGGAGAGCCTATCATCTGAATTTGAAGTCATGTATTACAATGTTTACAGCATTGCTCTGTTTGTTAAGAACAGCTTTGGGGTTTGTTGCTCTTACACATGATGTGGGTTGCGTTTTTCTTCTGGTGTTTTGATGGAAATTGTATTGAATCTGTAGACCTATTTGAATTGTGGCTATTTTAACAAATCAATTATCAATCCATGAACATGGGCTATTTTTCCTTTTTCTGATGTCTTCTTTCTTCAGTAATTTGTAATCCTCTTCCTTGGTATTATGTCTAGGTATTTTATTTCCTTATTGTCCTTACATAAGAGGTTCTTTTCCTGGTTTCTTTCTCAAGGAGTTCATATTATGAACGCATAAAAACCTTTTTAGCTTTGCATGTTGATTTTGAATCCTAAAAATTGACTGAATTTCTCAATCTCTATACACAAAATGAAAATGAAAAGTTGAACCCTCTTTCACAACATAGATAAAGCAGAAATTCAAATACTTGTGACTTTTTTAAAGTCTTGAAAATAGCAGTATTAGGAGACATTTTACAAACTATACATGTGTAGAAATATATATATATATACAGAAGAGAGGTAATGCTGAGCAAGTGAGGTTTCCTTAATAAAACATAATAACAACCCCAGAAAAAATCCACGAATTCTAATTTTCTATATAGTTAAAAAATAAAGAGGGACGATACAGGTGGCTGAGAGTTAAGCAAGTCTGCTACTGTTCTAGAGGACTATAGTTTAGTTCCCAGCATACCGTCATCAAGTGGCTCACAATCAACTATAACCACCTCCAGCAAATCTGACACCCTCTTCTGGCCTCCATAAGCACCTCACATATGCACACGGATAGATAGATAGATAGATAGATAGATAGATAGATAGATAGATAGATAGATGGATGGATGGATGGATGGATGGATGGATGGATGGATGGATGGATGGATAGATAGATAGATAGATAGATAGATAGATAGATAGATAGATAGATAGATAGATAGATAGACAGACAGATAGATGAAAAGATATCCTAGAATTAAGAAGCAATTTATAGACTTGTAAAATTATTTGGCACAGATCAAATACAATAGACAAAAACTGACTTGATAAGGGATCCCTAGAAACCATTTATGAATAGCTTATCAATGTGGTAGGAAGATGTGTAAGGCACTTGAAAAGGTGCTTTATTCATAAACATGAATGATTGACATGTTCAGCTATCTGGGAATGGAGAACATACAAATAAAGCAATAATTAGACAAATTTCTATTACCCATCCTACTGGAAAAAATTTAAATTTTGAAAATATCACCCGAGAAACAGTGGATGAGGTAGAATACATACCCAGTTGGTAGAAATACCAAATTTTTACATTATTTGTGAATGAAAACTAAGCAATAACTATATATGGCAGCTCAATATCAAGATATTTTTCATTAAGAAATATATATGTGGGGTTAGAGAGATAACTCAGTGGTTAAGAGCACACACTGCTTTTGCCAAGGACCTGAGTTCAGTTCCCCACACCCAGACGGGGACTCACAACCATCTGTAACTCCAGCTCCAGGGACCCTGGTGCTCTCTTCTAGCCTCCACAGGTGATTGTGCTCATATGGATATGCCCACACAACACATGCATGCACAAAATTTAAAGTGAGATAAATGTTTGAGGACAAAAATACAGATAAATACGGCAAATAGAAGAGAAAAAAAGCTTGGGAGGCTACAAAAAGGGATCCAGATATCAGGAAGAGAGAGGGGGGATGGAAAGGAGAATCAGGAAACACACTTGTTCAGGAGCCCATTATAATATCCAACACCTTGTATGCTCATTGAAATCATTAAAAATGAGAGAAATATAGATAAAAATCAGATGAAGTGGTACACATATGTAATTTAAGTGATTAAGAACTGTAAGCAAAATGATTGTGAGCTCTAGCCCAGCTTTAGGCCTTGTTTCCATAGGAAAAAAAAGGAAGGAAGGAAGGAAGGAAGGAAGGAAGGAAGGAAGGAAGGAAGGAAGGAAGGAAGGAAGGAAGAGAGAGAAAGAAGGAAAGAAAGGAAGCCAATGAAAAGAGGAAGGATAGAATAGAGGAAAGAAGATGAAAGAAAGGAGTAAAAGATAAAAGTAAAAATACATATATGTGCATGAAGAGATAGACAACCAGGAGATGTATCTCATTCAGTAAAGCACTTGCCTATCAAGCATGAAGCCCTAGATTTGATCCACATAAACTGAGTGTCTCAAAACCATGAAGGTACGAGCAAAAGGACCAAAAGTTTAAAATCATCTTCAGCTACTTGAAGCCAATCTGACATGCATAAGACCAGAGCAAGAAAGGGAGGGAGGGAGGGGGGAGAGAGAGAGAGAGAAAGAGAGAGATTGAGACTTAGCAGTCCAGCTGGCCTCCCAACCTAAAAGTTTCATATTCATGGATTAAACCAACTAAAGGCTGGAATTACTGTTATTTGTCTTAGTCAGTGTTCTATTGCCATAAAGAGGCACCGTGACCATGGTAACCTTTTTGAAGGAGAGCATTTCATTGGGGTTGGCCTACAGTTCAGCGGTTGAGTTCGTTATCATCATGGAGGGGAGCATGACAGCCCACAGCACACAGGCAGACAACGACGCTCATGAAAGAGCTCAGGGTTCTACATCTTGGCAGGCAGCAGGAAAAGAGAGTAAGCCACCAGGTCTGGCTTGAGCTTTGGAAACTTCAAAGCCCTAGTGACACACTTCCCTAGTGACACACTTCCTCCTACAAGGCCACACATCCAAATCCTTTCATATAGTGCCACTTCCTATGAGCCTGGGGGTGGGGGTGGGGCGTTTTCATTCAAACCACCACACTTGTGTCTGTGAGCACATACAGACTTTTTTCTCATTAATCCCTGTGCAATGCAGTATATCAGCTCTGTATATACCAATTTCATTTTACTAGAATTCATGACTGATTTAGAGATGTTTTAGGCAAATGAGAGAATGCACATAGGTTGTATGCAAATACACCAATTCACGTAAGGGATCCTAACGTTTGTTGATTTGACTATCTGCAGGGTGGTCCTGGAATTCATTAATTTCCTACATACATGAAGGAATGAACAACTGCATGCTGCAATCAATAGTAAAATGTCGGAGACGTAACACATACGTTAACTATATCCAAAGGTACCTTAAAGACCAAGAATAACAAGCTGGAATCGCTGAAAAGGAAAGTGAGCATGACAGGCTGTTTAAGATCCCACAGTATCATTCCCAGGAAATGAACCTTACAAAATCTCTGTTAATAGAAAAATCCTGGTCTGGGAGAGAAGCTTGTAGAAGGAAAATACATGAAAATGTCAGGCTAAGGACTCTTGTGAGACAGGCTGGCTGGTGCCGGCGAACCCAATGAGGACTATGGGAGCTGTAACATGGGTGTGATGGACTTCTTAGGAGAAAATAAACCTGGCAAAGGAAATAAATAACCCACAACTCAGACGAGAGAGCTATGAACCAGGAAAACGGCTGTGACCATGAAAGAAGACGGTTGCTTTAGGGAGCAAATCGAGAAAAGGGAGACCGGAATGAGGAAAATGCTAAGAAGCTACCAGAAGGCAGAAGGGAAAGCTAAATAATGAATGTGGCCTCTCAGTCCGTTGGCTAGAGCTACCAGGACAAAGAATGCAGATGAGGGAGCTTAGCTAGAAATTCATTTCTTCCCAGCCCTGGAGGTTGGAAGTCTGAGATCTTGTCAACAGAGTTTTAGGGTTCTGTCCTTGACCTCTAGACGGTCATTTTCTGGGTCCTCTCATGGTCTGCCCTCTGCATGTGTGTGCTCCCTTGGCTCCTTACGTGGAGTTACAGTGCAATAGTGTCCACTCGTATGACTTCATTGACCTTCATTATTTCTTAAAATGTCCTGTGTTAAAGTCATATACTAATGCAAATGAGGGTGATACATAAAATGTAAATTTGGGGCATAGAGACCAATTTAGCCTATGGAAACCTCCTTATGGTTCCAGATCTTCTTCCAGAATATTCCATCTGTCTCTTCCCACTATACTTTTAATGATACTCTTCTAATCTGACAGGACTCAATTTAGATCAAATTTCCATAGGGATGTCTTTCCTAACCTACATAACCTCAATCAAAATTGGATTCTCTGTTTTAGTTTCTCATATTACTCGTTAGTATTCAGGCATCTGTCCTGGCCTGACCTTGGGGTATACGTCCTCAGCTGTAGCCACTAAGAGCACCTCCTGTGCATTCATTATGCTCCCATTTAAAAGGACCCTGCCCACCTCTCATCTCTCTCTCTTCCTCTCTGTCTCTCTCTGTCTGTCTGTCTGTCTGTCTGTCTGACTGGTGCGCTCTCTCTCTCTCTCTCTCTCTCTCTCTCTCTCTCTCTCTTCTCTTCTCTTCTCTTCTCTTCTCTTCTCTTCCGCAGTTCCTGTACCCAGAGGCTGTTCTCCCTGCTCTCTTCCCTCCTTTTACGTTCCCTTTCTCCTAATAAAAACCCCTCCACATGAACTCTACCTCATGGTGTCTTTCTCTCTCACACTGCTTTTCTAAATTATAACACCCATTGTTTCCAAAGAATTTTATCTCTTTTCAAAGTATCATATTTTTTGTTGATTTTTCTGTGTGTGCACATGTGTTAGTATGGTGTGTATGTGAATGTCCATAAGTTTATATGTATCTGTGTGTGATAGCTGATGTTTATGCGTTTTATGTCTGTGTGTGAGAGAGTGTGTGCATGCACATGAGTTGGAATGTGGATGTGTGCATGTTTTATATGCATGTGCATGCATGTGTGTGAATGTATGTATACTACACAAGTTTGTGAATATGAGCATGTACAGGAGGGTGTATGTATGTACTTGTATAACTGTGCATATAGCCTATATGTACATGAATGTGTGTATGAGTTTGTGACTATAAAGAAATGTCTGTGTGTGCATGTATGTATACATGTGTGACTTGTGAGTATGAATGTTAATGTCTAGGTGTGTATACGAGTGTGAGTGTGTGGATATATAATTGCACATGTGAGTGTTTCTGTGTGCATATAGAGATGTGTTTGTTTATACATATGTATGAGTATGTGTGTGTTTATGTTTATGGGTGCCCAAATGTCAGTACGTGAATTTATGTAGTCATTTTGAGTGAGAGTATGTGGTTGTGTATAAGTGTAAAATGAGTGCGTACATATGTATAAGTGTGCATGTGTATGAGAACACATGTGAGTAGGTTTTTGTATGAGTTATCTTTTGTGAGTGTATATGAGACTATATGCAGGTGATAGCATAAATGTGTTTGCATGACTCTGTATAAATGTGAGGGCGTGAAGATGGGGAGTAACTATATAAGTAAGTGTGTATGTGTGTGTCTGAATGTGTTTTCATATGTCAGAGTGTATGACTATACATATTTTCTTTTTTCGTTTTTTTTTGACTATACATATTTTCAAGAGTGTGTTAGTGCTCACATTTGTGAGTGTACCTACATGATGTGTAGCAGGCAAGTGTGCGTGTGAATGTGCATGCGCTCATATGTGAGTGTGGGTGCCTGTGAGCACCTGTGTGTATGTGCATGGGTCAGTATGTACGTGTGTGTTTTTGTGGTTGTCTGTGTGGGGGGGTGAATGTATGGGTGTGTGCCTTTGTGTGGATGTGCATATGCAAATGTGAGTGAATGTGTGTGTTTGTGTGTGAGGGTTGTGCATTTGCACGTGCAATGGTGTTATGTGATGGGTGTGCATGGGTATTTTTGTGTATAGGCATTTGTGTGAGTTTGTGTTTGTATATGTGCTTGGGTCTATGGACATGTGTGTATGCATGTAAATGTGTGAGTATGAGCCTGTGTGTGTTTTCGCTATAAATACATTCATATATAAAATATTTTATAATAAATCTATATATAAGAGGCTAGAGAGATGATTCAGCTGTTAAAAGCACTAACTGCTCTTCCAGAAGACCCAGGTTCAATTTCCAGCATTATATGGCAGCTAATAACCACCTGTAACTCAAGTTCCAAAGGATCTGATGCCCTCTTCTGACTTCTGTAGGCATTATGTATACACAAGATAAACAGACATCCATGCAGGTAAAACACATATAAACATAAAATAAAATGAACAAATATGTTTCAGAAAGGTAAACAAGTCTATATACTTAAATTTTAACAGTTTAATAGTAGTTAAACTAGTTTGCTCTGTTTATAGCAAAAAAATTAAATATACTACAAAAACAATTTTCAAAGTGGTAGGATCTAGTCTCCCCCATCATCTTGTGATTTCGTGATAACAAAAAGAGGTGCGAACCACTGAGATGCTCCAGAATTTTATTTAATTCCTATTTTGTAAAAAGCAATTGAAAGTATGGGGCTGGGGCGATGGCTCCTTCAGTTAAGTGCCTGCCTCACAGTGTGAGAGCTTTAACTCAGGCCCCAGCAGCCACATGAAAAGTCAGGCACACACAAAAGACAAACACGAAGCTCAGTACACAATAGGGCTCGTACACAAAGAGATGGTGATAATAGCAGGAGTAACTGGGTTTTAACGAAAGGCCACGACACGCTCAAGCAGTACAGTTTTGCATGCCCCTCATTAAAAAGGATACTGGAAACATAAACCTTGGTGATTGGAATGCAACAATATAAAATATACAGGCTGAACAATAAGTTAGACACAACCACAAAATCAAGCAGTGAGTTCTGACATCGGCCCTCAAAATGTAGGCAGAGAAGAAAAGCTGAAAGCACAGGGAAAGGATGGGAATAAAGCTGCGGAAGTTTGACATCACCCACAACGCCCATGAGGAAGAAGAAAGCAATGTCACCCGGAGAGCTTAGAGTCCAGAAAAAAACAGCAGATGGCATTGTCTTCAGTTATAGTAAAAAATAAATAAGTAAATAAAGTGAGATTGTCTCTAACAAGTGGGTCCAGGGGCAACACCAATACTATCAAACTCTGTCACCTGATCACAGATGACTACATCGGAGGAGACATGGGCCGAAGTTGAAATGCTAAAAATTTTCCTTCTCAAGGATCTACAACTGGCCTAGTGATCTGGATCCCAGAGAGTGAGATTTCCGTCACTCTGGGAGACCCAGAAAGCAGATATACAAACTATAAGAACAGTCACATTGCCACCTGTCTTAGTTACTGTTCTATTGTTGTGGAGGCACCATAACTTATAGAAGAAACTTATAGAAGGAATCATTTTGAGGGGGCGGGCTTATGGTTTCAGAGGGTGTGTCCATGATCATCACAGTGGGGAGCATGGCAGCAGGCAGGCATGGCACTGGAGAAGTGACTGAGAGTTTATATCTTATCCACAGGCAGCATGCAAAGAGAGAGGGAGAGAGGGTGGGAGAGGAGAGACAGGGAGAGAGAGAGAGAGAGAGAGAGAGAGAGAGAGAGAGAGAGAGAGAGAAAGAAAGAGAGAGAGAGAGAGAGACACACAGAGAGAGAGAGAGAGAGGGAGAGAGAGGAAGGGAGAAAGAGAGACAGAGAGAGAGAGAGAGAGAGAGAGAGAGAGACTCTGGCAAGTGCTTTTGAAGCCTCAAAGTTCACCCATCAGTGACATACCTTCTCCAGCAAGGCCTCACCTCTTAACCCTTCTTCCACAGTCTACCAACTGGGACACACACAAGCAAATACATGAGCCTATGGGGGCGATTCTGATTCCAATCACACCATCATTCCTCATGTTAGCCATGTAATCTTCATTCTCTGAGGTTCTACCCCAGAATCAAAAATCCCTTTGTAGTGAAGATCATTTGCATTTTAGCTGGATTCCCTTAGTGAGACTTCTCAGTTTTGTTTTTTACTAATATAATACCAACTGGTACAATGGCAAAAATCCAACTAAATCCTCAGGTGATTTTTTTAATGAAATATAACAAATTCTAAAAATTGACCTGGAAACCAAAATGCTCAGAAATTCCTGATAAACTGTGAGAAAGAGGAAGTGGTATAGAACTGGCCTCTGAAGCTTCAAAACATAAAATAACAACTCTTTGATGCTGTCGTGGATAAAGACCATACCAACGAAAGGAAAGGTCAAATGTAGTGGTACGTGAATTTGGTGTATGTTTATTTGATAATGTCTTTCTTTCATCTTCGAGCTGAAAAGATAGTTTTGATGCACACAAAAGTTTAGTTTGGCAGGTGGTTTTTTTTTAATCTTTCTGTTCTTTCAGCATGTCACCTCACTGTCTTCTGTCCTCTAGGATTTTTTTGTAAGAAGCCAGCTGTCAATCATATTGTTTCCATTTTTCTCTTACTGCTTTCAGAATTCTCATCTTGTGTTTGGTCTTTAACAAATCGCTGTAGTGGATCCATGTGTGGGTTCCCTTGCAGCTTTCCTACCTGGAGTCTGTTGACCTGCTCAGGTCTCTGGATTAATATTTTCATAAGGATATTATTCAGACATTATTTTTCTTAAAAGTAGTTGCTGCCTAAGTCTTCCAATAATTTCTGTTCTCCTCTCTTCCTGTGTGTGTTGCCAAGCCTCATATGGTCACACAGGTCTCATACTGCCCTTCCTTTAACATTAGTCTTCATTGCTCAGATTTCTCTGACTTAAAATTCATTCTTTTTCTCTTTCTTGCCATTACAAATTTGCTATAGACATGAAGAAAAAGTGGTTATTTTTTATAATTCTTTTCAAATCCATTAATACAACTTTTGCTCTTTACTCAGTCGCCTGTATCTCTTGCTGAAATTCATTATTCTATGTGTCATTTGTTTTGTTTGTTACGCATATGTGTGTGTGGCTTAGTTTGTGTACACTATGTGGGTGCAGATGCTATTGGAGGTTAGGAGAGGCTTTGAGAGCTCCTAGAGCTGGAGCTACAGGCAGTTATGAGCTGGTGTGTGTGCTGGGAACCAAACTTAGATACTCTGCAAGAGCTTCAAGGACCCTTAGCCTCTGACATCTCTCCAGCCGCTCATTTTGTCATCTTATACTTTCCTTAGTTTTTTAATGATGTTTTCCTCTATACTTTATCATTTTGTAGTGTTGTTATTAAAATGTTACTTATATTAGTATGTGCATGCATATGTGCATGGAGTATACATGTGAAGTGTGTGTGGAGTATGTGCTAAGTACATGTGGTGTGTGTGAAGTGTATGCATGTGTGGATATGTGTGTATGTATGTGGTGTATGTGTGTATAATGTGTTATATATGTGTGTGGTATGTGGGTGTGCGAATGTGGAATGTGGGTGTGTGCTCTGTGTGTATACATGTGTGGTGTGTATGTATATGTATGTGTGTGTGTGTCCAATGTGTGTCCCAGATGGGGCTTTGGACTGGCCCTAGGGCCTTATACAAGAAAGGTAATATCCTACAATAAAGCTATATTCTTCTCCCTGACTGTAAATATTTTGATTGATTTGGCTACTAAATCCAATTTCTAGTAAAAGTTAGAATCTATTAAATATCTTTTTCCCTAAATATGAGCCACATTTTTATGGGTATTGCATAATATTTTGTTGACTACTTGACATTTTAACTAATACATTGAAGCAATACGGATTGTGACTGTTTTCCCCTAAGGGCTGTCACTGTTCATTTGTTTGGTAGCTTGAGGTAAGTCTGTGGAGTCTGTCTACCCAGTACTGTGTGGCAGCTTTTAGAGTTGCATACACTTTCATCCTTTCTGACTCCTAGGACTCAGGCAAATATTATCTGGGGGGGGGGGAGTTTTAAATACCCTGACTAAAGCTTGCTGATGGACACCTGTGTGGGCTTCAGAGTACATGTAAACAGTAGACAGTTTTGGAGTCTCCCTGGCTTTGACTTTCTACCAGGCTCTTTCACATCTCCTGAGTATGACTGCCCATCCTACAGGCCAAAGATGCTTGGGATGTCTAGGCCTAGACTATTATCATCTGTATGAACACACAAACTTCATCTAGCCCAAGATGAATAAAGAATTCTTCAAATCTTTTATAGTAGTCTCATATTATAGAATTCTTCTTCAAATTCCTGTATGGTCTCCTGGTCTGTAGGATGGTCTGAATAGGAAAACAGCTTCAGGCTGGTAGGGGTTTTGTTTCTTCCTGATTGCTTATCACTAAGATCACCACTTATAAGGACAATGCTGTTAATCAAATGAACATCTTCTAGCTTCTGCAGAGAAGTCCCTGGCTTTGTATCTTGCTCACAGAATGTCAGCGGACCTAGGAAGAGACGTTCTTCCATTCTAAGCGTTCCTCCCTTGCCTGTAGTTCTCTGTGTAGAGTTGAGGCCTTATCATGTCCTTTGGTGTCATCCTTGTTTAGTTCACGCTTGGTCAGTTGCGTTGGTGAGATGTTGTGAGTGTAGCTTCTGGAATTAGTAGGAGACACAATCCCACAGCAAATTCCCTGATCTTCTGGCTCTTCCACTCTTTCTGCTCTGTCTTCCTTGTGTCTTAGGTGTGGGAGTGTTTTGTACATGTATCCTTTGGGACTGGGTTCCACAACTCTGCACTTTGATTGGTTGCAATTTCCAATAGTGGGCTCCATTTGCTGCAAAAGTGAAGCTTCTTTGATACATGGTGAAGACTACACTCATCAGGGGTTTGAGGACAAATATTTAAAGTGTAGTTAGCAATTGTACAGTTTTAGTAAAGTGGTGATTGTAGGTTCTCCTCCAACATTCATGACTTTACTAGCCCTGAGTGGTTGCCTGGATTTCTAGTGCCAGGCTTTGTTTCCCTCTTTGAGGTAATGTTTTTACTAAATTTTCAGAGCTTCAGCTAATGTTTTTGAGAGTTTTATCAAACTCCATAGTCGCACTTTAGGAAAAGGAGCTCTTAGCTGCCTACCTCCATTAGGATGAAGAAAGTATTATCTGAAATTTATTCTAAACTAAATGTTTTCATCTTAAGTATTATTAAATATTAATATAGCACTCAAGATCAAAACACCAGTATAGTTATAGCATATGGAATTCATAAAAAGTGAAAAACACTAGCTAATTTGCTTAATTATTTCAGGCCTTATTAAATAAGTATTTGTTAAAATATATGTTAATATATGGGTAGTCATTTGATGAATAGACTAAGATACTTAACTTCTATGTCATTAAAGGGTATTTACAAAAATGTCAATCAAAAATGAGGGAAGAGAAGGAAATTATACAAATTTCTGAATAGAAAAACCTAGGAGCAGGTCCAAATCTATCAATCATCACATTAAATGTGATTAAGTAAATGCATCTATTAGAAATTGGCAATGTTCTGACTGAGTGAATTAAGAGAAGCTATCAGCAGTATTTACGAGAAACACTAAAAATGGCACAATCAAGGAAATAATAACAAAATAGGAAAAAGAAGTTTCAGATGAAAAAAATAGTCAATGTTGAAGTAGGGAAAAAATGGAGTCCAATGCCAAATGCTTTTTAAGAAATAGGAATACTTGATATTAACAATGGAAGCAATATTAATTAGGGAACATACATATTTGTACTGAGAATAATAATGTTTCAAACAATAAGCATCAGTGACAAGGAATGGAACAAGCAACCTGGCTTAATGACAAGAAGCCACAATAAGAAATTACCGAATAATTAGTCCTAGTACTAAGATAAAGTTCTCTAAAGCTGATCAAGCAGGGTGTGGGGGTTCATACCTTTAATCCCAGCACTGGGGAGCAGAGAGAGACAGATCTCTGTGAATTACCAGCCCACTGGGGATCCACAGTAAGATCTCTCTCAAAAACTAAAAATGAAAAGAAAAATTCAATGTAATTGTGGTAGTGTGAATGTATTTGGCTCCATAAGATCATAGGGAGAGGCACTAATAAGAGGTGTGGCCTTGTTGGAGGAAGTGTAGTCTTGTTGGAGGAGGCTGGGTGGCACAAACCTTTAACCCAGACCTTGAAGCTGGAGGGCACACACTTGATCTGGGCCACACCTTCTGTTGGAAGTGTGTCACTGTGAGGGTGGGCTTTGAGGTCTTCTTCTCAAGCTTCACTCAATGTGAAGTCAGTCGACTTCCCGTTCCCTGCAGAATATAGGGCACTCGGCTATTTCTCCAGCATCATGCCTGCATGCATGCTGCTGTACTCCCTGCTGTGATGGACTGAACCTCTGAACTGTCAACGAGCAACCACAATTAAATCTTTCCTTTATAACAGTTGCCATGGTCATGGAGCTTCTTCCCAGCAATAGCAAATCAAACTAAGACTATGTTTTAAGATATTCTTTTAGGAAATAATAAAGCACAGAAAGTTAAAACAATAATGTTAATCTTGTGCATAAAACATATGCACATTCAAATGTTGTATATATGTTGTAAATACGTGACTATTCCTGGGAAACAGATGTATTTGATCACATATTGGCTACAAAGCCAATTTCAACATGGTCCAGAAAGCAGGTGTCACAAGTGGTATAGTCCATAACCACAATACAGTTAAACTGGGAATAAAAGATGACAAACAACATGCCCCTACCCACTGGAAGTTGAAATTCTACTAGCTTTCAAGTGTATAATACAATATGTTATTTTAACTATAATCACAGTTGTTAAACTTATCCCTATGGCCTGACTGTAATTCTGTATCCTTTTACTTGAATATGATTAACAGAATAAACTTTAAGTGATCTAACTACACAAAACTTAAATATACAGAGTAGTGCATATGTTAATTAGCTAGATTTAACCATTCCAAAACTTCCAAAACATGCATACTCCAAAACACACTGCATACCATAAATACATTCAATTTCAGTTGTCAACTGAAAATAGATTTAAAGCAAACTTGAAAATAAAAGTGCTTGCTTAAACTTAAAATGAGTTAAAGTGGCATATGAATATGTAAATATATCATTTAAGATTATTAAATATAAAATAAGGATTGGAGCTAGAGAGATGGATTAATTGTTAACAGGGCTTGCTGCTCTTTCAGAGGACCCAAGTTCCTCTAGCACACATCAGGAGGCTCCCAACCACCTCCGACTCCAGTTTCAAGGATCAGATGCCCTCTTTTGGCCACAGGTGGCACAGAGAGAGACAGAGAGAGAGAGAGAGAGAGAGAGAGAGAGAGAGAGAGAGAGAGAGAGACTTTTAAAAAAATAAAGGTCTAGAGAAATAGTTCCATCTAGAAATTATTTGCCATAAGCATAAGACCTGAGTTTGGATCCCCAGAACCATAAGAAAAGTGGGCAGAGCAGCACTCAACTGTAATCCCAACACTAGTGAGGCAGAGGTATGGAGATCCCTGGAACCCACGGGTCAGTCATCAGTGAGCTTGAGGTTCAGTGTAAGACCCTGTCTCAAAAATTTAAGGTGGAGAGTGTTAGAGGAAGACACCTAAAATCACCCTCTGGCCTCCAAAGACATAACACACTGCATATATACACACACACACACACACACACCCTTAGAAACACATACATATACCACACATACACACACACACACACAATTTAAAATATAATGCACTTTTAATTCAAATAATTAAAAATAAATTAAAATAAACAAAGATAAAGCAATTATTATTAAAATATAAACAATAAATATTAATAGGTTCAAACGTTAAAAGACAAGGTCAGTTGCTAGAAAAGAATAATGAAATAGATGATATTTTTGATCAATGAAGGAAAGTATAATAAGCAATAAAAAATTGTCATGACAAAATTACAGAGAGAACACTATGTGTCAGCTATAGAACAATAAGGTGAAACCCGAACGAACTGCACAATGTTTGCTATGATAAGAATTTGCAAAATTTGAGATATATAGGCATAAATGTTTGCAAACCTGAACCACAGGAGAAATTGTTTGGAAAGAATAATTCCTTCTTCAGACATATGCCTCCCAGGTAGATCACAGTAAGCCCAGGCTTACTAGGGAACCACATGTTCCCAGAATATATACCAACTGTTTTAAAATACAGAATGGAGACAAAAAAAAACAGCTACTTTTATATTGCTAATGTAACAGTCACTTGTTCTAGACCAGAAAAGCATGAGAAAATTATACACTATTCTTACTTATATAAAAGTCACATCAATAGGAACAATCAAAGTAATCACTGTATCTGATGAAGGTGGATACCCATAGCAACCAGGCAGTATCCATCCCGGGATGCAGCAATGCTGTCGAAAACCACCATCGAGTTACTCTATCTCATTAACTGAGCTAAATGAAAAACATCAAGTAGGTGCAGAAACAGAATGTAACAAAATTTGAATCCATTTTTAAATTAGTAAATTTGAAATAGAAAAAAATACCTCAATTTAACATAGTTAAAACACTGAAATCTCGCAAGCATTACAAGTCAGGAAACAAAACAGATGCCTTCTGTCACACCCACCATTCGAATCAGCCAGAAGTCTTAGCAGTAGGCAACAATGCTATTTTTAAAAGCATAAATATTGGGAAGGCAGATTTACAACTACCATGCTTGGAAACAATACGATCACTTATCCAGAAAAGCCAACACAATTAACTGAAAATTAGAAGTAAGTAACAAGAAAGCACCCAGATGTTTGATCAGTATCTCAGTTTGCTTTTAGTTGCTGTGATGAAACACTGACCAAAAGAAACTGGAGAGAGTAAAGGATTTATTCGGCTTACAGCTTATACTCTGACATCAAGGGAAAACAACACAGGACCTGAAGCTGGCTTGCTCCTCCCCATGGCATGCTCAGCTTGCTTTCCTGTACAGTTCAGGCCCACCTGCCCACGGATGGTACCCCCTCATAATGGGATGTGCCCTCATAAATCAATTAGCAATCAAGAAAATGTCCCACAGACATGTCTACGGGCCAATCTAGTAAAGGCTCAATTGAGCTTTCTTCTTCCTGGCTATGTCTAATTTTGTGTCAAGTCAACAGAAACTATTATAATCATTAAATAAAAAACAAAAGCCTTCTGCACAAAAGCAATAAATCATGAAGATATTATTAAAAAAACAATTTTAATACCAAAAAAGAAACGAACAAAAGCAATTAAATACAATAAAATCAAAATCGAAAAGATGGGAAATCATTCTAACAGGCATCAAATCACATTATAAAATATGTCATCTGGAGGAGCCTGCTATGGGGGCTATAATGGAACATAATGGTGAGTCAAGGCTGATCCAATCTATAATGAACAGTACTGTGACATTTTAGAGAACGAAAATCATCCTGTTCAATAAGCACTATTGACAGAATCAGCTGTCATTTAGAAGCAAAATAAAAAGTTACTGCCCAACCTTAAGGCTTTCTCAATTATTTATATAAAAGTGAAAGAAATATATGCAATAATTTTTTGAATTGGTCATAAAAGACTAAGCCCTTTTAAACAAATATAAATGACAAAAAATATATTGATATATTGGATTACTTCAAAATCTTAATTTCTATGAGGTCAAAGGTATTCAAACCTTGCAAGATGAGAAGCAGATGAAAAGGAAATTGGCAACGTGTATAACTGACAATATATTAGTATCTAAATTTTTAGTGTACTTCTTAAAATCCAGAGCCTAAAGACAAACAAGTCAAAAGAAAAAAGTGGAGAAAAATTTGCATGTAATACATCAAAACCCAGGTAAAGAGACATGCAGAAATTCCATGAAATTGGAATCCAGAAAACCATTGGAAGGGAAAGAAACTGTTTAGAAAGCAAATTTCTAAATAAACTACCACTGCTGTCACAGAACATAATGCTAATAAGATATCAATATTTATGAGAGGTTTGAAAAACTGTGGAGTTTTTTAAAAGTTTTTTAAAAGTTACTAAGAAATACCTATATTTTTATGCTTAGCAGAGACAGGAATAAAGAGTTGACTTTTCTCTCATTTGATTTTCTCTTCATCTGTAAAGTCTAAATTAGTGCGAATGTGCATATGTGTATGTATGGGTGGGTGCATGCACGCTTGTGTGTGTGAATGTTTGTGTTTGAGGTTCAAAAACAGGACTTGTGCATGGCAGGCAAGTACTCTGCCACAGAGCTACGTCCAGCATTTTTTCTGGACTCCCCTCTGTATGCTGTGAATATCATTGGTTAATAAAGGAACTGCTTTGAGTCTATAGCAGAGCTATAGGGGAACAGAACTAGGTGGGGAAAACTAAACTGAATGCTGGGAGAAAGAAGGGCAGAGTCGGAGAGAAACCATGTAGCCCTGCCGGAGACAGACACCGGAATTTTGCCAGTAAGCCCCTGCCACGTGGTGATACACAGATTAATAGCAATGGGTTAAATTCATATGTAAGAGTTAGTCAATAAGAAGCTAGAGCTAATGATCCAAACAGTGTTTTAAATAATATAATTTCTGTGTGATTATTTCGGGTCTAAGTTAGCCAGGCAGCCGGTAACCAACAAGCAGTTCTAAGCCAACAATCTTTGTTGCATTTATTCATTTTATTTCTGTATTAGTGTTTTGCCTCTATGTATATATGTGCCCACATGCGCACTAGTACCCACAGAGGTCTGAAGAGGGCATCAGATCTCCTGGAACTGGAATTATAGATGGTTGGGAACCAAACCCAGGTTCACTGCAAAAGCAACATATGTTCATAAAGGCTGAGCCATCTCTCCAACCCCACCATGTCTGAATTATTTGCAACCCTGTGAACTAAATATCCATAGAAGATTTACTCTGGTGGCATGTTTTTATAATCCCAGAAATCAGGAGTTGAGGTTGGAGGATAGTGAGTTCTAGGCCAGAAACCCCACATCCTCTTAGGCCCCAACCTCATGGCAAGCAATCAACAGAGCTAAGAGAAAGAAGAAATACCTCACTTGTCCTTACTCTACACCTCTTTCTCATTCTTGTTCTTGCGGGTTAGTACAAGAAATTGATGTGGGAGTCCCCTCTGTGTGTTGCTTGTACTGTTTAATGAGTAAAAAAAAAAAAAAAAAAAAAAAAAAAAACAACTGTTTTGGCCTGATAGGGCAGAACTTAGGTAGACAGAGAAGACAGAACTGAATTTGGGGAGGAAGAAAGCAGAGTCATAGAGAGATGCCATGGATCCGCTGGAGACAGACATTGGGAATTTTACCCAGTAAGCCACTGTCACATGGCGATACACAGATTAATAGAAATGGATTAAATTAAGATGTAAAAAAATAGCCAATAAGAAAGTAGAACCAATGGGCCAAGCAGTGATTTAATTAATATGGTTTCTGTGTGGTTATTTCGGGGCTAAGCTAGCTGGACAGCTGGAATGAACAAGCAGCCCCTCCTTGCAACAAGAAGTCTATGCTAGTATAGGCTAAAACTATGCAACAAGTCCAAAGAGACACTCTGGGGAGTCTACTGCCATGTTCTGTACCTTGGTAAGCTGAAGATAAGAAAGCGGGACCTTCCAGGAGACCCATAATCCCTTCAAAGAGTTTCCAGAAGCAATTGAGGTTTCAGAAAGGCCACCATTTATGCTAGGGCAAAAATCACTTGAAGGTCCTTTTAATTTTCTGATGTCTTTCAAGCTAGTCCATTGAACTGGGAAAGAATTGAAATATAAAAGGTTTCAGCTGAGCAGGTTGCATTCTGTTAAGTGATATAAATTGCATGTGCCATTTAACATATCTTTATCTCTGCAGATTGTATCCTAATAGGCAAATTTATCTTCTCTGTATGAGACTTTCTTGCTGATTCCTGGAAGGCCAGTGTGTTATTATTCAAGCCTTGACTCACGAGAAGAGGAAACTGAAGATATGGCTATAAAGGATGCTCAGGCCTAATATTTGGTCACTGGAGAGGAGACAGACTGTTGCCCTGATAGACTGTTGCTGCCCCATATGTGATACTGTTTAAGGCAAAACAGGACAAATGATGTGATGTAACATGAGGGGCCGGCTTATTGGGGTTTCTGTCCCACCCAGTACCCCACAGCCCAAAGAAAATCACACAGAGGACTCCATAAGGTTATAAACTGATTGGCCCATTAGGTCAGGCTCCTTATTAGTCCTTGTAACTTATATTAATCCATTATCATTAACTACGTTAGCCACACGGCTCGGTACCTTTCTCAGCTGGGCAGGTTACATGCTGCCTCTTCGGTGATCTGCACAGGAATGGCAGAGGAAGCTTCCTGCTTCCCAGAATTCTCCTGTTCTCATTGCATCACTTCTACTTCCTGTCTGGTTTTCCCGCCTATACTTCCTGCCTGGCCAATCAGCGTTTTATTAAAATACATGATTGACAGAATACAGATAATTCTCCCGCATCAATGTGAGAATTACTTAAGTCCATCTACCCCATTCTGCTGCCCTCCAAAAGCATGTGGGTAAAATCTCTGCTCCTTGAACAGACGTTACTATCCCACAGGAAATGAGGAGTAACACTTTGACCCTAGGAAATGGGCAAACCTACACAAGACACAAAACGTAGGCTTCGTGTAAGAGGAATGGAAAATTGGTCCACATCCTTGTATTTCTAAAAGCTGGGGTCTGGTGTTTAAAAGAAAGGCTAGGTTCTAAGGGACTCTGGTGGAGGTGAAGAAGGAGAGGGGTCTTTTCTTGTGAATGTGGGGGAGGTCCTTGTAATGATGGGAACAAAGACAAGGTATCACAGGGTATGCACACCCAACAGTGTGTGCTCAGACTTGGAAACTGCATTCATCGGGGTGGATTTGCCTTCCCTACACATTCGTTAGTGAATTATCTTAGTCTCAAAGATTTGGAAGTTAAAAGTAGCCATTTACATTCAATAAAATGTAGGCAGTAGCTACACAGGGTTTCCTTCTTGGCTTTGTTTCTGTTTGTTGTCTAAAGTCTGAAAGAAGTGAGAAAATGTGTGTATGTGCCTTTATCATCCATTTCTAATTTGTCGATTAAAATGTCTCATTACAGCATAAGTAATTTTATAGTCTTTGGCATACAAAGTTTTGACACCCTAAAAAATATATTACATCATATATGCTGAAGAATATTAAGATTTCTAAATTGTAAAGAATCTTTTCCGGATTAAGTAATCATTTCAATTTTTATTTGTATGTAGCTTTGATAAATAATTTTAAACATAAAAGCCTGTTTGGGCAAAAAATATGCTTCTTAATAAGATAAATGAGCGGTTTTTTTTAGAAAATTAATTTACAAATACATGGATGAGTGTTTTTCATTACTAAAGGGAGACAGAATTTACCATCAATTTCGTTGTCTTTTTAGTGTAAGCATGAAAACAACTGTTCCTATAGACAACTCAATGCCAATGCAAGAACCTTTTTACAGTAATATTCTTCATTAAGTTTTAATTCTTTACAAATTATGTACAAAAAGAAAGTCACCTCCCCAATAACAACCTGAAGAAGTCGTCTTCCTTCAAAGTCACTGAAAGCAAAGAGGTGAAACTACCTAAGCAGTAAAAAGATTGGTAACAACTACCGTCATTTTCTCAATACCAGCACCAGCACTTGGAGTGATCCCCTTTCATGGCCCCAGGATTCTTGCTCCATTTCTCCTTAAAATGCTCTCATGCACCTCCTGGGAAGGGTTCACACAGTTTGCAAGCAGTTGAAATACATGAGAGCAGCTACACAGTAAGGGGTGCTGGTCTTAACAGAGACAAATGAGATCTGCAAAATGCATGCCAAGCTAGCTTGGTAGTGGGTGACTAACTGAGCTGACAAGCATTTATGCAAGCATATATTATTCCATGGAAATTTCAAGACAGTTTCAGAGATAAAAGCTGGATTTCATGGGGCGAGGGTGACAGTTCAGTGTAGGTAAAATACTTGCCTTTCAACTATGAGGGGCTGGGCTTTGTCCTCCAGAACCCAGGCCTGTTGCCTGCTCTGCAATCCGAGTGTTTGGGAACAAAGTCAGGAAGCTCCCTGGGCTCAATGGCCAATCAGCATAGCCAAATCTGCAAATTCAAAGTTGGTCAGAAACCCTGATTCAAAAGAAGAGGTGGACAACACCTGAGAAGCTACACTCACTGTCTTCTGGCCTGCATGTGCACAGGTACACCACATGTACGCATGCGTGCACACACACACATGTGCACAGACATACACACACATATGCATGCACTAACATGCATACACACACATGCATGAACATACAAAATGGATTTCCTGTAGTCAGTTGATGGGATCCTTAGTGTCTTTAATGTGAGGGAAAAAAAGAAGAGAGCATTTGACTTTTTTAAATGTCAAAGAAAATACAGCTGTTCTCCCTTATTCTCTTGAACCAACCAAAACAACAAAAGAACCGAAAGGCAAGCTCATCTTCAATAAAGCTACAGGATGTTGCTATTCTGAATCTCACATATAAAAAGGGGTAGTCATACATTTAGGAACAGAGAACATACCAAGCCAAGATGTAGCTGCTGATGGAGGAAAAAGGACAGAGTATGAATTCACTATAAATTGTTAAGAAATAAACAAAATAAGCAGAAAAATATACTGGATGGTAAATTATGTTCTCAAAGAGAAAAACTCAATGAGGTAATAATGTCATCTTTCCTGAAGTTGACCTACATTGCTATGAAATCTTAAAAGCAAAGAGCTTAAGATTCTGAAAGTGGGATATAAGAGGACTTTAAATACATTCTAGCTAAAGCAATTAAAATAATGTGTTGCTAATACATGAATAGACATGTTAATGAAAGAAGCTCCAAAACAGATAAAAAATACAACAGTTACAATAAAAATAAATTTTAAAATCATCTATTGAAATGTGGATTGTTTAATGCAAGTATTTGGATGGGTGAATAATGAGATGGTCAAAAAAAACAGATTTAGATTAATGACATGCCAGGAAAATTAAAAAAATGACCAAGTAACTAAGTCTTAAAATCAGACCAATAACAGTAACTAAAGAAAAAATAGGATAAATATTTAGGATTTCAAAATTGGAAAATTTTTTTCACATGTGGAGAAAAGCTCTGAAGTCACAAAAGAAAATACTGGGAACCCCTCCAGAATCAGGAGATTGGAAATAGACAAGAGTTCCAGATCCTCCATCTGGCAATGGATGGAGATAGAGACGGGGACCCACGTTGGAACACTGGACTTAACTCCCTAGGTCCAAGCGAGAAGCAGAAGGAAGAAGAACGTGAGCAGGGAGGGCAAGATCAGAGGGAACCTTCATCCGGCGATGGATGGCGATGCAGACGGAGACCCACATTGGAGCACCGGACTGAGCCCCCCAAGGTCCAAAGGAGGAGCAGAAGGAGGAAGAACATGAAAAAGGAAATCAGAACCGCAAGGGGAGCGATCACCCACTGATACAAGGGGACTGATATAATGAGAGTTCACCAAGGCCAGTTGACTGAGACTGAAGGAGCGCTTGATCCAACCAGATTCTCTGGAGGAGGCTGGATTCCCTGAATGTGGCTGACCCGAAGTCTTTCTAAAAAGCCATTGACAATGACTCTGGGACTTGTTTCCTCTGCATATTCTGGATTTTTGGGGATCCAGTCTGTTTGGATACTCACCTTCCTGGACCTGGAGGGAGCGGGGAGGAACTTGAACTACCCACAGGGCAGGAAACCTGGACTGCTCTTAGGGATGGAGAGGGAAGAGGAGAGGGAGTGGGGGGAGTGGGAGGGTGTTGGGAGGAGGGGCAAAAATGAAAACTTTTATATTTTAATAAACTTTAAAAAAAAGAAAATACTGATAAACTTGACTCGTTAAAATTAAAACTATCCACAACAGATTCTCCATGATCCTTAAAGTAGATTACAAACTGGAGGGGAAGGTTTGTGCAGGCCATATTAGATGACCAATTACTGATCAGAAACGGAAGTGGTAACACAAAGGAAAGTGAATGGAATGGAGGACAGCCAGCAATGGCTTAGAGAAAGGATCCTCAAACTATCCCAAAATTAAGATGCATTCCATTTCAGCCCTCATAAGAAAATTGCTAAGCAATGTTACAAAAGGAGGAGAAGGAGGAGGAGGAGGAGGAGGAGGAGGAGGAGGAGGAGGAGGAGGAGGAAGAGAAGGAGAAGAGGAAGGAGAAGAGGAAGGAGAAGAGGAAGAAGAAGAAGAAGAAGAAGAAGAAGAAGAAGAAGAAGAAGAAGAAGAAGAAGAAGAAGAAGACAACGACGACGACGACGAAGACGCAGCAGCAGCAGCAGCTCAGAGAATTCTTGTAGGGCTTACCTGAGCCCCCAGGGACAACCAGGACAACTATGCAAAAATAAAATTAAGTAAAAAATAAACAATAACAGGCTGTGAGTTTCCATCTATTACGTTATTGAAATGAAATTCATGGTGATACCTTACAGTTTGGGGGGTTTTTTGGTCTGGTTTTTGTTTTTGCTTTTAGTTACTGTGTCTTGATTCCAGTCCTACCTTTCTAAATCAACTCTGATGTACCCATGCTGACACCCTAACATACCGTGGTTCTGCCCCCATAGAAAGCTGCCAGAAAAAGAGTAAACTTCTTCCCCGTCTGTTTTCTGTTCCTCCAGCAACACAGCAGTCCAGTTTTCACCCATACACTTGCTGTCCGGTTACTGCAACCCCAGAGTCCAGATTGCAAGGTTTTTAGTACTCGGTCATCTATCCTCCAGGTTCCCCTCTACCAACAGGGAGTTTGGTCTCAGCCCTCTTCCAGCTTCATAGTACCAGCTAAACCATACCTGGTTCACAGAGGTCTTAGTCTCTGAATCTGACTCTCTGTCAGGTTTCTAAAATAATCATTTCAACATCTTTGCTTGTTCCTGAGCCATGGAGATGGTAACTGTTTCCTGTAATCAGTCACTAACCACACACACACACACACACACACACACACACGTACATTCCCAGTGTCGTCTTGCCTTTCTTCTCTTCTTTACAAGTCTGTATATGAAACTAAGCTGAGGCCGTGGGAGTAACTTCTGACTGGATCTTAACCATATGCTGTGAAAGGTATCAACGCACAAGTAGGTCTCTGACATTATTGGAGGGAGAACTGATGCTCCCTATGACAGTTTAGGTGTGAAATGCCCCCTATGTTTGTTTGAACACTTAGTCCCCCCACCTTCATGGCACTGTATTGAAAGACTCTGGAACCTTTGGGAGATGGGGCCTGGATGGAGGGGATGGTGCTGAGACATGAGTCTTGAGGCTCTAATTTGATTTGGTTTCCTGAGTGCCAAGGCCATGAAGTCAGTGGCCCCAGTTCCCACATTCATGAAGTCACCCGCCCTTTGCCTTCCATGAAGTGAGGGGTTGTATCTACTGAACCAAGAGTTTTCTTTTCTTGTCAGATATTCTGTTCCAGTCACAAGAAAGCTAACACTCCAAGAAAACTGGCAATTAACTGTGATTTCACTTCTAGAAATTTATCTGACAAATACCCATACATATGTGAAATACTGTGTAAAAAATGGAAACCATTGTGTTTTTACAAAAGTGAATGATTAGAGGGGAAATTAAAAGATCACCAATAAAGAAATGCTCTTCAATATTTTTTTTGGAATCTCATTGTCCTTGCTAATTTTATGCCAACTTGACATAAGCCACAGTCATCAGAGAGAAGGGAGCCTTAACTAAGAAAATGCCACCATAAGATTGGGTTGTAGGAAAGCCTGGTAGAGCATTTTCTTGATTAATGATTGATATAGCAGGGCTCATCCCATTGTGGGTGGCACCATCCCTGGGTCGGTGATCCTGGGTTCTATAAAATAGTAGACCAAGTGTCAGAACCCAAGGATGTGGATCGGTTCCATTTTGACCAAGGGTCAAAGAGTTTAGGCCTGTTCTTGCTCCTTCAAGGTTATAAAAGAATGTTTGACCCAGGGAGTGGCTGTCTAAAGGATACTTGGCTTAAGGTGTGGCTGCTGTATGTCCTGCCTAAGCAACAGAATACTTAACTCAGGATATAGTTACAAAGTTTCAGGTATTTAAGAGGTAATTACTTTGTTTTCTCCTTTTTTGTGTCCTGGCAAAGAAGTCTTGCCTTCTCCCCCACCCCTTTAAGATTGGGGTATATAAGCATATGGAAAATAAATGCTAGCAAATTCAGTATTCCCTGGGTTGCCCGCCCGACTCTTATTCTGTCACTGTCTGTTTCTTTTATACCTCTGTTTTGTTTGCCTAATATTTCTAATCCACATGCCCCTACCCTGAAACATACAAACCCATTGAGGCTGGACCCTGACAATTGAGCAAGCCATGAGGAGAAAGCCCCTTCACAGTCTCTACATCAGCTCCTGCCTCCAAGTTCCTGCCCTGACTTCTTCCGATGATGAACAATGATATGAAAGTGTTAGCAAAATTTTTGCTTACTCTTTGCATCTCAAGTTGCTTTGGTCATGGTGTTTTATCACAGCAATAGAAACACTAAGACACTCATGCATGTATACAATGAAATATGATCATATCCACCATCCACAAACCCCATTCCCTCCCTTCTCCCTGGAGGAAAGAACACTTATTTAAGTATTTATTCATGAAACATTATGCAGAAATGAAAATAATCCTTAAAAAATACAGTATAAAGTCTGAGATAATATTGAGTATGAAGGGAATGTACCATGTACAAACACAATGTAGTGTGTTTGTAGCTTCTGCTTGAATTTTTTAATTGCAAAAAATATGTGTTTGCATTGAGATTGTCTGGGAGGGTGCATAAGAAACTGGGTACCTAGAGAACAAGAGAGAGAAAAAGACTTAAATTTTACTGTCAACCCTTTTGGACCTCATGAATTTTGTAGGATGTACATATATTACATCTATGAAAGAAATTTAATTCAAAAAATTTTAAGATATCCAGTGGGAGGAAATGAAGGATTCTCTAACTCAAATCTGCAAAGTGTGCAAAAATGTTTATCTGTTCTCTCTCCCAAGGCAACATTAACAAGATGTTAAAAGAATAAAAATGATATAAACTCACTGCAATGAAAAGAATAGGAGAGTAGCTATTAGCAAGTGAAATATTTCTAAACATTTCTGCAAGAGGAAAAGTGGATAAAACATTCTGAAGCTGGGCAAGGGAAACTGTACTCCAGAATATATGACAATAATGAGAGGGCCGCCGGTGAGCAGGGAGAAAATCTCCCCAGGAGAGCCTAGAAATCACTATCCCGCCTCCAAGACCCAGAGCCACAGACAGAAGACGTTAGACCCTGAAAGTTATGAACAGTGCTGATTCCACAGTCCTCCCTTAATCCTTTAATCACACTGGCTGGAAAAATAAGTGTTTTACTTCCATGCCAAAAACAAATGCTTAAACAAAGAGTACTTTTCTAAGGAGAATTACCAAAATAAAGCACATAAATGGAGATAGTGATGTGTGGGGGACTCAAAGGTTGAGGGAGCCCTTTAAACTGCGTAATTAAAGAATGCCCAACCTGAAGGCAGCCTCGCCACACACTCATCCAAAAAATATACACGCGTTGAATTTTTTTCCTTGGTCTTAAATATGATGGATGACCAAAGTCCATTATGCATTTGTACTGGAGGTGAATGCAACTTAGAAGGAAAATACTGAGATAAGGCAGGAGAAAATTAACTTGAAGTGGTGTGGGTTACTCAGGGGACAGGAGAAAATTTCAAAATACCCAACGCCAGATGTGATGGATGGCACAGACTTGCAATCCCAGCACCCGAGAGGCTATGGCAGGAGAATCCTGAGTGCCAAGCTGGAGTTACATAGAACAATACCATAGAAGATGAGTGAGGAGAATCTAAAAATTTACAAGTTATAACTTCATATAGAAGCTCCCACTAATAGGGAAGAAGTTATTATTTTAAAATCAATGAAATAACAGAAAAATAAGCACTTGAAAGCAAAAATATGTGATTGACAAATTAAGCATTATGAACGAAGAATCACAATATAAAATGGAAAAATCTGAGCATTGAACCAAGAAATTCCAATATCCAAGTAACATAAATTCCAGAAAGAGAAAGCTTCAATTGGATCATAATAAAATAAATAAGAATACTTCACATTTGACAACCAGTTTCCAAACTAAGATTGTCTACCATGTACCCAAAATGACCTCCTGGTCCTAAGTTCCGGAAATTTCAGAATATTGAAGGACTGGAGAGATTGCTCAGTGGTTTGAGCACTTGATGTGCTTTTGAGATCCCAAGATTCAGTTCCCAGAACCCACAATCAGGCAACTCACAACCACTTATGAGCTCCAGGGATTCTGAAACTCTCTTCTAGCCTCTGCAGATACCTGCTCACTTGTGGTACACACAAAAATAAAATAAATGTTAAAAAAATAGAGAAAATTCTAAAATTTTCTTCAGCAGAAAAAGAATTCGTTAAATTATGAGAAACATGTTGGTATCAAATTTGGAAAATGAATATAAATTTTAATGGAGAAGATTCTACACAGTCATAAGCAAGGGGAGAAAAGGATTTGGGGAACTGGAATGATAGCTCAGTGGCTAAAAGCTCTAGCTTAAAAAGCATGGTAACCTGAGTACAAATCCACAACACCCATGGGAAAGGCTGGGTGCAACTGCATTTAGGCTGCTCGCCACCGCTGTTGAGCGTGGATATGGCAGGATGGCTGGAACTTGCCGGTCACCAGCCTCATTCCAGAATCAGCAGGAGACCCTGTCTCAACGAATTAAGCAAATTCTAATAGAACAGGACACCCAATGTCCTCCTACAGCCTTTAAACATACACCACACACATGCACGCACGCACATGGAAGGGGTATTTTCAATGTAGAATTTGACAGCCATTTTGATATTAATCTGAGAGAGCAGAACAAAGGCATTGTCAGGTATGTAAGAACCTTCCTACCTTTCCATGGAAAATTACTTTAAGACACATTCCAGAAAAGCTAAGAGGTGAACCAAAAAGAGAAAGATATGAGATCAAAGAAACTGGAACCACAGCATAGAGAGTAATGGAAAGAAGACTCAAAATGACATCTCTTAGGCCAACCTAAGGAACAATCAGCCCAGGTTAGGAAGAAAGAGCAGCTTAGTCCAAAAATAAGGCATTGATAGGTAGGGGGATGGTAGAAAAGACTAATGCCTTTGATTTGGCCATATCTGTACTGCTGCAAAGACAGGATATAAAAGAGAAAAAAAAAGGATTGGAAACTCTAAGGAACAGCAAAACAAAGGAAAGGAAAAGATAATTATATCACTTGGCTCTGCAGTGGACAATATTCACAAAATCATAATCACATAAACACTCCCAAGCTTCAGTTTTTAAAATTCATCTGTAGACAAAGCACATAATTTTTACTCTGTTAAGAATAGAGTGTAAACTCCACAGGTGATCTGAAAATACAAGCCGTGTGAGAAGAGAAGGGCAAAGGGGAAGAGAGAGATCACAGACAGTATTACGTTAGTCCTCCGTCCTATAAAATGCAAGATGAGAAGGCAGGTATTTCGGGATGTGTCTCTGCCGTCTGGAATTAAACTAAGATTACAAAGCAGCAGATGCACTATAAGGAGATGACAGACGTGGTCCATCAGAGAAGCGGTCAAGATGCATCACTGTTTTCCGTGCTGTTTAAAGGTCTGTGAATACTGTTGAAAAGACACAAACAAAAGCAGGGCTTTAGAACAGTTGTCATGGCTTCTGAAACGTGGTGGCTACCTCCACAGACACATGCATTTTAAAAGTTCAAACTGGAGTAGACCTGGGGGTATTAATGAGGCAAGAGAGCATCACTTTTCTAAAAAAAAAAAAATCTTTATTATTATTCATCTTTGGGTGTTTTTTTATTTGTGGGTGCTTTTTTCCATTGTAGGTCTCTGTGACACAGAGGACCAAACAAAGCCAGGACCTTGAATGTACTAAGCAGTCTACCACTGAACTTCATGCCCAGCCCTCATCTTTTTATTATAGACATCTATGAGTTGGGTAAAATATAAATACATGAATAAAATGTTAAAGAGGTGCTATTGCACATATTTTACAGTATGAAGCATCAGAGTTCCAAGTGTGAGAAATGTGAGCAGGGCCAATAAATATCTTATGAGATCTTGTCAACTTACCCTCGGTTCAATCCCCAGTGCCAAAAAGAAAAGTATACTATATGAGATTATATAAACTTAATTATCCTCCAAATATCCATTTTCTTTGAGGCACTCGGTGGAAATAATGGACAATTTTTAAACTATATGAGATTTCCTAGCAACTTAAAATAAAGCCATTCCCTCAAATCCCAAAGTGTTAGTGAATTAAGAAAGGGTTGAAAGGGGATCAGCGAGATGGCTCAGTGGGTGAGGTAGCCTGAAGTCAAACTTAATGACCTAAGTTCAATACCTGAGCCCATATGGTGGAAGGAGACAAGTGACTCATGTGCTCTGTCCTCCACATGCTTGCTATGGCACTCACATGCATGTGCATACACCATCAATAAATATGTAAATAAATCATAGAGGATAGATAGATGATTAGATAGATAGATGGATCGATAGATAGATAGATTAGATAGATAAATAGATGATTAGATGGATAGACAGACAGACAGACAGACAGACATCTTCCTCCCTGTGAATGTCCACAGAAATTAAATGAGCCAGTTGTCCTATGTCGGTAGACACACTACCCGCTATCTCTTAAGCAGTGACACCACCCTCCCACAGTCCATGGTGAACATTTCTGGGGTACTTTTCATTGTCATAAAGATTAAAGTAAACTCTTAATGCTCAGGAAGTGTGGCAGTCATTTCATGCCACGGGGTCTGCATCACCACTCATCCGGTATGGACCGCGACTCCATACCTCCCACAAGCTGGGTAAGGTCCTAGGGGTTGAACACAAGACGCACAACACATAGATAGAGAGTTCGAGTCATTTTCCAGAGAGAATGCCCGTTTATTCAAACTTAATCTGGGGTTAAAATACCCTTTGGCCCCAGTAACGGAAACCCCTCCCAGCCAGAGGGGGATGGGGAAGCTGGCGCCGACTGAGCTTCTCCGCAGGCAGGTGGGCAAGGGGTGTGGGGCAGTGTCAGACAGGTGAGAGGTATCTTGGCACCTGGGCTCTTCCGGGCAGGTTGAGAAATTACCATTTTAAAGTGATCTGGAGCCCTAGGCTATTATACCAGGCTAGAGCAGAGCAAGCACGGAACTTAGCAGGAAGCTTTAGCTGGTTAGCCAAAACAGTCCTTGATTTGCATCCCAGGGAGCAAGGGAAGGTCCAGGCCTTACAAGGAAGTACTCCAGTGGTCTGAGTATTGGGGGCTTTTTCTTATTCATCTTGTACAGCGATCAAACAGAAGAGACATAAACGTCCTGGGCTCCCAGGGGCTCCTCCTCAGCATTAGCTGTACCAAGTGAGATAAATATCCTCAATCACCATGGTCACTGAAGCAGAACACTCAGCAACTCTTATTAAGCATCCAACCCATGCCTTATCTGGTTTCAGAACTTCTGCATTAAAGTTAATTCTAAAAGTTCTTTGCTGGGAAAAATTCTACTTTAATTTTAAAGTCTATAATCCCACTACTCTTATGAAGACCTCCTTGATAGCTCATCTCTTGTTGTTCTTCCTGTTTTCCAGAAAAAAAATAAATGGCCCCTTTCCATTATCTGTTCACACATTTGCATCATGGGAGCATAACTAGACATCTGTAGGGTTCCTCTCCTAGACTGAGAACTCCCATGAGACAAGGCGTGTCTCAATCATGTCTTTCTCATGGAGTTAGACCAAGAAAAACGCTTTGAAATAGTACACATTTGCTCAGTGGGGAACTAGATGTTAAGAATTAAAAGGTTTCTGAGAAACAAAAGCATCCTAGCTTTCATTGCCCACACTCTCCATATTTCCTCTCAGACACATCTATCCTTTATTATCTATAACTTGCAAAGGGCATTTTGTACAAGCTGTAGGGCCGCAGAACTAGGTCTCAGGACACCTTGCAGTAGGGACTCGCGCCGCTGTAATCGCTTTTAGGCAGCTGCTTATCGCCCCTGCACTACAAGTGTCGGAGAAAGCCGTCCATTGTTGGTATCCTCTCATGTCTTGTTGGGAACTTGTCAGGGACTGTTCTTCCTTCTTTTGTCCTCCTTGGAGCGTCTCGGAGCCTTTAATAATAGATGGAGCATAAAGGGCACTAAGCACCATCCGCAGTGGTATTTATCCTCATCACTCTGACTTTCCTTTCCTTGAGTTCTTTCTCTGTCCCTTCTCTTGCTCTCCTGCTGCTTCCTACAGACAGACCCTCTGTGTTCTCACAGGCTTTCCTGCTCTGCTTGCACCCGGTACATGCAATCCCCCGCCCACAGCTACAGAAGCATCCTAAAGGGGAGCTCCCCCTACTCTCCCTTCTCCTCCAGGAACTCCTTTTGTTTCTTCAGCCTGAGTCACTCCTGCTAGCCTCAGAGCCTCCTCCTGAGCTTAGCCTCACCTACGCTCTCAGGACATCTCCAGTCTTGGTCACCACATACCTAACCCTTCCAAGTGGCGGCCATGTTCAGCAATCTGGGAGAGAAACCACAGTGTTCTTGTGGATACTGCACCTTATACTTACAGCAAATATGAAGCCTCCTCCCGATGCAGGGCTTTCTCTTGGATCCAGCATAAATTCTCTCTATCTGTCTCAGATCCTTAAAATACAACCCGTCCTGGGCATAATTTTGAACTGGCAATACATCAAATGCCACAGGCAACATGGTGCTTCTGCCTGCCTTCAGGACCTGGACCTCACAATCTAGACAGGAAGGGCCCTGCTGTACATTTCTATTTCCTGCACAGCAACATGAGCAAAAATCACATGCTGGGCTTGCTGGGTTGTTGTTTTTTTTTTTTCAACAAAACAGCAAGTATGGATGAGCTCACTGTTATTCAAGAGGGAGGATGAACAATACAGGGGGAGAATGAGATAAAAATACTATTTTTAGCATAGCACAGCTATACCACTCCTGCATAGGAACTCAAAGAACTCTAAGTCCACATGCCACAGAGGTACCTCCACATCCATGCTTATTGTTGTTCAACCCGTGATAGCAAGAAATGGAGCTGCTCTAGATGTCCATCAACAGATGAATGGATAAAGAATATGTGGCACATATACACAGTGGAGTTTTATTCAGCCATAAGGGGGAAATGAAATGACATTTTGAGGAAAATGGATAAAACTGGAATTCGTTATGTTATTGAAATAAACCAGACTTAGACAAACACCTTATATAGAGAGCCGGGATTTTAAATATCTCTCTCTCTCTCTCTCTCTCTCTCTCTCTCTCTCTCTCTCTCTCTCTTTTTCTGTGTGTGTGTGTGTGTGTGAGAGAGAGAGAGAGAGAGAGAGAGAGAGGAAGAGAGAGAAGAAAGAGGGAGAGAGAGATGGAGGGAGGGAGAGAGAAAAAACAAGAAAGGCGGTCATGAGAGAGGAGAACGAGAACTGAGGTAGATAGGGAACACATGCGACATAAATGTGAAAGGCACAGGAGGTCAAGAGAGGGGTCATTGGGAGGCCAACATAGTATGAAGATGACATAATAAAATGCATTAATTTCTAAGCTAACATAAAATGGTAACAAGAAATATTGCCCAGTCAAACAAATAAAAACATAATCCACGGATCTTCAGAATACCTTAAACAATTTGTTAACAATTCATTTACCATCTGGTAGAAAAAAGGGAAACTGGGCCAGACAGCTTGGTGGAATTTTTAGACCTTCCCAGATTGGTTCTTCTTTTATTCCAGTGATGGCCCTTCCTTCGCTTTGCTCTCCTTGTTACACGGTTCTGTGGAGAAGATCCTCTCCTGTACCCCACACTCACCTTCTATTAAGTCCAGAGAAGTGTCTAGGGCTGTACTGCCCAGTGTATCAGTCACTCACTGTCCCTGCCTCTTACATTCCTACTACATGAAACAAGTGAAATTGCTAAGGAGTGGTACCCACCTGTACACAGTGGTAACCACACGGGACAGAATGCTTCCACCTTCCCCAGAAACCCCGCTGCTCAGGGCTAGCTAGGAGGAACCTCCACTCCAATCGGGGCTGATGAAAAGTCGCTCTGGAATGGTGGTGTAGAAAGGTAACGTTGCCACAGAGGATTTATAAAATGCAGAGGCAAAATGTCTTGCCCTTTGAAATGCGGCTGAAGCTCTTCACACTATAGAGCAAAATGCAAGTTTCCCTGACATAAAATAGCAGAGCTATGACTGAGGTGAAGATGTTTATGGGCAAGGACAAGGTAGAACAGGAAGCGTTAGAGATTAATAAGAGGAAGAAAATTATGACACATGAGGCGAACAGAGGGAGTCTTCAGGGCAGAGTCCACGGGTAACATAATCTGGTTATATTCGGGGTGTTATCAGTATACATCCTAAATTTCCTGAGCCAGCTTCTTTGAGAAGCTACGAAAGGGTAGTGAGCAGGGATGAGGTTAGACTGCCTGAAGTAGACACTTGGCTACGAGAATGGTAAGGCTACTAACATCTCCATACCCGTGAACTCTGGCGTGGGTTAATCTTCCCACTCCTATGTCTACGGGATATGGGCTAGTCACAGCCCAGGCTAGCCCTGCAAGCTTTTAGAATTTTTGTTTTTTAGGGTCTCAACTCTATCTTCTTATAAAAACACATTTATGAACTAAATAGTGGTCTCTGTTCTAACACCTGAAACCTGTGTCTATTCTACCTTATATACAGAAGGGATTTTCCAAGTATAATCAGGATCCAGGGATAGCAAGACTATGTGGGAATGTACAGATGAATTTAACGTAGTAACAAGACGCCTTATTAAAATGGAAGCAAGAGATCACAAGAAAATAGGAAATGTTATGTTCTTACTCTGTGGTGAATGAACAGGACCACAAGCCACAGAGTGTGGGCATGCTCTAGCTGCTACATAAAGGAATAAAATAAATTCTCCCCCAGATCTACTAGAAGGAATGGAACCTTATCCAGAGCCTACCAACTGACAAGCATTTATGCTATAGCTTTAAGACATTTCCAGAGCTCCAAATCCCTAGAGTTGGGTTGGAAATCCTGGGAAAACTCATTCCATCCACCACTTAAAGATAACATTCAAAATATTGAAAAGGTTGTTTTTAGCCCACTATTCTTTAAATTAAAAAAAATAAAAATAAATCAAAATTCAGTCTGCTGATTTAAACCAAAAACTTCTCAACAGCTTCCTCTCCCTTACTTCCAATTAACTCCGCCCACCCCTACCATCTTGTAAACACTTCTCAAATCTAACACTACTGCTTTGGACCTATTTACCTCCAGCCTGGATTTCTAACACACCTCTGATTGGTGTCCTCACAGTCACTCTGTCCCCTTCCATCCTAGTTTTCACAAAGCAGCAGGAGCATTCATTCTAAAAGAAAACTATCAACCCTCACACGTAAAACATTTCAATAGTTCCTATGTCATCATTGGCTTCCACCTTCCTGAAACCCACACAAGGAGACTTAAGCAACTACGTGTTGATTCACCCCATTCCACCAGCAGTCTGAGCAGTGGGAGCTCAGCCTGAGTACAGTGGCTTTGCAAAGACATCACTGAACAAGATGGCTGTCTTTCATCTCTGCAGTCCCTCATAATAACTTCTCCCCACTGAAACCAGCCGGTAGCGGACTGAGGAAAGAGGCAGCGGCAGCTACAGAAGTCTCCTCACCTCACTACTCAGAGTCCCGACCTCTTTCTCAAAGCTCCTCCCAACTCCAGTGAGGAGAGAAAGTTAAGCACTTTAACTTTCCAGTCACTACAGAGGCAAACAAGTCAGGAATAAAAGACGCAATCAGATGAGAAATAGAGAGGTCAGCCCTGTTAACTCTAAGGACCATGACAAGCTGCTGGGCAACCAGTGCCTTGGTTACTCCTTTGGTTCCTCTCTCCACCTTGGACCTGAGTGTCACCATCTGCTTACTTTTCAGGTCCTAAAGCATGGCAGGATTTCTCCAACTCCAAATGTTTGTTCATGGTCCTCACTGTGGCTCTGCTAACTTCTGTCCTTTTTCTAATTTCAATCTGTATGAAAGAGTCTCTGGGACTGTTTTTGGCATCCCTCCACTCTAGGTTAAATGCTTCCCCCAAAATTATCTACTATGTTGTCATTGGCAACTGTATACACATATTGTCTACTATGACAAAGTCCTTGAGGGTAGTGATTAGACCCTACAATGTTGGCTATTTTGTTTTCAGTGCCTGGTCTAAATTCTGTCACATAATAAGTAATAATCACTGCCTGTTGAGTACATGTGACTCCTAAGTAAAAGTAGGGTGATGGTTACCAGCTAAATGAACAGATACAGTTCTGTTCCTCTAGAATATGTTGGAGTACACCCTATTCTGGGCACACATGCTCAGTTTTCTCATCTTGAGTGTTAAACAGCAGACCCCGAAGCTTTAGGAATAATCCTCTATTGAATATTTGTCCTCTAAACTTCTGAGTTCTTGTAGAAATTGTATTGAATGTTGAAAAAAACAAAATCAAAAACACAGGGACACTTAGGAGGAATGAAGGCAATACAAAGCTGGGGGAACAGGGTCTGACAGAACTAGTGGGTATTGGAAATCCTGGTTCCTCTCCCAGGCAGCCCTGTGAGGTACAAGCAGAGTCCCTGAGAGAGTGGTTCTACAATATCCCCATGCACCTTAGGGCTTGCAACATGGACCAAAACACCTAAGACCCACTTGGTAGAAGTAGCACAAATACAGATTTCAAAGGTCCATACAGGCTTAGACGGTGGTCACATCAGCACCTCCCTGCCATTTGAGTATTATTGTAAGACTCCAGAACTTTACCATGACTAGGACAATGGGTGGGAAACCCCAGTAGTGACTAAATTAGAATTTTCAGCAACCCTGTAGGACAAAGCCCAGAGAGTTATTTAATTTGATTTAAAGCAAATAGAGATGTGACATTTCTTGCTCACCTGAGTTTATTGAATAAGATTTATATTCACTACATAAATGGATGGCTTAGTGATTTATGCTATATCCATGTGATGGATGAAATAATAAGCAGTCATTCAAACTAACAGTGACATACCCGGAGAGAAATAAGCCTCACAATGGCAAAGCCCCATAAATAGTGCTGATTACCTGCATTTATTCTCTCCGGACACTCTCATTTTAACCAAAAAATCTGGGTCCATTCTGTCAGGGTCTCTCAACACACAAAAAAAAAATGCCTCAAAGATCTTTATAAAAAAATTGGTCAGAAAAATAGAAAATGTATCCATTGAGAGTAAAAATACTCACATTCTATGATGAGAACAATGTGTTTACTATATGGTGCAGCCATAATCACTTGGCCTCCATGGATAGAGACTACATGTGATGATTTGCCTCTTCTGTTCCAACTTATGGAGGAAAATTTTTCCATCCATGCAAAATAAATGAGCCAGTGTCCCTTCTGATCTAGATGCTACTTCCTGGGCCCCCAATATTGCACATTCTGACACATATTGATCCGTGTTGCTTTCATGACTTGATGATCAAGCCTGAGCACTTGATAAGCCTTGAAGAGAGCCCTCAGTCTGCCCTAGCCCTACCTAACTGCAGCTATGACAGAATACCACAAAGTGGGTGATTTATTTTTTAAAAAAAAAAATTCCTCACATTTCTGGAGGTTAGAAAGCCGTAGGTCAAGAGGCCTGCATCTAACAAGGAAGCACTCTCAAGATGACAGCATTCGTTCATTCAGGAGGGAAGAACTCTCATGACAGAATATCTGGAAGACTCCACCTCTCAACACTGCTACAGTGAGATTTACATTGTCAAGATACGAACTTCGAGGGACACATCCCAGTCATACATACTGTTTGAATTGTAGGCATTCTAAACGGCTTGTGGAAAGTACCTGACTTTTTCCAGACCTCACCAATCTAGAAAGAGGGGTTTACCTTAAGAAAAACAAAAAACAAAAACCATGATCCTTCTCCCAGCTTCAGAGATGCATCAGCTATTTCTGAGAATCTCTAGACATTCTACAAGTTCTGTTTCCTCTTGGGCTTCTGTTCTCATACACTTTTCTGAGGTTCATGAAACCTCACTCAAGTGATGTCTCACTCTGTCACACTGGTCTCTGAGAGACGTTCACATCCCCCCCATTGTTATTCTTGGGTCTTTCAAAGAGGCCATCACCCGTGGGTGCCGAAGTGGGTGCTGTCCTTTTTTCAAGACAGTGAAGAGGAATCACACTACCCTTCCCCAAGAGAGAAAACAGATCTCTTTCCTATCCAATGGGACAAAAGAATCAAAATTGTTTGTCTCTCCTAGATGACTGAGTCCTTCAAAAGAACAGCTTATTTGGCTCTGTGGAGCCCAGCCCTCTAAATGTCAGACTGCAAATGGAAAAAGTCAATCTAAGATACACTCTGAGCTGTCATCCCATCTCCAGTTTATCCCAAGCAACCCAAACAACTGTCTTCTCTTTTCCTTAGGGCAAAAAGTACTGGGGTGAACCCATTGTGATTCTGGCTTTATTTTGTCACATGTCTTAGTTGTATTCTGGGTTGTCTACTGCACACACAAAGTTTTAATTCGACCTAGTGTATAATAGAATGATTGCTTTTAATTTCCCTGGCCTCACCTATCTATCTCTGCCTATTTCTAAACCACAGACAAAAAAAGTAAGATGTCCTCCCTGACAGCTGGGAGCCCTTGAGATTTACACAGAACTTAAGATTTGCAGAATGTCTGTGACTTTCTCTCCTCTGTCCTTCCTACAGGAAGTTCTGATGCTGTAGCTGACGACATGAGGGTTTGAACTGTGTCCACCTCCGTGCATAACTGACCCCTGTGGGATGGATGATCTAAACATTACATCTCGGATGCCAAGATTCTCAGCATAAGCTGATCACACAATATTGAGTCATTTGAGAATTCCTGTCCAACTAATCATAATTAATTTTTTCTCAAATTTTCTCCAACCAGAAAAAAAACAAATGTGTTTTCCTATTACATTCAAAACCTCAACACCTCTGAATAATTTGTTAACCCTTCCCTCATTTCAAAGGTAAAACACCATCCTTAGGTTCAATATTCATTAGCCTATAATAACATCTATCTCATTGAAATGTGTTTGCACATGTGTTCCCCACCTGCGAGCTACAAGAACTGAATCTGTACACTCTTCATTGATTCATTAATTCATTTATTCAATAGGCATCTTCGTTTCACTGTGTGCCAGACACTATCCTAAACCCCATTTATCGGCTCTGTCTCAAGAGACATTAAATTACTTGGGTTTGTTTGAGCAAAGGAGAATAAAAAGAATTAAGCAATAAGTAATTACTCTGATCCCCCTGACCTAAAAAAAGCAAGCTTTTGTTCTTTATCTACTTCGTCCACGGCACACAGAGGGTTCTGCCGGACACACCGCTTCTCATCTCTCCAAATCCACCCAAAAGAAGGGATCCTCAAAACATCTCTGCATAAGATTGAAGTTGTGCATTTGGTAGCCCTAGCCCTGGCTCCTGAGGCTGACATTCTTCCTCCACTATCTGATGATGGTCTTGGGGAAGCCTCTCTCCTCTTTTTGACTGAGAACCCAGAATGGCTGTAAAATTTTCTCTCAAGTCTCCATATTTCTTCATACTATTAAATGTAGCAGAAATTACTAACACTAAAAAATAAAAGAAATAATCCACAGAGGGAACTAGCTCTGGTTCATAGTCAGGCATGCTCTTCAAGTTCACAGGTCCTGGTTTACTGTTCTTAAATCCCCCAAGCCTATCCCTCTCTAACACATCTATCATGTTAGAGCCTCAAAAGCTATACTTCCTATAAGCAAGGACCTAAAATGGTGACGAGCTCCCTTCATTCTACTCAGTTCCTCCCACCTCTCAGACCATCTTCTTCCCAGAAGCTTTGGAATTAGCTAAAACATCTGTGTGAAAATAAAAGCCCTTCCTTTGCAGATAGCCATACTCAGTTTTGTTTGTGCACTCAAACTCAAAATATAATAACAGCCTCAAAACCAGATCAATGTACAGTTATATAGGTATTGAGCATATTTTCCTTTCCTGTCAATTCTTGTGCCCCCATTCCCCTTCCCAGGAACTTTAGTTATATGATTTCCCATGAATTTCACTTCCCTTTGGGTACCTTACCCTTGACTGTCAACTTGCCCCATACAAGCTTTCAGCTTTGACTTTGGAACACCCAACTCAGAGCATGCACACACACGCGTGCATGCACATGTACACACACACACACACACACACACACACACACACATACTTGAAAATGAATGAATTGGCGTATATCCCTCCATAGAGCATGATTTACTCCTTGAAGCAAACTTGTCATAAACATGAGAAGTCTTAACAGTTTTGTGTTTTATTATAAAAGGAATGCATAGTTTACATCCTAATTTTTAATGTATTGATATTTTAAAAATGACTTAGGTTTAAAATTACTCAGAGTCATTTTAGATAACATAACCATTTTCCACATTTTTCAGTACCTGTGGGCCAGTCTCTGAGGGTGGGGCAGAAAACAAGTCACTTAGCAAACTTGAACTGAACTTGACTCAGTAGACAGCTGTTAAATCAGATTCAACATCCAAGCAATTACTCTTATCTCTCTTGATATCATAATATTTCAAGAGTCTAGGCTTATTCATGGAGACAAAAATAGAATTTGGGGGTAATAGACTTGTGTTTTGTACACACAGGCTGTTTGCCTACTTCCTTGCTCTTATATTTTATTGTCACATCAGAGCAATCACATAGATAAGGAGCCTACCTGCCAATGATTGACAGCTGAGTGTTTAATGACTGCCTGGTGGAAATACAATCAGCATCTTTTCTTATTGAAAAATCAAGGCACTTGTCATTTATAGGCAAAAAAAAATGTTTCTGATCCACTGGTCAGTTTATTATACTGTTTGGGAGATATACCACTGAAAGAATTTTCAACAAAGATAGTAATGATGTTGCTCTCCACAACACCAAAGTTATCATTTTCATCACATCAACATGATTAAAGAATTTTGAATGACTCATGGTCTCCGCAATCAACTTTCTTTAATCAGTTCTGAAACACCATCTTCATTCCTGTATATTTGTTGTGAGCCTTGAAAACTTTAATAGCTTTGCCTTACAGCTATTTATTGAGAGTATTCAGGCTCTTACAGGTTCCTAAGTAAGTCAGATTTGTGTGTGTCCCCTCTCAATTATTGAGATAAAAATTTAATCAATTCATCTCATGTGGATATTGATGTTTCCTGAAGACTTTTTTCCTCATCAGTTAAAGAATAAATCAATCTTTAATTTGTAAACTTTGACTAACACCTCCACCCAATTCAGTATAAATATATTTGATGGTAGGAAAACAAACAATTTTCAAAACCACTTCACTGTTCAAAATAAGTTTCTCTTAGGAAATAACTTGTTTAAAAACTGAAAGCATTTTTTAAGTTGGGTTAATTACTTTGAAAGAAAGCTTCACTCTTTTGAAAATTTCCCAAGTACAAAAAGTGATTATGGGGTCTGGAAAGACAGCTTGGTGGTTAGGAGCACTGGCTGCTCTCCAGGAGGATCCCAATTGAATTCCCAGCACCCAAAGAGCAGCTCACAGAATCTATGACTCCAGTCCCGAGGGATCTGTCACCCTCTTCTGGTCTCCACAGGCACTAGGTACAGACATAAAAGTTGACAAAAATCCATGCACATAATAAAGAAATAAAATTTTAAAAGGAATACTGTTAAAAGTAGTTATGTAAAAAAAAATGCAGCCAAACTAGTCTAAATCAAATAAGTTACTTGAGTTGAGAAAGTTTTTTTTTTTTAATTAAAAAAAACCCTCTAAGTACTGTTTAAAATTTTGGCAGGAAAAATTTTTTTGCCGTGTGTGTATTTTCGTAAGATTTAGGATGGAGCTTCCAACAGTAAGAGTGTAGTTAAATGTGTGGCTTTCTTCAAACGAGAGAAACACGTTTTACACCCATTCACATTTAAACATAATAAATCCTATATTTAGACAGGCTTCTCAAAACATCCTAAACCTTTTAATTTGAAAGTTGCTGTTTACTGCCAATTACAAATGACAAGGGGTAGTTTTGTCGTCTTCTCTCTAATTCAGCGGGGACAATATTAATGTCTAGTCGTCTATATACTAAAGACTGCTTTTCTGCATTTCCCAGACGGTTCTGCTTGCTTGGGCGATTTGATGCTCGCACTGCAAACTGTCTTCATGGAGCAAGATCCATTCTCACTCGGAAATGCAATTTTTACTTCTTTCCTGCACTGCCAGGGGATGAACATGGGGCCTTGCACAAGCGAAGCAAGTGCTCTACTCCAAACTATATCCACAATGTTTTAGGTTTTAAATGCTCATAATTTTTAAAAAGAAATCAATAATGACAGTAAAATTGCAAAATTCAAAAATGTAATTCTGTGCTATTCAAACTAGACAAAAATAAACATCATTGTTGTGGTAAATATTTTGCTGGATGTAATTTTGGCAGGAATTCAAAGTAAATTGTGAAAATTGGATATGAGAGAAAAGTCAAGAGGAAAAGAAATCAAAAGCTGTCCAGGAGTCTGGCTGTAGATGCCTAGATTTGTAAAATTCTGTATCCTTTCCCTGCATCTCCACACACCTAGCCCAGGAAAGGTGTAAAAACTGGGCTCAGTGGTTGGCCCTGGATGGGCAATCAACCCTATCTGAACCAGACTGAGTAGGCCATTTGGACTTTCTAAAAGAAAAATGTTTGCTTTGAAACTGTGAGTTACCATTCCTCAAGCACTGAGAAGAACCAGGACTGAGGGGATGAAGAGAGAAACAGAATAAAGCAAAGATGGCTGCATCCCCACCAGGCTCTGGGCATCGTGGTGCCGTTGCTAACCGTCTTTTCTTTTGACTATCTAGGACTGGGAGCCAATGGAGTCCCAGCATTGTCTTGTGCTGATTGAGTTGCATTTCTTCCCAGCAAAACAACACAGCACAAAAGAGCTCTAACGTTGTCTCTAATTCAGCTAACACTCGTGGAACATATAATATAACCGAGTTCTAAAAAATACTGATTACTATAATTAGCTTCAGAGCTCTCTGTTCTCAAAGCATTTGTAATCTAGGAAGTACTCTGACGGCATGGACATGTACGCTGGCTTTCAAGACGGTAGAGATTTCCTAACTGTGAAAAGACTTGCTTTTGACTATAAGAAACACTAAGGCAACGGCAAAGTCATGCGGTGGACCACATATTTGGGATTAGAAAGTCACCGTGTGTTTGAGGTTTAAAATAGAAGAGGGAAGTGGGGAGAACTGAGAAATGTGTGTACATGCAAACTCACAGAAAAGGCTTTGAAGGACATGCTAAGGCAGTTGATCTAGTTGGAGATCTTCCAAAAGAAATAAGAGTGACTTAAAGAAAGAGAAGGTGATTGAGTGCAGCAGAACAAGCTACACAATTAGTGAGACCCAGAAAACTCAAAGCTGTTTGCGCCAGATATTTAAGAACGGTGGTCTTGGGGCACTAAACCACGAATGGTGCCCTTCTACAGCTGTACCTGGTACATCCACAAAGTCAGCAAGAAAATACTGGAGCTCTCTTGCATTCATTTTTATCTTATCTTTTCCTCTTTTTATTCCTATAACTATTCTATGTAAAATGTATTTTAGGACTTATATCTAATTTACCAATGTTTATATAAATACTGATAAGGTACATATAAAATCCGTAGTGAATAACAAATGCAACTTCACAGGTTTTCTCTCAGATTTCAAATCTTTAAAAGATAACATAAAGCAGAAAGGGGTCATTGTAAGATAAACAGTATTAAGTGAACATAATTAAGGGAGTCTATTCTATCAAAGTATTTTATATACATGTAAATGCCATAACAAAACACATTATTTTGTTTAATTAATAAACTCTAAGACAAAATAAAATAAAGGTAAGAACTTTAAGCATATATCAAACTCAGATTCAAATCACCTGAAGAGCTTTGACTCCATGGGCCTAACATGATGGTTTTTCAATCTGGGGGTCACAATCTCTTTGGGGTTAAATGACCCTTTCACAGGGGTTGCATACCAGATATCCTGCATATCAGATAGTTACATCTTGATTCATAACAGTAGCAAAATTAGAGTCATGAAGCAGCAATGAAAATAATTTTATGGTTGGCTATAACAAAATGAGGAGCAGGGAAGTATATATCTCAACTAAGGGAGCCATTTTAGGGTTTGAAGAGACTTGATTCTGGAGGGGTTCCCAGGCCCAAGGAGAGGTCCCCAGATTGTTCCCTGGGCAGCAGAGGAGAGGGTGCCTGAACTGGCCTTGGCCCATAACCATACTGATGAATATTTTGCATATCACCATAGAACCTTCATCTGGCGATGGATGGAGATAGAGACAGAGACACATATTGGAACACTGGACTTAACTCCTTAGGTCCAAATGAGAAGCAGAAGGAAAGAGAATGTGAGCAAGAAAGGCAGGACCAGAGGGAACCTTCATCCAACGATGGATGGAGGTAGAGACGGAGACCCACATTGGAGCACTGGACTGAGCCCCCAAGGTCCAAATGAGGAGCAGAAGGAGAGAGATCATGAAAAAGGAAATCAGGACCGTGTGGGGTACGTTCACCCTCGGATACAAGGGGACTGATCGAATGAGAGCTCACCAAGGCCAGCTGGACTGGGACTGAATGAGCATGTGATCAAACCGGAGTCTCTAAATGTGACTGACATGGGGGCTGACTGAGAAGTCATTGACAATGGCACTGGGTCTTGTTTCATCTGCATGTACTAGCTTTTTGGGATCCTAGTCTGTTTGGATGCTCACCTTCCTAGACCTAGAGGGAGAGGGGAGGAACTTGAACTTCCCACAGGGCAGGAAACCCTGACTGCTCTTAGGACTGGAGAGGGAGGAGGAGAAGGAGTGGGGGAAATGGGAGGGTATGGGGAGGAGGGGAGGAAGTGGAAATTTTTATAAATAAATAAATAAGTAAAATTATTAAAAAAAATGAGGAGCTGTATGTATTAAACCATCTCAGCATTAAGAAGGTTACGAACCACTGTCCTAACATATGGAGTGATGGAAGTGAAAGTGAAATAAAGAGAAGAGAAGTGGGTAGAGATAATTCAAATGCAAATCATAAGTTATAGGAACCAATTTGACGAGGCTGTGTACTGTGTAATTCCAACCACATTGTGTTCTAGAAATTCTCAAAAAGATAACACTATGGAGATTGCAAGAAAGATCAGTGGTTATCCAATGAAAGGTGAGGATCTGAATGAGAAAAACATGAAACATTTTTAGGTAAAGAAACTACTCTTTATGATACCCAGGTAGCAGATATGTATTGTCGTGCAAATATATGGGATGGACAAAACCAAGAGTGAACCTTAGCATAAGGATGCATTCATGAAGCACAGTGAATGTATCACCCTGGGGACAGATGTACACGATGGGGAGGAAAATTGTAGGAGAACTCTCTATACTTTGTTTTGCTGTGATCTTAAAACTGCTTCAAAATAAAGTTTCTTAAATCAAGATATATTTATTGTAGAAAACTATCTGTAATTCCTTCTCCTCTAAAAAACCACTTTAAAAATGTTAAATAATGCTAAGCCCTGACACATGTGTGTATGCATGTTTGTGTGTTCCCTATTTTAAAATTAAGAAATGTGCATATGAATATCCTATTTTCACTAAAATATGATGTAGTTATAAATTCACGTAAAAATATTAACCTCTACGAAGTAAACCCCACAGTGGGCCATGTCACTTGCCCACTCATTCTCCATCTTACCATCTCTCTTAATGCTAACCCAACTCCATTTCTCAGGCTCGTTTGTAGTTCAGCGTGTAGGTCTAAATGGAGTTCTGGGAGTCTGGTTTACTTCCATGAAACCGAGACTCAAAGACCCCTTTTTTCCCATTTGTAAGGTGGTTTAAGTTGAGTAACAAGATCGTAGGATCAAAACATTTCTCTGCTACCATGAGCCAGTACCCTAGGAGTTGAGAAACAGATGCCATTGTCTGTAGAATCTAACCCTGCCCTGACATGGTAGCTATGGAATTATATTCTTATATTTTAAAGTCCTAGGCATGGTCTCAAAAAGATTGCAAAGGTCTGGTGGCAGGTTCAGTGGACAAAGCACTTGCTGATTGAGACGGGAAGACCCTTCCATGGGTAGCATCATTCCTCTGAGCTGGGGTTCTGAACTGTGTAAGTGGAGAAAGCAAGGTGGGCAGCAAGCATCTATTCCGCTCTGTTCCTTGGCTGTGGATGCCGTGGAGCCAACGGTCTCAAGTTCTGCTACCTTGACTTCCCCATCATGATTAACTATACCTTGAACTATGAGCCAAAATAAATGTGTTTGCCTTTAAGTTATTTTATGACAGAATGTAAGAAGAAACTAAGACAACACTTGACTTCAACTTTGTGCCTCCAAATGTCTATGTGCATACATGTTATACATCTTCGCATTAAAGCCTTACACTTGCAAGCAAATGCACACATGTGCACACACACACTACCTGTGTAAACATGTGGCAGGAAAAGGAGAAGGGGGATGAGGAGAAAGAAGAGGAGGAAGTCATCCCCAGAATATTACTTCTCAGTTACTTTTCCAGCTCACCCACTAAACTTTGTCCTTAAATATTTTAATTAATCTGTTGTCTCTACATGCAACAATGACTGACATGTCCCAGTCAATTTTAAAAGTTTACAGTAAAATAATAATATAGTTCCAACCTCTAGCTGTTATATAAACATAGAATAGTCCTCAAGGGATCTTATTGGTATACAAATCTACATTTTAAGTATTTGTCTGTTTTTCTGCCTACTGGCTGTCTACACACAGAGAGAAATATGTTCTTCTATTGCAAAACAGAACCATTCCACCCGTACTGATCCGTGACTTCCTTTTATGCTGTCTTTCTTGAATGGTATTTGTAGACCTAGTCTGTTGTTTTTAATAGTTGCACAACATTGCATAGTATGATTGTGGCATAACTTGGCCATATTCAAGAATTCCTTGTCGGCCTCACTGCGCAGGTGGGTGAGTGCCACTCTGGTGAACAAGCGTGTGGTGGAAAAATGGGAGGGAAAGAGAAGTGGAGTAGTTTGTGCTCTATGAAGAGATGCAGAACTGGAGACACAAACATGGTGAGGAATAGGCCTGCACTACTATTCAGGCATGGCTTCATGCCTGAAGCCATGGTCATGTCCTACCCGTGTTGTCACCAAGAGCCATGTCTGGGTCCCTGCCCTACCACAGCTGGGGTCTGTGTTACTATCTATGCAACAAAAAGCTATGTGGATGCCTGTGGCCTGGGCTACAGCCTGAAGCCATACTGAGCTGGTCCCACCCCTCCCAGGAAAGCTGACCTGATGGCAGGGGTGCAGGAGTTCTGGGAGGCTGATCAACTCAGCTTCTACTCAGGTCCAGATCCAGGACTTTGAGTTGGTTAACCTACCTCAACATCCTCCCCATTTATGAGCTACTAGAACTCGTGAAGGAATCAGTCCTGTGGAAGAAGCATAACCACAAGATTTCCATGACTCAGAACAATAGCAGACTATCTGAGAGGAGTCTTGGTGAGGAGCCAATATTGATGATATAGCAAAGGCCGGAGACTTTCAACCAGACCAACAACCCATTGCAATGAACGTTTGCAAGTAAAGCTGTTTGGGCAGAAGGGTCTACTATATGGTGCACTACAGCTTTCACTATAACAAAGGAATACGTGATGGAGAGACAGGAAAGACAGAGGAGGGTAATGGTACCTTCACAGCAAAAACCACATCAGTTGTGGTGGGTATGTAAGGAGGCTGCTGTTGAGAAAGGAGCAGGTCATTGCCCAGAGGGATCAGCAAGATATTTTTAATTCTATTATTTTTTTTAATTTTATTCTGGTGGGGAGGTTACAAGAGTGGAGAGCAGATGTGGAAGGACTGGGAAATTAATGGAATCAGGGTACATGATGTGCTATTCCCAAAGAATCCATTTTTAAAATTTATGTCAAAAAAAAAAAACAAAGAATTCCTTATTGATGAACACATGGGGTTTTTTTTCAGACATTTGCTGTTAGAATGTTGTTTTCTAACAGATTTTGATTTTATTGCTGTAGAATGGATTTCTATAAGCAGAATTAGGGAAAAAAACATGAACAAATCAAAATTTTAATAAATACTGTCAAATTAAATTGCAGCACACCTCTCAAAATTTACATCCCCAGCACAAATTGATAGAAGTGCTCATTCCACATAACCTGGGGAAAGCCAGATATTAAGAGTATTTCTTTACAGTTTTTTCACATAACAGTATGGAAAGTCATCTACCATCGTGTTCTTCAAATCACATTTCTTGTATTAAAAGCTAAACTGGGTGCCATTGAGACATCTGCTGGCCATCTGACATATGTTTTCTGTGACTGTCCTGCCACATATAATTCTACTATTTCTCTTTTTCATGTTTCTATAAGCATTTCTAGGATTTTGAGGTTGTTAGTTCCCTGGGTGATTCACACATGTATACGTGCATGCACCACAATGAAAGAAAGAGAGGAGGGGATGCACTCTCCTGCCTTGCCATTAGGTGCTTTTCACTGTCAGTTTGTCTGACTTTTTTCCAAAGCAAAATTTTTGTGTATCCTTGGTTTCCTGTGTCTCCTGGAAAAGACTCTATGACATTGAGCTTTTATAGATTCATTTCTAAATTTTAAACTTTTGGTTATTTTCCTGTCTTATATATAAAGAACTAAAGATCAACTTTTAGCTTGATGTTATTTGCAAAATGGATCTTTCTTCACTTAAAGTGAAATGCAATATTCTCAGTATCAGTTATCAGCCGAATCTTCATCTTCTTCATCAAAATGAGTTTCCACATTCCATAAATATTTGGATCTGCCTCTGATTTCTTTTTTTTTTGCATATGTTTTTCTGGCAGTCTATCGTCAATACCTATCTAGGTGCTACATACATTTGATTCAAATGGCTCTAGATATATTAAGTTCTACTAAAAATAAAATTTTCTTATTGTTTTTCATATATTTATTCTTTGTGACTAACTTCATATTTTCATTAAGATAAGTTGGACATTTTATTATAATTATATCAAACTTACATATTAATTTACTGATGATTGACATCCTTGGGAAGATCTGGATTTTATAATATGAAGCTTCCCTTCAGAGATATGACAGATCCTTCTAGTGTACTTCCCCTGTGGCCCTCACGACTTTGCATCTTTTCCTTCACAAGGATCTTGGGGCTCCTCTTTTAAATCTCTTTCTTAAGAGTTTGCCAGTTTTGTAGAATATGAGAAACTAACAGGAGCTCAAGGGTCCCTCCCCAGAACCGAGCTCTAGAAACGTCACAGGGTGAAAGACATGTTGTTGGATTTCAGTGCAGAAGAGGGTAAGTACTTAGAACAGGGGGCATCAGAAAGGCCTGCTGGGGAGTCTGGACCTTTCATAGTAAAGGATGAGAAGGAAAGTTGACAGACCAGCAAGAGGGACAGGTTGGGAAACTACATTCTACCTGGGACCCTTCCTGGGTTCCTCGTGTTGCTCTAAGATTATTACTGCCCATCACAGGGTTTAATGAGGACAGCATACCATCCCAGCATCAGCACCAACCTGATCCTTCAGGCTATTGTTAAATAGGGTGAAGTGCTGATTGCAAAGAGCACGTAGTCTCGCTGACCACTGAGCATTCTCTTAACCCTCTTTCCTTTGTCTCCGTCTGTGAAAGAATTAATCACAAGACAAGAAGACATTCTCTAGGAAACAACAATCCTTGGGTCAGAGGTATTACTTGGGTAGGGGTCCTGATGGGATAAGATTACTTGTTTGGGGAATGTAAGACCTAGAAAAATGTGTGAGCCTTTATTCTAACACCAGAAATGCTCTATTCTGGGATATATTCTGTTTTGGTGCCAAACTTTGGTGCCAGAGGAGAATAAGCCAGAAGAGAGGATCATGTCTCCCCACCAAGGCACATATGACCTGTTGAGATTATTGGTGAACCCCCAAAGACTATGTGCTTACACAGAAAAGAGTTAATCAAGCTACCTGAGACTGCCATCCTCAGAAACGACTGCTTGCAAGTCTGAATGTAAGAACACTTTCAAAAACCAGCAGACATCTCTCTTAACTACAAAAAAAATTTAACAAGAAATTGATATGCACAATTATTCAAGTGAAAGTGCTACAGAATAGAGCGAAACCAAAGATAATCTATCAATTTATTCTGATATAAGCAAACGGGTGAATAAATTAGCAAGAGAGGCAGCTTTTCTTCTACAGTAAAATGTCATTATTAGAGTGGAAGGAATGGCAGACTTAGAAAATTGCCGTTTGATAAACTATCATAGTCATAATTAATACAGCCAAGAAACATTGATGGATGCTAAACCTAGTGAGTGAAGTTCGACAGTCTTGACGCATCTCCGAACAACTTATTTGCTACTTGCAAAGAAAAGAATAACTTCAAGTGGAGCAAAATTGATGAAATTACTGTAGTCAAATCATCAAATAATGGGACAAATCAAAATTATGTCTCCCTTGATAAAATGCAGTAAGAACACGGAATCGATTCTGTGATATTTTGGCCAAAAATTCATACTCTGAGTCTAATCATTAGAAGGCATTAGATAAACCCATATGAGCAGTGTTCTGATGTACAGCTGCAACTGGTACCCTTGTGTGGTTAACGGGGATGCTCGTGACTGGATTCCTTCACATGTTTTTGTTGCTATTATGCACACATTGATTTTTCTTTAAAAAGTTCATTTAAGAACTAAAAGACAAAGGTGGAAATAATAGGAAGAGTAAGGAAATGTCCCAGTTACCAAAGGGGGCCCAAGAAACATGGCAACGGCCTGCGGCAGACAACATTGAGACATTTGATGACATCTGAGTGGATTACACAATAGCCATGCATCGCTTTTAATTTTTCTGGTCCTGGTGGTTCTTTGCTTTAAAGAGGGTGATATGTTTCCTTGTTTATTTGTTTGTCTGTTTGCATGAACTCCATACTGAGTGCTGGATGTGATAGGATACCATGCCAACAACTTACTCCTGATTGGATCATAAAAAATATTTTAGGAGCTAGAGAGAAGGCCCAGCAGTTAAGATTTAGGAAATATCTTATGCAAAGTTTTAAAACTCATCTTCCAAGTTAGAAATTAATGTAATGGCTGCTTTGGCTGAAGAAACTGTGTCTAGGAATGGACGTGGGAAATCCTGAAGTGGTTGGAGCTGAGTCAGGGTTTTACAAACGAGTTTGTCTGGAAAACAACCCGGAGCTACACATTCATGATTCAATATATATGCTTACACTTCGAATTCAAAACAAAAGAATTCTTAGTGAAAGCTAAACAGTAAATCAGTCTGTCTTTTATACATACACAAGAGTTGAGAGAAGTCTCTATTGTGGGGACATTCCCTGTGGGAGCTAGGTTGATAGCTCGGTCAGTAAAGTGCTCATCTTACAAGCATAAGGAACTGAGTTCAAGCCTCCAGAACCCATGTTAAAAGGAGAGAGGGGGAACAGTGGCACCCACTTGTGTTCCCAGTACTGAAAAGCTAGATCCTGTCAGATCCCAGGGACTCACTGGTCTACTTGGCAAACACCAGGTTAATATATGATCCTATCTCAAAAAAAAAAAAAATGTGGATGACATTTAAAAACAAAAGCAGAAATGGTATGCACAAAAAGAAGTTCATTTTCCTTAGCCTTGGGGAATATTTACTGGGATGCATAGGCCTTCGATTTGTTTGTTTTTGGAGACAGGGTTTCTTTATGTAGCCTTGATTGTCCTAGAACTAGCTCTATAGACCAGGCTGGCCTCTAACTCACAGAGATCTGCTTGTCTCTGCCTCTGTTGGGATTAAAGGTGGGTGCCACCACATCCAGCACATACAGCCTTTTATTATGGAAACTAGCATTTGGAATACTTCTGTCTCTTCAAAAATGTTAGATATGATGCAGTCGTCTACAGCTGTCTAACGACTCCTCAAGCTACCAAATCTCTGCACTGTCTAGCTTATGTGTTCTTAATAACCTTTTAATTTCCTGTTCCTTTCCGGTTTTCTTTCCAGAAGGGTGACACTGAACCCAGCACAGCCTCTGTCTGCACACTCCTTCCTTTCTCTGAAGAGCAAACTCTCATACATTAATACAAGCCATTGTGTGAGCAGAGTTATGACCTAACAACGCCCTGCTCTTTAAGTATTTCCTCACCCTCAGCAAGGCCTGTAGCATTTCTCTGCTGCTTCCCTGGAATTAATTAATTCATCAAATATTTATCGAGAACATACTATGAGCCCATGCCATTCTAGAAACTGGGACTACAGCCGAGAATAATGTCTCTGCACTCATGGAATTTACAGCCTAGTAGAATAAGCAAACCATAAAGAAACAACAATAAAAATTTTTCAGATAATGATATTTGCTTAGAAAACAATAACAGGTAATTAAAATGACTGGGCAAGGTCCTATCTAAGCAGAGGAGTCAGATCTGAGACAGAATGATGGCCAGCCAGACCCAATCCAAAGAAAGAATGTTTGAGGCATGGAGCAGAACAAATTCCAAGGTGACAAAAAAAATGAAGCAAATTTAAAGTAACTTTAATATAAGTTCCTGGCAACTGGGAGCAGGAAGCTGTTGCTGTTTCCATGGTTTTACAGCTTACTCCAAACACCTAAGCCTAGCTCTTATCCCATACCAGGCATTCAGCGTACATTTGTGCAGAAAAAAAAATAATAATCAACTGAAACAGCAGAAGGGCTGGACTTTAAAGATGGGTGGGTAAACCAGTGATGGAGGGAGACGAGGGTAGAAAGCACAGGGCCTCTGCAGCTGGTGTTTTGGGATTTATAGTATGGGAATGGAATGCTTTGGCAGGGTTCTCACTAGGAGACTGATCCTGTTTACTTTGGGCACAGGCATTACTGATGTGTACAAAGAGCAACGTAGTCTGGATGGACATGCTCAGTGTTGGAGCCTGGCTTCCCACCAAAGGCTCAGTCAACCAGCAACCTGGGCTTCCTAGTTAGAGCTTCCTAAGCTTTTGCTCTTGGAGACAGAACAGGGATGAGTTGGTTCCTTCTATCTTCCACCTTTTCTCAAATGGAATATCAAACCTTGCCCACCCCACCCCCACCATATAACAATAAAGAATCCTTTTTCCTACCTTCTTTTCCTCAGAAGTGTGATATGTCCTGCTTTCTTTTGCTCTGTTTTTCATTCTTGAAGGGAGTATCATTGCTGAGTCCCAAAAGCTTCAATCACCTACCCATAGATAGTCTGCTCCTCTCGTTCCCTACAGAGTCAGCCAGGGCAAGACAGACCACCATACTTCCTCTTCCTTTTTTATTTTCTGTCATTTTTCCTGTAAAGCAAAGTTTTCCTTTAGCTAGACTCCACCCTCCCTGAGTTTCTGGTCTTCCCCTAGAAATCTGAAAGAACGGCTTTTGCAGATGAGAGAGAACATGTGTCATTTGTCTTCCTAGGTCAGAGTTGCCTCACAGTCTGATCTTTTCTAGTTCCGTCCATTTACCTATAAATTTCAAGATTTCATCTCTCTTTGCAGCTCTAAATAAACTGTAATAGATGTGCACCACATTTTCATTATCTATTCATCAGCTGAAGGACATTTAGATTGTTTCCATTTCCTAGTTACTGTGAATAGAGCAGGATCGTTGCAGAAAGGGGGGCAGAAAGATTACAAGAGCAATAGGATCAGGAAGTGTGCTATGAGATTCTGTCCCCTAGAATCCTCTAAGAAACTACACCCATGAAATCTTCACAACATGGCTGCCTAAACAAGACCTGAACAAAGACAGCACCAATAGATAAGTTGACATGGAAGGGGGAAATCTCACAGTGCCTCAACCCTAGACAAAGAAGTATAGCAATCAAGGAATGCTGAGAGCTAGAACAGTCTTCCCTAATAGGTAGTCTATTACCAAGTGCTCAGTCTTCAAATCATAAACATACATTATACACACTGAGCAGGCTATATTTGCATATTTAAGTGTGTGTGTGTGTGTGTGTGTGTGTGTGTGTGTGTGTGAACAATTAAAGAAAAAGAGGCCACGAATTTGAAAGAGAGCCAGTGGGGGTCCATGGGAGTGATTGGAAGAAGAAGAGGGAATGAAGAAAATTATGCAATTATATTTTGATTTCAAAAAATTAAAAATATTAAAATGTTTAAAAAAGAGTTTTATGTGTTGATTTCTGAATCTCTCTTCCTCTTGCTGAAGTCGTCCATCTGCCTCAGTCACGGTGTTTTCAAGTACAAGCCTATCCAGTTTCCCCTCCATGCCCTAAGTTTGCAAGAACTTGTATGAAATTTTCTCCATCACCCCTGACACATCCCTTATAGAGTAATGTGTCTCTTCTATACATATTCGTTGATGGATTTCTTTAAACTGCTGGTCCTGACCTGTGTCTTTGAAATTCATAATCCTGAGCTAGTTAAAAGCAATGTTACTAGTATTTAACTTAGTCTGTGGATACATAGCACTTTGATCCTCCATTACAAATTTGTAACCCAACTGACTTCATAAACGTAATAAAACCCAACAATATGTGTTTGTGACAAATAAGTAAGCCTCAGCCAATTAGACAAGCCCTACTTTCAACTAGTCATGGGTGGCCATTGTTCAGTCACACCCAAGGAAGGTTAATGCAGAGCTGTGACTATCTGAGATGTTTCTGTACTTTGCTTCTGTTTCCTATCTCTGTGCTGTCTGCCATGTTACAGACTGCCATTTCCCGGAAAGCTGAGAACTGCCCAACTTGCAAATTATTCTTTGCTCAATTAAACATTGTTAAATTTAATTGCTCTTGAGTTTTTCTCTTAGCACTAGTAAATCAGAGATAATATGCTTTGAGAACTAGCTAGTGTCAATGAAGCGGGCCCTGTGCCACCTCCCTTCAAAAGGCGAGGAGACCTGGTGAATAAGGCATTTGTGTAGTTTGATGAAGGGGATACATATTTTAAGAGACAAAGCCAGGCAAAGTGCTGAGGCACCTCAAGCTCCTTTTTTCCCTTTCAATGAGTGTTTCAAGAAACTGAAAACGAGCAGGCCTACAATGGTTTTCATTTGACCCTGAACATAAGAGAAACATCTAGAGAGGAGTGAAGTTAAAGCTATCTTTCAGTTCCTGAAACCAACAAGCCGAGGGGGAAAGACTACAAGCATCATCTGGGCTGTTTGTTTTGAGGTGAGTCTGCTCCACCTCCGGGGGAACTTTTAGAACTGGAAGTTCAGAAGACTGTTCTGACTCCAAAAGAAAATCGTCTCCCAGGCAAAGCTGTCAAGTTTGCCCCACCTACAGGAGGCACTGTTCTTACAACTCCGAAGTCCTGCTCAAGCCCAGCCCTGGCTACTTGGAAGTGAAGAACTTCTCAATAGGGAAGCATCCAGTATCAGGCAAAGACCCTCTCAAGCTCCTGAGAGATATCTCTTTTGCTAGCCCGTGTTATGTTTCAGATACCCACCCAATCATACAGACATCTGGGACCCTAGTTGCTGCTGTGAAACCAGATGCAGGATGAGACTTGATGAAACTCATTTGAGCTACAATAGATGTCAGGATAGACACAGCAGAAGTCAGGAATCATCATCCCCAGTTATCACTTCCAATGTTCCCCCTCCTTCCTCTTCCTTCTAAAACAATCCTCGTCCTTTGTTTGGGCGGGAAGTCAGTCTGTGAGGCATTTGTCCTGATTGCCCCTTAGGTGCTAGCCAGAGAATAAGTTTCCCCTCACTCAATAAACAGGTCTTGGTTTTATTATTGGTTCATCATTGCATGTGGAAGAAAGACTCCATCCTGGGCCTGGAGAAATGGCTCAGAGAGAGAAAGAACTACTGTTCTTGCAGAGGACCCAGTTTCATCTCCAGCATCCACGTCAAACAGATCACAGCAGTCTATAAATCCAGATTCGGGGTATCCGAAGCCTTGTTATGGCTCCAGGGATGCTGCACTCATATGCAAATACCCTCACGTGGGCATACACACACAGTCAAATCAATCCTTTTTAAGTACAGAAACAAGCTTGAGACAGAAATCATTAGCGGTACTGTTAGAGTTCCTAGTGGGCACCTTTGCCTCTTCCCTGTTTAGTGTGCTTTAAAATCAAGATTCTCAAATAAGGATCACAACAACATCAACCTTAGGCTGTTTAAGGAACCCAGGTTAGACCTAAAGGAAACACAGCTCTTCTCATGGCTTCCTCCTCCACATCTGAGTTTCAAGAAAGAAACACATTCAAATTCTCTGTTGTTTCTATACTTGGTAGAAGGTAGAGAATCTCAGAGTTCTAGAGAGAGGTCACATGCATCATGTGTCCAAGGCTAAGAGCCATGGGTATCAGACTTAGGACTGTACTAGTTTAAAGGAGAAGGATTCAACCTACGATTGAAGGAAGCCTCCTCTCTCTCTCTCTCTCTCTCTCTCTCTCTCTCTCTCTCTCTTTCTCTCTCTCTCTCTCTCTTTCTCTCTCTCTTTCCTCTCCCTCCCTCCCTCCCTGCTTCTTCAAAAGGATCCAAAGTTTGGTCTTTTCTGTTCTCTTTACCTGTGTTCTCCCCAATCTCTGAGATACCCCATCAAGAGGGATGTGAAAACCCAAGAATTGGAAAAGGTGTGCCCAGGTGATTCAAGAACAATTAGCAGAAATTGTTAGGGATGCAGGGCTCAATAAAAGAGATTCTCTTAGTTTGTCCTGAAGCTGAATGACTAACGTCACTTAGTGTAACCTAAGTCTATCAGCCAGTTTTAGAGTTCACAGAGAGAGTAATCACAGTCAAGGAGACTGAAAGTAGGCTCAAAGATCAAAGAGAATTCATCTTTCACACTATATTTTAGCAAATATAGTACTGGAAAGGATTAAAAAACAAAAATTTCTAAGTCAAAAATTGGAAGCATTTTCTTCTAAAATGATTAATGACATGAAAATTTAGAAAACTTTAGACAGCAACTCTGTGTATTAAATTTTCAAAGAATTAAAGAGGGAAAAGACTTGATGAAAGATGAGAGCAGAAAAAAAGCATAGTCAGTCTGAAAAGGACTTTAAGATAACTCAAAAAAGGCATTGCAGAATTTTAAACAGCATTGGAGAGAGTAAGGGTTTCAATATGTATAAAGAAAAAAATCTGTACTATGAAGAAGAATTCGAGAGAAAGTGTATCAAAATATGAGAAGGACTGTGATAAAAGAAATCTCTGTGATAAGTGAGATGGAAAAACAACAAATATTTCACACCATAAAAATTGGCCATCCAAAGAAAGACATGAAACACATTAAACAGAAACAACAACAACAAAAAAAAACTTCTTAGAGTTTTGAATCTTCAAACTGAAAAAGATTAAAGAGAAGAACGCTGGTTCTAATTTATAACCATCACATGCCGGTGGTGGGGCCAAATGCTAGAAAAATTACATTCCTGTCTCTGTTAGTTAACACAAGAAAGCACAATAAAACGTGCCAGGTGTATCTATAAAGATAAATGAAAAGTTTGGCAGCATGACAGTCAGGTGTAGGCAAGTCTTTTAGAAAAAAGAATGCTGGTTCATTTGCTCTAATAACCTTAATGCAATGACTTTGTGTGAACATGGCAATCACTAAGAGAGCTTTTCAGAACCTAGATGTTTTGGTCTTAATTCCAGAAATGTTGTGTTTAATTGACCTGATGCATGACCCAGTGATTCTAAAGTGCAGCCATAAGCGAGATTCTTTACTGCGTGGCTGTGCTAGTGGAAATGGAGAGAGGAGTACAGAGCCCAGGATTGTAAGAGGTGTGCGTAGCCACCAAAATGACTATGTTAAAGATGGATTTTGATCCCCTGCAGGCACCCAGATCCATGATAAGTGGTCAGGAGCAAGACTAGTGTTTAAAAACACTACGTTACACTTCAGCTCAGAACTTAAGGACTGAACACCCTTATCAACACACACCTGGTTGAATCAGGCAATAACTGATGGGGAAGCTCAGCCAATCACATCTGGCTAGGGTGTGGCTGCCTGGGGCCAGGGAAGAAGGAAATGGGATTCCAGGTGCCCGCCCCTTGTCTTTCTCCGCCCCCCCCCCCCCCCCCCGCTGGATCCCAGTCGTGTGAGTTTTCTCTGTTTTCCGATTATTAAATTATATTACTTGTTTTTGAGTTGGTCTGATTAATTCTAACTACCAGTCGACCACGCCCATTAAATAGCACTAAGCTCCACGCAGTGATTCGCTTTGTCACCTTGGCACAACCTAGAATCACAAGGGAAGAAAACAAGCCTCAATGAGGGGTTGTCTACATTAGGTTAATCTATGACCATCTCTGTGGCAGAGTGTTTTATTTAATTTATGTGGGAAGGTCCAGCTCACTATGGGAAGCAAGATTCCCTAGGCAAAAGGTCCCACACTGTGTAAGAGAAGAAAAACCTAGTCGAGCGTGAGCAAGCATGCATGCTAACGTGAGTACCTTTGTTTCTTGTCCCTTCACCGTGGTGTGGCTCGCAATAGAGAAGGACTGCAATCCGCAACTGTGAGGTGAAATGAACCCTTTGGTCGCCTAAGTTGCTTTTTGTCAGGATCCTTTATCTCGGCAGCAGAAATGAAACGAGAAGACCCCATTATATTCTCATCTCCAGTGTCTCCCATCAAAATCTGATTTTCATTAAAGACCCTACCAGGACTGCTGTGACTACAGCCTCTGCCCCAGGAAGGTACCTCTGTCCCCATGAGTGCCCCCTCTCCGGCTTCCCTTTACCACAGGATTTCTGCCCACCCAGAACTCTGCAACCCCTGTGCTAGACACGCAGTTGCCACAGAGGGACAACAACACAGGAGACAGGGTGCATGGGTGAAAAGGTGTCTACATGCCCCAGGAATGAACAAAGAAGCTGTAGCCCGTGTCTGGGTCCGTTTGTCTGTGAGGCTCACCGTGAAAGCCTCAAGTGGCTTTCAGCACCATCTCCAAAGTCACAACAGAGTCCTCTAACTCAGAGCAACTCTAAGACCTTTTTGTTCACAACAACAGCATGGAACGCGGAAAGACAAGTGCCGGGCAGTTAAACATGTTAGGCTGCAAAGCTCTGTCTGCACCCCTTGCCGGGCAATACTGAATTTAGAAACCACAGACTGCTGTGTTCCGCAGACCACAACTCCTCCTCCAGGCTGACCTTTTACCCAGACTCAGAGTGGCACAGGCATAAGCCTAGAACGGGATCTCACCTACGTGAGGCAGGGGCTTGCTCCCTGACTAAGCAAAACCAAAAACATAGAAAAACATAGAAACTCCTTGTTCCTTCTGCCGTCTCACCATGGCCCTGGTCTCAGTGTACACGTAATTTGGATTATCCTCCTGGAAAATAAGTACAGGAGACATATATTCTGGATTTGAGCACCTGTAATCCTTCTGTCTCAGGTGCCTCTACCTTGACCTTAAATGTGCCACCGTCAGGATGTTTCAGCTGGTAAATGATTTTCCAAAATTGCCCCCTTGGAGCCATGAATCAAAGCTCTAAGAGCAAAGAGAGTAAGATAAATCACAAAATGAGAGATCGATATGGGTTATTTATTAGCGACTCCACGGTACCGGCTGGTTCTCCTGAAGCCGCATGTGGCGTTGCCTGGTAAATTAGGACAGTCACATCCTGGGAAATGATGTAAAATATGGCAGGGTGGAGACTTTGTTCAGAAAGGAAACCGTTTAACATTGCTTAGCGTAACGAAAAATTAGAAAATTGGGCACATTTGAGAAAACTATGTACGTCGGCACCCACTAAACAGAATGGATAGCCATTTAAAATGTTAGTCGTGAACTTTATGGTACAACATGGCAAACGTGTATAATTAGAAAAGAGAAAGAAATAGGGGATGAGTCTGCACACTGCATTTAAAAGAAGTAACTACTTTAAGGAAAAGACTGTAATGCCCCAGATAATGTCCTCATATTGTGGTAGTAGAATTAGCTATGATTTTTTTCCTCCAACATTTCCATAATGTGCATTAGGGCTTCTAAAATGTGTGTGTGTGTGTGTGTGTGTGTGTGTGTGTGTGTGTGTGTGTGTGTGTGTGTTTGTGTGTGTGTGTGTGTGTAATTGAGAAGTGAGGAAAGAGAGAATGGAGACTAGCAGTCCTTGAAGCTCCAGAAACTACTGTCCTATTTTATGAATAAGAGACCCAGTCTGGATGGCTATTTGGCTTTACGCCAGACCGAGTAAACCAGAACATAACCTCAATGAAACCTCAAAGTGTCCTTAAGATACAGGCATAAATACAAAGTGTTTTAAAATATGCAACCTCCATTGTAAAGCATTACAAGTTTATGTAAAAAGGAATCAAGCTTATTTATCATGGTCTCATCCTGAGGGGTTTTTTTTTTTCACTGATATTCAATGAGGAATTGATAATACGGTTTAATTTCTCCGTTGACTGGAAAGAAAACTCAGATGTTGATTAACATATCCTAACCACACCAAAAGAATAAAGAAGACGTTATACCTTTATGCCTTATCCCTCATATTATCATATGCTTATAGAATGGTTTCGTTTTTAATGATGCATAGTTAAATTTTCTTTTAAACTGTCCTTTCCCAAGGACTTCTTGCACCAAATTTTTGAAAAGATGTGTGACTAGCTTGCCGTAGTTGGTCCAAAACTATCCCTCTCATTCTAGTCATTTACCCAATAAAAGAGATAACATTGTCTAAACAGAAAAACAATTTTATGGTGAAAATACTTAGACAAAAAAAATAAGATGTTTTCCCAGTGCAGAAATTGCCTTTTTATTAACATCTGGGCTCTGCAGATGAATTCATAGAATACAACCTCCAACACTGTGAATGGGTGCCGGAAATTTTATTGATTTTATGGAGTCCACTACATTGTTAGAACTACCTCCAAAATGGAAATGCTGAACAAATCTTTAAATGAAGGGGAGCCAGAGAGTCCTGTGAACCACGTTACAATCCCTGCTGTTTCTAGCAGCTGCTGGCACAGCTCTGTAACTGTTCTTGTCATCTCACCGAGCACTGGGTGCAATAAATCAGGCTCCTATGCGACCTGACCCTTCCCTGGGGCAGGTTAGTGGGACCCTCCTCTCTTCTCTGTGGAGTCTGTGATGATTCATAAAACTAGGAAAGAATCTGAGCTTTTCTAGACACCTTGGCACATTGAATTCTCCCTGATTTAAAGATCCTGTAGATCAGAGAAACACCCCAAACTGCAGCAATCCGAGTAACAGTCTTCAGAAAAAGAAAAATGCCATGAGCCAAGGCAGGATGCCTGTCAACAGTGCAGCTTTATTGAATAAATGGCATGGGAAACACGGGCTGTCACTTTATCATGTCCTAGAGCAGCCATGACCTTGGAATCTTTTCAAAGCTACCACTCAGCCTAGTGTAGGGGTACCTCATCCTCCCCGGTGGAAGACTTGTCAACACACTGTAATCATCTAAGCGTTATAAACACTCATCCCTGGGTCTCATGATCAGCAACTCCAATGTCATGATCTGGGGTGAAACCATGGCTGCTAGGTTTTTAAAAGTTCTCCAAGTAACTCTAATTTCATCTAGGGTTGAGATCTACTGGTGTGGAGGAGTCTTCTCACGATCCCATGCCTGTGGAGAATGCTTTCTAGGTAAGGGATTGTCTAAGGCATTCGTACATGCATATGAGGTAGGGGTTCCAGGTTGGAGAAGAATTTGACAATGTACTACAAGTATAGACAGCCTAATATTTTCTTAATATTGAAACTGAATAAATAAAAACAATATATAGGATGAGGGTATAGTTCAATTGGTAGAGTGCTTACCTTGCACAAGGTCTTAAGTTTGATCCCCAACACCATATAAGGCATGGTACCACACATCCATAATTCCAGAAGTCAGGAAGTAAAAGCAAGAGAATTGGAAGGTAAAGGTTATCATTGGTTATACTGTGAGATTGAGGTCTAGGATGCAAAATACCCTGTCTCAAGAAAAGAAATTAAGTATGGGCATTCCCTAAAGGAAGACATACATATCCCTATTTACTTGATTACAGTGCGGTGATAAGGCATGAATCCACTGGCGGATAAGTGCAGTGATAAGGCACAGCGGTTAGAGGCTACATGGTCTCAATTCAGATACCACCTCTCAGAAAGTTAACTAACCTCTTCAGACCTTGGTTTCTTTACATAGAAAACAAAACGTAGCTGTGCATGGTGGCCTATGCCTTTAATCCAGAACTCAGGAGACAAAGGCAAGATCTCTATGAGTTTGAGGCCAGCCTAATCTATAAAGTGAGTCTCAAGTCTACTAAGAGAGACTTTCAGAGAGAGAGAGAGAGAGAGAGAGAGAGAGAGAGAGAGAGAGAGAGAGAGAGAGACTGTGCTCCTTCAATCCACCATGAGAACACAACCAACAGAATCAACTAACCGGTTCTCACAGAGGCTTACAGAGACTGAACCAATCATCAGCGACCCTGCATGGATCTGGCCTAGGCACTCTGAATATATATTGTGGCTGTGTAGCTTGGTGTTCTTGTGGGACTCCTAACAGTGAGAATGGGAGTGTCTCCTAACAGTGAGAATGGGAACTGTTTTTCCTACTCTTGGGATCCTTTTCCTCCTATTGGGTTGCCTCCCTCGTCTTGATATGAGCATTTGTCCCTGGTCTTATTGTAACTTATTATACTGTGTTTGGTTGATATCCCTGGGAGGCCTTCCATTTTCTGAAGGGAAATGGAGGAGCAGTATATTTAGGGGAGAGGGAAGTGGAAAATTGGGAGGAGTGGGGAGAGGGGATACTAAGGTCGGGATGTGATATATAAGAGAAGAATAAATATAAAAAATAAAAAGTAGGCACTCTAAAATGAGTCTTTATAGAACTATTGAATAAGTGTGTGTGAAGGACTTAGCGTCTGGTGTATGATAAAAGCTCAGATCAGAATAAGGTACTTTTAGCTTCTCTGATATTTCTGGGAGATGAGCTCACAGGAAACTACCTGTTCATTTAGCTTTTATAATCTTTCCACCCCCTCTTCCATTATGAAATCTCATCAACATTGCTTCCTAAACAAGAACCAAACAAGGACAATACCCATGCCAACATGAAAGGGGAAATCTCATGGGGCCTCAGCCCTAGACAAAGAACTACAGTCAACTAAGGAATTCTGAGAGCAAGGTTGTGAGGTGGGGGGAAATAGTGTTCCCCAGGAAAAAGCACACCAAATGGTTATCCAATACCAAGTGGTCAGCCCTTAAAACATACATGCAAGTAATTTTATATAGACTGAACAGGCTGAATTTATATATTTAAGAATACAGACCTAAGCAGCAAACTCTCAACAGAGGAATCTAAAATGGCTGAAAGACACTTAAGGAAATGTTCAACATCCTTAGTTATTAGAGAAATGCAAATCAAAACAACTCTGAATTTCCATCTTACACCTGTAAGAATGGCCAAGGTCCGATTTCTCAAAAAATTAAGAAGCAACCTTCCTCAAGACCCAGTAATACCACTTTGGGGTATATATCCAAAGGATGCTCAATTGTGCCACAAGGACATGTGCTCAACTATGTTCAAAGCAGCATTGTTTGTCATAGCCAGAACCTGGAAACAACCTAAAAGTCCCTCGACCGAAGAATGGATAAAGAAAATGTAATACACTTACACAATGGACTACTACACAGCAGAAAAAAATAACAACATCTTGAATTTTGCAGGAAAATGGATGGAGCTAGAAAGCATTATTTTGAGTGAGGTAACCCAGACACAGAAAGACAATTATCACATGTCCTCACTCATAAGTGGTTTATAAACATAAAGCAAAGAAAAACAGCCTACAAATCACAATCTCAAAGAACTTAGACAACAATGAGGACACTAAGAGAGACTTACGTAGACCTAATCTACATGGGAAGTAGAAAAAGAAAAAGACAAGATCTTCTGAATAAATTGGGAGCATGGGGACCTTGGGGGAGGTTTGAAGCAGGGAGGGGAGAGGTAGGGAGGGGAGCAGAGAAAAATATAGAACTCAATAAAAATCAATAAAAAAAAGACTACAGTGTGGGGTGTGTGTGTGTGTAACAGTATAACAACAATTAAAGAAACAGAATCCACACATTTCAGGACAAGCAAGGGGAGGTGCGTGGGAAGGGTTAAATGGTAGAAAGGAGAAATGATGTAATTATATTTATATTTGATATATATTTTACATAATTATAAATTTAATTTCAAAAATAAAAATAGTTTTGAAAAATAATAGAGTACTTTTTGTTTTGTTTGTTTGTTTGTTTGTTTGTTTTTTTAAGACAGGGTTTCTCTGTAGCTTTGGAACCTGTCCTAGAGCTAGCTCTGGTAGACCAGGCTGGCCTCGAACTCACAGAGATCCGCCTGCCTCTGCCTCCTGAGTGCTGGGATTACAATTGTGCAGCACCACTGCCCAACAGGATGAGAGATCTGCCTTGTTATTAGACAGTCAGCACCCTCAGAGCCTCGATGGGACATGATGAGTTCACTTATTCGTGTTCACAGAGCATGGAGCAGGCACCAAAGCTGGGTCAGGGGTATTCTCTGGGTCCCTCTCTTCTAGATCCTTCTTTAAAGACAGCCACGCCTGCCTTGAAGCTTATTGGGAGTTACGGATGCCCACCAGATTCGACTAGTTCTGAAGCACACTGGGAATATGATGTGTTACATTCCCAGGCTCTAATTCCAGAGAGTCTAGCCTAGCAGTTCTGAAGCCAGTAAGTCCACACTCAGGATCCACATCCCAGAGGTAATGGTTTCCATGTTAGTATATAGGGTGTCACTGGGCCAGGTGTCCAGGGAAACTGAACTAGGAGTCTCTGTTTTCTGTAGGAAAAAAATAAATAAATAATCCCACTTAACTTACTTTCCAGGAAACAAGGCATATCATTTTTCCTTGTTTATATGTGTGCATGTGTATGTTTGTGCATATTTACCCGTACACAGGTATGTGCAGTTGTATGCACATTTATTTGCACTGGAATGTAGGAGACAGAAAATACTCTCAGGGGTGGGTCATCCTCAGGAACCCCATCTACCTATTTTGAAACAGCATCCCCCATTACTCCAGAGCTTACCAGTTAGATCAGACTGACTGACTGGCGAGCCTTGGAAGTCCTCTTGTCTCTACCTCCCCAGTGTTGGATCAAGCATGGACCACCATGTCTGGCAACTTTGGGTAGGCTCTGGGGACTGAACTCAGATCCTCAGACTTGTAAGACAAGTGCTTTACCAACTGAGCCATCTTGCTAGCTATTGCCTAGTTTTAATATCAGAGTTTAAGTACAGCATGGCTCTCTGTCTTTTTAACTTGTGCTTTAATGCTACTGGATAAGCTGGATGTATGGACTCTGGGGAGACATGTATTGACACAGTATTACCAATATCACCCAATACAGATTATATTTGTCTTTCTAGGTCTGGGTTACCTCACTCAATATGGTTTTTTCTAGATTCATCCATTTGCATGCAAATTGCAAGATGTCATCATTTTTTACTGCTATGTAGTACTCCATTGTGTAAATATACCACATTTTCTTTATCCATTTTTCAGTTGGGGGGCATCTAGGTTGTTTCCAGGTTCTGGCTATGACAAACAATGCTGCTATGAACATACTTGAGCACATGTCCTTGTTGTGTAATTGAGCATCCTTTGGGTATATACCCAACAGTGATATTGCTGAGTCTTGAGGTAGATTGTTTTCTAATTTCCTGAGAAATTGCCATACTGATTTCCAAAGTAGCTGTGTAAGTTTCTACTCCCACCAGCAATGGAGGAGCATGATGAACATGTAAGATTGGTATTATCCACTTACAAAAATGTAAAATAATGGCACCAACATTCCCAAACCAAAATCATCCTCAGTAGATAGCATTTTATTAGATTACACCTAACAACTTCATATCGGGTGACAATTCACCAGGTACCTAGGAATACATTTTCTAAAAAGATTACATCAAAGTATCTACCAGTAAGTTAAATTGCTTAAATTTAAGCACTATAGAAATAATTTATTAACATTTTTTAATCCACACGGAATGCAAATGTTACCTGTTAAAATTTCCCTGGATAAAACCATCAGGGCCAGAGGCTCTCCACTCGACTGTGCGTAGCAAGATACCCATAATTGAATTCTGAAGAACATATTAGCTCATCCCACATCCCTGAGGAGCTTGGACGGACTTCAATAATTAAGACATATCTCTTGGTTAGATTCGTTAACTAGAGAAGAGCATCAACCTTCTCTCCCACTTAGCTGAGTGTCAGGGTGTATGGATCTACCCTAATTGGACAATGGAGAATTATCTGCACTCACAGTTTTGCCTAAGAATGTATTTTCTTAACTCTTGTGCTTCTAAATGGTTACAAAGGGTCAATTAAGGAAATCGATATTCATAAATAATTTCTTCAAAGACACTCTGTTTGTTCTCCTAATGGTCCAAACTAAATTCTTAGCAAAACAGAAACTCACTTGCTGCCAACCTAGACAAATCCCAGCAGTGGTATTTTTGGGGTGTATAATGTTAATGCACAGAGTACAATGTCCACTAACAATAACAGAGAATGACTTTTATATTTGTGTGATCGTATCTGGCTCTTATAAGTGACCCTATAAGTGGATTAAATTATTTTTCCCAATTTGTATGTAAGTAAGAAAACTTGAGTCATAGAGGTCACAAAATTAATAAGTTATAAAACCAAGACCTGGACCTAACCCTAGAACCTCTATATTTAGCCAGTCTACCATATGTCTTCCCTAAAACAATGATTTAACGAACCCCTTCCCTATCCCTGAACAAGGAGGACCTTATGGAATAGCTTCAACGTTCACTCAGTTCTGAAAGACCTTGGTGAAGGGTACCTCAGGGGTCTGTTTCTTTAAGAAGCCAAACAGAATGAAACAAATATATTCCATCATGGGACATGACTACAGAATCGTGACTCTCAATGATCTTTAGGGTTTTTTCCCCAAACTGGAATTCTAAATGTGTCAGACCCCACACCTGAACCCAGGAATGACCAGCTATCTCCAAAGCAGGGCTATGCCTCTCAAAGAGACTCATCACAAGAGATTTCAGCAGCAGAAGGCAGAGTAGTACGAGTATGGTCCTGCAAGGCAGCAACATCAGCTTGAACTCAGACTCTTGATCTCAGTTGATAATGAAGTTAGTCAGGAAACAGCCCCAACTCATTCAAACCATGGTGGCTTTATTGACTCATGGGAAGTTCAGATACAGATTTTATTGCAGAAAAGAACTTACTCTGAGCACAGTGCAGACAGTGCTCCATCTCTCTGGGTTGCCTAAACAAGACCTTCATAATGGCAACACTAGTTTACATGCAACATGGATAGAAGAAATTTCACAAAGTCCCACCCCTGTATGAAAGCTATAGGTGATAAATGGCTGCTGAGAAAAGGAGAATCAGTTTTCTTCAGGGGCGTGCCACCCGACCTATAGGCTATCCAGTCCCAGGTGGTCAACCCTCAACAACATCTATGCAATGCTAAATGGATGATAGATAGATAGATAGATAGATAGATAGATAGATAGATAGATAGATAGAATGATATAGATATATAGACAGATAGTAGATATATGATAAATAGATTGAGATAGAGAGAGAGAAAGAGAGACAGATAGATGAATGAATGGATGGACAGACTGATATAGATAGACAGATAGACAGACAGATAGATGGTACATATTGTATTATGTATGTGTATGTATATAAAACTATTAAATAAGAGTTCAAGACACAGGAGGATTTGGAGAGGGAAGGGTAGAAATGAAGTAAATACAGTATTCATGTATAAAATTCTTTAAATAAAAAATTTACTCTTCTTTCTATGTGTCTGTTTTCTCATCTATGTAAGAGTGAGTGATTGTCTGAAATTCTTTCAATTAAAAATATATATAAAAAAAGTCAGGTGGTGGTGGCACAGACCTTTAATCCCATTACTTGGGAGGCAGAGGCAGGTGGATCTCAACGAGTTCAAGGCCAGCGTGGTCTACAGAGCAAGGTCCAGGACAGCCGGGCTGTTATACAGAGAATCCCTGTCTCAAAAAAAAAAAAATCAAAAACAAAAACATGCATAATTCTGATTCTCTTTGGTAAAGATTCCCAGTGTGATGCACAAACTGCAACACCATGCACTTCAAAGCCATGCCCTGGTGCCGAGGAAGGCAGAGCAGGGAGGTGAAAGGGCCATATTCACAGACTAGAGCTGCAGCATCTGTTGGTATTAAAAGGTCTATAACCAGAGACAAGGGAGAGAATGTAATCCCAGGAGGTGTCTCGTGACTCACAACAGTAGGTCAGGGCCACAGCTGGGGCTTGATTAACACGTTACCCTGTACTGCATACGCCAGTGTCTGCCAGTTCAAAACACTGGGGCTGAGTGTCCCGCCAACATACACTGTATTGATCTGTTCTGGAGATAACACAGTGTCCCACATGTTCACATCTCCAATGTCTCCCACAAAAGACTGGTTTACATCAAAACCACCACCATATGAGTCCTGCTCTTGCCCCAGGACGATGCTTGCCTCTGTCGCTACAGTGTAGCCCTTTCGCAGACTTTTCCGCACCTTGGGTTTCCCATCAACCCAGAATTCTACAAGCCCGGTAGCAGACTCCCAGCTGGCACAGATGTGTGTGGGAGCTTCAGGAATTTCAGAAGCCTTGAACACTATTTCAGGCCCACCCACTCCAAAAACATACCCTTTATCCTTACTCCAAAATATGAGGATGTCATTAGAGTTTTTCTTGGTAGCATAAGAGAAAATACTGAAGCTGCGGGTTGTGCTCAGATCCGTGTAGATATGGAGACACACAGTGAAGGCTGTCAGTGGTTTCTTTGACTGTGCGTTCAGGGACACATAGGAATTGGATGACTCTTTGGGAAATACGAAGGCCGTTTTAGACATGTCTGTGAGACAGAAAACCAAAAAAGGTGAGTAGTTTCTCAGATAACAATGATATATCCCTCATTTACAAGTAGAGTTTGGGGTCAAGATGCATCTGGCCTTTTCCTAGGTTACACAAATACACATCTGTACCCAATGCTGCTTCTTGAATTCCATATGTTAAATATTAGGCTCTCATCCTTCTCGCCCCACATCGAATCTTAAGAATAGCTCCTACCTTTCTGGACAAAAGCCTGAGAGAAGCTGATCAAGATCAGTGAGTAGCACAGCAGCCTCTCCATGTCTGTTGACGATGCTGGGATCTGGATTTCTCCACTACGAGGACACAGTTGTATCTGGCAGAGCAACGATGATAAGTCCTGGATCCCTTGCCTCAGTCCCAGCCCATTCTTGGATTTATAACTATAGCAGAAGGAGAGGCTGGAACCACTTTGTAAATGATTTCCTAACACTGCCTCTTGGGGCAAATGTCAGACCACTGGGAGGAAGGGAAGCCAAAATCATTCTGGAACAGAGAAATCAATGTGGGTTATTTATTACAAACTCTTGTGACCACTGAATCACCAGTTTCTTGTGACAGGAAAAATGAGGACGCTTCCCAAGGCTCCCCTTTGCCTATCTAGGTTAAGAAAATAATGGGAAATCTTAGCTTAATAGATGAGCACTCACGTGTGTGCATATGATGCCTGCATCTCCAGCATCTGCTAACCACTTCCCGAAGCTGTTCTTTTACGCTTTGGGAAATAAAGAAAATTAGCATTACATTCTCAGCACCAAAAACATACTTTTCTTGGCCAACTACATAGACTTATCAGAGGCTTTTAACCGAAGGGAGCACGTGCCCCATCCCAAATGTACCACTGTCCTCAATCCAGTGAAACATTGTTTTTTCTGTGGGTTTTTTTTTTTGTTGCTATTGTTGCTGTTGTTGTTTTGATTTTTGTTGGTTTTGTTTTCATTTTAATGTGGAAGCTTCAGAGAGGAGTTAGGATGATTCACTGTTTGTTTCTTTTGTTCACAAATCACATAGCCTAGCTAAAGTTAAGCAGTTAAGTGGGTCTCTACTTAACTCAGTCTTCTAGTTGAATACTGTGTTCCTTTGCCTTGCTCCTGAACCCCTTACAACCTCATGCATTCTTTCGTTCTATTTGTGAGTCACCTTGTAGTTGAGAAATTCGAGAAGCAACATTGTATCCCCTGAAGCAGAGAACCATTCATTCAGTAAGAACACCTGTTTTAGTTAGGTGCTTCCCATCCTGCCAAACACTAGGTGTCTCAGCTTCAGCTAACAGACCTGAATGAGATTTGGACAGAATAGAGATGCTCTCTATGTTGCACCCTTTAAAGTGAAGATATATGCGGCTTCCCTTTCGCTTCTTCCTTCCCCTTTGGCTAGCATTCATACACACTGATAGGAGATAGAACCATCACCTTTGTCTGACAATGGGCAAGCTGCTTGTTGAAGTTGGCACAGCAACAAGATAGACTGAACCTGTAAATTTTATTATGAAGCCATTGTCTCAGCCCTTGACTATCAACCTGAGTATTTGCTTAAAGGATTTACAGTCTTATGTTTTGTTGAATCGTCATGAATTTGGTCTTTTTAGTACTGGAACTTGGTTGATATCAATTAATATCTTTCCAGTGTGGAATCTCTGCCTCCCCATAAGAAATAAGCAATTGCTCTATATAACTAAGTTCAACCTTGCACCTTTGTAACAGGTCCAGATGATCCATCACCTAACGAATTTTCTTTCTACATTATACATCATTAATTTCATCTCTACTCCATCACTTCCCAAAACACCAATACTATAATTACCTAACATTTTTAATTCTTTTTTTTGTAATTTTATTAAATTATAAAAGTTTCCATTTCTGCCCCTCCTCCCACCACTCTCCCACTCCCCCCACTCCCTCTCCTCCTCCCTCTCCATCCCTAAGAGCAGTCAGGGTTTCCTGCCCAGTGGGAAGTTCAAGTTCCTCCTCCCTCCCTCCAGATCCAGGAAGGTGAGTGTCCAGACGGACTGGATCCGCAAAATCCAGTATATGCAGAGGAAACAAGTCCCAGTGCCATTGTCAATGGCTTTTCAGAAAGACTCCGGCCAGCCACATTCAGAGAATCCGGCCACATTCAGAGCATCTGGTTGGATTGCGTCCTCATTCAGTCCCAGTCCAACTGGCCTTGGTAAACTCTCATTAGATCCGTCCCCTTGTATCAGTGGGTGATCACATCCCTCGCAGTCCTTATTTCCTTTTTCATTTTCTTCCTCCTTCTGCTCCTCATTTGGACCTTGGGGGGCTCAGTCCGGTGCTCCAATGTGGGTCTCCATCTGTATCGCCATCCATCGTGGGATGAAGGTTCTCTCTGATCTTGCCGTCTTTGTTCACGTTCTCTTTCCTTCTGCTTCTCGTTTGGACCTAGGGAGTTAAGTCCAGTGTTACGATGTGGGTCTCTGTCTCTATCTCCATCCATCGCCAGATGAAGGTTCTATGGTGATAAGCAAAATATTCATCAGTATGGTTATGAGCCTAGGCCATTTCAGGCACCCTCTCTTCTGTCCAGAGAACAATCTGGGGATTTCCTTGGACCTGTGATCCCATTTATAATCAAGTCTCTTGTAAACCCTAAGATGACTCCCTTAGTTGAAATATATTCTTCCCTGATCTCATATCCATCCTTCCTCCCTCCCCCCATCCCAGTCCACCTATCTTTCCCCATTCTTCCCCTACTCCCTTCTCTCTAACCCTCTCCCCTTCCAACAACCATCCTACTGCCCCCCATGCACCCGAGGTTACCTGGGACTCTTGTCTATTTCCAATCTCCAGGCAGATAGCTACATGATTTTCATCAGGTTCACCTTCTTATTTAGCTTCACTAGGATCACGAATAATAGGCTCATAGACCTTTAATTATGGTTAGAATTCACATATGAGTGAATACATACCATATTCCTCTTTTTGGGTCTGGCTTACCTCACTCAGTAAAGCGTTTTCTATTTCCATCCATTTGCATGCAAAATTCAAGATGTCATTGTTTTTTACCGCTGAGTAGAACTCTAATGTGTATATGTTCCACACCTTTATTAATCATTCTTCTATTGAGGGGCACCTAGGTTGTTTCCAGGTTCTGGATATGACAAATAGTGCTGCTATGAACATAGTTGAACAAATGCTTTTATAGTATGATAGGGCATCTCTTGGGTATATTCCCAAGAGTGGAATTGCTGGGTCCTGAGGGAGGTTGACTCCCAGTTTCCTGAGAAACCGCCACACTGATTTCCACAGTGGCTGCACAAGTTTGCATTCCCACCAACAATGGATGAGTGTTCCCCTCATTCCACATCCTCTCCAGCATAGGCTATCATTGATGTTTTTGAGTTTGGCTATTCTGACAGGTGTAAGATGATATCTCAAAGTGGTTTTGATTTGCATTTCCCTGATCGCTAAGGAGGTTGAGCATGACCTTAAGTGCCTTTTGGCCATTCGGAGTTCATCTGTTGTGAATTCTCTGTTCAGTTCAGTACCCCATTTTTTAATTGGGTTAATTAGAGTTTTAGTGTTTAGTTTCTTGAGTTCTTTGTATATTTTGGAGATCAGACCTTTGTCTGATGAGGGATTTGTGAAGATCTTCTCCCAGTCGGAAGGTAGCCTTTTGGTCTTACTGACAGTGTCCTTTGCTTTACAGAAGCTTCTCAGTTTCAGTAGGTCCCATTTATTCATTGCTTCTCTTATTGTCTGCGCTCCTGGGGTTCTGCTTAGGAACTGGTCTTCTGTGCCTATATCTTGTAGACTACTTCCCACTTTCTCTTCTATCAGGTTCAAAGTGGTCACATTAATGTTGAGGTCTTTAATCCATTTGGACCTGAGTTTTGTGCATGGTGATAGATAGGGATCTATTTTCATTCTTCTACAAGTTGACATCCAGTTATGCCAGCACCATTTGTTAAAGATGCTTTCCTTCTTCCATTGTATGCCTTTAGCTCCCTTGTCAAATATCAGGTGTTCATACGTTTGTGGGTTAATACCAGGATCTTCTATTCGATTCCATAGGTCAATTTCTCTGTTGTTATGCCAATACCAAGCTGTTTTCAATACTGTTGCTCTGTAATAGAGTTTGAAGTCAGGGATGGTAATGCCTCCAGAAGTTCCTTTATTGTATAAGATTGTTTTGGCTATCCTGGGTTTTTTGTTTTTCCATATAAACTTGATTATTGTTCTCTCAAGGTCTGTGAAGAAGTTTGATGGAATTTTGATGGGAATTGCGTTGAATCTATAGATTGCTTTTGGTAGAATTGCCATTTTTACTATGTTGATTCTCCCTATACAAAAACAGGGGAGGTCTTTCCATTTTCTGGTATCCTCCTCAATTTCTTTCTTCAAGGACTTAAAGTTCTTGTCAAATAGTTCTTTCACTTCCTTGGTAAGAGTTACCCCAAGATATTTTATGCTATTTGTGGCTATCATGAAAGGTGATGTTTCTCTGATTTCCCTCTCTGCTTCTTTATCATTCGTGTATAGGAGGGCAACCGATTTTTTGGAGTTGATCTTGTATCCTGCCACATTACTAAAGGTGTTTATCAATTGTAGAAGTTCTTTGGTAGAGTTTTGGGGGTCGCTTATGTACACTATCATATCGTCTGCAAATAATGAGAGTTTAACTTCATCCTTTCCAATTCGAATCCCCTTGATCAACTTATGTTGTCGTATTGCTATTGCTAGAACTTCAAGAACTATATTGAAGAGGTATGGAGAGAGTGGACAGCCTTGTCGTGTTCCTGATTTTAGTGGAATGGCTTTGAGTTTCTCTCCGTTCAATTTGATGGTAGCTGTCGGCTTACTATATATTGCTTTTATTATATTTAGGTATGATCCTCGTATACCCAATCTCTCCAACACCTTTATCATAAAGGGGTGTTGAATTTTGTCAAATGCTTTTTCAGCAACCAGTGAAATGATCATATGGTTTTTTTCTTTCAATTTATTTATATGATGGATTACATTGATAGATTTGCGTATGTTGAACCAGCCCTGCATCTCTGGGATGAAGCCCACTTGATCATAATGGATGATTTTTCTAATGTATTCTTGGATTCGGTTTGCCAGGATTTTATTGAGTATTTTAGCATCAATGTTCATGAGTGAGATTGGCCTGTAATTCTCTTTCTTGGTTGTGTCTTTGTGTGGTTTTGGTATCAGGGTAACTGTAGCTTCATAAAAAGAGTTTGGCAATGATTCTTCTGTTTCTATATTGTGAAATACATTAAGGAATATAGGTATTAGCTCTTCCTGGAAGTTCTGGTAGAATTCTGCATTGAAACCATCTGGTTCTGGGCTTTTTTTGGTGGGGAGGTTTTTGATAACAGCTTCTAATTCTTCGCGACTAACAGGTCTATTTAGATTGTTCACTTGCTCTTGATTTAACTTTGGTAAATGGTATTTATCTAAAAACCAATCCATTTCTTGTACATTTTCCAACTTTGTGGCATATAAACTCTCGTAGTAAGATCTAATGATTCTCTGAATTTCCACTGTGTCTGTTGTTATGTCCCCCTTTTCATTTCTGATCTTATTAATTTGAGTGTTCTCTCTCTGCCGTTTAATTAGTTTGGCTAGGGGTTTGTCAATCTTGTTGATTTTCTCCAAGAACCAACTTTTTGTTTCATTGATTTTTTGGATTGTTTTCTGTGTTTCTATTTTGTTGATTTCAGCCCTCAGTTTGATTATTTCCAATTTTCTACTCCTCCTGGGAGAGTCTGCTTCTTTTTTTCCAGAGCTTTTAGGTGTGCTGTTAAGTCTCCAATATAAGCTTTCTCCGTTTTCTTTAATTGGGCATTTAGTGCTATGAACTTTCCTCTTAGAACTGCTTTCATTGTATCCCATAGGTTTGAGTATGTTGTGTCTTTATTTTCATTAAATTCAAGGAAGACTTTAATTTCTTTCTTTATTTCTTCCTTGACCCAAGGATGATTCAGTAGTTGACTGTTCAACTTCCACGCATTTGTAGGCTTTCTGGAATTCGAATTGTTATCGAATTCTAACTTTATTCCATGGTGATCTGACAAGACACAGGTGATTACTAATATTTTTTTGTATCTGTGTAAGTGCTTTGTTACCGAGTATGTGGTCAATTTTCGAGAAGGTTCCATGAGCTGCAGAGAAGAAGGTATATTTTTTCCTTTTTGGGTAGAATGTTCTATAGATATCTGTTAAGTCCATTTGATTCATTACCTCTAGCAATTCTCTTATTTCTCTGTTGAGTTTCTGTTTGATTGATCTGTCCATTGGTGAGAGAGGTGTGCTGAAGACTCCTACTATTAGTGTGTGTGGTTTGATGACTGCCTTGAGTTCTAAAAGTTTTTCTTTTATATAAGTGGGTGCTTTTATATTAGGGGCGTAGATATTCAGGATTGAGACTTTCTCCTGATTAATTGTTCCTGTTATGAGTATGAAATGTCCATCCCCATCTCTTCTGATTGATTTTAGTTTGAAGTCAATTTTGTTAAATATTAGAATGGCCACACCAGCTTGTTTCTTAGGTCCATTTGCTTGGAAAACCTTTTCCCAACCCTTTACTCTGAGTAGATGTCTATCTCTGTGGTTGAGGTGTGTTTCTTGTAAACAGCAGAATGTTGGATCCTGTTTTCTTATCCAGTCTCTAAGTCTGTGCCTTTTTATAGGTGAGTTGAGTCCATTAATATTATGTGATATTAATGACCAGTGGTTGTTGATTCCGTTTATTATTTGTGTGTGTGTGTGTGTGTGTGTGTGTGTGTGTGTGTGTAGCAGAGTTTGTGTGTTTCTCTTCTTTGAGTTGTGGTTGTGAACGGTCGCTAGATGTCTGGGTTATTGTAGGCAGTGATGGCAATGTTGGATTCCTTGGGTTGCGATTTTCCTTCTATTACTTTCTGTAGGGATGGATTTGTGGCTACGAATTATTTAAATTTATTTTTATCCTGGAATATTTTGTTTTCTCCGTTGATAGTGAACGATAGCTTGGCTGGGTATAATAGTCTGGGCTTGCATCCATGGTCCCTTAATTTCTGCAGTACCTCTATCCAGGATCTTCTGGCTTTCATGGTTTCCATAGAGAAGTCTGGTGTAAGCCTGATAGGTTTACCTTTATAAGTCACTTTACCTTTTTCCTTTGCAGCTCTTAATATTCTTTCTTTAATCTGAATGTTTTGTGTTTTGATTATTATATGGCGAGGGGACTTTTTTTTTTGATCCAGTCTATTCGGCGTTCTGTATGCTTCTTGAACCTTCATAGGAATATCGTTCTTTAGATTGGGAAAGTTTTCTTCTATAATTTTGTTAAATATATTTTCTGGGCCTTTGATCTGCAGTTCTTCTCCTTCTTCAATCCCTATTATTCTTAGATTTGGTTTTTTTATTGTGTCCCAGATTTCCTGAATGTTTTGTGAAGAGAATTTGTTGGATTTGCCGTTTTCTTTGACCAGAGCATTTATTTTCTCTATGGTATCTTCAGAATCTGAGATTCGTTCTTCTATCTCTTGTATTCTATTGGTTATGCTTGATTCTGTAGTCTCCGTTCGTTTACCTAGGTTTTCCATATCCAGCCGGTTCTCGTTTTGTGTTTTCTTCATTGCCTCCATTTCAGTTTTCAATTCTTGGACTGTTTCCTTTACTTGTTTGATTGTTTTTTCTTGGTTTCTCAGGGTATCATTCACGGATTTACTTATTTCTTCAAACTTTTTGTTATATTTCTCATCCATTTCTATACTCATTTCTTCAAACTTTTTGTTATACTTCTCGTTCAATTCTTTAAGGGAGTTATTCATATCCTGTTTAAGGGACTCTATTGCTTTCATAATGGCACTTTTTTCCACTTCATCTGGGTTAGAGTGTTCAAGTCCTTCTGTTGTAGGGTCGTTGGGATCTGGTGTTTTCATGTTCTTTTTCAGATTGTTGGAGGAGGTCTTGCCTTGACGTCTGCCCATCTCTTCTTTCAAATGCTCTCTATTGGATCTTCTGGTATCGGGTCAGGTTCCCTTGTTGAGCAGGGAGTTCACTGATAGAATGCCTACCTTTCCTCAGGTAGGCTATTGAAGCACAGGCACTCCCTCTTTCCGGGATGTGCCTACAGAGCAGGCCCAGTGTGCAAGGCAGCTGAGCTGGGGAAATTTTATGGCCCCAGTGGGAAGGGAGAAATATAGAAATTTGTACCTGGATAGAAGCTGGGGTGGCAGGCGGGAGAGTTTAGCAGGGTGAAACCAGCACTGCAGGTTGACCTGGGAGTCTATGGGGTCGGGGAAAGTCCTAGCTCCTCCTCGCCGGGCCCCTGCCGCGGGCCCGAAGCAAACTCACCCCTCCGATGGCCCTCTGGATGGAAGCTGGGATGGCTGGCGGGGGCGCTAGCAGGGTGGAGCCAGCAGTGCAGGCTGACCTGGGCGTCTATGGGGTCGGGGAAAATCCAAGCTCCTCCTCGCCGGGCCCCTGCCACGGGCCCGAAGCAAACTCACCCCTCCGATGGCCCTCTGGATGGAAGCTGTTACCTAACATTTTGAGAAAGAAGGGGGAAAGAGGAGACAGAGGGGGAAAAGGAAGGAAAGTAGGAAAGATTATTTGTAACTACAATCTCCATTGTTCCATATTCTCCTCCCTAACCCCAGGATTCAAGTTCTGACCTCCAGCACTTGAGAGCAAGACAACATGAATATCTTTCTCATACTAAATTTAATAACATTTTCTGGGTTTTCATCTTATGCAACTGCTGAAAACAGTTCCTAATTCTTTCTTGAATGTTTTCATGTTGCTTTTAAAGTGAATAAGTCTGAAGGTCTTAAGAAGTGATTTTTGGTCTCAGTGCTCCAAGTCTGACTCCCAGTTACAGCTAAGAGACGGATAGCGCCTCAATCACGTTGAGACTCTGAATTCATGCTCTTACTGGACTCTGGTCTTCTAAAGTGGGTTATCCACAAATCCCCTTTTATCCATTTACACATTTCAGTTGGGTTATGATATTTACATCTCAAAGAGCTTGGGGAAGGAAAAATATTTTTGTAGCAATACCCTGGACCCAAGACCATGGTTTCAAATTGATCATCACTTGCCATGAAATATCCTAGTATCCTTACATAGGAACCATGCCAGGAAAAGCACAGGATTTTACACAGAGACAGCATTTAAACTGAGCCATAAAAAAGAAAGCCAGAGATTCAGGACTGTCTTATTTTCCTTTCCTGTTGCTATGATAAAAAAAAAAATACCCTGGCAAAAGCAACTTAGGGGAGAAAGGATTTACTTGAGTTCACAGTTCCGAGTTACAGAAAAGTGACAGAGGCAGGTTATATCACATCCATAATCAGAAACAGAGCAATGAATTCTGTCACAGGTCCACAACAGAGAAGAGCGTTTTGGTCCAAGAGGCAGGTGGTTTTCATTGGGGACGAACATGACGAGGAGAAGGCTGCCCTTTCAAGTGGGGAACGAGCAACAGCAAGTGTAAGTGGTGGCCTGAGACTTGGCTCAGGTTCCCCATTTGTCCTTTAATATTTATGCATCAGTTTTGTTTGTTAATAAATGGCAAAGGAATCGTTTATCACACATGCTTGTCCTCAGCTCACTTTCTCCATTCTCATCCAGTTCAGTATCCCCTGCCTAGGGAATTGTGTCGCTCACAGTGGGCAGTCTCCCTTCCTCAGTTCAGGTAATCAAACCCCCACAGACCAACCTGATCTAGGCAGTCCTATACAGAGGCTTTCTTCCCAAGTGATTCTAGATTGTATTATGTTGATAGTTAAAACTAACTATCATAGAGACTAAAAGAACAATATAAAACATGCTCACCAATATCCAAATTTCATTTTCTACTGCTTCATAAACAAATTTCAAAATCTTATTTGAACCCCTCTAACCATAATAGTCCATTCTAGTGAATCAATGTCTTTACAGTCCAAAATTATATTGATTTGCATGTCAAAATTCTATAGATTGTACCAAATCATTTTTACTCACCCCATCCAACCAAATTAAATTATTAATACAGCATTTATTTCATATTCCTTACTTCCTAGTCACTATTAGAATTATAATTCTATTTTACCAGAAAAATTATTGCATTTGTACCCATAGTTATTATTATACTATTTCCATTACTTATATAAACTGCTTAATAAAATAATCTATAAAAATATTGCTCCTAAGGCCACTTCACTTGAAGCAAATGAAAGACTTTGAAAGTCCTTAAATAAGGAAATGATACTCAGACAAGTGTTTTACAGTTTTTAATGGAAGAAACATAAGGGTTGTATCAAAACAAGAGAGATTATAAATTCATAGACTTAATGGACCTCAGGTCACCAATTTCACCATGACAAATATTAGGAGCTGCTGCTAAAGATCAGGGATTACGTCATTAGCCAGACAAGTTATGTAAATAGGACAGGAGTGAGAACTAGGCAGAAGCAGCAAGAACTCAGACGAGACAGATTGGAGAGACATACCGGTACCACTGATGAGAATAGAAATTTGACTGAATGCAGAGGCATCAGACAGCAGTATCTGAAGACACCTAGCCAACGTTATGTGAGCAAGGACAAAAGAACGAGTTGACTTGCACCTAGATCGGTGAGCTCTGCTTTTTTGGCAATTAGTCTCTAACCCAAGCTAAGCCTCCAAAGCTTAAAAAAAAAGTGCACATAGACTGGTACAAATAAGAAAGAGTAGGTCTATTATGAAAAATGAGAAAAAAAAATCACAGTCTTTTATTTATGGGTAATAGCACTGCCTTCTTGAAAGACAACCGATACCAAGCTTGGACTGGAGTTGGTTGTTGGTGCTCAGTAGCCTTGTAGAGTGAAACAAATGAAGGCATAGCTGAAAGAAGAAATCACAGGAAAATCATAGAAGACAAATTTAAGCTGTAATGGACTGAGCACAGATGCCAATACCATCTTCCCACTGCAGTTCCTACAAATGACAGAAAATATATTTCTGAAAAATAGATCAATATGGTACCAAGGTTGGAGGAGAAGAGCTTCATTGGCAGAAAGGAAAACAAATTCTCTGAAATCCAAAAAGCAGGAAACGTGCATCAGTAGAATATATCATGGCCCAGAACGTATGCAGGGAACGGCTACTGTGAAAATGTGTTAGTGTGCCCTAAAGTAAAGGAAAATGGAAGTGAGCAGCAGACCACGGGGCAGCAGTGTGGATTAGGGCTCTCAGACCACACCTCGCTCCTTTTCCATGGTCCTTTCTTCATGCCCTGAGGCAGAAAGAATCTTTTAGCCCAACGAGTAAGCTATTGCCCCGAGAGTTTGTAGATACCCAGAAGGTTCCCAAGCCTGATGATAAATTACTGATATGTCCCAACAGTATTTCCTGCTCATTTCTCATAGTTCCTAGAGATAGGCCACAGACACAGTAAGAGCATCTACAGGCAAACCGGGAGGTTTAATGTTATAGAGAATGCCTCACTTAACAAATATAGATATGCCTATCTTAGGAATTTGAGAGCAAATGGGAAAAGCTGGTAATGGTGATGCATGCCAGTAATCCAGGGCACTTAGGAAATGGACGCAGAAGAATGAATCAAGAGTTCAAAGGCATCCTCCACTACACTGCAAGTTCAAGGCTAGCCTAAGCTATATGAGACTTGTCTTCAAAAACAAGAAGAAAGAAGAAATATCTAATTAAGATAGTCTGGTTATATAAAGCATTAACAAACAAATAACTTTTTATTTTACATTTTTATTATATGTGAATGAGTGTTTTGTATATGTACCACATGCATGCCTGGTGCCTGTGAAGGTCAGAAGAGGGCATATCCAAAAACTGGAGTTACAGATGGTTATGAACTGTTATGTAGATGTTGGGAATGAAATATGGGTCCTCTGAAAGAGCAACCAGGGCTTGTAACTTCCAAGTCATCTCTCCAGTTTCCAAGAAACTATTATATTGAAGAAAAACTATTTAGAGGTAAAGAAATAATCATAAAAGTAATAGAAAAATATATAGGTGATGCAAGTAGACAGATCAAAGGAACCTAGGAAAGATATGCAGACAAGATCCATGTCTAATCCATGTCAAGAAGCTCGCTATTCAAGACAAGAAGTAAAATTACAAAGATTTTCAATTTGTATGTCTGGGTCCCAGAAATAAAAATAATCAATATGCATACCACAAGGAATAATAAATATTGGAAGTGATGGATTTGTGATTATCCTGACTTATTTTAAGAATATCATAAAGTTAATTTAAAATCCAAATAAAGAGAACACCAGAGAATGAGAGGTCTATCTCACCTATGAATCTTATATATGCAAAGAAATTCAAATAAAATATAACCAAACTACATAGGAAAAAAATCAAACATCACAGCTAAGTGGGATTGACCACAAACAAGAACGCAAGTGCCCCTGCAAAGCTCATGCGTCTGCTTTGACCAGGATTTGCTGGGACCGCTCACAGGAGGGACATTGTGAGGGGTCTGGGACTGGACATCAGGCTCTGAGAGCGGAATGTCTTAGTTAGGGTTTCTATTGTGAAGAGACACTATGACCATGGCAACTCTTATAAAGGAAAACATTTAACTGAGGTGGCAGGTTACAGTTGCAGAGGTTCGGTTGATTATCATCATGACGGGGAGCACGGTGACCTGAGGGCAGACATGGTGCTGACTGCATCTTGATCAGAAGGCAGTAGGAAACAGACTGCAACACTGAGAGAAGCTTAAGCACAGGAAACCTCAAAGCCCATGCCCAGTGGCACAGTTCCTTCAACAAAGCCACACCTACTCCAACAAAGCCACAGTTCCTATTAGGGCCACTCCCTAAGAGTTTATGGGGGTCAATTCCATCCAGACTCCACAGTCGGCAAGGTTGGAGAAGTAATAGCTTTTCCCCCTGTACGACTGGAGTCCATGACACACAGCAGTATGAAATAGCAACATTCATGGTAGCAGTTCTCTGGTGAGAGTGAGGAGCTAAAGTTCAGACTTTACAGATAGAGCTAAGCAAGTTAGCAAGCTTGGGCAAGAGAAGGCACATAAGCATTCAAGGCAGGAGTAAGGCTAGTCATCCACTGATATGACTGAAGGGTAGATGTCCATGCCGTGCAATTAGACAAGGATTGATTGCCCGAATGGCTCCCCTGGGCTTCTGCAGTGGGTTGGAATCTTCTCTTGGTAGTCAGTTACAAGGCATTATGTTACACAAGGTAAAATGATTAGCATTTACCTGTCAAAGGTTTTCCCCAGAAAATTAGAGAAACCTATCAATGTAATTTATACCATCTTGATCCACTCAAATAGCAACATCAAAATATCATTCAAAGGGATCATTTTAAAATCATGTTGGAAAATTCACCTCTATTCATCCTTATTACATTAAAAATAAAAGTTTCAACTAAAACTCTACAAAAAAAATATTATTCTTAAAACTTGGGACTGGGGAGATGGTTCAGTGAGTAAGAATGGTTGCCAAGCAGGCATAAGGACCTGAGTTTGAATCCCTATCACCCGTGTAAGAACACAGGGAGTGGTCCTGCACACATGTGACCCCATCATTAGGGACAAACACAGATGAATCCTTGGAACTCTCTGGCTCACACCTAATAAAAAAAAAAACCAGCAAGCCTCAGGTCCTCAAAAGAAAAAAGCATACAGAAAGAAAGGAGAATACCCAACATCTTCCTCTGGCCTTGCATGTTCATGGGTGCTTATGCTGAAACACACACACACACACACACACACACACCCCACTCTACACCACACATACACAATGAAATTTTATTTTATTTTTTAAAATATATTTATTTTTATGTGCATTGTTATTTTGCTGCATGTATCTCTGTGTGAAGATGCCAGATCCCCTGGAAATGGAGCTATAGACAGCTGGGAGCTGCCATGTGAGTGCTGGGAGTTGAACTCAGATCCTTTGGAAGCGCAGTCAGTGCTCTTAACCACTAAGCCATCTCTCCAGCCCCTACACATTGAAATTTTAGATCCACCTCTTTGGAGTGATGATATGCTTGCTATGTAAACTGTGAAATTCAGTATAGTAAGACAAGGAGTGAAATGGCCCAATGATTAGGAAAGGACAGAAATGTACAAGCTGCGCCTATGACTGTCTCTATTAAAAATCCTATGACAGGCCTACCTGGTGCCACTCGACCCAGGCAAATGAAAGACACCCACAGGCCAGCCTGGGTTCTCACAGTCCAGGCTGGCTGAAGACATCCACAGGCCTTGTGGCACCAGGTGGGTGGGTGCCATTATGATGAGAAAATACATGGTGGAGAAACAGGAGAGAAAGAGAAGCGGAAGAGAAATAGGAGACAAAGGGAAGTTTGTTTGCTGTGGAAAGAAGCAGAACTGGAGAAGCCAAGACAGTGAGCAACAAGTTGGTGTTGGTGGCCTGCTTGCCACCTGGGACCAGGTAACATCCAGGCCAGGGATGCTGCCTAGAACCATATCTAGGTCCATAGTCCTACTGCGGCTGGGGTCGGTGTTGATATCCATGGCTTCGGTAACCACTGAAAGTCATCCAGATGCCAGGGGTCTGGTCAACCACCTGAGTCCATGCTGGTGTCCAATAGCCATGCTGCCACTGGAACCATGCCAATCGGAGTGAGCTGCACTGCCATTGCCACCTGGGGCCATGGTGACTAGTAGGCCCCGGCTGCTGTTGAGGACCTTGTCTGGGTCTCTGGTCATACAGCAGCCAGGGTCCATGTTGATGTCTGTGACTCGTGTTGCCACCAAAAGTCATACAGATGTCCAGTGTCTAGACCATAACTTATGGCCATGTTGTTGTCCAAAGGACATGCTGTCCCTGGGGCCATACTGATCTGAGTGGCCAGCACTGTCCCCTCCCCGAGGGGGCTATGGTGTCATCCAGGTCTAGGATACCACTGAGAGCCATGTCTGGGTCCATGGCCCTACCACAGGCACAGTCTGTGTTGATGTCCATGGCAGGACGTCCAAGAGGAGTTTAAGTGAGGGTCCAGTGATGATGATGACCTCGAACCACACAACGACTCATTGCAATGAACACTTGTAGGAGGGGCTGATTGGACAAAAGGGAATACTGCATGACACCCCGCAGCTTCCAATGCCACTAGGATGGATAAAGAGGTATTGGAGAGTCAGGAAAGATGGAGGAACAAGGTGGGTCTTTCGTTTTTAATTAACTTTGGGGGGTGTTATAATTTAGAAAGGGTGGCATGCGAGAGAAAGACACCAGGCAACAGAGCTCAGATGGAGGGGATTTTTAATGGGGGAATGGGAAAAGGTGAGAGGGGAAAGGGAAAACAGGCCTCTGGTTACAGGAGTGGCAGAAGAGAAGACAGACAGAGACAGAGAGGGAGAGGTGGGAGGTGGGCAGAGGGCTTTTAAAAGGGGGACATAATGAATGTGCACAGGCGGTGCTCTTAGTGGCTACAGCTGAGTACGTGTACCCCAAGGTCAGGCCAGGACATATTCCTGAATACTAACATTTTCTTTGCGGGGTGATGCTCCTAGGGTGAGGGGTGGATATGGAGGGATGGAGAGGTGAGCCGAATTGATGTGCATGATATGAAACTCCTAAAGAATCAATAAAGAATTATGTTATAAAACATCCTAGGCATATACACATACAGCCTTTAGAATTAGTTGGAGTTTAATATTTGTATTGATATAAAATAACCATAAAACACATTTAAAATGTTCTTTTTCCCCTAGAAGTAATCAGTTAGGATATATAACATGTAAGATGCTAGCCACGGCGTTACTAAAACCTAAAGAGCACATAGAGAGAGGTCAAACAGAAAATGGGCAACATTTTTACTTAAAGCATAAAGCAGCTAAGAATATAAAATTAACGAATGGGACTGTAACCACATTCACTGAATGCTCTAATATCACGATGGCATTGCCACTCTCCAATTTGATACATATGTTGCATTAATAATGCCCATATCCTACAGCCCAACTGTCTTACCTATATCAACATAACCTCTGGAAAACTCCCTCAATGACATGCACAGGAAAACTCTTTGCAACACTGTTTGTTTTCAGGGGCAAAAAAAAAAAAAATGAAGGAATGCTAGTTTCCATGTGAGAAATGCTTTTTCCATATGATAGAATTGTTTGCCTCGGTTAAAAGGCAAGAAGAAGATCTGTACACATCCTGTTCAGCCACAAATCAAATGTCTGGATGCAAATTAGGCCGTCCCTCATTTCAATATGTAAATTGATGCTTTACGTAAATTAAGAATAGTGTCAATATAACATCGAGGTTATACTCATTCATAAGTCATCTTCCCCAGCAGGTTAATGGTGAAGCAATAAAGACCACATTTTTCTCACAAGCAAAGAAAAATTCCTTGTAAAGTGTGACGATCTTAATGAAGATGCTGAGAATCCTGTCTCAGCACTGTGAGTACATGCAGGAGATGGTTTATAGTGGCTTCAAACATCACTATGCATTCCACAGTACTAAAGTATATTGTGATGCGGCAAGAGCTGATGAAGACACGGCCAAGAATTTCTATGCAACACAGAATTTTATTGATGACTGGAGAAGCTACACTCCAAATGAGATTTTAAGTTTCCATGAGTCCAGCCCCTGCTGAAAATGATCGCCCTCGCAGAAACGTATCTCAAAGGTCATGGGGCCTCTGGACTAAAGGCTATAAAAGCGGGACTAATTGTGAGGTTGGTGGAAGTGTGGGAGAAGGCTTCGCTGTGCTGATAATGGCATGGATTGTTACTGTTCATGTTAGTCCTCTTGCTATGTTACTGCATAGGTTTTGAATGGTCTGCCTCTAATTATCTACGGGCCTAATTATCTCACAGTCCCTGTTATTTTTAGTGCACAAATCATGCAGAGCATGAAGATTCTTCAGGAATGCATATGTTACACTATAGCAAAAGAAATGTGTTTTTAAACAGGCAGTGCCCAAAAACAATTTCCGAGATAAAAAGCAAGCTCTCAAAAAAACTGCAAATATGGTATCTCATACTTTTAAAATTCAAAACAATATTGGGTAGCATATGTAAATATATTTATCTGTTGTGTTTTTAAGTATTAAAAACAGTGAATAATTCATCTCAAACACCCATAGCATCAGTCCACAAAGGAGAAATCCCTCAGACAAATCCAAATTGAGACTTTCTGTAAAATATCCAACCAGGACTTCTCACTATTGTCAAGGTCATGAAAAACAGCGAAAGAATGAGACGCTGTCACAGGCCAAAGGAGACTAAAAAGACACAGAGACTAAATGTGCTGTAGTGTCCCGGGCTGAATTCTTAAACAGGAAACGAACGTTGATATAAAACCGGCAGCGATGCGAGAAGAGCCTGGAGTTTAGTTACTCGTGCCCACCAACGCTGTTCTCAGTTCTGACAAATGACCATGACCACATAAGACGTTAATACTGGACGAAGGACACCGAGGAAGTCTTTGTGTTGTGTTTTCAACATATTTATAAATCCATAAAATTATTCCAAAACATGTAAAGAAAAGATGTTACAGCCTCCAAAAAACACATGTATAAAAGGCAGTGAAATTTCATGATCATACTTGTATCTGGGACAGGAGAGAAGACTATTTTTTTTAATTATGTGAGCATTGTTTTAAAATATACTTAGGCATATGTGCTATAAATTTCTAATTCTTGACAGGACCATTTTTCAAAATAAAAAATACAGTTCTTTTAAAACAGTAGTATTTTAAGATAGTGTTAGAATACTGTAAGTTCATACAAATTCCCAGGCACTCAAGAGGGGAACCATGGACACTGGGGTTTGTGAGCCTTTCCAGAATGCTTTCTCCTTGGTCTTTGAGTTGAACCAGTAAGAAAAGTCAGAACCATGGAATTGAAAATACTGATTTTAAAGCTTAAAGAGACTAGGTTAGGAGGGAAAAAGAGGCTTAGCACTGGTCCCCAGATACAGACAGATTTAATCACCCACCCCAGGTCATGCCAAGCCAGACAGGTACCCTGTCACGGGTGTAGAGATTCACTGCCAAGGTCATCTTGTGACCAAGAGCAGATCCAAAAATATGCTATCAGCAGGGTAGAACAAGATCCTTAACACACACACACACACACACACACACACACACACACACACACACACCAACAAAAGAGAAAAAGGGACACTGAGTTTTTTATCATAAAGTCATCAATAGGGAGTCACGCTTTCCAGTGACCTGCTGACTACTCTCCCCAGTGTTGTGCCAGAGTTAAGAAGTGGCCACCCGATCAGGAAGAATTCGTGTAAAGAGTCATGGCCAGGAACCTCTCTTTCACTCGGATTTGTCCCATACAGGAAGAGGGTGTAAACAGCTCACCTAAAACAGGTCTACTTTTGTTCTTTGTGTCCATCATTCCTGAACAATGATTCTAGAATCATCAAAGATGGCAATCAGCAGTGTACCTTGATAAATGAATTCTCCAACAACAGGTATGACAATGACCTGGTTATACATGCCACGCCGCCCATCGCCCAGGCTGGTCCTGCAGACTAGGACAGCGTCTTCTTCCTTCCTCATTGCTCCTTGCACATTCCTCCTGCAGCTGAGGTGCTCTCCATCAAAAACAATGACCTTCTCCTCCAAGAGAGGATCATTCTTCATTCAAGGGTCTACAAGAAGCTGAACTCTTCTGTAAGATCCTCCAAACAAGCTCTCAAGGTCCAGGAATCTTCCATGAATGTTGAAATTCAGTGCAAAGATTGTCCTGATACATCAATTAACTGTCAGACGATGCCAGAACTAAATCTAAAATTCACTCCCTAATCTATTCTCAATCCAAATTCACCTGAGTCATATTTCCCAATGTTGCCCCATCAAATTTCTGCATTGAAACCAAACGACATCAATAACCAATGTGGAACAATATATAGATGCCCCAACTCTAGCTTTTCATTATTACATTTCTAAAATGAAATTAAAATACAAATATTAAACTCCCTTGTAAGTAAAATGCAAATGAATTAAAGTTTAAAATCAGATGTCCTTGCCCTTGTGAGTTTAAAAATAATACACTATGAATTTATCCCCTTCAGTTCTAATTCTACCTATCTCAACCAGGGAGTTATATTACATTGTCATAGTGAGTCCAGATCACTTTCGCATCCAAGACTTGACCTTGTTCACAAAGGGAGGCGTGGCTTCTTCAAGTCTAATGGGGTTGAATAAGCCCTACCTTTAAAAAGTTCTAAGAATTGATTGGAGCACATAAGATTGTCACAGTATTCTTTCTGCACCTACAAAAATACAGAGAAAAAAACTAGCATCACAGTTACTAAATGAAATCTTTCAGACAAAATCATCTCTCCAAAACCCAGGACTCCATGTCGCTACCAGCAATAATAGAAACTCCATAGTGTCTGAGAAGAGAAGAGCACCTGAGGAAAATCGTGCGTTTGTCTTTGCAAGATGTCAGTGAACTGATATTAGCCATCCTGGGTTTATAATCTCATCTAGGAGAAATCTCTCGGGAGATTAATGTAATCTCTTCAGGCATTAAGCCCACGCATTTATCCTCTGTGAGGAGAATCTGCCTAAGCATCCTCTGAGAACGACATGAGGGACATTGTCACCTGTCACGTGGCTTAGAAATCTGCCTCACCGCCACTTGTCACCATCTCCGCGTCTTACCTGGTGTGTCTTTCTTCTTTCTGCATAATCAAAAGCTCTTGATTCCCAGCTGTCCCTTTGAGCCATTGTTTCTGACGCCCCTGAGGTCTCTCATCCTGTGGCACAGTCTCGGTAGCATGTTTAGAGAAGGGATGATTGGTTCTGGACCCAAAGGCCGTTGCTGCAGCCCTCTACTGAAAAATTGTTCAGGCCAGAGAAACACGCCTGGGAAAGTTCTCTCCCAGACTCTCGCAATTGTTACATCTTGATAATCTCCCTAAGCAGATTTCTGAATTGAATCTGCTGTTGATCAGTCTTCACCTTAGCTCTGCATGGCCAAATATATCTGTAAGAAATCACCTCATCAGCTTCTGAATGATTCAGGTCACCTCTGAGCAATATCTCCTTCTGCCATATTATTATCTTAATGTAACTGACAAAGCCAGAACCTGCTTCAGAAGGGATGATTCAATTTAAATCAAAACTAAACAAATAAAATGTCTTTACTATTCAAACATGGCATCAATAATCAGACTTCTAGCAGAATCCCCACTTGACATAAATTCCAGCACCGCCGCTGTCTGTTAGTAGAGTCAGTTCGGATACAGAGCTTGCTTTCTGAAACATGAGCTACTTTAGTTGGGATTGGTAAGGAGCACAATACCAGGGCAATGCAGAAACAGTATCCTTGTTTCTTTTGACCACTGAGTATGTACTCTGCCACCAAGTACCATCAGTTAACCAGAGTACACAACAAGGCGGAATCCGACACGTTGTTGGAATTGACGTTCAATATCTCTTCCTCTCAGCCCATATGGCCACATGCTCCATCTTAGAAGGATCTGCTGTGCTATCCTTTGTCATCTTCGTGTGATTTTGGTTTGCTTTGCTTTAGTGGTACTCAGGACCTGGGGTCTTCCTTACACTAGGCTTTACTGCTGGGATACATCCCAGCCCGCTTCGTGTTGATGCACTTGTCTTATCTCCGTGTGTTATCACAACTTTCTACTAAGGAGAGGATTTTTAAGTTAAGCTTTCTTTTGAAGTTAAGACTCAGTATTTAGTGCACTGTAACTTAATTTATTTCTAATTTTTATACTAAGATACTCAGTGGTTTTGAAACTGATTTAATTTGGAGTGGTGTGCCCTAAGTCATACTTTTCCCATAACACCTTTTATGTTTCACATGCTTTTGAAGAATGGGAGGAGATCATCTCATGACAAGGGGTGCTAGGCAAAAATTTGGCACTGAAAATTTTTCGCAGAGAGATTTTAAACCCAACAAGATCATTTATATGAGATTTTCTGTTTTTTGTGGCACTTTTAATTTTTCATATGTATACAGTGTATTTTGATTATATATACCCCACTTTTCCCCTTCAACTCCCCACTAACTTTCCCATTCAAAATGCCTCTCTCTTAACTTCATGTCCTCTTTATACGAGAGAGAGAGAGAGAGAGAGACAGAGAGAGAGAGAGAGAGAGAGAGAGACAGAGAGAGAGAGTCACTGAGTCTAATTAGTACTGTCAATATTCACAAGTATACATATAGGTGTGATATGTGGGACCATTCACTAGATTATGGTTAATCTACCAGTGGCCACACAGCCCAAAAATGATTCTGCCTCCACCAGAAGTTATCAACTGCCGATAGCTCCTTATATAAGAACAGAGTCTCATAAGCCCCTAACCAATACATACTGGAAATTTGGTTAGATCAGTCTTGTTCAGGTCTCATGCAGGCAGACACAGCTGATGCTGGTTTGGGAATGCAATGGCCATGTCATGTCCAAAAGACAACATTTCACAGCTCTTCTCCCTAACCTCTGGTTTCTACATTGTTTCTTGCTCCCTCTTCTGCACTGTTCCATGAGCCCCGTGGTTATGATACAACTGTCCTGTTTGGTACTGAATACTCAAGGTCATTTATTCTTAACATTTTGACCAGTTATAAATCTCTGCATTAACCACTGGCTCCAGCAAAAAGACACTTCTCTAACCAAAGTCAAGAGCAGCACAGGACTATGTACACAAAAGTATGTAGATGGAAGTTTGACAACATGATCATATAACAAAACAACAGCAGCATGTCCCCAGTCAGGGCCCATGACCTCCCCAGTCAGGACCCATGACCTCCCTGGTCAGGGCCCATGACCTCCCTAGTCAGGGCCCATGACCTCCCTAGTCAGGGCCCATGACCTCCCTAGTCAGGGCCATGACCTCCCCAGTCAGGGCCCATGACCTCCCCAGTCAGGGCCCATGACCTCCCCAGTCAGGGCCCATGACCTCCCCAGTCAGGGCCCATGACCTCCCCAGTCAGGGCCCATGACCTCCCCAGTCAGGGGCCATGACCTCCCCAGTCAGGGCCCATGACCTCCCCAGTCAGGGCCTTTGACCAGGTTTTCTGTCCTTTGAAACAAGCCCCAAATTCAATCAGAAAGTAATTGGTCATCTCTTAACAGTCATGCCACTGCTGCAACCCTGGTGTTTTTTTCTCCCCCAGAAGACTGTGTATCCTATACCAAAAACTTAAACTAGATTCTGACATGGAAACTGTGCTTTCTAAAAGGCTCCTAAAATTCAGCAACATACAATCGCTTACCTAAAACCTGCTCATTTAAGCATCAGAAGAGCAGAATGCCATGGAAGAGGAAACTATATAGGAATCCTCAGTTAATTTTTTTTCAGTACAACATAGCATAAATCTGAAAGGATGTTGCTTATGAAGAACTTGAACCAGGAATCAAAAGAGTTCACTCTCCCCACCTTTCAGCTCTTCTCAGACTGAAGAACCTTCAACCCTAATTCAAAATTAGAAGTAGAAGAGTAATCCACGTAAGTCAGAGTAGGCCACATCACTTCTATACTTAACCATGGTCATGGATATAAGACTTTAAAATAGTAACCTAGCTTCCAGAATGCATCCTAGGCTATAGCACAGATTTACTAATGGAAAAAGGGGGCTGATGAGATTTAGGAAACACCTGCACTAGAATCAGGATGAGGAGCTCTCACGGGAATAATGGTATTGAGGCGCGGGGGGGGGGGGGGTCTTCTCAAAAATATTCACTAATAAATAGAGCTGAAAGTACTCACTTTGTAACCAGTGGGCTCTTTTATAGCAGAAGCTCCTAGATTCCTCTTAGACTCTACGTTCAGGTTTTCTCTTCTTCAAAGACCTACCAGTCCCTCGGATCCTTGCTTCATTAACCGCTGGATCAAAGCATTTATCAGCCTCACTCCACTCGTTTGCCGTCCTTCTTCCAGGCGAAGTCACAGACTTCTTCACACCAGGTTTAATTTTTATTTCTATGGGTGCTAAAAATAACTTTAATGTAAACAGAAATAACTAATATGACACATTGAAGAATGTTCGCGAACACCCTCCGAGAAGGAAACGCACTTGTGTCTGTGCGTCAGCCCTGTGCTCACCAGCAGGTCCCATCATCATCTCTGTTCTGAGGGTCATCCTACTGCCTTCTCTGTGGACTACATATCGATAGTCCAGATACTCTAATTTCCAGGAGGTTTATGGAACATAATGATAAATATCAGACCCCATGGCACACACTGATGCTGGTGTTCGGTGTGGGTGGTGGGTGACTTGCTGCTCATTTCTGTGGAAGTCCTCAGTGCCGTGAATCTCCATGTTCCCTTCTGCTTTGACTCCCCAGTCTATCATATCAGATAAGCTAAAAAAAAAAACTGTATTACCCAGCTCTCTGGGTCCTAATGAGAAAGATAAGCACCCAATTCTCCCTGGGGCCCTGTGCCAGTACTGAGCACTGTTAAAACCTGCAAATTTACTATTAGCGTTAATGATACATTCTTTAAGTTCTTGCTATGAGCACTCCTTCTAATGATTCTTTGCCTAAAAATAAGCACAAACATCGAGGGATGGACAACTGGACTTGCAATTTAGCATCTGTTGGACAATTCTCTTGCTGCCTTGGCTGCCTAAAGCAAAAGGACTATTAGTCAGCCAGCCAGAGAACCCTTATGGCAACATCAGCCATTTTGAACACTCTGTGGATGCCTTGAGAAAATGATGCAAAGATTACAGCTGGATTTTTTTTTTCCTGGCTCCTGAAAGCACTGTCAGCCAGGGTTGTTGGAAATCGTTTGCTCCGGGCTTTTTGCTATTACATCTTCTAAATGACCTTGCAGTCGTTTCTCTGTGGGCCAGGAGGATGCATATCCCTTGGTGGCTAGAAGAGAGATGGCTGTGACTTGTTTGACTGTGGAAGTAAGGCTGTGATTGACAGACAACACAAACTGCAGTGACTGAGAGGTCCATCCTGAGACGCCGTGCTTTAAACGGCTGTAATAGATCTAAACCAAAGGCCATGACTGGTTCAAGCATTCCTCCTCAAAGTCTGCTTGTCTTACTTGGTTGGTGGGCTGGGAAATTCTCCTGTGCTGTCTCCAGTCATTTTGCAACACTGGACCCAGTGAAAGTCTCCTGTCTAGTGGTCTTGCCTTGCAGACCTTTAGAAGTGTGGACTGAGCTAGCAACATGGAAAAAACAGCAGCAGAGAACACAGAATGGTGATGGTATCCATGAGGTAAAGTAGTCAGTGGCCCTGTAAGTGCAGCCCGACAGCAATGGGACACCGTAAAGGGGACACCTCAACAACTGGGTGACATCCAAAACAGGAAGGGGAAGGTTAAGAGAGAAAAAGGAGATCCAATGAGAGAAAGAACCAAATCTGAAGAATAAAAGGCTTTTGGGAGCCACAGAAGAGGTCCCTAATCTGCAGGTCCTGGTCTCCAGAAGAGGGGTTACTGAGGTCTGTCCAGTCTGTAGACCCAAGAGAGTCAGAACCTAGGTCAAGAACTGCGATACTAGCTGATGTCAAGAGCTGAGGGAGTCCCCTACTTGAGCCAAACTGAAGCCACAGTTGTATTACGAGCTGGGAAATCTTGTCCACCCAAGCTTCCACCTGCCTGCGGCCACCACTGGCTTCTATAAAGCATCACTGGAAGGGAAAGCTGGTAGAGACTGCCCTCAAAGAGCTCTTCTTCATCTACGCACTGTCTCTACCCAGGCATCTCCCAGCCATGTAACCACACAAGCCTGAGTAGGCTGCCCATTTACTAGCAAAGGACCCACATGGGCAGCTGACTGGTAACACTAGGCCTAGACATTGATTTGGATTTAGTTAACCAGAAACACAAATGGGCTTCCAAAGTGATCTCTCGAACCCTGCGCTCCATGAAAATGAGCCGCCTAAGCACATATCTGCTCCGAAGCCATCTCAGAAGCTGTTCCCCTTACCTCCTATTTAACAATCACCCTGTCTCAATTCTACACAAGAAAAGCATATTCCTATGTTGCTTTCCAATTGAAGCTGGTAGAGAATACAGCTTTTTCTTCAAATGCGTAAGATGTAATGGCAATGGCTAGTGAGTAACTAGAATGGCTCCTTATATGATCTGATTATTTCTTTTTTTAAGATAGGATCCAACCATATAGCCCAGGATAGCCTTGAACTTGTGATCCTCCTGCTTTGGCGCCCCAATGCTGGAATTATGGGTATGAGCCACCTCACTCGGTTGTTAAAGCATGCTTCTGAGTTACGCACCCCAGACATTTTCAAAAGAAATGTCATACTTTTTATGGTACTTCTTGTTTCATAAAGTCAAGAACGTGATTTATATGTTATCTGATTTTTGTAATTTGCTATGAAAATCAATAATTGCATTCATCTACATCACTTTAATGTAGACATTGTTGATTTTAGTAATCTATATCTTAAGTTTCTTTCCATAATTTATTTTTTAGTGGTTTTTATAATTGTCTTTGAAAGTGTGAATTTAAGTAATAAGATGTGCTCCTTGAATAAATAAAATTTAATTATTCATCAACAAAATTCTTACCTTTACTTAGTTATAATGAAAAATTTTGTGGTACAAATGCTTGCAATATCTGAATAATTTAGTACTATTAAATAGAGGTAGTCAAATTTTTCTTTTTGAAATACAATTTTTTAACTTGAATGTTTTAATGAGATGTATTCTGCTCACATATTTAATTTATATGAACACACACATACACAATCTCCTATTGCCGGTTTCTCAGAATCTGAGCTTATTTAGAAACAGAGTTTGTTCAGATGTATTTGTGATACAGCCATACTATGGCAGGTGGCCCCAATTCCACATCATCCTTTTTAGGAGACAGACATGTGAAAAACCTATGTGGTGACACCTGGGACCGCAAAGACTGTCTAGAGTGATGTCACTACAAGCTATTGGGGCCCAAAGACTGCCAGCAAGCTACTGAAGGCTAGGATGAGGCCAGGGAGGACTCCCCTACAAGTCTGAAGGGAGCACAACACTGCAGAAACCTTGATCTCAGAATCCAGTGCCCAGACTGACCGTGTCTATTGTCCCGATTTGTGTCACACTATCGCTCAACCAAACCATCCAGATGTGTTTGGTACAAATTCGATTTCAGCTTCAAAATGAAAGCATAGCTTTCGAGCCAAAGGAGTCAGTCGTGCGGTCTTTACACTGTTTTCACGTTTGTCAGGCTGTGACTGAAGAATGGCGCTGAAGTAAGCAGACACGTGGGTTCCTTTGGCCAAAACAAGGCTGCAGTCTGGGAGAAAGGGAAGTTTACATCAAGCCAGGCACTGATAAAACCACAATGAGAGTTTTTAATCAAAGTTCCAAGGTCTACCAAAGTAGAACTGAAAAAAAAAAAGGATGCAAAAAAAAAACCATAATGAGTTTTCCAGAGGGCGTGCTTTTCTTCCCACGAGCAACCACTCCATTCTGCTTTGTGCTCTGCACAAAACACAGCTGAACAATAATATGGGAAGAGTCTTTCATGCAGTGTGTAGTGATTTATTTACAGAACATTTAGACTCTAAAATTAAATCAATTAATTCCTTTTGAGGAAAACTAAGGGCACTAGCAAAATTACCAGTCAGCCCAGCATTTAAACCCAATGACCAGAACTGACTGGAGCGCCTCCTAAGAATTGATACTATTAGTTGCAAATTTTTCGGGTGAAAATAGAAACGGCTTTACAAATACCAAAAAAAATTTGACCTGGTACACAGTTGTTAAGTAAGCAAATACATGTTTCTCAACTCCACCAAGTTTGAGTTTACATATCACGTCTATATGGCAATTAAGTACAATCCCCAGTCTAACATTATTTTAATTTATATGGTGAATGAAATGACCAAAACAATAATGATGATAAGAATAGCAAGCAGTTCAGTAGTCCTTACCAAGTGCTAATTCTGGGTGCATTCTCATAGTAACAACTAATTTGGGGACAAATAACATTATCCACACTTTGCAGAAGAAGGAGCAAAGTCTCTGAGAAACTGTTGGACAGGTTACAGAAATTATGCCAGATAAACAATGCATTGGAAATAGAAAAATTCACAGATATCGGTCATCATTTTCAGTTAATAAGTTATATCCACCTGGGCAAAAAAGAAAATACATGCAAAGAATACCTTGATGGTTCTATTTCTTTGGTTTGGAAGGTTTTTTATTATTGATTTATCTTATGTATGAGATACAAGTCTCTACAATTAAAATTGTTCCCAGGCCAACTTCAGGAGCAAACAACCAAGACAGTCACATATAAGACCCGGTTCTTATAAGACTATCATTTTTTAAAAGAGGTTCCACGTTCATTTTGCTCTTAATTTTACAAGATCTGTAATCAGTCCTGATTATTACAAGGACTGTGCCCAAATGAAGTTTTACTTCTCTTATCTGTACTTTCAAACTTGACATTAGAGGATCTGATTTGGTTGCTATACAAACTTTTGTTGCAAAAAAAAAAAATGTAGTATTCTGCCTTTGCAGGGAATATTGCATGTTGTCACTTAAACTGTAACTATTATAAAATCAGGGGCTTAAACTGGCATCTTTTTACACCGACATGTGAGGAAATGGAATCATTTAATCCCCAGCTAGCTGTTTGGATTCAGGAATGAGACGGTTGTCATGGGGATGCATAATAGCATGTTTATTTGGATTGAATATGAAGTCAGAGTCAGAGTTTTTCTGACCAAAAAAAAAAAAAATGAAGTTATTTGGCTGATTGGGTTGACAATGAATAGTGGCTTTGCTCATTAGACAAGATTAACATATGCCTTCACTTGCCCGGGGCAGCTGTCCTGGCGTGATTAGTAGCCCATCGTCATGAAGTTATGCACTGGATGATTTCCATACATCGAGTTTAAATGGCTAGAAAATTTTAACTGTCCCTTAGGTGTACCTACTAAAGGTGTGTTATCAAAAATCATATTATTAGCAAAGGTGATCTGAAGGTTCCTGATCGTTCCTAAGCATATCAGGTCAAACGGGTACCTCTTAAAACACAATCACAAGACACAGCATCTTTGATGGTCTCAATAAAGTACTTTTGCATAATCCAGAGAAATTTAAAACTAGAAAACAAATCTATTGGCATATCATATTTTTATTTGTTTTGTCTAATCAGCTTAAAGAATGTTATTTATCACTTCTATGATGGAGAATTTGTGATTGGAGGCAAATAACCTGAAAAGAATCAAACAAACGCGTTTGCATGAAGCTTTCTCTTGTCTGGGAATATAACTCAGCAATACAGTGCTTACAAGAAGAAAAACAATTGCCTGACCCTGTCTACTTATTTGCATGAATACAGTTTCTCAGAAACTACATTTTTAAAGAGAGGCAACAGAAACAGAGCTGATTCTTGCTCTGAGGAATAGTCATTTACAGACAAAAACTAACAGAAAAAGACATGTCGGTGAAAACACGAAGGAAAGGGATATCTGCATGATTATGAAGTATTCATTCCAAAGAGAGAAAGTGGGTGACTGTGGTGGCGAAATCTGACAGTCGCTCCCTCAGTTATGGGACTGAAGTCAGTGTTGCAAACAGGGTGTGTATGGAGGTGAGAAGATGGGAAACGAATGGGTCGTGAGGAGTTCGTGCTCCTGAGGGAGTGGTTCGTTACCATGGGAGTGGTCTTATCATAAGAAAGAGCTCTGTCCCTTTTGCTTCCTTGTTCCCACCCTCTCTTGTATGTGCTATCACCGTGTGACACCGTCCACCCTGTCACCATCAAGATGAAGTCACCTACCAAATGCAGCCCTCTCAGTACTGGCCTCCTCAGCTCCCAGAACTATGTGCCAAAAAGTCTTCATTTTATAAACTACAGAGTCTGTGGTATTCTGTTAAAGACTGTTAATAAGCAGTCACTTGATTTTAAAAGAAAATGTTAATCTTCTTCCCTTAATATTGTTTTATTTTTGTTCCATTTTGCTTGTTTTGTTCTTTGAAACAAGGCCTCTCTCTATAGCCCTGAATGGCCTGAAACTTGCTAAGTAGACCAGGCTGGCCTCGAGCTCACAGAGCTCTGCCTGCCTCTGCCTCCTGAGTGCTGGGATTGAAAGTGTGCACAGTCACCCTGGCTTCTTCCCTCCGTCTTGATTCCTAAACGCTGCTCTCATTTGTTGTGTTTTTCAGCACACTTACCCTGTTCTGTATATATGATGTAATTACATCTTATGCTTATTTTTCATTGTCTGTATCTCCCACTGGAATGTGAGCTTCATGGGAAAGCAGAGTTGTTTGTGGGATTTTTTTTCACTGATTTGTCTCATATTTTTAGAACAGAGTATGGGTGTGCAAATATCCATTGAATAAATTAAAAATACACAATTCTGGGCAGAAGGTAGGATATATTTGAAATAATGTTTTGCAGGGATTTTTAATTTCTCCAAAGAAAAGAGTAGATTACAAACGCGAAGCGCAGGACTTTTATTTTATTTTTGGCAATGTAAGACTAAAAACTCTAAAATATAAAATATTTAGAAATTCTAGGGGGAAATGTGAAAACATGCTTTTAAGTGCATGGCTAAAGAAAAAAAAAGGAAAAAGAAAAGCCCTGAGAGACTGGATGAAAGGGAGTAGGGAAGCAAGAGGGAAAGGTAACAAGCACATGTGGCTATCTTTCCTGGCAACATCTAGGCAGCAAGGACTTGTGCAGATAGCAAGTAAGACCTAGCTCCTATACATATGTACACACACACACACACACACACACACACACACATGCGTGCCCCAAGACATCACAGGGCCATATCCTCACTGAAACAATTACAGAAACAGAGAAGTGTGTCATGCATTTCCTTAAATTTAGCCCCAGCTGGAAAAGTTAGACAAAACCAAAAATTAGAGGCCTCTACTAACAATAGTTAAAAGGAAGCCTTGTGGTGGAAGAAATCAAACCATGTAGCCCATCACAGAAGGGCAGAATTTTATAGACCTCCTGCTGTAAAAATGTAATCCTTTCCTCCCAATTACTTGAGGTATATGGAATAAATCTCTATCCCTAAAGATCAATGAATGCCAGAAATTAAGGAACTTTCTCATAAAAATTATTTTAAAAGAAAATGCCTGTAACTTGAGAGGGAATATCAAAGGGGCACCTGGTCAACTGAAAATATTATGTCCACCCAAAGCTAAAGAGCAAAAAGTATTGAATTTATACTATAAATATAGCATAAATATCCATGGTGCATATCAATGTAAATACATGACTGAGTAAATAAATGTGGAGGGAAGATAAATATATCATATAGGATTCCAATTAAGTTCCATAGATAGTAAACCCCCAAAAGGAGGGTTTTGTAAGGACAGTGACCATAATCCTCCACTCCTGGTGTGCACTGCCATAGTGACTTCTGTAGAAAGAATGTGGGAGTATGGAGAACTGGGGAGGGCAGCATAAGCTGAGGGAGAAGCTTGGGAAACTCTCCCTCAGCCAGTGTTAAGGTCAAAATCAGCAGTCACAAATCACACCGATAACCCCTACCTTTGATATACTATGATGAAACGCTGCTTTAACTCTGACATCTTCCAATGGAAAGTTAAGAGGACAGCGTCGGACAGACTCCAATAGAGGAGCATCTGGTGATAGAGCTAACCCACGCTCCAAACTGTCAAGGTCAACAGAAGCAAGGAAGGTCAGAGAAACAGCCAACAGGAGCCTTAGGAGACTCACGGACTAAATGCAATGCAGTACTTTATTCTGATCCTACCGTAGCAAAAAGATACTAGGGAAAACAAAGGAAATCTGATAAACTAAGACCCTGACAGGTCATCAGTTCATTATCAGTCCATTAATTATGACACATTTACCACACTATGATAAAATGCTTATAGTAAGGGACCTTTCCCAGGAGAAAGAATGGAGCTGGCATGTGAAAGCTTTCTGTGATATCAACCCTGTATTTCTATAAATTTAAACTGAAAATGTGCTGAGAGTGTTTACTTTTGTTAAACGGGAAATTTTTTTCTATCTCTTAATTATTTTTAAATTAATAAATTCATATAAATTATTTTTAAATGAATTATAGTAATTTCCCTCACCCATAAACTGATATGTTCAAAGTGGAGGCCTGAAACCAGAGATAGTGCCAAGCCCTATGCTATGTTTCTTTGTCCTGTTCGTGCACATCTTGTTAAATCAAGGATTTTCTACTTGTCACCAAAAGCATTTTTATGGCTTTACTTGATATGTCTCGATCACCAGCATCATTTTGGTGTAGAAGGAGCAGCAGGCTGCATTCCTGCCGCCTGGCTCCCAGCCACCTGGCTAGCTTATGCCCCGAAATAACAACACACAAATTGTATTCTTTTAAACATTGCCTGGCCCATTATATCTAGCCTCTTATTGGCTAACTCTTATATATTCATTGATGTAGGTGGGTCATCTGTCTAGGTGTTACTTTCATTGGTTAATAAAGAAATTGCCTTGGCTTTTGGTAGGACAGAAGCTTAGATAGGCGGAGTAGACGGAACAGGATGCTGGGAGAAAGAAGCAGAGTCAGGCAGACATGATGAAGCCCCGGCCCAAGATGGACGAAGGTTAGAATCTTCCCAGTAATCCACCACTTCATGGTGCTACACACATTAATAGAAATTGGTTAGTCAATATGTGAGAGTTAGCCAGTAAGAGGCTAGAGTTAGAGCCAAGCAGTGTTTAAAAGAATACAGTTTCCATGTAATTATTTCGGGGATAAGCTAGCCGGACTCCGGGCGGGAACGCAGTCTACTGCTCCGAGAACACAGCCCGCTGCTCCTTCTACAATTAGTTTAACCCATATCTAGTAATCTGTGTATCACCACAGGGTCATGGCATACCTGGAAAGATTCAGCGTGTCTAACCTGGCGGCTGACTCCATGGCATCTGTCTGACTCTGCTTCTTTCTCCCAGCATTTTGTTCTGTCTACTCCACCTGTCTAAGCTGCTATCCTATCAAATGCCAAGGCAGTCTCTTTATTTGACCAATGAAAGTAACATATAGACAGAAGACCCACCTACATCATTTTGGGACAATGATCAAGCAAGAGTTGGCTGAGTATAAACGCTGTGATGCCCTGACAGTCTGTCTGATAACCTGGGTCGTCACTAACAAGTAAGCAGCACATACAGGATGGATACGCTGAACAAAGGGAGGGTGCAGATTCAGGAAAGAGTGGACTAGGATGCCATGAGAGTCCACCAAGTTTCTCAGGACGGCATCCAATTCCAAACTTCTGAATTGTTTATTTCTTGAATTTTCCATTTAATGCTTCAGAGCACGGTTGCCAACGGTAACAGAACACAGAGAGTGAAGCCACGGATAAGAGACCTCTGTACAGCATGTTGCATGCACAGAGAACATGTCAAATAATACGGTGGAGATTCAGTCAGTAAGGAAAATGACCCGGTTTCCGCAACGAAACTCCAAGGGGTGACCAGCAGAAGCAAACTAAAAGACTGAGGAGTTCTCTAAGCTCCCCAGAAACGAATTCTTTGTCTGGATCCTGGCTTAAACAAGCAAACTTGGCTCAATTTGCTCACCATCTGACTTGTGCCTTCTGGGTTCATCTGCTTCTTAAAAAGTACTGTCTGCACCCAGAGCCATGCCTCAGAGCCTTTTTCCAGAGAAATTCCAGCAAGGCTATCCATCATTTAGCCATGGACTATAGGAACTACAGCGCAATCACACAGCAGCACTCTGTATAATTCTCAAAAGAATGAGCGCTATCTATCTGCACTGATATGGGAAGAGCTCAAGAAACTTCATAAAGTATAATTCTCCAAAGACACTACTGTGCTGGCAAGCTGGCTAGCAGGGGGAAAGAAAGCCTTAACTTCTGGCATGTCCAAATTCCATGCTGTGCATACTTCACGGCATCTTATTTCTGGCCCACCCACGACTTACTAGAACCATAACTTCTAAGAGACATCCATCCTTAGAGGCCAATTGTATGCCACCTTCAGCACACTACTAGGAGGAAATGTGCATTGAGTTTTATCATTGTATATACCGGGTGGATTTAAGAGAAGAGCTGGAGATGGACCTCGGCTTTTGTTAGCCAGGCATGGAGGCATAACTCTAGTGATCTGAAAGTTAGAGGCGATCCTCAGCTACACAGCCAGTCCAGGCTAGTCTGGGGTGTTAGAGGCTACATGAGAGAGTTAGGGGTGACAGGTGGGGTAGGGGCAAAAGAAAACTGTTGAACATTTGCTAAGTTTTCCATTTCCAGCTCTGGGTTGCACACAGCCTTGGAAGTGAGCCCAGGCCCACATTCCCGGCCACAAAGGAAATCAGTCAGCAGAGATCAAGATGAAGGAAATGTGCCCTTGCTATTATCTTCCTTTCTAGGTTGTCATGAGAACTCCCACTGGCGAACAAAAGAGAAAAGCTATGAAGGTCAGCATGTGCGTGCAATGGAGTCTCCTACAGTTTATGAGACCAAATGCCCCAGAAGGTGGGATCATAAACAGGAAATGGGATGAAGAGCACTGGGAAACGAAGACAGGAGCATTACAGTTTATAGGTTCATTTTGCAACCCTGGTCTCCTTTGGAAACTATTTCACAGCCATTTTCTTTTAAAGTGGCTACTACTGCCAGAAAATAAATCAGGTAATCCGTGAATCTGTTCCACGCCCCTATCATCATCCATCAAATAGCACAACTTCTTGATTGCAAGAAGATTTCATAGAAAGCACATTTAATTAGAAAAAAATTTTAAGAACCCATATTATCATCCGAATACAGTGCTTTACTGCAAAAATTTGAACTGATCACTTAATCTCTCCAGGCCTCAGTTGCTCACATCTATCTTTAAGAACTTTAAGAACTTCTCTAGTTTTAAAAAAAACCTACAATTCTATTCATTTTGGTGACCAAATCCTCCTAAAGAAGCCGATTCTCTTAAGAACTCAGATCCTCTGAAAAGTCCTTAGGTCAAATAGAAAGAGATGGGCAAGAGTTGGCCCCTCCTTGTGGATAGTAGCGGTATAGCACCAGGGCCTGAGAAAGGCAAGGCTGCACAGCCCTAGTACCACAACGGCTTCTTGGGAGGCATGAAGAATGATGGACCCTCCCACAGACAGTGTCCAGCCCCCCATCCCCGAGGCAGCACAGTGGCTCTCCAGTTTACCTCCTTTATTTCCTTCCCAAAACTGGCCTTTAGAAAGTCCCCACTGACCCAATCCTAATCCTGCTTCCAGATGCCTTTGGGCATGTGTCTTCAAGAACGCCCCCGCTGGGGTCCTTTCAACTGTCAAAAAGTAATTGTGGGTGAGCTGTGGGTATAACTCAAGTCCAAGCAAGCATGAAACCTGAGTTCAATCCCCAGCACCTCACATTAAAAAAAAAAAAAGTCAATCATAACAGTGTAAGATGACAGTCCCATGGCTGGAGAGATGAAGACAAGAAAATCCCTGGTGCTTGGTGGCCAACCTAACCTAGCCTAACTGGGAGTTAGGGGGCATCAGAGAGAGACCTTGCTTCAAGAAATAAGTGGGAGTTGATGAACAAGTGGTTAGGGGCTCACACTGACCTTACAGGGGACTCAAGTTCAGTTCCCAATATCCACATTGGACATCTCGTAACCAACTGTAACTTCAATCCTCTCTGACCTCAAAGGGCATAAGCACATATGTGTACACACATGCACACACACACATACACACACACCTTTTAGAAACTTAATTATAATAATATTGTATTTATTTACCTATTTATTTGCAGTATACAGCTGTTTTGTCTGCATGTGCACCATGCCTGGTGTCCATGGAGGCCAGAAAAAGCCATTGGATCCCCTGGGACTAGAGTTACAGGTAGCTGTAAACCACTGTGTGGGTGTTGGGACTCAAACCCAGGTCTTTTGGAAAAGGAGTCAGTACTCTGAACCTCAAAGCCCCCAACAAAATTTTTGGAAAGTGGACAGCTGCTGAGGAATGACACCTAAGGCTTGTCTCTAGCCTTCATACACATGCACACACACCTGCACGGGGGGGGGGAGAAAGAGAAAGAGAGAGAGAGAGAAATGAGAAATGAACTGTGTCTGAGCTTTGAAGCCACCTGAGTATAAATGAGAAGCAAAGAATCCTGAGGGAGGGAGAAAGGGAGGGAAGGAGGGAGGAATGGAGGGAGGGAGAGAGAGAGAGAGAGAGAGAGAGAGAGAGGGAAAGGGAGAGGGAGGGAGAGAGAGAGAGAGAGAGAGAGAGAGAGAGAGAGAGAGGGAGGGAGGGGGAGAGAGAGAGCCCTGACAGAGATGATGCTATTAATGTGTATTCCTGTGGTCCCTGGTGGCAAAGGAAAGCCACCTCCAGCTCACCGTGAGCTCGGGGAAGACTCAGACAGAAGAAAGGCCCACAGAAGCTTCCTCCGTTTAGTTTGAAACCTCATAAGGATCAGTTGACTCTTTGCAAAAACCTAAAAGCCACTCCCCTGAGGTTTGTGGGGAAAATGAAACAGTGAAGGCAAGTAATTTCCTCTAAGAGCTGAGGCCTCACTCTGTCACTTGGATTGTTAGGGAGCATAAATCCTCGCAATGATCACAGAGATCTTCGTGCCACTTTTCAGAACATAAAATGCCTCTTAGTGCATTACCTAATCCGATTCCCACAATGAGCTGCAAGGTACATGTATGGTAGGGGAGGGGAGGGGAGCAGGAGCTTCAAGGCTCAGGCCTGATCACTACCGCTCTCTGGCTCTCCAACTTGGAATTGGTCGTGACACCCTTGGGATGGGGTGTCGCCTTTATTTTACAGATTAAAAAAAAAAAAAACTGAGGCCTGAGTGAAGTAAGAGATAAATCCCTAACAACTGGGGACTGACTAGAAAGAGCCAACACTTGGAACAACTGCTTCTTTACTACATTCTATTAACGGAAAACTGGATGGACATCTTATCTGGACTGCAACAGGCAGGGTAGACAGAAGTAGGACCACAGAGGTGACGATGGTATGAAATCCAGAAACTAACATTGGCCAGGAATGGTGGAGCTTGCCTGTAACCCTAGCACTTGAAGTGGGGGCAGGGGTACTAAGGAAGGAGGATCATGAGATATCAACCTGTACAACACACTAAAACCCTGCTTCTAAAAAAAGCTGACCTGAGTCAATTATTAGGGAAGTAACTGTGGGCAGGCCAATCTAAGGGAACTTCATAAATAATAAAGCAAAGGAGTGGCTATGGTACACTAACTCCAAATCCAAGACGATCTTGAGCTATCAATGTCTCACAAAGGGAGTCATTTAAACACATCCTGTAGGGGTACAGAGAGAGATTGAAGCTCCACGTAATTACAAAAGACCCAGACCCCATCTAATTCATGAACCGGCCATTCCCAATAGGTGATTTCTAGTCTCAAAATCAAGTTAAATGATAAGATCTGACTGTCTTACGTGTTTTCAATCTGTGGGAAGCAAGGGTGAGACTAAGCCAAAGGATTGGGCCCCCGAACTCAGTTTTCTTTTCAGGAGAATTCCTAGAAGCATTAGCCAACATCTTCTACTTAAATGTTATTGGCCGGAACTTCATCACATAATCAAATCTAACTGCAAAAGAGGTTAGGAATAGCACCCTTTTACCTGTATATATCACACTATTAAATAAAGCCAGTTTTTTTCTGGGGGGAAAAATGAAAAAATAATGAAAGTTGAGTGAGCAAAAAATCAGGTGTTGCCACAGCAATCTATTACCTATATGGAGGTGGTGAGCTGGATCAGGTGGTCCCAATTGAGTTCAGAGTAGAATAGGTGTAAAACCCCGCAATGCAGAAGGTGATATTGGCATGATCCTAGCAGGAAGAGAGATACATAAGTCAGGTGTGAGGTCAGCAGTGTGGTGGGACACCTTGCAGGCTCAGTGGGATGGAGAGGGTAGTGCACAGCTATCCTGTACTGTGCATAAGTCACACTCAGGATCAGAGAAAAGTGCATATAACTAGGACGTTGTCTGTGCTATGAGGGTTGTGTAGCACTCAGTGGGTTTAGAAGGTCAATGTGTGTCTTTTGGCCTGTAGAGGTGACAAGACTTTCTACCAATGATGCAGCTTTTAAAGAACATCAGTTCGTATGAACTCATCATGAAGACCAGGGGAAAGTATGAAATATTCTTCTGTGCTCACAAAGCCTCCTTGACATGGGAGACTTGAAGCCAAGGTCTACCTTCATTGGGGAATGTCACATTTACAGGTGCAGATGACTTCCTGGTCGGTTCCAAGCGAGCTCCACTTTGCTGCTGTCCTTCCATGGCCACCTTTCCTAGGGTTAGCAGGCTTCATACATCACACCAGGCAGGTTTATACACCTCGACCCGAAGCCCAGACAGCTAACAAATTACCGTGGCACGTTGATTGCTTGCCTTATCTCACCCTGGAGGCCTCCAGAGTCCTCTTTCCCATCACCACAAACACTTCCAATTACCGCATTGGTTTATCGGGGACTATTTTCTTGGTGTTCCATTCCGCTCACTGTGACCTTGGCTGTCTGAATGATACATCCTTGGGGTGTTGCTCCATCCCTCTTAGATGTGCTTATCGCTGCCTCTGTTCCTATAGGATATGTTTTATTACCGCACAGACTTAGCCGGTGGCCCCTATGGCTTCATCCAGCACTAGCTATCTCCTCGAGCAAACCCGAAACATCTATAGGTGCCCTTTGTGAAGGAGAACTCCAAACACAGAATACCAAATGTGTTGCCTCATCAGACTTCTGTACAATGGGAGGAAATCATTACTTGAAATTTCAAAGGACAGCAGAGAATTTCGACACACACTTGGAATGAAGTTCTGCTGATTACCCTACCCATGCCAAGCTAATTACAGGAAATAATAACAGGTCATGTGATTGCCAAGCACTGTCACAAATCTTTTCTGCGGTCAGTGTCCCCAGCCCCATCAAACCCTGAAGCTCAGAGAGCAGCTACAGATGCACTGTGGAGTAGAACACTGTGGTGCCAAGTGGGGCATTGTGGAAAACAACTACCTTAGCAGGCGCCTCTGAAACTGCTTAATTAAGGTTAGAAATGATGTTGACAACATGGAATCTGACCCGTCAGTTCTCTGTCATAATCAATCATAGCTCCACAAATAAATTTAATGTGAATTTTCTTTTTCAAAATAGGGTCTTACTATGTAACCCTGACTGGTCTGGAAATCACTAAGTAGGTAGACTAGACTATCCCCAGACTCACAGAATTCATTTTCCTCTGCCTCTACCTACTGCCTGTTCAGTGTGAATTCTTAGCCCACCATATCTTACTTTGCAGATACAACAGTACATTTTGGAGGCAGGGTAAGAAATTAATCTTGACCTTGTTGGCCAAGAGTACCTCAGAACTGGATGCTCTCAACATGCATGCTGGACATGCTGCCAATTGTGCTGGTATCAGATACTGAGTTTGCCCTTCCAGCTGAGGATCTTGATTTGGATAAATTAACCTGGATGTGGGGGGAAAAAACCTTCTTTTCATAATATCCTATTGAGATAAGTTACTGCTTAAATTACTTCTAAAATGTAGACTCTGCAGGGAAACTGACTCTTGCTCACTCTTAGTATAAAAAAAGAAGCATAAGAAATTGTCACTCAACGAATGCCATATCAAATATTCCTCATCACATGGATAGAACTGGTGTTCTTTGGAGAAGTAGAATGACCCCAATTTCAGGACACTGTAGGAACTCAATAGAATTTTGTAATATTATATTATAATTTATAAAGACATAACTAACTCAACAACAGGAAAGAATGATATTCCTTGATTATAAAATACTTCTGCTGAAGTGCCTTTGATTTATTACTTATAAAATTAACTTCATGATTGGGAATATCAGGAGGATTGTGTCAGATGCTAGAGGAGGATGTAAGGAGTCCTCCAACACTACTATTGTTCACCCAATCACTCAGTAAAATTGGACACCCCCTTATTGAATCAGAACTGATACTGATAAAGCAACCCAGAGCAACACAGGAAGCCAGGCAGAGAAACACAACAAATGTAAGAATTGCAGGGATGGGCTGAAAACAGAGAAAGTCCATATGGCTCAGCAGCTCACTGAGCAGTCAGGAATGGCGATTAAGTTTGTGGGTTAAGAACCAAGCCAGTCATTAGGAAGTAGAAAATCCACGGGGATCAAAAAGCATCAAGAGTCAACGTATCAAAAAATAAGTGAAAAGTCTAAACATGATCACCTTAGAGCCAAACCACTCACTACTTTGGGAGAGAAGACTTATTCCACTTCCATGAGAACAGATTATACATAACCATTCCAGGTTGACTAGGTAGAAGCAGGGCATCTTGCCAAGGGACTTCCACACAATGCCTAACAGAGGCCAGAACTGGAAGCTACCCATATCACATCAGGGCTGTGGGGAGGGACACACTAGCCAGAAAGAAATACTAAGAGTCGGGGAAGGGGTGTGTAGAAACTGACCAACTTGGTAACAACACTCGCCTCCTGGAAGGCAGAGCACTCAAGCTTCCCAAGCCTTAACACTTCCCAAGTGAAAAAGTGTGTGTGTGCGTGTGTGTGCCTGTGTGCGTGCGTGCCTGCCTGCGTGCCTGCGCCTACTTTTTAACTGTGTCACAGATGCTAAGGGGAAAGAATTGTATTAAAGCGACTCTAACGTAAAGATGACGAGCATGCCTGCCTATCCTACACATATTATCTGAAGGAACTAGCTAGAGAATGCAAAACCACCACCAGAGCTCCGACCCCGGCACTCCAGAGAAACAGAGGTTGGAAAAAACCTAGTGTTTTTTTTTTCCTAATTACTTAAAACAAATGACTTTAATTTGTAGTTCTTTTAAAAAGAAAACGTTGGTTTCTCTTCACAATAAAAAAATACGTATTAATCAAGACTTCTAAGGTCTCTGTTTAAAGGCGATAACTGAATCATCTCCCTTATCTCCCTTTTCAATCAGATGTAGTTCTAGGAATAAACACAGATGATTTGAATTTTAATGATTTCCAAAAACTGATACTTGACTGTGTAAAAAAAAAAATCAGACATTTCAGTTTTCTAGGACAAGGGAAGAAATTATTGCGGAGGCCACAATGCACAACAGAAAAATCATGAACTCAATATCACCTTGGCTAGTCCCTCTTCACCCTGGCCCCCGTCTCTTCACACGATAATAATACAGATTTTGCAAGGATCCCATAAAAATTACAGAGCATGCCTATGGAGCATCTAGTGCAGCACATCACAGGTGTTCGATGAATCATAGCGAATGTTATTATTAGCTCGCTTATCTAAGACGTGCCCCCATCATCTTCCATGGTAAACATGTTGCTTCCTTGTCAAAAGAACAAAATGCATGGCTGGAAAAGCACCCAGGGAGAGTGACCAAAATGCCATGCTAAGGGCAGAAAATTGGGCAACAACCCCAGTCCTAACATCAGGCAGCTGTGAAAGTCTGAAGAACAACAAACCCCCTACCTTTGCTTCCTTATCTGGAAATCAAAGGTTAAACGTCATTCCCGATACAAGGGTCACTGGTGCTCTCTGATTACATTATGGGCAAAGAGAGGACTAGAGAAAGGTTGTCCCCATCTGAGAGAAGCCCATTCCTAGATGACCAGCTTTTGCTTAGTGTAGCATTTCACCTTCCTACCACCCACCTCCGATCCTAATTCTGATCACTGGACCCTGCACAATGGAGCAAATGGACTTGGATCAGTAAAACCCGATATAAACACACGGCTGACACCCACTCCCTGAGATCTGGGAAAATGTGCTTAAGTTATCTTAGGTCTTAGTTTTCTCCTCTGTAAAAGTACAAGAGTAATAATCACCTCGTTGAGTTTTTATGAGGATTAAATGATATGTATATGAAAATGAGTTATAAGCTACACAGCACTGTGCAATGTTAATATAGCAACTGTGATTATCGGTGACTAATGCCATTGAAACTCTCTGCACAGCAGCCCAGGAAGCTGGATTCTGAGTTGGACACTTGAGAGTCATCAATCTCGGCTCCTGCCCCTTGTGGATTTTGTGAGGTCAGTGGAATCCGGCAGAATGACATTGAACTTTGCTGCAATCGGGTATTGATTCTGGTTTTCCTAACAGAGAACAGAGGTTTGTTTAAACTTTTACTTAGAGGCAAGTGACAGGAACTGGTTTTAATGGTCCGGAAAAGTTTTCACCCCATTACCAACAGCCTACCCATGTGACCTGAGGTTTTCCTATTTCAAGAGGCAATTGCAGAGTTTCTGGAGAGCCACCTTGTACTAATGGTAACAAATCCATCAGTTGCTGGAAAGAACCATAGATCGACTGCCACGCAGCTCTGTTCTAAAGCTGTGCTGGGTCTACTATCCCACAGAACAGTAGCATTCTGTGGTTGTAAAGAAGCCTTGGGAAAAGGCTGCCTAACAAGAGCCGAGTAAGTCAGTGCGTTTCTTAGATGTATTCTGAGACCCCCCCAGCTGCAGTCTGTACTATGGTGGAACCTCCTCCAGAATTTTCTCCTCCGTACCAAAGTCATAAAGCTATTTATTAACACAAGGTGTTGAGTGGTGAGTTTAGAACATACTTCCAGGTATATAGTTTTCTGAGCAGTCAGCCCTGTGAAGGCTTTAATCTCTCTCCCTTTCTCCGTTTTACTGCTCCCCCTCCCCCCTCTGACCTTCCTATCAACACCTGCAGACCACATGCCCCTAGCCAGACAGGGCTGGACCCATAAACAGAAGAGTAAGCAGCTACTCACATGGTGTAATTGGAGACACCTCACAATCCCCACTGCCCAAAATATCTTCCCCACCAAATGTCATGGTGCCGAAAAGTCCCAGCATTGAAATCGCTGCTACTAAGATCTCCTTCCTTCATCTCATCTTCCCAAGTGTCTGCACCATGGACGCTGAATTACCCTCTGAGCTTAGCTGTGTATCAGTCACGCTTCAAGCCTTCAGATTCCCCCAACTATATATAATCTCTCATTCCCAGAAAAATTGCAAAGCTTAGTTTGTACCTGTGTTATGGTATTCGCCCTGTGTTTAAACAAGGGTATTATCATACCAGCTATCATCCGAAAGTTCCATCCTTCAGCTGGGCCTTCTTCCTCTACTTCCATCCCATCCCCAGGAGACGACGCTCAGAACTGGCCCCTGAAGAACCACGAGAGCCTCGTGCGTGAACTTCACCAGGACTGAGATCTTGTTACTCACTCTCAGTCCACCTGGAGAGTCACTTCGAAGATCTCATCACACAGAAAAGACCACTGGAGAGTTCCAAACTACCAGAGCTCCGCCAGCTCCATAGCTAGCCCACTAGGTAACCTCATAGCGCATACTGGCTTAAGAAAGACCCCACATGGCTCGCCTTCATCCTCTGAAGTGGTTCAACACTTACCCCACTGCAGACGGCTTCTCTCTTAAAGGAGAAAGGACAAGTAAGATAAGGAAGAGTGACCGCAGGGATGAACACTTCCTTTTATCTTATTTTCTCACAGAACTGGGTGGTTAATTCAGCTTGGAGCTTGCAAATAGCTATGCCAAAAGGGCATTAACACAAAGGACACTGTGAGTGCTGGCTCACAACTGTCATAGCAGCCTAAGAAGACTTCCACACTCACCTAGGAAACATGGCGAGACCATCATCAAAATAAAATTTTCAATACATTTTTAAAAATAATAACATGAGATAAGCAGCACTTCCTGACGTCCAAGATAAATTGCTGTGATACACTTGGCTCCCAAAGCTACCCCACAGAAGCCAGGGGTGGTGGCACAAGCCTAGAAAGCCACTTCAGGAGACTGAAGTAGAACTGCTTCAAGTTTAAAGCCAGTCAGGACTGTATTATTAAGTATTAGGGAAGCCAGGAATACACACAAGACTTTGTCTCAAAATGCAAAACCACAGAACAGTGATGAACATGTCAGGACTCCCAGACCTGTGTCATGCACAATCCTTTCACACGTGAGCATTCCGACTGTTGCTTCACAACAGTCTCAAAATGGTGGCATATAAGACCGAGTATTTGCTATCATCTCACCGGGGATAAACTGGACTCAGCTAAGCATTTTCACATTGGGTCTGTTGGAGAGCTACAGTCAGATTATGTCTATGCCGAGATTATCTTGAAGCCTGGGCTGGGAGGGCTCACACAACTAGAGGCTAGGATGGCTAGCCTTCCTCCCACAGTGTCCCTGAGTGATCTCTCCAGATAACTGTCTAACGTTGGTAGGATGAGAACAGCCAGAATCCTTACAAGGATGCGCGGGTGAGGGAGAGAGAGCATCGGGGAAGCTTTATCAGACTTTGAGTCAACCTCCCAAGTCAGGCCATCGCTTCGGTCAGCTTCTGCTTGCTAGAAACAGGACAACTAAGACCAACCTGTATTCAAAGGATTTATAATTACTCTCCAGCTTTTGATGAAGGAGTGTCTAGGAGTGTGAGAACATGTTTTAAAGCTATCATTAATGGAAAAGTAAGCATTTGCAAATCAATAAATGCTATTGGTGACAGTCATGGCAATGCATGCCTGTGATCCTAGTACAATAAAGTCTGGAGGAGAAGAACAGGGAGTCAGCCTGGGTTACACAGTGAGACCCTGAGTCAATAAAACTAAGAACAAGGGATTTAAATTTCAAAACATGCGATTCTTTTGAAAACCAAATTTAGGGCTAGTCTAACCTAATCTAGGGATAAAACATAAAATGCCTAGAGTTCTGCTGTCAAATATGGTATCTACTGACATAATTGGATATCGAAACTTAAATTAGACTTAATTAATTGTAATTTAGCTTTAAGTTAATTAAAGTTAACTAGTTAGAATTAATTAACTGCAATTTAAATTTAAATTAATTTAAAATATCTTAAATAAAAAATTCCAAATGCCTTTCTGTCTTAACAGCCAATTTCAAATGCTTCATAGACATATACACTTGGTACCATCATGTTGGGTACCACAAATAAGAAACACTTCTATCATCAAAAACCATTCTCCCGGACAATGCAGATTTAGAATGATAGAACAATATATCCTTCAGCTGTCAATCAGAATTGCTTTCCTCTAATTAAGCTTTAGTAGGCACTGGGCAGGAGAAACATCTAGCCTCTAACACTGGGCAAGAGTTACCCGTGTTGTTGATAAGGGATAGTCCACACTTAAGAATCAACCAAACAGATGGTAGGTTCACCTCCCTTAAGAACAGAGTCTCCAAGTCAAGCCCCCAAACAGCTGGTCAGCCCTCTTCCATGTGGAGATCTTCCAACTAGGGTTTGCCTTCAGTGAGCTTCCTAAAAGTTATCTGCTTTAAAAGTGTGGGGAAGAAAAACAAAAGTGAAGCTGCAAAGTTCCTTCTCTCACTCCTTCACTCAACCACCATGTATTAACCAGGTATAAATGTTGTGTGGTTGGTGCCTGAACAAAAATGTGAGTGGACTTCACTGAGTCCTCAGGCCCCCAAAGCAGACACACAAATGTCAACAGGACAGCCCACAAAAAATCTACTTTTAAGTAGCATTCTTTAGTAGTGAAAACACTAGAGAAAAAAAAATGGTTGCAAAATGTACCTGAGAAAGGTGAGAGAATTAGCTCACCAGATACAATTACTAGATATTAGTCAATTAAATCTTAAATGCTATCTGTCAAAAAAAATGATGATTTTGAATTTAGAAATTTTAAATTCAAGCAATTCTATTTTCCAATAAGATAAAGGGTCCATTTCTGGTCAGTGACAATAAAATTATATCACCAGCATAGAGAATAGTTATTTTTATACTCCTTATAATGGGGTGAGTGCAGCGACAGCATGTCCTCGTTGTTTCAAGTCATTTAGGCACAAATTTTTAGAGACCTGCAAGAAGCAGAGTCAGAACACAGTTCAATTTTTCAAAGACTAGACAGATAACTAGAATTGTTATCTGATCTATTACCGGACCACTCCCAGCAGCTCTTGGGGCCTATGCTCAGATGGTATATAAGAATCATAATCCTGCATCCCGGTTGTAATGAACGATGCATGCACCCCATCACTACCCCCCTCCCTGCTCCCCCATTCTGACGTCACTCTCTGCCTCTGGAGGCTGGCTTGTATAAGAGGCACCTGCAGGTTCCCTTGCCCTCTTCCCTTCTAAAGGAGTTCTACCGAGGGGAGGCACCAGCAGGAGATTAGAGAATGGAAAACTAGGAGGTTAGAGTATCTGTCCCTCCAGCTCCCTTCCTGCCAGGCCGCCATGAGTTAGCTGAATTCCTTAACTAAAGGCTATAGCTCATGTTGGGCAGTGTTCTTAATATAGTTATGCTCTCTGAATTGCACTAATCCCTCACTCCCTTTGATCATTCAGGCCTGCAAGGTACAGTGTCTCCCTGCTAGTGTAAGCCCTTGCAGGGTTTCCTCCAAACTCTTTGGACCTTTGTACATTGTTCTTCTAAACTATTCAGTTTGTGTCAGAAACTGATTTCTGACAAACCCTGATGATACCAATCCATTAATGGTTTTATGCTTGAAGATCAAAAATAACCAATTAAATTTATGTGCAATCTTAAGAGTTCCTAAAATGCTTCTTTTTTCTTTTCTATTTTCTTTTTTCTCCCTTTGGTTTTTCAATACAGGGTTTCTCTGTAGCTTTGGAGTCTGTCCTGGAACTAGCTCTTGTAGACCAGGCTGGTCTCAAACTCAGAGATCCACCTGCCTCTGCATCCCGAGTGCTGGAATTAAAGGTGTGCCATTACTGCCTGGATCTTTAGATGTTTCTTAACACATTATAAAGAACATGGTCACTGGTGTAATATTGTACCTAAAGCCAATGTGTTCCTCCTAAAATGTATTAAGCAAAGAAAAATCTGGACTATTGTTTATGAAAAGCATTTCAATGCAATGTCCACCAAGATGGTGATACTGTGGTTGGATAGAACAGATTCACTTCTGAAGAGAGGCAAGAATTCAGGGTCATCATGGACTATACAACGATCATAAAAAATTAAAGCAAGAGGAATGAGGGTTTAGCAGATAAAATAGTACTTTTTAAGAAAACTACAGCCCAAATTGGAGCAGAATTTGAGCAGTCCTGGTAGTGAAGAGTCTTCAAAGATGCTTTGTAACCAACAGTACCATATGAAGTACCACCAGCACTTAACCAATAAAGAGACTACCGAGCCCAAAGATCACTTCAGTTATTCTTGGACTAAGGGCTCTGAGGCTGCCCTGCTCCTGACTATTGTGTTGCTGTAATAAATGAAATTCTTGAAGTTAGACAGTCTTACTTCCAGATCTCTGAGTCAAAAATCACTTATAACATAAGAGAAATAGTGTTTCCAGTGTGGAGTAGTTGTGGGCATTGGGTATAAAACTACATGCTCATTACGATCACTAACTGAAATTCGAAAACAAAACTGAAAGGGACTAGACAGACGGTTCAGCAGTTAAGACCACTTGCTGCTCTAGTAGAGGAATGGAACTCAGTTCCCTGTGCCCATGGCAGGTGGTTTGCAACCACTTGTAACTCCAGCTCCAAGAGATTGGACACCCTTTTAGCATCCTCAGGCACCCATAAACATATGCCGACACACACACACCACGTAGGAGGAAGAAACAGACAGACAGGTATAAATTAACATAAAGAATAAATGCATAAATAATTAAATGTACAAATTGCACTTAAAAGAATAACCCAAACAGCTGGGAACCAAAAACTCCCATCTCAAGATAACCCAGAAAATCAGCAGGTGCATTGGGTAGGATGGAGAAGAGGCTGGTAAAGTAACCCAACCCATGGGTCGTCTACAGTTCAAGAATGTAAATAATGGATGAATTCCCTTCTTCTCTAAGGAACAGTGACCTAAGAGAATCATCTATTTCTGTCCTGGAAGAGCTCTGGGTTTCCATCTTCTCACAATGTATGTTTCAAGGTTAATTAACACTCCCTCAGTCCCCCATAGTGATTGTTTCTTATTCCACAAAATACCTAGGAAGCCAGAGCTAGTGTGGTTTGGTGTAGGCACCTCATTCGCAACCAGAGTGTTCTTTCAACTTGCCATGGTTCCTCTGACATCTGGTTCCAGAAATGTCCTGGGTGGGGAGCCCTAGAGGACCACTGGATTGCTCTTTCAAGATCATTCCATCTGAGTGACAATTCATTCCCTTGTCTGGTTGGTCACCTCCAAAGCCAAGAGGTTATGATTATTTCCTCACAAAAGATACATGCTCCCATCGGTGTCTTGAGGTATACCAGACAATCTCATTGACTTTAGAATATAATTCATACTTATGAGTCACTTAAAGAACAAGGACTTTCAGCTAGACCCCTAAGAAGTGGGACCATGGCAAATTATTTTGACAAATGAGAGAGGGAGACCTTTGCGGGGGTGGAATCAGAGCGTACTGTGGTGAGAGCACACATGACAAAGATGACAAGTCAGAGCCCCGAAGTTGGCTGGCAGATCTCTGAGGCCATGGGCCCTGTTTACACTGAGCCTGGTGTCGCTGCCCCACTGGCCCATGGATAGAAACTTACAAGAACAGAGCAAACACAAACATAAGAAATCAACATGTAGAAAACAGCTACTATGTGCCAGGCTTTGGATAGCATTTTTTTTATATTATCTCAGTTCGTCCTGTGAGTAGCCTATCTCATAAGAATCTGAGATGTTAGGTAACTTGCCCAAAATTAACCTGTAGAATTAGAATTCAATCCAAGTCTGCTTGTTTCCTATCCTGTTCTCATCCTTTTCTGTCACACGTTATGACCAAGGACACTGGTCCATTATTCAGGATCTCTCCACAGAGCTCTGAACGCCTGCAATGCGCTGACTTACTACCCTGTCCATCTTTCATCTTTTACACAAAGCTGTTAAGAGAAAGTAGTATCATTGGATTCCAGTTAACACAAGGAAGTGGGCCGCATTCTCCTGCATCCAGTTTATTATTAAAACTTGATTCTTAACAATGACCTCCCGGATCCTTGGCAGGCCACTGCATAATAAATTATCCAAAGTTAGTAGCTTAAGGCCAAAAACGTTTAATATCACATTATTATGGTTCGTGATTCTGTAAGTCCATTGGCCTTACATGGACCCATTTTCAAGGGTGCATCTAATTTCAAAGGTGCTTGGGAATAAAGTCAAACTGGGACAGACTGAAGTCAGTTTCTCTCTCTTTCTGTCTCTATCTAACTCTGTCTTTCTATCTATATCTCTTTCTCTTTGTATCTCTGCCTCTGTCTCTCTCTCCCCCTCCCTCCCTTCTTCCTCCTCCTCCTCCTCCTCCTCTTCTTCTCTTCTCTCTCTCTCTCTCTCTCTCTCTCTCTCTCTCTCTCTCTCTTTCTCTTTCTCTCTCTTCTATATCTATATCCATTTCATATACACTCATCACACAACTGTGAAGGAGCAACAGGGAGCCACATAATCATCACTAGCCACAGCAATTCTAAAATCCAATCATACCTACAGGCAAGGCCTTCTGTCTGGAAATAGGAGCACAGTTTTATTCCCTGGAAGTGCTTGGATCTGCTATCTAAAAAGGCTTTTTCACAAATGGAAACATCCTGTGTTGGTAGCTAAGTGATTTTCCCAAGTTCTTGTCTCTTTTAATTTTGAATCTCCTGTGCACTATTTAGTCTAACTGAATCCAATTCTCTTAAAATTTTTATGGCTTTCTACATACATCTCAAGTTATAGTTGGATACATTAAACATAAATTATCCCCACAACTATTTTGGAGACGTTCTTCCACCTTGTCAACATGTCAAGGTGCTATGGGGAACCACCATTCAAGTTCTCAGAGGCCCTTCCATGCACCCGAGTCTCTCAGACATCACTTTAAATAGTTCTAGGGACTTAAATCTTGTCATACCTGCAGTTTAAACTGTGTTCCAAGGTCATTTCTTACTTAAAGAATCTGTTGCCAACTGAAGATACTAACATATGAAAGTTTCATTTTCCAATTTAGCATCTCCTGAACTGACCAAATGTGCTTTAAGTTCTTCCTATAAATTGAGTTTTTCCTTTACTTTATCTCTGTCTTTCTATCCCCTCATTTGTGTAACCTTCTAAAGGTAATTTGATCCCTACAGCATTCCAGGTGGAAATCTCCTTAAAGGCAAATCCACAAGTTGATTGAATACATTTCCTGTCTTCCACATTCCTAGATATGACAGTGTTCCCAGCTTTTCCTCTACAGTATAAAGTGATTTACCCTTTCTCAACCTCTACTAGCAATTCCCTATCATGTCTTCAGGCTCCACTAAGGCCACTTGCTGCCCCACAGGCTCTGCCACCCACTCAGTCCTAAGTTCAAGATTATGTGGCTTTGAATTTGTTGCTACAGCAGCACACTACTTCCAGGCATTGGTTTTTATGATTCATAGTTCTTTGAAAGACATGGGATGGAGAGATGGGTCAACGGCTAAGAGTACTTGCTGTCCTTGCGAAGGACCTATGTAGGTTCCCAGCACTCACATCAAGTGGCTTAAAATCTCCCTTAATTTCAGATCCAAGGGTCCATCACCCCTCTGGCCTTTATGGGCACCAACTTACACAAGGTACAGACACACACACACACACACGCACATACAAATAATTTTTTAAATACCCCCACAAACTGAGTGAATTAACAACCATTCATTTCTCAGGATTCTATGAGCTGAGTCATTCTCCCGCTGGTCATGCCTGGCTGGGATCTCTCATGTAGCTGCTTCCATCTGGGAAATCTTTGGAGACTAAGCTTAACTGGCCTCTCATATAATGTGGATCTTAGTTCTAGACTGATGCATGGCACAGTGGACTCCGGGTTTTGAGATGCTGAGTCCCAGTGTGCACATGTTCACCGAACCTCTGCTTCTGTCTCATTTATTTATGCCACATTAGCCAAACAGGTCACGTGGATGAACCCAGTACCACTGTGGGAGAGCTGTATAAAAGAACGTGAATAATAACAGGTATGTTCTGCTGGAGTCACCACAGCGACAATCCACCATAGTGCTGAAATCTAAGCTTCATGCTTCTTCCTGTATTCCCACTCAAGCATACAGGCCAACGACTTGCTCGCCCAAGCATATTTGCTACATTTGTCTAACCGAGTTGAAGACACATAGATCTTAATAACACAAGAACCAGAAAGGCTAAGACTGCTCCCACGCACAGTCTTAGAAAAACAAAAGACTTAGAACACTGTTAGCCATGAACTACCATCTTCCCATGTTCTTCTGAATCAAATGCCTTTTTATGACTGGGAATCTTTACAGGACCAAGAATTTCAAATAAAGGTCTGACTCATTAAGTGTGTATTTGCTAGAGTAAGAAGTAAATTCCGTATGAATTTGAAAATTCGTCATCCTAAATCACTGTTCAAACATCTGAATGATCATATAATGACAATTCCTCCGTATTTGAGCAGGAGAGAAAGAACTGAAGCGAATCATTGGAATTTCAAAGCCAGTGTTTGAGTTTAGTTAAGATGAGATGTTAGACTTGATTTGTCTTCCCATGTGAAGATGTAGGTATACTGGCTTTTCATTAAAATAAAGAGAACCATGAATGTGTTTTATTGAGTAGTCTCAAAAGTTCTCCTCTTATCAATCATTTTGCCAGAACAAGTTGGAATTTTTTTATCAGTAGTAATGTATAAGGATGAGTACATTTGCTTAAAGGTAGCTTGCTTTCAAAAACCCTGTGCCAAAAAAAAACACCATCTCCTCTTGCTACCAAGTATGATTTTAATAACTCATGTATGTTTGCATTTTCCCCCATGCAGCAGAATATTCCATCAAAGTGTAACAAGGGGATTCACTGAGAACTCAATTTGTACATAGTGGCTTTTTGTTCTGTTTGTTTGCTTGCTTGTTATGTAATTAACCTTCTGCCTTTCCACTTCCAAGAAATGATGTTCTTACTCCAATCTAGGAAACAACAGGAGGAGTTTCTAAATAAATTTTTGGGACTAGAGGGGGCCACTAACATACTCTATATTTTTAACCTATTAGTCCTTCCAAAGTGGAGCTTACTGTGGTTGGGAGGGGGAGGGGGAGGAGGAGAGTCAGCACTTATTGAGCTCTCAGGGTACTGAGCTTTGTTCAAAGCACTTTATGTAAATTAATTTATGCACGCCTCACACTGTTGAGGCAGGGTGTTGTCTATTTCCCCTTTACACAGATGAGCACCGAAGTATAAAGCCATTTTTCAGGTAATAGTTTTTGAGTGGCACATCAGAATTTAAACCCACTATCAGCTCTATCTTAATTCAAAGATGCGGCTAGTCTCAAACAGAACTCTGCCTTCTTCTGTGTACAGCCTTCCTGCGACTCCATCCTCAGCAGCAAGTGACTAACACTCATATAGTTCGACAGTCCTTTTCCCTATATTTTTGATGATTTATGAAAATTGTTACTAAGCAGTATTGATGTCTCTGGCCAGTCACCTAACCAAGAGCATCTCAGCCAGAACATTCTCTCCTCAGCTGTCTAGGACTCTTGTTCTCCTAGAACTCAAGTGGGATTACCACTCCATCCACTATTGACACAGCTTTCTGTACTTCCTCTTTATGTAGCCCTGGTGTCCTCCTACCTGTCCAGTTCTCTGTAACTCAATGCCTTCCAGATCCCCAAGTACACTTGTTGATTGACACATAAGCACTGTGGGATGAAGTTCATGTTTTTCTCTACAGCATGCCTTTGTAACAAGTGTATGTCCCCATCACCCATGACACTGTAGGTGACTGCCAACCTCTCAGAGCTGGGTCTCCCATATGTTATGCATCTTCTTCACCCATCACACTATATCCCAAGACAACACACAGTCAGCCAAAATGTGCTTCCTGGGGGCCAGTGTACATCAGGGCCTGTGGCAGGCACACAGAAGAGACCTGCGTCCTAGGAGTTTTAATCCCTACCATCCCTGACTTCCAATTTAGAAACATGATTAATTTGGGCCAACCTGGAAGTAAGAAGAAGGAAGGGCCATTTTAGAAAAAAAAAAAACTCAGACTAAACCACCTTTATAATCTCTTGCAACCCCACCCCCATCCTCTTGATTTCTCTCTAAGGCAAGCATTTATTAGTTTGATTTCAGCACACACACTTGTACCTGTAATTACTATATAATGTCTGTTTACTTTTTTAAACGAAAATGAATTTAAATTAATCTTGTTTTGTGAATTTCAAGGCACCCCCTGAGATAAATGAAGACACTCCAGGGTGTCATCAAACCAGTGCTTGGAATCCTCGCTCTAAAGAGTGGAGAAGCAAGCTCATTAAACCTTCAAGAAGCCAGAGGGAGAAATGTATTCAGATACGCAGGCAGCAGGAGCACAGAAAGGGGGGAGGTTTTATATGTGCATCATATACAGAGAGTGGGGAAAAGGTGGCTACCAAAATGTGGCTCTTCAGGAAAGTCTCTTAGAAATGTGACTATCAATGTCATTTATTCCTAAATCTTCTCTATCATAGAGTTGATGCTAAGGTCATTTCCAAAGTCCTCTTCCTTCCCTTGTCTGAATGTCAATGGGAGATGCTCATGTGAGGTGTAAAAGGAAAGAAAGGTGGATATTATTTTCCAGAGGTCAGCAAACAGAAAGAAGACAGGTTCGCAGCATCCAAGTCAGTTTCTTGAGACTCTTCACATCAGTACTGCAGACTGAGATATCTGGTGGGAATTTCCCAGAAGTCTTTGAAATTTACGACGGGATTGTTTGCCGGCAATGATTTTGAGAACATCTCACTTGGGTCTTACAAGCCAAGCTCGTCTATGACCTTTGCAGAGCAGTCTATCCAACAGGTATAGAAACCTCAAACTCTTTGCATTGCTTCCCTTCATACTGGGCAGCAAAGGGTGGCTTCTCTTTGCCTTCTCTCTCTCTCTCTCTCTCTCTCTCTCTCTCTCTCTCTCTCTCTCTCTTTCTCTCTCCCTCTCTCTCTGTCTTTAATGTATTACTTTAATTCTTTTACAATATTTATTTGTATAGTGTGTTGCCTTAGATGTTTTAAATGTATAATAAACATTTCTTGCAGTGCTGGATTGAACCCAGAACCTCGCATGTGCTAGGCGAGCTCTATCACTAAGCCACACCCACTGATCTACAGATACTTATAGAAGCACAAAAGAGGCACACAAGCCCTGAGTGGTAAAGAAATCTTCCTAGGGCACTAGGTTTGCTTCCAGACTAAATACTGGTAGACGTGTAATGGTGCAACAAGCTAAAGTTCAGGAGAGCAGGTGAAGGACACAAAGCAGGACAGAGCTCACTGCTTCTCTGAGGACCCATGCATTGCTGGGTGACGGGGACATACATTGGAACAAGACCGTGTTGTAAGGTGAAGCTGAAGAAAAAAACAAGAACCTCATCCCACAGGGCTTGTGTGTCACTCGACAGGTATACAAGGGGGTCTCTGGAAGGCACATATAGAGTACTAGATGGGTTAAGATCTGTATTCTTATGGGATCGTCAGGGTGACTTAAAGAGGAAATTTGTAGAACCACACTAGAGGAGGTCAGTCCAGAGACCCATAGACATGAAGAGTTAAAGAGGTTCTGGAAAGATGCAATCTGGTGAGAAGATCTGCCCGGAAACAAGGAAGAGGGTGTGGTGTGCTAAGTTGTCATGGTTCCCTCTCTTTCCTTCAAATTGTGGGGAAATGGGGAGCTCATAAATTGGATTACAACTAGTGGCATTTCTGCCGTGCCCGGGATGTTATTAAAAAGTGAAGAGGGCAAGGGTTGATGCTTCAAGAATTCCCCCAGAAAGGAAATCTAGGAACCAAGCCCTTCCTTGGAACAAAAACAGGAAAAAACACATGTACATTTAAGCATATTTTTCTTGGATCTCTTTCTAACTTGTACCTACTGCCAATGGATTGTTCTAACTCGGGCTGATAGGTGTTTCTAATTGACGCTGGGCTTCCATCCAGGCCAGTTAGCTGCCTCTAAGACCCCTCCCTCCCCCGCACCCCCCACCCCATCTCTGCTGCTGCTGCTCTCACCTCCTCTGCCCAAAGACCTGCCTGGTTTCTCAGGTCTAGAGAGACAATGCCTCATGATCTGCATTACCGCCTTTGTGTCCAGGTTCCGGGTTTTGTGATACCAAAGGTTCCAGGCTAAAGCATGGAACAACAGGGTTCTAGGACAGAGGTGAATATGGAGTCCAAGGGGCTCCCACAGATCAGGGGTGGAGTCTGAGAGTCCAAATTTCTCACAAGTACCATGTAATATCAGTTGTGGGGCAAAACTGTAGAAGCACTAATGGGAAGGAGAAGCACAACTGGGAAGGAGAAGCACAACTGGAAAGGAGAAGCACTACTGAGAAGGAGAAGCAATAACAGGAAGGAGCCTGATGCAGAGCAGGGCTTTGGGAGGCACCAGGTAAAACAGATGTCGCCTGCTGAACTCCACAGATTGACTGTATTTGGTGAATTTTCAATGGAAAATGAACCAGTGTGGTCAACAGCTTTGAAAATCAGAAGGCTTGAAATAAAGTGGAGAGACAAGAAACAGTACATCTATTTAGGATCTACTAGCACTACTGTAGCCAACATATTAAAGATTGGAAAATAAGTAAGAGTGTCTGTTAGTTTGCTGTGGCTGCAGAACCAACTGCTACAAACTTGGTGGCTAAAGAAATATTGATTATGTCACAGTTCTGCAGATTAGAAGTCCAGTTACAAGTTAGCTATATCCTCCACGTGGAATCTCAACAGGCTGACATCAAAGTGCCCACTAGGCTATTAATTCATCTGAGCTTCAAGCACCATGAAGGTAGAAATAGGAGACCCCCACCAAGATGGCTTTCACAGCAGAAGTGACTGTTGCCCGAGTATTCCCTCTTGATCCTGCCCTCCCCTGCCTTTGCTGAGCAGTTTTAAAGACATTAAAGCCTGCCCCTCCCATCTACTTCCCTATCTCCAGCTCCCACAATAACATCCAACAGAAGGCAGTATCCTCCAACATCCCAACTTATAAAGATCTTAAATGCAAAAATACAAGAAATCAACTAGCAAATTGTGAGCTTTCAGCAAGGGAACGCTTTGAATCAGTACACAAATCACATATTTTCAACAAGACAGAGAAAGAGAGAGAGAGAAAGAAGAAAAAGCTATCAGTGCCATCTGGTGGAAAGACCTATATTAAAATGTCCAAGGTGATCTGACCACACCCGGACCATTTCAGACCTCTACATCCTCTGACGACACACAGCCTGTAGACTCCAGGGCAGCATCAGCAATAGTTTATAGGGAAAGTGTCTGGTTAGGAGCAACTGTGTTCTAACTGTTCACATCCTGTATACAGCCAGTGGTAATTTATATGTCATCCCTAGCTGTCCAAATACTGTATAAGCTTTACCTCCAACACCACACACATCACACACACCACACACACACACACACACACACACACATACACACACACATACACACACACACACACACACACACACATACACACACACACACACACTATCTTTACCCAAACTACTCTCGTAGGTTACTTTACATGTAGTTCCCCAAATATAAAAATTTTGCATTAACCTCTCACAAAATCCACTCATAACACAATTGCTACTAGTGGTACCTTTCCCTTGCTTTTATTTTCATTCTTGTATTTATTGGAAGCAGGATGTGACCTGCCCTGCTGAAAAAGGTACCGAGCCATGTGGCTAACATAGATAAGAATAATGGGTTAATATAAGTTATCAGAGCTAATATGAAGCCTGAGCTAATGGGCCAATCAGTTTATAGCTTATGGAGACTCTCTGTGTGATTTTCTTTGGGGCCAAAAGGCTGTGGGACCTGGTGGGAAGACAGAAATCCCAACAAGCAGGCCCTCATGTTACAAAATGGCCCCAACGTGTGGACAACTGCATCCACATTAAACCTGAGAAAGCTTGGGAAGTAATTCTAGACAGAAAAGAATAAAGTGTGGCTTCTTGGTAGCAGCAATTTCATGGATCCGTTCCGCTTGCTAGAGGTAAGCACTCTCATTTAAGAGAGGCTTCCTGACTCAGCTTTAGCTATAAAACCTTGCAGCTCTTTAAGAGGTTCTGCCACGAAACACTTAAATAGAGTTGATAAAAGCTGACCACATGCTTTTTGGTTTTCAGTGATAGCAGGGAAAAAGCTGTACCATTTTAAAATGCCAGCTTTCTGGGCCGTCCTGCCAGGGCAAACTCTGACTCTTTGAGGCAGGAGGTCTGGCTACAGAGAAAGAATTTGAGTATTGTTTGTGGACACACTGTTGCAGTTTGATTGCTGGCAAGTACCTGGCAATGCCATAGAGTTGCGGCAATAAACGTGGCTCCAGCCAGTACCTCCACCATGAGGCTAGAATCTCAGAAAGCTAAGAAATGAGATGGATCCAGCCATGAAAGCCACAGTTTTAATCCTCTCTGTATTGCTTAGCAAATTAAAGACTTGTGTGGTCAGGAAAAAAAAAGAGAGAACTATACAATAAAGAGAGAGTCAAAGATGAAGAAAATCTCTAAAAGGTTTACAGCGTGTTAAAAATACACGCAGGCTAAAGGTTAAAGTCCTTAAAATATAAAAGAGAGTAGTTGGGTGTGGTGGTACACACCTTTAATCCCAGCACTTGGGAGGCAGAGACAGGTGAATGGGCCTCTGTGAGTTCAAGGACAGCCTGGTCTACAGAGTGAGTTCCAGGATAAGATACACAGAAACCCTGTCTCAAAAAGTCAAAAATTAAAAATAAAAGAAATAGAGTTTAAGATAAAACCTTATAAAGATGGAAAACACACGGAGAATCTGGATACTGTATGTTGTTACGCTCTCGTTGAATTGTTTGAATGCTGAGGAAGGGGCAACAGCTGTTAAAAGATATTTGCTTATAAATGCTGCTGAATTAATCCAAGATAGGTATTTTGGGAATTACCTTGACTTCAAAATTGAAGTCAAAGGTATGTTACTTTGGAGAAGAGATTTTGCTTTTGTTTCTACAGAAAATGAGAGGCTGTGGATTCATTTTGAGGTAAGAAAAATCAGGTTTGATCAAGGAAGACCACCTGAGAAATCTCCGCTAGGAACAGATGACCCAGATATCTAAGTTCTACATCCAGAACAAATTCAAGACTGCTGCCTGAGATGATCAAGACTCACGGGATACTCCAGTCAGGACTTGATCATAATTCTAAATTTTCTTTAGGTTCCCATAAGATTATCAGTGCCCCCAACCAGCAGGAAGTAGCCTGGAATACTATGCCCACATTCCCAAAAAATGGACTATGGATATTTTCCTTTGTTTAAAAAAAAAAGAGAAGGAAATGGTGCAGGACAATTCTGTATTGTTTTAAATAACCACTGATTGACCAGTAGCCAGGCAGGAAGTATAGGTGGGACAACCAGACAGGAAGTAGAGGTGAGGCAAGAACAGGAGTATTCTGGGAAAAAAGGAAGCTCTCTCCACAGTCCTCTCCAGACACCAAAGAAGCAGGATGTGACCTGCCCTGCTGAAAAAGGTACGGAGCCATGTGGCTACATAGATAAGAATAATGGGTTAATATAAGTTATAAGAGCTAATACAAAGCCTGAGCTAATGGGCCAATCAGTTTATAACTTATGGAGACCTCTGTGTTATTTTCTTTGGGGCATAACAACTGTGGGAACTGGGCAGGACAGAACCCTGACAACAAGCAGGCCCTCATGTTACAATTGGAAATTCATTTTCCTCTTTCCTTCAAATACTTTTCAAATTCCCCCAATTTTTGATTAAACAGTAAGTATTAATTAACTCAGTTTCTCTGTGTAAGGAACTCAGGACAAGGATGGCTAGATGGTTCAGAGCCAGGAAGGGCATGAGATTACAATCAAGATGTTGTACAAGCCACCTAACTCCTGACTGGGGCTGGGGAGGATCCACTTCTTGAATAGTTAACTCACCAGTTTGACCTCCAGTCAGAGGCTTCCAGTCCTCCTCACAGAGATCACCCTACTTCCTTACAACACGGTAGCTCACTTCTCCACAAGATTTCTCATGACACATCTCCTTCCCAAAGAAGAATAAAGAAAAAAGACAAGTTTTTTGTGGGCAGACCCAGGAAGCTATATACTACCATCCAACAATAGCCAGCCCTAATACTATAGACAAGAATTACCCAAGACATGAGATGCCCACTGAGGGATTCTTGAAGGTCATCTTCCATACAGCCTCTTCTTCACAGGTCCAATTTCCAGATCTTTGGGTCCCAGTATAAAGTTTGCTAACACAAAGGAAACTCAGAACATTTCAGACACAGGCTATTTGTGGTTTAATGATCCTCTGCCTTGATAGGACACAGGGACCCAACTGGAGGAAGCAAGTGTCTGAGTCTCCTTCACCTCCTGTCAGGATCTAGAGCCTTATGGTGGTTTCAGTGAGAAGGGTTCAATATGCTCCTATGTTTGAACACTTGGTCCCAAGTAGTAGGTGGAAGTGTTTGGAAAGGATTTAGGATATGTGACGTTGTTGGAGGAGGTGTATCACTGAGGGAAAGCTATGAGGTTTCAAAGGCCCACACTGAGACCCATTCCCAACCTCCACCAGCTACAACACTCAGGAAAGCAGGCCCTGCATCTCACCAGAGCAACACAGTAGAGCCAACCCTGCTACTGCAGGTGTGGGGAAGCCAGCTCTGAAGTTGTAAGCATGAGAGAGTTGTTCCCACTTCATATCTGGCAGACCAACCCTAGAGCTGCCCAGGCCTGGACCCAAGGGTATGACTTGGCCTGCCACATCATCCATCCCATCTATGATCTGCTAAAGCATGTGAAGGGACCTGACCCGCAGACCCAAAGCTGCAGGATCTCCACAACACAGGACAACAATAGATATCCAGGAGGAGCCCTAATGAGGGCTCAGCATCAATAGGGTAGTAGAAACCAGACCAATGACTCTGCAATGGACAAAGGGGTTCACGGCGACTCACTGTGTCACACTGTAGTTTCCATGATGAGATTTTTAAGTTTTTCCCTTTTTTATTTCATTTTCTTTTATTTTTTTCTTTCCTTTTTTCTCTTACATTTTGTCTTATTTGAGGGGTAATAAGACAAAGGGCAGAGGGCAGAGTCAAAGGGACAGGGAAATGAATGGGATCAAGATACATGATGTAAAAGTGTAACATGAGGGGCCTGCTTGTTTGTTGGGGTTTTCTGTCCTGCCTGGTTCCCACAGCTGTTTAGCCACAAAGAAAATCACACAGAGGACTCCATAAGTTATAAAGCTGATTGGCCCATTAGGTCAGGCTACTTATTAGCTCTTGTAGCTTATATTAACCCATTATTCTTATCTATTTTAGACACCTGGCTCAGTACCTTTTACAGCTGGCAGGTCACATCCTGCTTCCTCAGTAGTCTGGGCTGGACTGGGAGGAATCAACTTCCTCCTTCCCAGAATTCTCCTGTTCTCATTGCATCACTTCTACTTTCTGTCTGGTTGTCCCACCTATACTTCCTGCCTGGCCAATCGGTGTTTATTTAAAACATGATGGACAGATTACAGATAATTCTCCCGCACCATAAAAGATACATAGAGTAAGTACATACACATTATATACATACATACATACACATTCCCATGCCATTCCCAGTCTCTCCCTCCATCCTTTCCTCCACCTCATAAATGGAGAACGAGATGTGAGCTCTCAGCTACACTCCAGGGTTATGCCTGCATGTCCACCTGCCTGTTGGCAGGCTCTCCAACATAACAGTAATGAACTCTGACCCTCTGGGACCACTGTAAGCCCCAAATTAAACTTCTTATTTTATAAGTTATCCTTGTCATGCTATCTTAGCATAGCAAAAGAAAAGCAACTAAGACAGGCATACACACACACACACAAGAATTAAGTCAAAACATCATTATCAACCAGAGGAGGGGTAGTTAGGACATGCTAAAGTCATTCCATTGAGCTTATGAAAGGGCAGAGAACAAAATGTAAAATGGAGAGCATGTCTTTAGAAACGTCTAGTGGTTCCAATCCAAGCTCCTCCCACTACCACCGCCGACTTCTTTCATGCTTGTTATTTTTATTACGCAATTAGCTTTGACTATATATTATCTGATTGTCAGATAATGACAATTGCTTTGGTGAGCAGCTTAGTACTTATTATATATTCTGGGAATAATTATATCTGTGTCTAAATCCCCCCAAGTAAGTCATAAATTCCTTGAAGTAGGAAAATTACTAAAGCTTATTGCTCCCCAAAAACACATCCCTCAGCACACATATACCCATGTACTACCAATACACATATGACAGGGACCGTGCCCATAACGACCAAGAAATATGGCCCTTTTCAAAAATAGTAATTAAATGGAGAATCTCATTCTTAAGGGAGAGACAGGAAAAGGACATCTGCAACATAGAGACCCCCCCTGCAAAAGAGCAAGGTGAGAGGGGGATGGGGGATGGGTGTGGCCAGAGCAAGGTGAGAGGGGGATGGGGGATGGGTGTGGCCAGAGCAAGGTGAGAGGGGGATGGGGGATGGGTGTGGCCAGAGCAAGGTGAGAGGGGGATGGGGGATGGGTGTGGCCAGAGCAAGGTGAGAGGGGGATGGGGGATGGGTGTGGCCAGAGCAAGGTGAGAGGGGGATGGGGGATGGGTGTGGCCACAGTGCTCTGTATGAAACTGCCAAAAAGAAAAGTTCTAAAAGAAATTGCTTTAAGCCTCTTAGGAAAACAAAAGCATAAACTCAAGAAATAGTCAAATTAATAAGGAAAAATGTTCTTTATCTACTTTAATTGGTGGTTGTGTGAATATATACATGTGTAAAAATTCTCTGAAGTGCGTATACGTGGCATGTTTTAGTGTGTGAATTACATTGCAATAAAAAGATGAAGTTTTAAAAGAAGTTGTACATAAAATCCAGCACAGTCCTCCCGCAATTAAAGAACCCACGAACACCCTGGAGACTCAGCGTCTTGGAGTATATCTTGCTGATGCATTCTGCTTACTTTTTTTTCCATCCATTTACTTAACATTTTGAACACCATAATCAGGCTCCAATTAAAATGAAAACATTCAGCAAATCAGTCCTGGTACCAATGAAACCAGGAAACCCGGTTCAACAAAGTAACTCCACAGTGGGAGATGAGAACACGCAGAGCCTAAGTCCTCCTGAGGTCCAGATAACATCACTCTAATCAGAGTGAAGGATTCTGTCGGTGTTATGTCAAGAGCTGACTTGGTTAGTTAGTTGCAGAGGACCTAGTCAGAACCCTGGGAGAGGCTTTTCTTACAGAAACACTCAGCCAAAACAGAAAATTAAATGAGGCCCCTGGCATTGGGACACAGCTGACACAGGGACCCTGAGCCCTGCCCTCCCTGGAAGGAGCAGGCAAGGAGAGGAACGTTTAGGGAGCCAACTGGCCTTTCCATTGGGAAACCTGGGTGGGAATGACAAAGGTGTTTTTAGCCTTGCAGAGACTCAGAGGGGAGAGCACACCGCCATTAGCCTTGCAGAGACTCAGAGAGGAGAGCACACCACCATTAGCCTTGCAGAGACTCACAGGAGAGCACACTGCCAGCAGTTCAGGGGCTGGAGAGAAGAAACAGTCTCCCCAAGAACTCTTCCCACTGGAGAAGACAGGCTTGGAGCTCAATCGCAAGGTGATAAGGGATGGGCACAGAATGCAAAGAGATGAGGGATGGGCACGGAGATATGTGGGAAGTTCTTCCCTGACCAGTGAAAGGAACAGAAGAAGAGAGAAGGCAAAGGACCCCAGAAGTGATGCCCTCACGGAGGCAGTTTCTGGAAGTGTCCCTTCCAGAGGCAGCACAGCCCGATACCATGAAGAACGTCAACGGAGAGAAGTGGGGTGACCGGGTGGCTCACAGGCCACACAGTCAGGAGGAAAACTGGGCAGCTAGGGGTGGAGAACTCTGGGGGCAGTACCAGCCAGGAAATCTTTCCTCGGAACTCTAATGGAGTGAGAGATCTGGCGGCCCCTAACGCCTGGGAGACCAATTGTCTGCATAGGCTGTCCACTTTGGGGAAGGAGAAATCCTCACATTTTGCTGAAGCCATAGGGACAGAGGTGCCATAGGCAGGAATGAAGGCATTCTAGAGACACTTGTGTCCCTCTAATGCTGAAACAAGGACTCCAACATATTGGAATTTCCCCAGGAGTCTCATGCTGGAGTAGGGAAAGGCTGGGAACCTAATGTCTGCTTGATGGGGAACTTGTCTCCCAGCAAGATTTCTTGCCAAGTTCTGACAACTTATCTCCTGGTATGAGAGACAAAAGCAGAGGCTATGGCGATGGGCAGGACCACACCTTGCCCAGGAAAGCTTGGGTATGCACGACTCTTACTCTGAACTTAAACCTAAACCTCGTGCCAGGACCCCAGAGGTAGATTGGGGGAGGGGCCGGACCCCTTTTTCCCTCTAACTAATGCAGCACTGAATAAGCCTCCGCCTGCTCTCGCTGTCGCTCTGTCTATTTAATTTAATTATTTATTTGAGGACAAGCAGTCACGGTTGGCTTGTCATGGCTGCCAAGGCCCAGGGTCTCACCCTAATGACTCTAGAAGCAAAGGAGGGAAGAGCATCTTCACGGCCAGGTGCTGTGCGCTGAGGTCAATGTGTCCTTGGCCAAGCTGACCAACCTCTCTAGGCCTCGGGTCCCTGGAGGACGAAAGGGATACAAAAATAGCATCCACATTTGGTTACTGGAGAAAGCACACAATATGGACAGGGCCCGATACAAGGTTAACACAATAATTCCCACAATTACCTGCAGTCAGATTCGCCGGTACCTCGTTCAAAAGACCAACACGCACTGCTGTGAGCCTAGGGGAGACACAGCTCAGGACAGAGGTCTGCACACACACCGCAAGAACAATACTGATAAACCCTGTCTGACCCAGGCTAGAGTGGCTGAGGGAGCAGGACCTTAAATAAGGAGGTGTCTGAACTGAGAATAAAATTAAGAAAATACCCGGGGTTTTAAACAAGGCGGTGTTTGGAAGGGGGGGGGGCAGTTGTGTGACCAGGATGGCATTTCCTGTTTGATTGTAGGAAAGCATTGTGCTGTTGAAGATTCTAGAGAACCTTATCCTCCTTGGTAACTCAGTTTTCTCATCTCTGAAATGGGGTTGCTTTGACCACCTATCTTGTGACAATTCATTAACATATTAAAAGTGCTTGCACAAACACATACCACGAATCAACTGCTCAGTTATTGTTAGCTCTTATGATGTTGACTGTAATTACCATATGCCATTTCAAGTTGCCACAAAACAGCCCTCCCCCCTATCGCCACGCCCTTTTTTAACAGTCCCAGCAATAGGAAAATGAAAACAATAGCCCTGGACATAGTAATTCCCTCTTACTACAAGAACTCAAGAGGACACCAACAATGACTGCTTAGTCAATTATAAGTGATTACCCACCCACACCTGCGTGCCCAGGCAGAAGTAGTTTTGTCACCTATTTAAACCCTTGTGCATAAACAGTGGCGATTATGCCCTGAAGAGAGACAGGGGCAGCTGGCCCACGGTGCAGTAACTACAGCACACCACCAGGGAGCAGCAGAGTCCAGCCGTAGGCTGTTTTAACTCCAGGAGCAATTAATTTGTCCCAGGTTTCCTTCGTGTATTCGCTCCCAGATGCAAAGATCGAGCTTGTTGTTGATTATCCAACCTATCCACACGGGTCCGGCTCCCGACAGCAGAGCTTCGCTGCTAGACTAGGAGCCGTCTTAGCCCCGCCCCCACTGCTCAGCCAATCCCGGACGGAGGGGAGCGTCACAGGGGCGGGCCCAAGGGACCACGTGGCCAGCTAATGCAAGTGCAGAGCGGGGACCAGAAGCCAGCCCCCAGGGGTGACCAGGTCGCAGAGGCGGAATAGCAAAGGCCAGCCTCACCCTGAGTACCCTCCCCCACGAGATGGGCGTGCAGCCCCCCAACTTCTCCTGGGTGCTCCCGGGCCGGCTAGCCGGGCTGGCGCTCCCGCGGCTACCCGCGCACTACCAGTTCCTGCTGGACCTGGGCGTGCGGCACCTGGTGTCCCTGACGGAGCGTGGACCCCCTCACAGCGACAGCTGTCCGGGCCTCACGCTGCACCGGCTGCGCATCCCTGACTTCTGCCCGCCGGCCCCGGAACAGATCGACCAATTTGTGAAGATCGTGGACGAGGCCAACGCCCGGGGAGAGGTCAGCCCGTGAGCCAAAGCGAGAGGGCGGACCTGGAAGGAACTGAGTGGGCGGGGCCTGGATGGAGGGTGGAGTCAGAAAGGGGGAAGAAGAGGCTGTGGGGCGGGGCGAGGAGGGGTGGGGCGGGGCCAGGTGGGGCCGGGCTGGGCTGGAGTTAGATGGAACCCACCCACTGACCAGAGTCAACTATGCTGCTAGAAGAGAGGGAAGATGATGCCAGGATTCTGGTCGTTTTCTAGAGGGCCACATGTCATGGAGACACACTTATAATTTTAAATTTTATCAGCAGCTACGTTTTAAAAAAAAAATGAAAAGAAGCAGATGGAGTTAATTTTTGCTACTAATCCAATAAGTCAAAAATATTATTTCAACATAGACTCGATATGAACTCAATTATTAATTAATAAGGCATTTCCAGTCTTCTTTACATGCCATCTTCAGAGCCTGGTAAATATTTTACACCCAGTCTCAGTTTGGACTGACACATTTCAGGTAAAAATACCACCACAGGTGGCTGGATGTTCTGTACCGGACAGCACAGGTAGAAGGGGTGAGAGATGCAGGCTGAGAGCCCAACTTGGGAGCCAGCCACTTCAGAGGCCTCCTAGTCACCCAGACGCAAGGACAGTCCTCAACAGCTTTGATGTCACTTATCCTCTGAGGGCCTGCGATTTGTGGGAAGAATGATATGTTTCAGTGGGGACAGGAGGCAGTGCAGGAGGGCACTTGACTCCATGAGTTTCCCTTGACAGGCTGTTGGAGTTCACTGCGCCCTGGGCTTTGGCCGCACTGGCACCATGCTGGCCTGCTACCTGGTGAAGGAACAGGGCTTGGCTGCAGGAGATGCTATCGCTGAGATTCGCCGCCTGCGGCCAGGATCCATTGAGACCTATGAACAGGAGAAAGCCGTTTTTCAGTTCTACCAGCGAACAAAATAAGGGACTCGCCCACTCTCCTGCTGCAGATGGAAGGGAAGTGCACTCAAGTACCTGCATCCTTCAGCTCCCTTTGCCTCCTGCTGGACAGAAGTAGTCTTTCCCTGAAGCCACAACCTGAGTGACAGAGTGGCTGAGACCCCATGAATATGAGTTAATATCTAATAAGAACTCATTTACGCGGCATAGAATTTACATAGCACTCCCAATACATCAACTCCATGTAGCCCTGGGTCATAGAAAATATAAAAACCATTTCTGCTCTTTGGATAGGTGACGAGAGCTCAGAAAGGCTTATGGTCACAATTCTGGAAAACAGAAGTATGGGCCAGGACTGCAACACACACCTTTGTCTCCTTGAAGATGCTGAAATTCTAGGTGCTGGCCCCTGGTCTTATGGTTTCTGGAGAACCGGTCAATGAAGGAGCTCCCAGTCCTTGGCCACCGCGGCTCTACACTCCCACACCAGGAGGGCCCTTGTTGATGTCAGTGTTGTTCCTCTCAGGGTACAGAAGGCTTGGATGTCACAGATCTTCTTCTCCTCTCCCTCCTTCCCTCTCCCCCCCCCCCGAAAGCTGGCCACTCTTATCAGCCTTAGATACACTTAGCTCATCTGTTAAATCCAGCCCCTATGTCATCCCCAACCTCAGGCCCAGGAATGCCGGAACTGCATCTTGGTGGTTAAACAAAGTGGATATTAAGTAATCAAATAAATAACTCCGGGGCTATGACTTTTGGCTGTCTTTCCCAGATGTTGTCTTCTTCTTCACTTCTCCCCTGTTGGATTCCATCCTGCCATTAGCGCCACACTTTGGACTTTCTGAGAGATGCGGTGAACGTCATACATGAGCCCAGTGTACTCATTTATAATGTCAGCCTGAATTCTTGCCCTGTCTTCTGCCATATAGGCTGAGCTGAATGAGGGAAATTCACCCTGAGATACACATGGAGTGCCTGTGTGAATTCAGTGTGTCTGTTAGAGGGGGACGTGACTCAGCAAAGTAAGACATGTTCCTATTCTCAGGGGCCCGGCCTTTCTGGAGATGAGGGGTAATGACAGTCCATTCCCACACAATGGATACTAAAGGCCGTCTCTGCTATTCCAAGCACAGGACAGAGTGGTCAAGGATTCCCCTATAGCCTCCATCTCTTGCATCGAAGACCAGGGCTGTGCCTATGCCATCCCCTCCCAGGACTTCTTTCTCCATCCTCTGCTGCCCCTAACTGAACATTACCCAGCTCACCCTTACACAAAAGGCGTGGTTAAGCAAGAAACATAAGCTGCAGTCACCCAGAATCCTTTCTGTGTCTGATGTGGACTATCCACTCCTTAACTATTGCCTTGGATCCTATCTAGCCCTCCCAGAGGAAACAGATCAGCCAAAGAGAAGAAACTCAAAAGTTCCAGGCGTTTAGCCTGTGATGGAGGAAAAAGGAAGTATATCCTGGCCTTCCTCCCACCATCCACTCTGCCACTCCCACACCTGCCCATGATGCAAGCCAGAACACCCACCACACACAGGGAGTGTGCATGTCTATGTAACGTTTTCCTGGGGAGGGCATGGCCCAGGAAGAGAACGAAAGGCGCATTTCCTCCGCCCTTGCCATTCACTGCAGAGCTTACCCATATGGGGAGGAAATGGGAGGCTGCAGCTGCACCCAGAGTTGCCTCTCCTCACCAGCCCTGATCAGCTGCCCCCCCTCATCCTTTCTGAGGTCTGCTCCTCCCCATATCCTCTACACTCCCAGAGCAGATTCTGCTCTTACCTTCCTCCCAAGGCTCCTTGGAAGGAGACAGAAAATTTTCCTAACCCCATTAAAGCCCTGTGTGCAGTTCCCTCCCCATAATTTAAGCAAGTCTCCTCTGCCTCAAGAGTTCCTTAGGGAAATAAACATATAATTATGTGCTTAAGGAAATCGCTTTTAAATAAGTAAGAGTTGACTTCAAATGAAAAACTCTGCCCTTCTCCTTCTGTCTACCTTGAGGGGTTAGCCAGGAACTCCATTTGTGCTCATTTAGGCCCCCAAGAAGTTTTAGCTTTCTACCACCCTTTCTCCTGTATTTGTTCCTGCTCATTTGTGCTCCCAGAACTTTTACCTTCCCCCACCTTTTCTCCTGTACTTGTCACCAATGAAAGGGCACACATTAGCCGTGGCCCCTCCCTTGTACATCCTGCACTGGTGCCAGGAACAACACATCTGCGTTTTCACCAGGCCAGGGTTCCTCATGCTCAACACTCCTAACATTTTGTAACTGAAACTGGATAATTGAAGGTGGGGAATCTATACCATAGGATGTTTAACAGTGTCGCTGGTTTGCTTTCACTAGACGACAGTCACATATTGTCAGGGTTTCCTGTCCTGCCCAGTTCCCACAATCGTTAAGTCCCAAAGAAATTACACAGAGGTCTACATTAGTTATAAACTGATTGGCCCATTAGCTCAGGCTTCTTATTAACTCTTATAACTTACATTAGCCCGTTATTCTTGTCTATGTTAGCCATGTGGCTCAGTACCTTATTCAGCGGGGCAGTCACATCTTGCTTCTTCTGTGGCTGTGCCAGGACCGCTTCCTCTTCCCAGAATTCTCCTGTTCTCCTTTACCCGCCTCTACTTCCTATCTGGTTGTCCTACCTATACTTCCTGCCTGGCTACTGACCAATCAGCATTTATTTTAAATATAATTGACAAAATACAGACAATTGTCTCACAGCAGCCACCCACCCCTCTCTGGCTATGAAAACCAAAGATACCCCTCAACATTGCCACATTTTCCCCATGAGAACAAAACCTGCCTCAGTGAGAATCATGGCAACAGACCAACATGCAGGTCTCGTTCTCTCTAGAGCAGAAGAACAGACTGGGTCTTATGTATATGTACACATCATAATAGGGGAACAGAGACCAACTCATACTGCCACCTTCCCAACCAACATCTGGAAGTCAAGTTATTCCTGGATTCTCAGCTCTCTACAGGCTTGTTTTCCAGCCAGATCATAAGTGCCACTGACACTCTATGTCCAGAAGGATTATGTCCCCAATGGGCTGCTGAGGAATGTAACTGAAACAGTTTCCCCCCTGTTCTGGTTTGGTCTCTGTTCCTGGGATAAATATGACTGACTTAGTCACGGTTTCTAATGCCAAGAAGAGACACCATACCACAGCAACTCTTATGAAGGAAAGCATTTAATCGGGGCTGGCTTACAGTTCAGAGGTTTAGTTCATTGTTGTCACAGCAGAAAGCATGGCAGCATGCAGGCAGACATGATGCAGGAGAGGTAGCTGAGAGTTCTGCATCTGGATCTGAAGGCAGCAGGAGAGAGAGCAGACACTGGGTCTGACCTGAGCTTCTGAAACCTCAAAGCCCACCCCCAGTGACACACTTCCTTCAGCAAGGCCACACTCCCTAATAGCACCACTCCCTGTAGGCCTCTGGGGGCTATTTTCATTCAAAACACACAATAACCAAACACAGCTTGGGAAGGAAAGGGCTTGTTTCATCCTATACAAGTGACGGTCCATCATTGTCTTTGTTAGGGTTTCTGCTGCTGTGATGAAACACCATGACCAAAAAGCAGGTTGGGAAGGAAAGGGTTTATTTGGCTTATACTTCCACATGCTGTTCAGTATTGAAGGCAGTCAGGACAGGAACTCAAACGGGGCAAGAACCTGGAGGCAGGAGCTAATGCAAAGGCCTTGGAGGGGTGCTGCTTACTGGATTGCTTCCCCTGGCTTGCTCAGCCTGCTTTCTTATAGAACCCAGAACCTCCAGCCCAAGGATGGCACCACCCACTATGGACTGGACCCACCCCCATTGATCCCTAATTGAGAAAATGCCTTACAGCGGGATCTCATGGAGGCCTTTTCTCACCTGAGGCTCCTTCCTCTCTGTTGACTCTAGCTTGTGTCAGGTTGGCACACAACATCAGCCAGTACGAGGGAAGCCAAGGCCGGAATTGAGAGCAGGAACTGAAGCAGGGATCATGAAGGAGAACTGCTTATGGACTTGCCTTCTAGGACTTTCTCAGCCTGCTTCCTTTCTTCCTTCCTTTCTCCCTTCCTTCCTTCCTTCCTTCCTTCCTTCCTTCCTTCCTTCCTTCCTTCCTTTGTTTATTTATTTATTCTTTAACCTTTCTATTGGCTCTTTGTGGATTTCACATCATGCATACTGAACCTATTCATCTCCCCGTCTCTTCGTATCTGCCCTCTGCCCTTGCAATCTCCTCCCCCTCCAAAAAAAAAATAAGTTTTAAAAGATAAATAAAAAGCAAAAGAAAAAAGTTTCGGCACGGAAGCTGTAGTGCAACATGAGTGCCATGCTTTAGACCACGCATCTTCACTTGCAAGTGTGCATTCAGTCTGCTTCGAGACCTCTGCCTTCTGCTACACTATCTACACTAGACCCTCACTGGGACTTGTCTTGGAAGTCCTGTTGTTGCCTTGTGTTATGGAGATCCAGCTTTGGATCTGCAGGTCCGGCCCCTTCACACGTTCCAGATAGATAAGGTGGATGCTGGGGTGAACTAACACAGAGCCTTGGTTCTGGGCCTAGGCTGGTCAGCCCGCCAGCTCTCCCTCATCATCACCACCAGGGTGAGCTCTCCAGCACTGCCCTGGCTAGCTCACCCAGTGCACAAGCATCAAGGAGCAGGGCCAGTTCTCCAGCCCTCATGCCCTCAGGGCCAGCTCCTATGCCCCACACCACCAGACCCAGCTCTACTGATTTACCCAGGTGAGGTGCAGGGCCCACGCTCCCCAGTGCTGCAATTGGTGAGGGGTAGGGTGAGCTCTTCTGCTCTCATGCCCTACCTCAGGCCCACTCTCCCACCTGCCGCGGGGAGGAGAGGAGGGGTGAGCCTGTTTTCTTAGACAACCCAGGACCACCTGCCCAGGATGGCACTACCCACACTGAGCTGAGCTCTCCCACATCAATCAGCAGTGAAGAAAATGCCCCACAGACATGCCCACAGGCCAACCTGACTGAGGCCGTTCCTCGATTGAGGTCCATTCTCTTCAGGCTGACAAAAGGTAACCCCTGTGTTTTTAAAGTTCATTCGTGTTTATTCCCCAGTACATGACAGGACTCTGCTGAATAGAGGATTTCCTGCTTGGAAACCTTTGTTCCTTGCTATCCTGGCTCTGCTCTGACCACCTGCAACCTTCCCTGGGAAAAATGTTCAGATCCAGGAACGGCTTGCACTGAGACAGAAGGAAACCAACCAAAGCTTGTTTGAGAAGATTTCTCCCTAGCCTGGTTCTCCTGCCATCATTGCCCTTGCAGGATGCCCAAGACAGTGCACAAGACAAACCTACACCTGCCCCTCAACTACATCATCCAGGCCTAGATCAAAATGTCTGAAGGTGCTAAGAATGCGAAGCCCTGGTTTTGATGTGCTCATACGTACCCCTTGTGCTTTCTGAGTTCTGAGTCCCAAGGCTGCATGAAAGGCTGTGTGTATCTGTTTCATACTGCAGAAGGAACTACAGTGAGGTCATAGGCCCACACCTGCAGGCCCCTGAGCCTGTTCACACCTCCTGTGGAGTTAAGCTCAGTCCCCTTTCCTACCCAGTCTGCCCCTCTCAGCCTGCCCTATTATAGAGCAATACCTTACAAAGGACAATTCACTGTTGACCTCCCCTGCTGAAGAGGTCTGCTCCCCTGTACACCCTCCCACCTGCCCAACATTATCCCCAAAGTGGGTTTTCCTCAGAGAAATGATGGGCACGTTCCCTGGGCCAGAGAGTGGATCTAAACCATAAATCCTTTCTCTGCGTGAACTACACCCGTTTGCCAGCCTTCAAGTTCAAGCTCCTGCTATCTATGGCTTATCATTCTTTCCGAGAGGGAAACCAATTTGGTCTCACAGGAATTTCTGTCACACAACAATGACAGCTACCACTAATGCATTTCACAGTTTGTCACACCCGAACTTTGCTTGCTTGTATATGCATAATTGCCGTCATTTATGAAGCACTTACCACGTAGCTGGTGGTTTACATACTTTGCTTTATGTAATTTTATCACTGCAACTCGGCAAGTCAAGCGATTTCTTCTTTCTATAGAAGGAGCCGAGATAGAGAAAGGTGAATAATGTACCCAAAAAATATCACACTTGCGCTAGAGTTACTTGTCCCATTATTGAGACTGCTGACCTGACCAGAAGCAACTTAAAAGAGGAAGGGTTTGCTTTGACTTCAGTTCAAAGGGATACAGTCTGTCAGTCACGGTGACAGCAAGCATGACAGCAGGAGTGTCAAGTGGCTGGACAATGAGAGAGGACATGAGTGGGGCTCGGCTACTGAACTTCAAGCTCCACCCCGATGGCCTCACCTTCTCCAGTTAGGCTCCACCCCCTAACAGTTCGATGGCCTTCCAAAACAGCTCTACCAACTGGGGGCCAAGTGTTCAAACCCGTGAGCTTACGGATGGATACGGAATGGGAGAGAGGCATTTCACATTCAAACCATTTATACCAAAGAAGCTGGGATGTAAATCCAAATCATCTGTCCCTCCAAAGTCCAGGGGTCATGTTTCTTTCATCAAATACCCTCCTGACAAGACTTACCATGACTCTAGGGACACAATAGAGTCTATCTGTATTTCAGAGCTCAGCAGCCCTGCTGATTGTCTGATCCACAGGCCCCCAAGGACCCATTTCTTCCTCCTCAGCAGCCGGAGAATAATCCTGCACCTAAACCTGAAGTCAATTGCACCTGAATTATGTGTTATGCTTCACAGTGTGGCCTGGGGCCAGCAGGATTTCTCCGTGGGTGTAGACACCTGCTGCCGAGGCTGACAACCTGAGTTCGATTCCCTGGGCCCACAGAGTGAAAGGAGAGAACCTGCCCCCACATGTTGTCCTCTGGCCTACACACACACACTAATTTTAACTGTAACTACAAACTAAGGATCAAATGCAGCCTGAGCATTGGACCAAGTAGCAGAAAACTGTTGTCACATCTATTATTCTCTGACTCAGGGCATATAGATGTCCTCACCCAGGGCGACAGTCCTGAGGCTTGTGTGGCTGGCATGGAGCCCCCAAAAAATGCCTTTTTATGTTTGATGATTTATTGAAAAATCCTGCTACTCTTTATGGTTTTGTTGTTTGACCCCTTAATGTATGCCAGGCACTGTGCCAAGCGCTTTGCAGACATTATCTCATTCACTCTTCGAAGGGAAATCGTATAAAACCCCATGCAAAAAGCACTGCCCCAGTAACCAATACACAGTGAGCACACTGACACCCTGAGAGTTTCATATTGTACCCCAAGTCTAGGTGACCCCTAGAACAAGACTGAAACCTGGAGTTAGCCGTCAACCACCTTCCCTCCCATAAAGCAAGAAGGGAGACAACTGTAATGAGAAAACAGAAGTACCTTGTGCAGAATTGAGGCATTTGGTCTCCCAGGGCCATCTGTGGTGCCCTCTGATCACAGGGTTTCAAGGACACTGCTGTCCAGCTAATGTCCGCACTGCCACCCGCCCATCATCTCTAACAGCCTTCTGCCTCAAGTATCAAAACTGGAGTCCCCTGTTGATTGAAAGCTTATTTACATAAGCACATCCCCCATGGTAGCCTACGTTTTTCTAGCCATCAAAGATTCAAGGCACACTTCTAAAAAGGCGGCATGCTTGTCCAAGCAAACAGAAATTTGAAAAACACTTTGGTGCACACCCATGCCTGAAACTGATGCCTTATTTGCCGCCTTGATAGCTGAGTCCTTTGTGCCAATAAATTGCTTAAATTGCTGCCACCACCCTCTAACCCTATTTCTCCCTTGACTTATTCTGCCACCATGGATATCTGATCATGGAACAAATTAGTGATACCACCTCTGAATTTCCAATGTGTGGCACCGAGTATGACAAACAGCTCTGGGGTGTGTCCCCCTCCAGCTTGTCTAACGACCACACTCATCCTCATTACTAATATACACTGAGTAGTGACTGTTGGGAATCCGCAGGGGCCCATGGGAAATGGCAATGGCTGCAGACATCCCTCAGGTGACACTGCTGATCTCTTCGGGTGTGTTGTGTATGCCCCTGGTCTCCCTTACCCCCATCCCAAGAAAATTCATTGATTTGCATGTTTTCTGTGACGGGGTATCACACCTTCCATGATTTCTAGATAGGACTACATTCTCCGTAAAGCCACACTGGGACCCAACCCACAGACAGAACCCTGCCATTGCTGATCATAATTCGTAGAGATCTAAAACCTCCAACGATTTTATGGAAGTTCAAGAATGCAGATTAAAATCTGAAAGTCATGGGACAGAGTCCGGGAGAGACCAGACACACACTTCCAGTTGTCCTCTCCCAGGGGAGTCACATGGGCACACTTCTCCTAGCAACAATGTGTAGAAAAACATACCAAGTATTGCCAACCTCAGATGTTCCCTTGAGTGTTGGTGAGCAGAGTTTTATTGGGGTCAGTCACGCAGGCATGCAACATGTACATGACTGACCTTAGTCACTCGGTCTCCAGCCCCAGCAGAGGTCAAACTGAAGCAGAATGTCCCAACGCATCTTAGATATATTTAAAATTAAAAACAAAACAAGTGTTCACCGTAAGTCACACCGTTGGCATGAACCATCTGGCCAGCCTGTGGTCTCAGGTATACAGAAATACTCTTATCATTCAGAGTATTCCAAAGATTCGATGTCCATCTCACAGAAGCTAAGCTAGGGAGGGACTGAAGATTTCTGGGGATGTGTGGACCAGGCAATCCCGGCCTGCTGGGTTAACCTTAACTGCACGCTATCAGAGACTTAGTGTATTAATTACTGCTGTTACTGTATAAAATACCATGACCAAAAGCTATTTAACGGAGGGACAGTTTTATCTTGGCTTACAGTCCCAGAGGTATGGAGTCCATCATGATGCAGAAGGTTTGGCAACACAAAGATGGCTGATCACAATCATCCACACATGGAAACAGAGAACAGGAAGTGAAGCAAGGCTCCAAACCCTCAAAGCCCAACACCAGCGATGTTCCTCCAGCAAGGCTGGAGGTCCCGTAACCGCCCCAAGCAGTACCACCAGCTGGGGATCAGCTGCTCAAGTATGTGAGCCTGTGGGGACATTCTTCAGTCAAACCCCCACATTCAGTGTTTCTCTCCTTTTGATAATCCGGGCAGCTGTTGCTGTACTTTCCTTGGCTCTAACCAACCCCCAGCAGTCTGTGTTTACCCATAACCCCTCAGGATGTCCATACACAGGCTGTCCAACACCCATGTCCATACTCCCAAAGCATCTGCCCATATTTACCCATGGTAGTCATTCAATAGCTTCATCTCTCTCACGCAATCTCTCTCTCTCTCTCTCTCTCTCTCTCTCTCTCTCTCTCTCTCTCTCTCCCTCTCTATCAGAGACTAAGGACTTCTTTGCCCATACTTCTAACACTTGGCACGATGCCCATCACATAGCTGTACAGTTAACTGATTAACCAATATGCTTCCATGTTAATGAAAGATAGAATAGAATTAATCTAAGGGATAGAGAATATAGTAAAGGATTGCATGGCCAAAGTACTCTTACGTATAAACACAAAAATAGAAATATGCAGTGCACTAATACTGAAGCAATGCTATAGCTATTAAAAACATAAGAAGAGTAAGTCTGCTAAAAAAAAATATGTTTGATTGAATCTTTCGAAGAGATGTGGTTGTATAACCTGGAGAGACAGACAAGTGTTGAATGTCATTAAACATACTAAGGTTATGTGCTGAGTGCAAAGTCCATTCAGGGAGGCTTGGATGAAGAGGAAGAGCAGGACGTTGTGTATCCTGCGGGGAAGGAAAGATAAAAAAGACATCAAAGGGCATGGAAGAAGTAAAATCCCCATCCAGTGGGAAGTAGAGGATCTATGGTTAGGTTAAGCTAGTAAAAGAACAGCAGAAAATCTTGCCACAGGAAAGGTCCCCATCTGCTCCACAGTGTGGACTCACCACTGGATTCTAAGTAGAGGACACATCACTGGGCTCCACTTTTCTTAAGTTCCATTCTGACAGAATAGCCCCTTGACTGAGTAGCTGTGCAGTGCTTCTGATTTAACTTTGTCAAAGGGAGACAAGGCTGCACACCACTGGTTTCTGAGACTTCTCAGAGAATGAGAGTTGAGTAAGAACCCTCTTTCTCCTCTTGCTGGAAGTTAATGACGGTAATGCTTCGCCGAAGGAAGTGGAAGGGTTGTTAAGTCGGAGAGCTCACCCTCTGGGCTCGCAGGTTATGATTTTTTAATGCTTTTGAATGGGAAAAGATCTCAAGTGAGTGTCATCCCTGTATGCCTTTCTCGTGGTGGCTGGCTCGGGCTTCTGCATACCCGCTGTTTTGCTGGGTTCTCTGGGGTCACGCTTTAAATCAAACTATTGTCATATTCCAGTGGATAAGTCTCACATATCCTCAGGAGCAGCTGGTCCCGGTGCTTCACTCTGTCCAACATTCCGGTATTTCTCCCTGTGGCCCCAAGGCCAAGAAGAATCCTGAACGTTCCAGCCTTCTGCTTCAGTTGTCCCCCTCACTCATCAGCCCCACATGCTGTTACGTCTGACCCTTAATTCAAGCCTGTTTTCTCCTTCAAATAGTGGCCAATTTGTCAGGTCAGGGAGCCAGTCAGACATTTTTCTGTATATTTTTCCGTAGGCAGATGAGGCATCCTGAAGACTCCAAAAGACAGTTTCCCTTCTTGGGAATACGCAGGGTCCCTAGAGGAATCCACGTAGCTGCAAATGCCAGAACACCTGACTCTAGGACCCTCGTGCCTGTACCTGGCCCTCTTCAGCTGGGAGTCTAGAAATGGCAGCGTAGGCACCTGTAGAGCCCCGTCCCAGTCCTCATGAGTACCTTCAGAGATCAAGGTACAACTAGACAATAGGGTGGCCCGGGTCCCACTGCTGAGCTCTCCTGTCCTGTGAGACCCCAGGTCTCTCCTGGCACATGTGTTCAAGAGCCTGTAGAGAAAAGGGGAGGTCAGGGATGAACGAGGGCCTGCAATTCCACTGAGGAGTCAGGTCCCAGCCTTGGCAGTCACCCTCACCCCACTTCAACCCTCTTCTGTTGATTTGATAGACTGGAAGCCACAGAAGATGTCAAGGGGAATACCAGATGAGGCCATCAGAAAGGACTCAGTGTAATATAAATTACAACAACAGTTATATGATTTTATATACAGCAGTGCTGGACATATACCCAATCTCAAACTAAATCTGACAAAGCTGGGGAAAATTCAAACTCTAGAGGTGCTGATAATGTATGATTTAATACAGCCTCCTTGGAGGGTGAGTTCACCCCAGAACCTAACATATAGACATATATGCACACACATATCCAACCACTACATATTTATTTATGGACAAACTGCATTTGAGCAACTTAGAAACACATTGGAGGCTGTCCATTTATGTATTTACTCAATATATACTTACTGGACAGTTATATGCCAGACATGATTCCAGGAACTTAAAAACTGAGCATGCACAAACTCCCAAGAATATCCACCTTGGCAAAATGTATACCCACCATTGTTTAAATGGTCCCAAACTTCAAACAACCTAAAAGACACTCTGAGGAGAGTGGGAGAGCCGTGTCCTGCCATACTGCAACAGCAGCGAACATGTGTTCTGGGATCTATGCTGGGTGTGCAGGAAAGAAACTTGTGCACTATTAGATAAAGAATAAAAACAGTGCTGTAGATTCTTTAGGGAGACACACATATAAAAATAAGTCATTTGGAGGCCCACCAAACTCGGAATCATAGCTGAACCCAGAAAGGGAGGAGGGAAAAGATCAGCGAAGTTACTTTATTTCTTAAACATCTACAACAAATAGACATGTGAAATTAGCCCTGTATGTACTTATATCGCATGTTAAGCACATGCATGTTTATCAATGTGGGTCCGTTTTCCTTCAAGATGGGTACGTTTTTGCTTTTATCATTATTGTTGTTTTGTTTTTGTGTTTGGTTAGGCCCCCATCTCTGGGCCATCTACAAACTGAAGTCTATCCTGTGCACTGCCGGGATCTTTCTAACAGGAGAGCAAGAGGCTGCCCAGGCAAGGTGTCTGACGCCCCCTGGCGGCACAGACCAGACCCGCAGCTCGTAGGGGTGCACGTGGAGCTCTGGAAATGCTGATCTAGTTAAGGTTGAATTTGTTCAACCACTTTAAAGACCAATGTGTCATTATCTTGCACAGTTGGGGAGGTATGTCCTATTTATTATTCAGGAATGCTGTTTTTAAAGGTTTACCCTAGAGAAACTCAAGCACGAAAGCAAGGAAATGTGTGCAAATGTCTTTGCAGCTTTGTCTACAATGGCCAGAACTGAAAACGGCGCCATTATCCACAATTAGGAGAACAAGTAAGTTGGACATCCGCACCCAGTGAAATCCTCTACCACGGCAAATGACGACAGAAAACCACATGTGTCCGTTACATATCACAACCCGAGGGGGAGCCCTGCTGGACCAAGGTTGCAGCCGGCCATGGTGGTACAGCTCTCTCTGAGCTAGGCCTTCCCCCAGGATGGGCTTCCTACTCTCTGCCTGACCCTATATGGAGACTGATCCTGAGCCTGGATACCAGAGTTATCTCTGGCGTGACCCTTGACACCGTTCCCTGCATGCACTCCCCTCTGCTGCTGTAATCAGGCTTGTGCTCTGGCTGTTGTGATAGGAGCCTGCTGTTTAATGAAATTAGGTGATGCCCCAGCCACCGTTCACATCCTCCGTATCTCCTCGCTCTGAAATGAAGCTGAGATGTCTCACCGAAGCCGTCTCCTGGAAAGCTGTCTCTGCGGTACTCACAGGCTGTACATAGCCCTGCATGCTGCCTCCGGTCCCTTTGTCCTCCAGGTCTGGTGGCCAAGTGGCCATGAAGAAAAAGGAGACCCCACAACAACCTATGCTGAGGAAAAGGGGGAGCCTTGGAGTCTTCCCTCTCTCAAGCACCAATTACGGAAAATTGAAGGTAGGCCAAACACCATTGTGGGTGGACACACACACACACACACACACACACACACACACACACACACACATGTCATGACTGCAAAAACAGATGTGAGAAGAATAAATACCAGATACAGGAATGGAGAACCACATGGGCCCTTGGCTGAATCATGGGACTTTATTTCCTTAAAAGAAAGAAAAAAACAGGGTTCACTACTATAACCCCAGAACTCAGGAGGCAGAGTGGACCACTGGGAAACTGAGACCAGCCTGGGCTACCTTGTAAAAATGGTCAAGAAAGACAGGAGGCAAGTAAATAACAAGGAAGAAAGAATTACCCAAAGTAAATGTGACCAAAATTTATAATTAAATAGCTGGGTGGTGGAGGCCTAGACACTCCTTGTAGTCTTCTACTGTTTTATTATCTAATATTTTCATTTATTGCTTGCTGTATTTGATTTATGTGTGGAAGAAGAGATGGTAGATGGGGTGGGGGTGAGACCCTGCAAATGAAAGCTACAAGGAGTGTTCAAAGCCGCTTGGCTTAAGAGACAAGACCCATGGAGAAGGGGTTGTGGTCTCAGGGAGGAGGGAAGCAGTGCTGCAGGATACTGTAAAGGGGGGTGCAGGAGTGGGGTGGAGGCACTGTTGTTAGTGTAATGGAGAGACCTTGGGGCTTTAGGCCGAGGAGCCCTTATATTGGTCTGTTAGCACTGTGGGTGGGTCACTCTTCTGTGTGTGAAGTGGGGGAAGCAGACTAAGAGCAGGGTAAGAGGACACACAAAGATGTCTTTACGGTAATGGGTGCAAAAGGCTGGAACCCCAGTCGTGGTGCCTGGACGTGTGTCTGTGGCATCCTCTGAAGAGGAGCCGATGGAACTTGGCCGGAAATTTGATGTGAAGCATGTCTGAGGTTTTATTTAAGCAGTAGGCAGAGAGGCCCTGGGATGAGAAAAGGTAGTTGAAGAAGGGCAGGAAGAAGGGTGGGTCGGTGGGTGCTTCCTAGCAAGGAGAGAAGGATGAGGAATTTCATTTCATTGTTTGTCGACCACAAAAGTGGAGGGACAGAGCTGGCAATTGTGTGTTCAGTTCAGAAGTCCGTGGGAAAGGTCGAGTAGGGTCAAGAGGTATAAATTTAGGTGTCACTGGTGTATTCTTCAAAGCCACGCCATCAGAGAGACGGCGTAAATAAAAAAAGAAGGCTGGGACCAAACTCCAAGCACCCCACCATTTAAGAGTAGGGAAAAGAGAACCCAGCGAATAGACTTAACGAGGCAGAAGAACGAATGGGGCTGTTGGGGGCCATGAGAGATGCCAAGCCAAGAATGTGTTTCAAGTTGGAAGCCGTGTTCAACTGTTGAAAATGCTGCTGCATAGCCAAATAAACAGAGCCCAGGCAGAGAATCTCCCCCTCCCCTTGGAGCTGACTGTACGGGAGTCTTTGTGGCTTTGATTAAGCAATTCAGTGGAGTGGGGTCTCTTCAGGAGCACGGAGGTCAGGGGGGCCTGTGATTGACAAGAGAGAGGACTGAAGGGTGGGTCTCTTGAGAAGCTTAACTCTGAGGAAAGGAGGACAATGAGGTGCACACTAGGGACAAGGACATAAAGGAGAAGATTATTTAGCATGTTTATCTGCATCCATGTGCAGAGGGAAAGAACACAGTAGGGAGAGAAAAGGGAGCAGTGGATGAGCGGATGCAAGAGGGACTTGGGAAAAAAGAAGGAGATTGGAGTCCAAGCCCCACAGCTCACTAGACGGAGCTGGGATGCTCACTCTGTTCCATCTGCTCCAGGTCTCAAGCTGTTCCCCAGACAGTCATTACCTCTCCTATTGTTTGCCTGCTCATGGGTGTCACCAGCTCCCGGGGTTCAGTGTGCTAAATCTTCCACTGCCATCTCCTCTGAATACACAAGTCTTATGGTCTTCCTCGCCCTATCTAGGTTGTGCATCTACCCGGGGACCTGGAGTGGAAAATAAGCAAACTGAAGAAAATTAATTCTGGACTATTTTATACATTCTGTATAAATGCATGAAATAGATTATGTTTGACAGCGGTAAACAGAGAAGCCAAAAAAATCCAATTTATCACTTTAATTATATATGCTTTTCTTCCTCGATCTCCAGAGAAGAATAAGCCTCCAGCAGTATTCAGCCCCTTCTATGAAGCCAGTCCCAAATTATTAATGCTGCTCTTAGTAACCGCGTGCTCTTCGTGACAGGTGTCCTATCTGAAGCACACAGGCGATGCTTAGCATGCTACCTGCAGAGGTGCACATGAGGAGGGGTGGAAAGGGTGCACAAAGGAAAAGGGAGGAACACGGAGCTGTGAGTCCAAGGAACTGCACAGGTGAGGTTGAAGTCCACTCCAAACAGGCGCTCCCCTACTTTAGGGGCGGCAGCCTCACCCCCCAAACCCCGACAACTTAACCATCCACATTGTCCCTATGCAGAAGCAGGAGCACAAAGAGGGGGACTCTACGTTAGCCATTGTTTTGTTTTGGTGAGCACAAATTCCGCCAGACGTTGAGGTACAGCAGGGAACAAGACACACCTAGTGTGTGCCCTTCGGAAACGCACAGCCCTGAGAGAGAAGGAATGCAAGAGGCAGTTGGTTGTACCAACAGACAAAGGTGCCAACCACTAAGGTGGTTATACATGCGCCCAGCACAGGCAGTGGTCAGGACAGGAAGAGGTCTCTAGAGAGACAGAACAAATACAATGAATGTACAGTACAAAGGGGATTTATTAGATTATAGTGTCTGGTGTGTTCATGACAGCATTTTTGCTGGCTCATTTGCTCTTTTATTATAGCCACAATCAAGGCACTGGATTCTGACTTTCGAATTGGGATAAGTGGCCCTGTTCGCTCACACAGAAAATTCTAGGAGTGAACCAGGTTAGTAGGTATATTGTTTTTCTCATTGTGGTGACGACATACATCACAAAAGGAACTTAGTGAAGGGGAGGTCTGTTTGAGCTCATGGTTTGAGGATACAATCCATCATGGCAAGAAGGAAAACATGGCTGCGAAAGTCTGAGGCCGCCGATGACACTTGTCTGCCATCAGAACCACAGATGTTTCCACGCACTTCCTCAGGCTGGACCCAAGACCCTGGGATGGTGCTGCCAACTTTCAGTGTGGATATCCTTCTTCGGCTAATGTTTGGGGGAACATCCTCAGAGACACACCCGTATGCAGATATATTTCCATGGTGATTCTAAATCCAGCTCAGTTGACCGTGAAGACTAACCAGGAAGAAAGGATTCAGTCTCTGTAGGCTGAGTCAAATGCCTGCATGCAGCTGTACAGAAGTAGCTGGGCACTCATATCTGACATTTGGTTAGACCTGTGACTAGAAAGACATGGTGGGGAGTCCCTGGACCACAGATAGTAATTTAATCTGTGGCGTAGGTGAGATGACTTAGAGAGCACAAAATGGAAGGAAAATGGACCTGTGACCATAGTCTGCACAGCTCTTTCCAAACCTCTAGAGGAGGGAGGCTGTGCCTGCAGGGGATGCTGGGAAAGTTCCCTACAGAGATGGGAGACAAGTGAGGAAACAATTGTGTCCTAGTTTTAAAGAAGGGAGCAACAATGAACAGGAACAATGTTGATGTTCTCTCAAATGACATGAGATCAAGGCTGATGACTTAATACACTGGTGATGTGTGTGATGGAGGCCAGAGACAGACAGGCTGGGCTCAGTTGACAGGAAGGCAGTAAAGACACCTAAGGGTTTCCCAAGCATTTTTGCTCTGTGGCACATTAGACTATCTTTTTAAAGTTTTTTTTCCCCTTTATTTAGTGTGTGCGTGTGTGTGTGTGTGTGTTGGAGGAAGGGTCGCTTGTTCGTCCCAGCTGTCCAGCCATGAAATAACCACTCAGAAAACATATTATTTGCAATACTGTTTGGCCAATAGCTTAAGCGTATTTCTGACTAAACTCACATCCTAAACTCACCCATCTCTATTAATCTGTGTATCGCCACGTGGCAGTGGCTTACCAGCTAAAGTTCCCAGTGTCTGTCTCAGACAGCGAATCCATAGCTTCTAACTCTGCCTTCCTCCTCCCATGCTATAGGTCAAGCCAGTTTTTCTTTATTCATTAACCAATAAAATCAACACATAGACAGAAGGACCTCCCACACTGTGCGTGTGGGGTGGGAGTGTTTTGCCTGCATGTTTGACTATGCACTATATGCATGCAGCACCCATGGAAGCCATTAAAGGGCATCGGATCCCCTGAAACTGGAGTTACAAATGGTTATAGGAATAGAATCAAAGTTCTGGAAGACTAGCCAGTGCTCATCGCCGCTGAGCCATCTCTCTAGCCTCAAGGTTATCTGTAGCACGAATAATAAAAACCCAGAGACAGATATTGGGATTCAAATTGAAGATCAGAAAAGCAAAGCAGTCAGCCACTAGAGAGACCTTTTACCTCTACCAAATCTTTAGATCAAAGGGGTGAGATCCTGTCTTCATGAATCCTCAGACTCCACACTCCACTGAGTTCCTGTCTCTTCCCCTTTATATTCCTCTCCATATCACTTCTGTCTCCACCTCGCTAGATCTGGGATTAAAGGTGTGTGACTCCCAAACACTGGGATTAAAGGTGTGAGTCACCACCATCTGGATCTTGGGTAACCCAGGGTAGCCTTGAACTCACAGAGATCCATCTGCCTCTGTCTCCCAAGTCCTGGGGGGTTAAATGTGTGTGCCACCACTCCCTGGCCTATAGTAGCTTAGCTTTGCACTCTGATATTCAGGCAAACTTTATTTATTAAAATACAAATAAAATATCACTAGTAAATATAAAAATGTAAAATATATAAAATATCACAAATAAATTATCTTTAAATATAAGGTTTAGTAACTGAGTAAAGTTGACCACAGCTAGAAACACGGCCTTACCTAAATGCTCTGAGGACTGAGAGGACCAGGATCTTATAACACCTACAGCCATTTGTGGCATCCTGACGCAGAACGGCTATGTCTGGAGTGTCACAAATATGACAACAAAGGAAGGGCAGCCGGCTTGTATGCAGTGCCCTTCGGGTGAAGAAAACATGAGCATCTTTCAAAAGCATCTAGTGAAAAGCTCCAGTTGAGACGGCATGACTGAGTTCAGGGAAGGCAAAGAGTAGAGTGTCCTTGGGTGTGTACGGCTCCTAAGGAGGTATACGAGAGTCCAATTGCAGAAGGGGACAGGGGTAGTGAAAATACAAGATATTCCGTATGTAAAGTGAGTTCTCTGCACAATGTTAAAAGCTGGGTGTCAGTATTACCATGATAAAAATTTTAAATCTGACCTTCAGTAAGGTTAAGCCACCGTCCCAGGTGCTCCACCCTCTAAGCAGCTTGGCCAAGACTTTAGTACATATTTCTCTGTCTCCAGCACTCCTAGGAACTACGCTTTGATATATCTTGAACGTCACACGCTGCGCTAGGACTAGAGACACAAAGATGAATTGGATCCCACATTTGACTTTGAAGAGACCGAACATTAAGTAGAGGAAAATGATAAAAACAGATTCAATACCATATGATAAACAGAATAATGGGGAAATGCCTTAAGAAGCACAAAGACTGTATTCTAATATATGCCTGTCTTTTTCTGAGCTCATGGAGGCAAAGATGAACTGGGAATAAGAGAAGATCTTTGAAAAAGTTTGTTGGCTGGAAGGATTGTTGAAAAGACAGGTGGAAGGAAGGGTAGGTGAGTGGTTGAATGGATGGATGGGTGAAGAAAGCCATGGCATTTGGTTGTTAATTTTTAAAAAAAAAATCCTCCTTAGGGCAACTGTTCTTCAGGTAGCCACAAGAGGTCGCTGCAGACCTGACTCAAACACAGTTTTCCATTGGCCCTTCCAGGTTCTGCCTCACTGCCTCAAAGGAAGGAGACAGGTGGAGGAAACAGAGGGAGTTGGCCAGGTTCTAATCTGGCTCCTTCTTTAACCTTACTCTTCATCTCTCTGCTTCTACCCTAAGTTCTAAGCATTTAATACACGTCTCCAACTCGTCCTGTCTTTAGGAGCTAACTCAGAAATGTTCAAAGGGGCGGAGGTCTTGGAGCTATGCTTCCAGCAAGCCATGTGGTTTCAATCACAAACTGAAAAACTGAATACCTCCACTCAAATTGCTTCATCTTTTTGGACCTCCCAAGAAGTGCGGTTTGGGAGGAAGTCTAGTAGTTCCAGACTGCCTGGCTCACTCTTCCTTTAACAAGGACAGCCTTCATCGCGTTCTTCTTCCTCGTGTGGCATGGCGCTCATCCTGTGGTAATCAAGACGGCAGCCAGCAGCCACGTGGAACACTGAATATTGAATTAACTGAAACAAAAGCAAATACAATTGTCGTTCCTCAGCCTTGCCAGCCAATTTCAAATACTTGATAGCTACGATGCCATCAAGTACTACTACAGGAAGCAACAGGGGACATTTTCAGCATCTCGGAGCACTCTATGAGACAGCACTGTCTAAGCACCTCGTGGTTTTTATCTCAGGTACACTTTTTTCTTTACACTTTTAGTGTGAAATATAATCACTTATTCACCTTAGAGATAAGGACCCTGAGACCCAACCTGTTGCACAACTTAGCCAAGATCTCTCAGCAGATTAGGAATCAAAGCAAGGAGGCTGGAGAGACGGCTCCGTGATTAAGAACATTGGCTACTCTTCCAAAGGATCTGGGTTCAATTCCCAACAACTACACGGTGGCTCATAACCAACTGTAACTCCAGTGCCAGGAATCTAATGCCCTCTTCTAGCCTTCAAAGGTGCTTGACTGAATGTGGTACACAGACACACACTCAGGCACACAGGGACACATAAAATGAAAGAAGAATCAAAGCAAGGATTCAGAGGTTTGGAAGGCTGACTCCCCAGCTAGCCTGCTGCCCCCATGTCCAGAGCTGTCCCTAGTGACCACTCTCCTGAATTCACCCTCTGACCTCCTGGGAGTTAAACTGACATTTCTCCATCCCCAACAACCCTTGACCCTCACAGCTCTTGTTCTGAAAATGACCTACACAGTGATGTGCCTGGGCTTCCAACCTCTTTTGGAAGAGAGTCCTCCCACCTTTCTGTCCAGTCCCCTGCAGTTGCATCTTACCTGCAGCCAAGGACATGAATATAGCCCAACACAAAATTATAAACCTACCCAAAACATTTGCAATTTTCTTTTTGTAACTCAATTGCATGGTTCTTTGGTGGACTTTGTTAGTAGTGATGTCATGTTGAGAAACAGAAGGTGTGACGGCTTTGGGGTCTTTCACTAACTCGTAGCCGTCTCCAGCTCCATCTCCATTCAGGGTAGCCTGGGTCCTAGAAGATAAATGACCTAGGCAGGTGTGCAACCTTACTGCCACTCTCTCGAGTCACCTCCATCCGTAAGGGAATGCTGGGCAGCCAGCTGAGCTCAGAGAGCCGATTCATTCACCTCTGACGGTACAACACCATGTCCCCTGCAGGGGTGGCATGATAAGTTGGGGTTCACGTCACACTCTCAGCTGCTGGACTGCAATGACAGTGAATGAAGCCAGAGAGATGCTTTGGCCATTCTGTGGTCACAACATCACAGACACCTTGTGTGTGAGGCCGTTTGTGGTTACCCATCACCCTGTCTCCTTCCCCTGTACTGACATGCCCCACCCACTTACCCATTACTGAACAAAGTTGAAGAAAGCCCTAATCGGGAGTCTCTAGGCAAAGAATGATGAAGGAAAACATAGGTACCCTCTGGGTGAATGGGCAAGACACTGTACTCTCTCCCACCTCCTTACTCCTTGAATACCGGAGCAGCTGGAGACCAGGTCACTGCTTGTCGGTGTCTAGTGGGTTCCCCATTCCCCCTGAGTCAGAGAATCTGTGGTGAGAATACAGGAAGTTCACTCTCTCTGCTCTTGCCTTCAGCAATAAGCACATGGAGACATTTCCCAACCACAGAGAACTTCTCGTTTAGACTTCCTCAGAAAGCCTTACTGCCAGAAAATCGCACCTGCTGCTTTACCAGATTCCTCCATCTTCCACCTCAGAGCCATGTGCTCAGTTCTGTCCTCAGAGTCGATGGAGATCTCCGTGAGAGACCTTTGAGTTCTTAAATAAAGCTTGTGTGAACACACTCTGTGTGTCTTTTGATGCCCATACATATACGTTCTCAGGGAGATGCCGGGTCATCGCATATCCACATTTTACTCTTAGTAAATCCTATCAGGCCTATTCCCAACGTGGTTGGATCTGTTTCTGAGCCCATGGTTCAACAACAAATAATGGCAGGGAACACATGGTGGTGCGTGTTACCTCAAGGCTGATGGGAGGCAGCGAAAGAGGAAGAGCCCTAGTCCCACAGCGGCTCTTTGAGGACATGCCCTCGATAACTGTTGCCTTTCACATTGACCCCACCTCTTATAAAACAAACCAGGGATCAAGCCTTTAATCCAGGAGTTTTTTGGAGAATTTTCTAGAGCCAGACTATAGCAAGGAAGGACTTTATCTCTAAAGGATGGAAGTTGAATGATTAGTGGTTCCAATGTTACACGGTCTCTCAAGCTTCCCAATAGGAATAATTCACAGCTATAACCCATCCTGGTTCCCAGGCATGAGCTTTGTGAGAACACAAGAAGCGCTTATTAATGATTTGCCTAACTTCTTCATATTTTGTGTTGAATTAATGATTTGCCTAACTTCTTCATATTTTGTGTAACCAGAGAGGAAACGCCATTTGAGCTTATCAAATTTCTTCCCCACGCTTTTAAGCTATAACACTTCTTAGATCAGAAGGGTCACCCACTCACTCCAGGTCAAGGGGGCTAATTGCTCTACCCCACTTTCAGGTCTGCCTGCTGTCTGGCCTGCTCTGCCTCGGGAAAGACACCATGCAGTCAGTGCTGAGTGGTTCTGCTGCTCCCTGCAAGTGGTCACTGGGACATGGTTCCTAACCGTTCCTTTTCCAGACTCACAGTTAATGCCTGGAACTTGAGAAAAGTGTGTGCACACTGGCAAGCGGAGGGAAGCGGTACGGGGTGGAATTTTCTGCAGTGTTTCCTAGCTCCTTTGCCAAGGTTCTTGGCAAAGCAGGCCCATCATCAGAAATAAACCAGAGAAACAGACTCTGAGATTCCGGTGTTTCCCAAAGTCTCTTTTACCCTGTGAAATGATTTGGGGGGCTATCCCAAAAAGAAACAGTTACTGAAGGAAAGGAGACCCCTGGGAGTATTGGGGGGAAGATCAGAGACAGGGGTGTAAGTTCCACACCTTTTGTACAGCCAAAGGAGGCAAGACTTAGAAGGCAACATCTTTTATGACGCCATAGCATTCTCCAAGAACCGCTTGCTGAAAACCAGACTTCTCACTTGGCCAAAAGTCCTGCACACTGGCTATCCAGAGCTCTTCTCGGGCTCGCCTTTCTCTTCTGCCCACCTTGTCTCTCTGTAGGGAGTATGGTGAGCTTTGGGGTCGTTACTGGTCCTCGGGGATGGTGTGAAGTCATCAGTCCCCGTCCCTCTCCTCTCCACTTTTCTAGCCACATTAGCCAGCCGTGTTGTGACTGATTCAAAAGTGAAAGACCACCATGCAGAATGTCTCTGGTCCCCCTAGACTCAGCTGAGTTTCAGCTAGATTCATCCTGCTGTACCCCAAGTCATAACTTGTGTATGTATTTTATTTCCATAGACAGTTTTTTTTTAGTTGACCTTTTGGGGGTGGGGAGAGAAAGAAAATGAACTTGTTTCTAATGGTCTATTTGTTTGTTTATTTCTTTTTTGTTTGTCTGATTTATTTCATGGAACAGAAAAGCAAGATTATTCCTAACTGTGGCCTCTTCCTGGGCAGAGTTTGTGAAAAGGTAAGCCTGAGAGGAAACCGTCTGCTCTATTTTGTGTTTTCTCTTCTACGCCATCGTACCACTCTGTTCTAGTGGAGAACTAGACATAAGCAGCCCGCACTTGTTGCCTAGGGATTTCAGGAAAACATCCTAAGACACACACCCCCAGGGGTGGGCATGTGGTAACAGCTGCTGTTTCCTCTCAGACGTGGACAGAGACAGAGAAGAAAACCAGAGCAAAACCACTGAATGTCTGCTAGCCATTAGAATTTTCTAGAGCAATGGGAGAAACTAAGGCTCTCAGAAATCTTCCTGGCATTAACAAGAGCAAAACAGGAATGCCAACTACCCATTAGTGGCTGAGTCCTGTGTTTTCCCCATTCCTCCTTCCTGCTCAGACATAGGTGGCTTCTAATCAGCAAACTAGAAAATAGGGGGACTGGAGAGATGACCCAGAGGTTAAGAGCACTGGATGCTCTTCCAGAGGTCCTGAGTTCAATTCCCAGCTATCTGTAATGAGATCTGGTATCCTCTTCTGATGTGCAGGCATATATGCAGAAAGACCACTGCATACGTAATAAATAAAAGTTTTTAAAAATAAAATAAAATAAAAAGCTAGAAAATAGAAATTCATTTTAAATGACATGTGGGGTGTAGTCACGATAATGTGCAACAATTAGCAATTATCAGTTATCAGACGTCTAGAAAGCTAGAGGTCCAGGCATCCAGCATGATTGGCTTTGCCTCAACATTAAATATGGAAAAACTTGGGGAATGGTCCTTAGCTTTCGTCTAAGCCAATAATTACACAGGTTCCCTCTCCTCATGGAGCCCACCTGCCATGTACTCATACAGCTTCCACGGCAGATGTCATGGGACCTCCACACACGCCTCGGCATGATGGCAGCCATGGCTTGACAAAGCAGCCTGCTCCTCCATAGAAGAGACCCATTGTGGGAGAGTTCTTCATGTTGACCTAAATCTGCCTCCCTGATTCCTCTAATTTTCAATAATTCCTCTCTTTTCTGCCCATAAAGTAAGCCACAATAAATCTTTCCTCTCTCTTCGGAAGAATGACTGAAAGCCACTGTTGTGTCTGTGCTCTATTGTATCCTTATAGATAAATATCTTCCAAATCCTTCAGCATTCCGATGAATGCAGATGGTTTCCAGACCCTGCCCCTTGCCCTCATCTGCCTTGCCTTGCTTGATGTGCTGGGAGCTCAGCTTTTTTTTTTTCCCTCCCACTGCAAAGCAAGAAACTCTCAGCTGCTTCCATGGTTCGGGGCTCCATAATACAACTTAGTCTGACAATAGCTCTTAGATATCTTGTCACATTGTCACCTCAGCTTCAGCCTACCTCTAAGGCCCCTGGACCCTCTTCATAGGAACTGATGTATGCAAGTGTCACTCCGTATGGTCCCAGTTGGCTACCATCTTGTTTACAGAGGCCTCTGTAATCACACTCATAATTCCAAGGTCCTGTTGTCCAATGGAGCAACAAGTCATTGGGACTTGGAGACATGAGGTCACTTAAGTGTCTCTGCTGCCTAGATGACTTCTCTTTTGTTATAAGCTTCAGGACTCTCAATCTTGCTTGCTCAGCATTTTGTAACAACAAGGTCATTTTCCAGTGAGAAAGAATGGTAAGGAAAGCCTACCTACAGAGCAGGCTCTCATCGACTCTGAGGCCAAACCATCTTTCCACTTTCAGTGATTGTGATAACCAGTTTCCCAGCAGTAGGTCCATATAACCTTTACAACCACCTATTAAAAAAAATTACTATTCTAAAAAAAAATTACTATTATCATTCCCATTCCCACATTATATGATGTGACAAAATGAGGAATTGAAAGCTCTTGGAATCTGGGCAGTTTGTCCAAGCTCACACGGAAACAGGCAGATTTGTAAGTCCAGTCAAGGCCGTCTGCTTCCAAATCCTGCCTACATTTTTACAGCTTCAAGCTCATAGGTGAGAAGGGTTGGGGAGATGGAAGGAAAGAGACTTTTATAGGTCTGCAAAAACTTGAAAACCTATAAATGTGCTGACCCTGAGCCGAATGCAAAATTTACTTGAAATTCTCCATCTGTATCCAAAGTGGCATGAAGAGCCAGGTGACAACAGGTGGTATAGGAGTGTGCGGCTGTTCACCCACCACCCTATGGTAGTTCTCCTTTAGTTACGGGATCAAAATACTTGAGAAACTTGACTTAAGGCAGGAAAGATTGTTTTACTTTTGCTTATGGCTTCAAGGGATTCAGTGTATGATTAATTGGATCCATTGCTTTTAGGTGGTAAAGGAGGCTCACCATGGTTGGGGAACATAATGGAGGAATGCCGCTTGCCTCGTGGTGACCAGGAAGTAAACAAGGAAGGGACAGAGAACAAGACAGCCCCTTCCAGGGCACATCTCCAGGGAACTACTTTGTCCATACGTCCTATCTCCTACTTTCGACTCCTCCCGATAATACTGTCATATTTTAAATCATCAAAGGATGAATCCATTCATTATAACAGAGCCCTCATGACCTAATTATCCCTGGAAATGGCCTCATAGACACACCTAGAGGTGTGTTCTGCTAATCTCCTGGGCAGTCCTTAATCCAACCAAGTTGATAAAACTAGCCATCATACTTACTGCCAATTCAGTGTTCCAGGCACGGGCCCTGAGTATAAGGAACTTAGCCATTAAAACATGCAGTCAGATTACATTCTAAGCAGAGGAGAATCAGCAATAGTGTGCTGGCAACTTAATAAGACAAATTCAAACCAGATGTGGTGGCTAAGATTTGTCATCTCAACACCCAGGATGTTGAAATGGGGGCATTTCCACAAGTCAGAGGCCAGCCAGGGATACATAACGAGTTCCAGGGCACCTTGGGCTACAAAGTAAGACCTTGTCTCACTAATTAATTAAAATATTCTGAGTGAGCAATCATGATGCGATAGGATTCTATGAACGTGAGAATTCTTTTGATTGTAGTCCGAGGGAAGGCCTGTCTGGGAGGGCAAAATTTGACGAGGTGCAGGTAGCAGGGAGTGTGTCCATTATAAATGTTTGCTGGTTAAACAGTTGGGGGAAGTTACTGAGTGGCTTAGTGATTAAGTAGATGAGTGGTAGGTGCTGGGTGTTTTGGGAGCTGGTGGTTGGTAGCGCAAAATGACGTAAATACCACCTGTTAATGGAGAAGTTTTTCTGCAACTTAATTTAATTTTATCACTTTGTTCTCTTGTAGTTACCTGTGTGGGGACAAATTGTAAGTCTTATCCACGTCTCTCCTGATTCCAAGTTTTCTCCTGGACCAACATTTTAATGAGAAGGGATATAATAATACCCCTGGGGCCCTCACTTGCAAAGAATACCCAGGCTAGGTCCTGTCGTCAGAATCCCTAACTTCTCTTGTCCACATCAGAGCACAGAGTGCCTTTGAGGAGGACAGACAGAGAAAACCCATCTCTCCTAGACTGACGGAAGATGAAACTCCCTTCTCAGGGTAGAGATAAAAGCTAGGTCTGGGGAAGCCAAGACCAAACGTTGTTTGTTGTTGTTGTTTTCCTGGTGGGCATTTATGTAGCTCTCATTAGGGGTCACGACTGAAGAAAATGCCACACTGGGGGATTTGAACCAACAGAGGAAAGTAAGAACAGAATCAAGAAGAATGAGGTCAGACAATGAAGCCTGCTCGGAAAACTTGACAGTGTGGTGGGGGAAAGAGAACGGGAAGAGGAAGACAGGAGGGAAGAAAGCCAGAGGGAAGGCACAGGACGGGACGGGTCGGGGAAGCAGAAGAGTGAAGAGAGAGTGGCAAGGAGCAGGCCAGCAGAAGAAAAGGAAGTCGAACTCCTGCCCCCCCCTGGCCTAACACGAAGAAGCAGAGACAAAGGCACCACTGTCCTGGAGTCTCTGGCCCTAGTGCGAGGTCTCCATCTGGAACAGAGAGAGAACAGTAAAAGCAACGGAACCTGTCATTCCTGGTTCTGTCCCCATGTTTCACACCTAGGGTACATCTACCTCCAAGCCTGGTCATACCCTGTGTTTGAAGGACACACACTGACTCTATGGTGCTAGGCAATGAGCCACACACCGTCCCAGGTGAAGTTCTACAAAGATGGAAAATTCCCTAATTTCTCTGTGAACAACAGCCTTCTGTCCATAAAGACAGCAACAGTGAGAAACAGTGGGAATTACAGCTGCAGCTGGCAAATGGTGCATTTGAATAAGCTTCAGAGCCAGCCATGATCGAAGTCCAAGGTGAGTAGCCAGTTGGAGGGGTCTGGTGGAACGGTAAGGTACTGTTCGGGGATCCTGGAGGTCAGTGGCTCTAGGACCCCTCACTCTAGATGATGCTGAGCCAGTTCGTCGGGCCCTGAGGTAGTCACAGTGTTGTCCAACATGTAGCTAGAGGATGCAAGGAATTTGGAAGAGTCCTGGACCAGCACATCTACTCATTTTTCCCCTCTGAGGACCACAACCACTAAGGGGTCTTCTGGCTCTGACTTTCTGGGGTTCTAACAGGATCTGACTTTGTAGGAATCATTTCAGACTCACTGCATGAGGACAATGGACACATTCTGAGAATTAAGCTCTCTTCTGGATCTCATAGTTATAGCCGGAGTGATGTGGAAATCAGTTCTCAGCCTCTAGGGCTACACTGTCTGGGACTTTCTTCCTGAGCCTTGGGCTTGTGTCTCCCCAGAGTTGTTGTCAGAGGTGCATCCCCAGAAATCAACCTTGTGGTCCTTTTACTCTTTTCACAAGGACAGTCATGTCATTCAAAACAGGGATCACAGACCAATCCGCCACATCTCAGAAGTCAAGGAGGAAGACTCTGGGCCTTACCATTGTATGGTGGCCACTAAGGATGACCTAATCCAGAAACAAAGTCAATAGCTGGAGATCTAAGTATAGTATAAGTAAATGAGGAGAGAGAGGCACTCCTGAGGGGTCCAGACGTCAGGCAACAGGCCTCCATGGGAGTAGGTAAGCGGCTCCAGGGGAGAAGGGATTCTGGAGCCAGGACAGTCCGCCTGATTCTCCCATCCCATATGCCGTCCAGTGCTTGTATCCAACTCGGTGGTTACTCTGCAACACGAAGCCACTAACCCTGCTGTAGGATACACAGTGGAGTTTCTCCGTGAGACCCAGAGGTTCTACCTTCCAATCTCGCACTCATTCTACCTTGATGGAGAAGTCCTAGGGGAGTTCCTGGCTTCTGCTGACAGAGTGGCCTCGCTCCTCATCTCGGTGAAGTCAGAGTGGAGTGCTCAGAACTGTTCCTGTGAAGCTAAAAACAAGGTCTCCAGAGAGAGGAGTGAGCCAGAGAAGTTCCCCTTGGCTGGTTTGTTTGGTCCCACGCCATCTCCGAGCCGCAGGGACTGCCAGTAATCAGAGCTCACTTTTCTGTCACCTCCCACCACACCTAGCACAACAATGGCTTGTGGCAGGCTCTGCTTAACATGGACCACAGACCCCAACTGAAATGTCTATCCTCTGGACAGTAAACAAGAGCTGGGATGCACAGGTCCATACTCACACCCGCCCTGAACAGTGTGGTACCCAGGGTGAGTCTTCACTGGATGCTAACACATCAGACAGGAAATGTGATAGAGAGGGCAGATCGATGGCCAACGCCCAACCCTGCCACTCTGTAGCTTAATCCAGAGCTCTCTAAGGGTCATCAAATTATCTCCCTCTCAGGGACGTTGTGAGGCTTCAAATTAATGAGATAAAATACAGTTACAAGTAATGGGTTCAAGTGGTCCATAAGTGGCTGGCTGTGAAGTTCCCACTCTGGGACAAGCAGATCACACACCAAGTTCCTCCCGTGTTTATCGTCTGAAAAGGCTATTGAAAATTCTGATGTGGACAATTCTGTAGAGAAGAAGTAAAAAAACAAATCAGATAGTTGAGATCCCTGAGCGTCTCTGTAACTTTTGATATCTCACATTCTCCCTACCTTGGTGATGATATTTAAAGCATGAATACTGACTTTCAAAATAATCACTTTGCACATGGACGTGTTTAGTCCTCCTTGAAGCAAACCACACTTAAAGGACTGGCCATCAGTTTCAAAGATATTCAGTTCCAATTTGTTTCTAGGTCTTTAAATCTACCTATAGATATTTAAATCGACCCACCTCTCCCTTCATGGGAGCAATATTCTTATTTTCTATTTAGTCTAGGGCAAAAGCAATTGATTTAATAGACTTCTAAAGCAAGATGTATTTATTCAAGTTTGTAGCTCTTTCTGCTAAGTTTTGATGAACTTTCTGGAAGCTTACTTAGTCATCAAGGTAGACCAACCCCACGAATCCAAGATGTTCCCCTCTGACTAGTCCAGAAGCCTGAATGGTGTTCTCTCTAAGCTCAGGACTGATTTCTTCACTCACTGGATACCCAGTTAGGGTCTGGGCTAGTCTTTAGATTCTTCTCCTTTTGTCAATATAACAGTCCTTATCCATCCAACTTCCCATCATCTCCTCCTTCTTTCTCATCTAAAGTCTAGAACCTGTTCAAGCAACATTTGCTTTCAGATATTTCTGCATGGTAAGAGAAAGACAGAGTCGGGTCAGATTCCCAGGTCAGATCCCAACCCCTAATTCTTCCTGTTTCCAGATTCTATTTAGAAGTAAAGGGGTCTGTACTCTCTTGGGGAAGGGCACTAGCCAGGAGGTGGGGGGAGATGAGTGCAGACGCCCTGACCTGAGTGTTTCTCCTTCCACAGTCAGAACTGAGGAGCTCACCACAGAAGAATAAGTAAGCAAGAACCCTGCCCTTCCTCACCCTTTGTCTTGTGCCTGCTTCCCTGGACTGACCTAATTTTCTTGAAGGACAATCATATATCATCAATGCAAAGGAGAAAAAAAAAACACAGCTTGGTGAAATTACCACCAGCGATCTGGATCCAAACAGCATGACCTATCAAGACCATCTTAGTGTCTAACGGTGCTATCCCTATTAGTGCAATGTCTCCCTCCGACGTGTCCATTTCCAGCCTCGGCTCCCAGTTTCCAGCCTCCCCAGTTGCTCCCAAGAGCTCCATGGTGCTCCCCAGTTGCTCCCAGATCTTTCTGTGACTCATTCAGTTCCTGGGCCCACAGTGAGAGAGCCTCTATGCCCTATTCCTGGTCAGGGGCTCCTGAACTGTGGGGTCTCTTCTGAGTGGGAAATCAGGTAATAGTGTGGGAACGAACAATTTCCACCTTCACATACAGAGAGAGAGAGAGAGAGAGAGAGAGAGAGAGAGAGAGAAAGAGAGAGAGAGAGAGAGAGTTCCAGAAGTAACACTGGACACAGAGCTACAGATATCTTCTTTCAATGCAAATGGAAAATGGGTTTTCTTCCAGATAGACAGACAGACAGATAGATGATGGACAGATGATAGATAGAGATAAATAGATGATAGGTGATAAATGATACATATATGGTGATAGTAACATAACTGACAAAAATAATAATAATGATGATAAATAAGATATTAGATAACTAACTACCGTCAGATACGTGTGTCTGTAGATAAATTCAGACAGATGAATAGATTTTATACAGAAAGAGAATATGTTTACCTTTATCCTGAAAGGAAGGAATGAAGCTGTGACTGTAGGACTAAAAGGTCTAAAAGTAGCAAGATCAAGGTCAGCCAGAAAATGGGTTGCCCAGATAATTTCACAGAATCTTGACAATGGGGCCAGAGCCCTGAAGCCAGCAAGGACTCTGCCTTCACCTGCAGCTCTGAGCATGTTCAGCTCAGAGACAGAACTCAGCTTGCCCTGAGCTCCAGATTGAAGAGTGCACCAGAAAAGTCTGTCATTACATTCTTGATAAAAAAAAAAAAGTTGTAAAATCTATTTTGTTAAAAGAAATACATACATTTGCTGAGTGTGGTTTTTATGGGCCATTTGAAGCACCTAACAGTTTATAGTTGGTTTGAGGCATCCAAACTCAGTAAAGGATGCTGACACATGCTCTTTTAGGCCCTGGCCCAGATATACTGGCTCCTGTGTTAGAATCACAATCAGCAGAATCTGACTTACAGAAAGGGACTACATCAGACCCCCACCTGTCTTGCCTGTGAAGGAGATACCAATGTTATCTTCCAGGCATCACAGACCCGCTAACATCATATATATTGGCTCCCTGGGCTCCCCAACATGAACGCTATTGCAGCTACCTGGTGCTTATAGACAGGCAGCTGTTCAGACCCAACCCCAGACCTGCTGGATGAGAATCTGAATTTCAATATGATCCCCAGGCAATTTGCAAGTGCTTTCAAACGGGCTGATCTGTTTACAAGACGCATTATGGAAACGCATCCATCCCCCGTAATTGTCTCCATAGGTTCTGCCCTGAAGATGGGGAAGCCAGAAACACCACCCACGCTATCATTTACTTTTTCACTTCTATTCCTTTTTCCTCCTTCCCTTCTCCCACCCCAGCCCCTTTCCTCCCTATCACCAATCCAGGAAACACCACGCCCCTCTCTCTTTGCTACTCCCCAGAAAACCTGCTGAGCAGTTCAAGTTAGATGTTCTAGGGGCAGAGGACCCCTATGGGTCACCAGAGTGTGCCTGCGGACCCCAAACCATTACTACTCCCTTGATAGAAAAGCTGTCCCCTTCATAAAAGAGCAAAACACAGACGTGTCAGCTCAGGAAGGAAAACACTGTTGCCAAGGTCCTGGAAACCTCCTGTCCTTCCAGTTGTTCTCAGGGACCCTAGGCCACCTCCTTCCTGAGCTGTCCCACCTCCCCTACACCAGTGACCCAGTCTGGGTCCAGTCTTTGAATCGCTGTAAGAAAACTGTGACAAATGCAAAAATTACAACAAATATTTAGAAACTTTTATAGCAATCTGACAGTAATTTTATGTTTGTTTAATACAATCATAAAAAAATTAGAGTTTGTATTTGGTAGGTATGCCCTTTTTATTTCGTTTTTCTAGTAATTTACTTTTATTATAGTCTACAAAAGTACAAGTCCATAATGGATTGAAAATTTAAGAAAAAAACTAAAAGCAGGTTGTTTGGCTCAGACAAATGAGAGGCCAATCTACAAACACACACACACTTCTGGCTACTCAGAAACTTTGCTCATTCCCTGGTACCTGTCTTTATAGACATAACTGAAAAACGGAAAACATCCTTTTCCCTAGTTTAGAGAAGTATAAGCTGCAATTTTTAAAAAAAAAATGAACCATTACTAAGAAGAAAGAATGAAAATTCCACCCAAAAGTGCAGAGAATAGGTCTATCTGAGGATGCCCATCGTTTTCAGCCTGTGCTGTCCTGGTTTGTGGGATGTCAGCATCAAGGCCAAAGCCCCACATCCAATCCTGGGGGCAGGGGTGTAGCTCACAGGAGGAAAGGGAGGGATGCCATCAGTTCTCAAGGGACAGGCCCTGCTGGCACTGAGGAAGGGCACTGGAGAGTCTTGGAGGCTGCCGCCTGCCAGGGACATCTGATGTCACCCGTCACAGGAGTGCTCACCTGCAGCCTCCGCACCTTCTGGGCTATGAAACATCTTCTTCTCTCCAAGCCGGAGTTCAATGCAAACATTTTTGTATCTAGATGAACGTGTTGCCTGTGCTTTTTCTAGTAACGTGGGCTCTATAGATTCACATTACAGGATAAGGGCAGAGGGAAGGGTACAGGGAAGACTTCAGTGTCTGGGTGGAGGTTAAGTGCAGCAGCCTGAAATTGTTCCTTAAAGGAGAGAGAAGGAAGCCCACAGCTGGGAGCCGCGTGACTGCCCTCTGCTGGCCCTCTCCAACACTCAAGAGTTTATGTGTCACCTCATGAACACTCAGTCCAACCCATTCATGGGAAAACGACATCTTAAAATACAGAGACTTGGGGTGCAGCTCAGTCGGTACTGCGGGGTGTGCAGAAAGTCAAGACAGCACCTCAGAAGCCAATGTGGTGGTGACTGCCTGGGGTCTCAGCACTAGTGAGGTGAGCCCAGGAGGATCAGAAGCTTAGTGTCATCTTCAGTGACACTGAGAGTTCCAGAACAATCCTGGCTGTATAGGACCCCATCTCAAAAGTGTGTGTGTGTGTGTGGAGAGGGGGGGGGGGGAGAGTTGAATAATACAATACCTGGTCATTGTTTTGTACATGGCTATACAGTTTAGTTACAAGACAAAATAGAGCCAAGAGGGTTGCATGCCTTGAGATCCTTTTCAATTCCGGCTTGGTTTGGCTTTGGCTATGAAATAAGGTCTACATTTTTTTTTAATGTGCAGTTCTATGTCCTTTGTGGTCTCAGTTCCTTCTGCACTGCGGGAAGCAACAGCAGCTTGCAGGACCTAGAGTCCTCAGCAAGTCTGCCTCTGCGTCACACACTGCTGACGGGGCCTCAGCAGAGACCAGGTGGAGTTCCTCAATCAGCTCAGAACGCAATCCATGTCTACTTCTTTCTTCAACCTTTTCTCACGTGAAGCACATCGAAAGTGATGGCCACTTTCCTCATCAGTGCAAGACTGCTTGCCAGTACAAGCCTTGACCTCACAGGGAGTATGCATCCTGGATGCTCTGTGAGTGTTTGCTTGATGCATTGGTCTGCACAAGCTGAGAACCCGACAAGCGGTTGGTAAAGGGTGAAGGTATAAATGAGCTTCCAGTTCCCTCTCTACCTCAATAAAACTCCATGGTGGCTTTGTTTCCTTTCATGCAGCCTTCCTTCTCATCTCTAGAAAGGAATCTCAAGACCTCAAAGGTAAAAGGGCCCTAAGATGGATGCCCCACCCACCCACTCTCCTGCAGGTGTCCTCTCCTACTGGTTCCTTCTCTCCCACCTGGGTACTATGCCCCTGGCTCACTAAAGACACCGTCCCTTCCGCCTCTTTACAATGAGCTAGAGCCAGGATGAGGCGGAAGAAGCTAGGATGACGCAGAAGAGGCAGTATGTGATAGACTTGAAGGAGACCATGCTGGCACCATCTTGGGGGCAACCAGTGGGGTATATCCGATACACACACACAGGAACAGTGACGGTGGCTGTTTCTAGGAAGTGGCTGAAGTAGTGCTTCCCCAGCATGTTTTGCCTCAGGCTCAGTTTTCCTGCCATACCACAGCTGCCCAAGAAGGCTGACTAGGGAGGGGCCGCTGGGGCCCAGAAGCTTGGCATCTGCTGACAGAACTCGCAGGTGTGGCTTCCAAGGTATTGAAAAAGAAAACTTCATGCCTAGATAGGTGATCTATTAACAATTCATAGAGCAGCAGCCCACCAACCCAGAAGATTAGTAAAGGTGCCTGATGAGCTGAACACAGAGAGAGCTGGGCTCCCAAGGCAGGAAGGGCCAGAGAACACAGATAATGAGGAAGAAATGGGCAATCAGACATTTTCAAAAGTTATAGTCCCCATGGGATTGAAACTGTGCTGGAGCCATAGCTAGGCAGAGTGCTTGCTTAGCCTACACAAAACCTATGGTTCAATCCCCTAGTACTCCATAAACTGGAAATAATGGGCATTGTCTGTCATCTCAGCATTCAGGGGGTAGAGACAGAAGGGTCAGAAGTTCAAGGTCATCCTTTATTATCAGTGAGTTTGAGGCCAGCCTGTAACACGGGAGACTACAGAAACTAGACTCCTTCCTACTAACTGATTAAATGATGTCTTGGTTTTGAGAAACGTGCCTACTAGGAAGAGCTCCCTCCAATCTGGCTTGGTCTGGTCAGGATCACAGTCCACATCGCCCTCCTTAAAGTTTGGAGGAGCAGTAGAGTTCTGTCTGCCATCTTTATTGTCAACTGTACATGTCCCCTCAGAGCTACATCTAGAGGCTGCCCATCCCGCAGTAACACCCGGGTCCTTTTCCTTTACTTTTGGTCCCCTGGGAGTTTGCTGAATGCCTCCACCCCCACAGCCACACTGCCTTAGCCCCTTTCCCTGCCTGGCTCTCCTCTCTCCTGATTGCATAGCCCCCCACCCCCCCCAACCTGTCTTCTCTCAACCTTCTCACTTCTCCCTCTAGAAGAAGCATGGCCCCACGTTGCCTGTGCAGACAGGGTATTTCAAACACAAGGTGGCTCACCCTCATCCCATCCCTCCCAGCCTGAATCTTTGCAACCAAGCAGTCGTGGTTTATTGCTTCTGTTCAGGCAGGTTGCTTGGCCACCTGCTCACCCTTCCTGTGGTCAGTGGTAAAAATGGGCTAATGGTGAGGCTGAGACGGCACCCCACAGCAGATGCAGTTACTTCCTTCCATCCTCAGTATGCGCATCCTCCTCCTGACTCCAGCTTCCCAGAAAGGCCCTAGGGAGACAGGAGTCGCAGCCCTGGCTGCCAGCTGCTCTCTTAATTAAGGAATGCGGGGAGTGGCCCCTTTGAACTCACCTGCTAATTTACTCTAGCACACTCCCCCCTGTGGCTGGGTAATTAATGTGGTGTGAACCAGTGATTAGCAGCAGTTCCTGGGAGAACCTGCCTGCCTGAGGACTTAACCCTTCCCCGGCACCTGGGAGGCAGCGAAGCCTCCTTTCTGAGTCTGCCTTTCTCCACTGCCACATAGCAGAAGGAAAGATTGTCCCCAAAGGGGACATGGGCTATTTTCTGTCAGCTAGCTGGGGGAAGTGTTAGAAGACCACTAGGGCTGACCGTGTCCTCCAAAGAAATTAAGGATCTGGCCCGATTTGCTCCACTCTTGCACCCCACAAACCATGCTGGTCTCATACACTATAGAATCATCCTGCACAATCTGACTGTCGCTTTCAGGTCATACCTTACACAACGCCCGTGTTTGGCAGCACAGGAGATGAAAAGTGAAAGAGACCTGCTCTCATGAGATCGGGACTCCTGCTCAGCTTCAGACTATCTCCCTCTGCAGCCATCTTTCCTCTCTCTGGCCACTTGCAGACAGGGTTAAAACCTGAGCTTCAATGTGAACCAGATCCCTGGTAAACCCTGACTGGTGTTCATCACCAGCACTAAGAGAGAGATCTAGATATTGACACCGCCCCCATCCCTCAGGTGAGCACGCGGAAGAAAAGAAGTTACTTTTCTGATGGCTTCATGGTCAAACTTGGAACCAAGACTAACTCTAGAGATTGCATTCAAAACCACTACCCCCTTCTGGCTTGTACTCTAAGGCTCACTCAAATACCCCTCCTTCAACTAATGCCTCCCCATCCCTCCAGCCACCCAGGCCAGGCCTTTCTTTGCCCATGGCATCCTGTGCACACCTCTAGCATTGTTCACATTGCATTGATTGTAATTATTGGGTTACACACTCCATCTCCTCCTCTAAACTTCGAACTCCTTAAGGGCAGGGGCTGAGCCTTTCATCTCTGTGTCCCCAGCACCTGGCAGCTAAATAGATGCTCAATAAATGCTTGATGAATAGATGACAGAATTGACAAGAGAGCCATAAATGGGTCCCCTCCCTTGGCTTCTCTGTCCCACAGCCAGAAACTCCCAAACCCTGCTGGGACTTCTGTCCAGTAGATCTTCTGTTCTCTGGACATTTCCTTTCTAGTTCAGGCCCTCCTGTATCTCAGACTCCCTTCCTCTTCTTCTTCCAAGCTGCTCTGCACAAAAACAGTCCCCTGCCTCCAACCAGGGTTTCTTACAGCATTCCTTCAGTCCATCAGTGGCACGCTCACCTGGTGCAATGCTTATTAGAACTAAGATTCCTGGGCTCACCTCCTCCACCCACTAAGCCAGCAATCCTGCGAACTTGAGTATTTAACAAGGAGAGCCATTGCTGTCCAGAATATCCGAACCCAGGGTTCAACCTGCATAATCAGACTCCAAAGCCCCCTTCCGCTCTTCCCCCATCACCTTCCAGAGACTGCTCCCGGACTGCCCCTCGCGGTTCCTGGAGCCTACTTGGTACTTTCCCACTACAGACTCTTCACACACTCTACCCTCTCCTTGTGTTCAAGGCCCACCAGAACCTCTGGCCTCCTTTTCCTCTTCCCATCTAAATCATGCTCAAAGTCTCCTGCTCAGGACACAATCCCTGGCCAGGTCCTCAGACACCTTCCCCCGACCCCTCACACAATGCTGACTGCCTGTATGCCAGCGGCCTTCACTCTTCCTGGCGTGTCTCTTTCTACAGGCAGGGACTCTTGCCCCAAGCCCTCCTGCTCATCAGCTCCCATCCTATATGTCTAACTCCTGATTCAACGATACCAAAGCTTGATACCCATTTGACTGAGAAGCTAGAGGCTATGCAGGACAACACATAATGATCCACACCCAGGACATTTTGGAATCTTTCTCAAGGGCAACATCTTAAGAAAACTTCCCTGCTAGGGATAGAGGTGTTCAGTAATAGAACATTCCAGAGGCCTTCCATTCCATCCCTAGTACGGAAAAAGAAGACGAAGAAGAAGAAGAGGAGGAGGAGGAGGAGGAGGAGGAGGAAGAGGAGGAGGAGGAGGAGGAGGAAGAGGAGGAAGGAGGAGGAGGAAGAAGAAGGAAGGGGAGGAGGAGGAGGAGGAGGAGGAGGAAGAAGAAGAAGAAGAAGAAGAAGAAGAAGAAGAAGAAGAAGAAGAAGAAGAAGAAGAAGAAGAAGAGAGGAGGAGGAGGAGAGGAGGAAGAGGAGGATCAGCTAAATAGCTAATGGCAGAGAATAAGATTGAGGAGGGGCAACTGTGACAGAGTAGACCTGTGCTCAGCCCCGTTGCAAATCCAGAAAGCTGCCTAACCTCACACTGGCTTTAAATTCCTTTCTCCACTAATACTTCCACCAGGGCTACAAGAAGCTCAGCTCTGAGAATGGTCCTCAGCCTTACATAAAAGCAAAAGGGGTGCCCGTGTCTAGCAGTCATTCACTCATTTAACAGCTATTTGTTAAATAGTGAGCATGTCCAGCACAGAAGCAAATGCAAGTGGTGCTGCTTAGCAGCCTACGGAAACGATGAAGCTACAACAGCAACGTGTCGGGGGCGTAAGGAGAGAGTAAGTGCACACGGGTACAGAGGCTTGTCACTCTGCTGTAGTCAGGAAGCCTTGAAGGTTGCCTGGCGGGGTGCAGAACCAGCCTGGGTCTGCTGGGATAGATGGAAGAGCATGCCTGCTGGGGAAGTCAATACAATGTGCACACATCTCAAATGGGTGCTTCTAAGTAGAGGCAATCTGGCTAGGATGGCCAGAGAGGACTGGGGATGTGGGCAGTCCGCCTGGAGAAGCAGGAGAGCCTCGCAGGCTAAGCTCGGGGTTTAGTCTTTATCCAGTGGGCAGCAGAAGGCGTTCAAAGATTTTTAAGCAGAGGGGAAGCGGCGCTCAGAACTGCAGCTCAGAGGGCTGTCTGTGGCAATGATGGTGATTAGACACAACCACGGGCAGGGTTGGATGCAGAGAGGCCTGGTGACAATCTGCAAGGAGCACACGGGCTGTGTGGGTGTGCTTGTCACCATGCTTTGGCAAGACACATGCCCAGAAAAAGGGCTGACTTACAAGAATCCGCTCCTGAAAGCCCAGTTAGGCCCAGCCAGGACCGAAGCCAACTTCCACTTTATTCAGGATGCTTTCACTTTCAAGACATCTTGTTTTGAGTCAAGATTCCTCCTTCTGAACATGGGACTTTCCGGCGGGACCACAGCGCCTGCCCTGCACTCATTTGGCTGAGGATATCCTGATTTGCTGAGGAAGTCTTCCGAAGGAGCACGTCGGCCATGTGGTGCCTCTGGGGTCTTCTTCTCTGCGAAGGTAAGTGGAGCCTGTCCTCTGGGGAGCTGAAAGCCCCTACCCGGCTGCCCTCATCAGACCTCTAGGCAGCAGCCTCTCAAAACCAAGTAAGAACCCAGAAACTAAGGAGAAATGGAGAACGAAGCAAAGTCTGGAGCAGCCTAACGCAGGGTTTTGGATGAAATGGGGTGGCAGCATTAGTGGCATCTGTAGCCAGGAGACACCGTCTGTTCTAGGACCCAGAGAAGCTTAACATGATGGCAGTTTTGAGAGAAAGTTGGGGGCAGAGATGATGGGGATCTGTCAGTACTGGCACGTGGGGACTCTACAGCCCAGGGAGAAGAGGGGGGAAGCAGAGCGGGGCTCCCTATGGTCTGAGGAATGTTTATCAGCCTGTACAAGGGAAGACAGACATTGGGTAGAGAGGAAAGATGACAACAGGTTAAACATGGTCCCTGTGGGCTTGAGGATAGTCTCCAAACCCTCGGTGGCCCCTTCATCCATCTGTGCCTGAGTCCCCCTCTTTGATCAACAAGTAGTCAACATGACAAGGCCAGCCCCTGCAGGGCCAGGATGGAGTTCACAGACCCCAAGACACTGTTGCTTCCTTCAGAGACTCATAAGGACTAGACAAGAACTCACTGCATTTTCAGACCTTCGATTGTCTTTAGAGAGGATCTTTCTGGCAACAGAGGACAGCACACAGCCTCCCTGTCCTATTTAGAGTAGGAAGGTGACGAGCTGAAGGTCACACAGCTGATTTGTGGCAGAGCCAGGACACGAGAGAACCTCAGTTTCAACTGACATCTCCCATTAACACTTATCCTATCAGGATGGAGATGGCCGGGCCCAGCAACGGCAAGGATGTGGATAAGGACTAGACTTGCGGCCAGCAGAGTGGCCAGGCTGAACAGGTGTCCTTAGCCCAACTCCCAGCCTTGGTTATATTACATATCATCCTAACCTTTCCATGCATCCCAAGGCCTTCTTCTATGCCAGGCTTGAGGTCAGTTCTCTGCAAACTCAGTGCAATTTACTGAACTCCTGTGGTCTGGTATTAAACCAGGGCACTACAAGTACATGGATGAAGACATTTGCTCTTGACCTGAAAGAGTTCATGGCCTGGTGGGAGATGCTGATTCAGAAACAGACAATAATAAGACAGGGGTGCTGATCCCTGATCACTGTGGGAAAACAGAAAGAATGTATACCTGCAGTGAGAGACGGGAGAGGTTAGAGGTGATGGTGATCTTCCAGAGTAAGCGTAAACAAGGCAGGAAAAGGGTCAAGAGGGCAGCTCAAGAAGGGTTGTCTTCCTCATACTCCACACTCAAACCACTCCTCAGAAAAGCCAGCATCTTGCCATCTCATCTCCTGTCTGTCTCTGTCCTTGTTTCAGATGCAATGATGGGCAATGGATCCCAAAGACCTGGGTAGCTGCTCTGGGTTTTCAGTTCTCTCCTTCACTCTCCGGACCTAATCTAATCCCAGCGTTTGCTAATTACACTATTCATCTCTCTGTCTCAATCCTCCCCTTCCCCACAGTTCCCTTCCTTTGTTCAAGTTGCCATCACCTCTCTCTTGCATTAATATAAACAGCCTTGAACTTCCCCCACCACCAATGCATTCTCCATGCCTCCTGTCATGACTGTCTTAGGCATTTCATCAGGTCACTTTCTCATTTCAAAGATATGTGAGACACACACACAAACACACACAAACACACACACACACACACACACACACACACACACACACACACACACAATTGTTCTGGGCTTTTTAGCCCAGAAACCAATACTGCCTCATGGCATAGTGTGATCCCACCAACTCTTGGTGACACTGCCTACTTCCTCCCCCTCCACAGAACCAATTTCATTTCCCCATGCTCTCTCCCTTACATTGCTCCTGGTGCTGCTCCCTCAGCCTGTAGACCTTCTCCATCCCTATTCCTGTAGCCACTGCTTGACTGGCTGGTTCTATTCCTCCTTCAGGTTGTTTCTTCTCCGAGGCTGCTCCAAGCTGGGTGAGGACCCCTATTAAGCTACTTGTATGCAGCCATTTTTTCTCATCATGATCCTTAATTTATTTTAATGGCTGTTTTGAGGTCTGGTTTCTCCATGAACAGAGACTTAGATTCTCTTCCTGTTTTGTTCCCCCATCCATGACACACACTACTACACCCTCAACTCAGCACAGCTGCTGGGTGGGGGTGGGGGCTAATTCAATTCCAAGAAACTCTGCTGTTTGCCAGGAGTAGGACAAGACACCTACACAGTCTGATTCACCATGGTTTCTGTCCTTACAGCACTCCTTCCCATTGTGGTTATCAGTGTCCAAGTGCTAAGCAAGGTAGGAGACTCTGTGCTGCTGGACGCAGAGTGCCCTCCCGGCTTCCAAGTGCGGGAGGCCATCTGGCGATCTCTCTGGCCATCAGAGGAGCTCCTGGCCACATTTTTTCGGGGTTCCTTGGAGACTCTGTATCGCTCCCACTTCCTGGGCCGAGTCCAGCTGCATGGCAACCTCAGCCTGGAGCTTGGGCCCCTGAAAACTGAAGACAGTGGCAACTTCTCTGTGCTGATGGTGGACACGGGGGGTCAAACCTGGACCCAGACCCTGCATCTCAAGGTGTACGGTAAGTGTACCCAACACTGGTTCCGACTCTCCTCCTGCAAACTGTCAGCCGAGCACCTGGAGCCTTGGCAGCTGGGGAGGGCTAGGTTCCAGAAAGGCATGGCCTTTGGCCATGATGCTAAGTCAGAGAAGAGCTACTCCCCAGAAGTCACATCTACACTTCCCAGGGGAGCACCTCACGAAGCAGCCGGCTCCACAGGCCACCAACCTCATCTGGACACTGTTCGTTCTTTCCTTGGCTCAGCAGGCTTGGAATGATGTTTACCCACCAGACCGTCACCTTTTCCCTCATTTGTACAGCGAGCCTTATAGCACGTACTATACACTGAGCCCATAAAGATGAAGCACAGTGGTGTGTGGGCAAAGCGGCCTGTCGATCCTCTCTAAGGTATCATCGTAGACTACAGGTGGTACTATATTATTTTATTTACCACTAAAAAGGAAGAGAAAAATGTGACATAGGACATAAATAGTTTTTTACTTACAAGTTAAATTAAACTTGAACTGTAATTAATTATAGAATTTTTGTTCTATATTTTTGTTTTTTCAATTAGATTTATTTTTTAAAAACAATCTTTTCTCATTTTACATACCTATCCAAGTTCCCACTCCCTCTACCTTCCACCCACCCCAGCCCCCAATCCACTCCTCAGAGAGAAGAGTAAGGCTTCCTAAGTGGAGTTGACAAAATCTGACACATTACTTTGAGGCAGGACCAAGGACCTGCCCCTTTTATCTAGACTGAGCAAGGCATCCCTCCAAAACGAATGAGTTCCAAAACACCAGTTCAATCACCAGGGATAAATCCTGGTCTCACTGCTAGTGGCCCCACAGACTGACCAAACTACACAACTGTACCCACATTCAGTGGGCCTAGTTTGGGTCCTATGCAGGTTCCCCCACTATCAGTCCAGAGTCAGTGAATTCTCACTAGCTCAGGTCAGCTCTTTCTGTGGGTATCCCCATTATGGTCATGAGGTCATGACCCCTTTGCTTATATTATTGCTTCTCTCTCTCTTGACCTGGTCTCTGGAAGCTCGGCCCAGTGCTTAACTGTGGATCTCTGCATCTGCTTCCATCAGTTGCTGCATGAAGGTTCTATGATGACAATTAAGGTAGTCATCAATCTGATTTCAGGGGAAGGCCAGTTCAGACATCCTCTCCACAGTTGCTTAGGGTCTTAGCTGGGGTCATCCTTGTGGATTCCTGGGAATTTCCCTAGTGCCAGGTTTCTTGTTAGCCCCATGATGGCTCCCTCAATCAAAATATCTTTCTTTGCTCTCCCTCTCTGTCCTTCCCCCATCTTAACCATCCCATTCCCTCCCTTCTCCCCTCCCTCTCCCCTTCCACCCTCCCTTCTCCCACCCCACCCCATCACACTCCCATTACAGAGCTTTTGTTGTTTTGTAGAGGTTTTGTTGTTTTCTTTCTTTCTTTCTTTTTCTTTTTTTATTTCTGTTGTTCTAAAGTTAGCACTAAGGATTCAACCCAGGGCTTTGTACATACTAAACCAATTCTAACAGGGATCTAGACCATCCCCACCCCCAGCTTTACTTTTCCTAAAAGATCTTTTAATTGGCTGTGGTAGGTAACACATGCCCGTAATCCTAACACTTGGAAGTCTGAGGCAGGAGGATTGCTATGGATTCAAAGCCAACCTGAGCTGCTTTACTTAAGAGCTAAAAATAGTCACTATTTTTATTTCTTAGGGTCCATGGGCTGGGCTTTACTGCACAATGCCAACATCGCATCGTGTGCAGCTGCAATTGTCCCTGCAGCTGGAGTGGATGAATTAGCTGAGGATAGAATGAGTTCTCTTTCTCAGCCTCTCTCCCTCCCTCCCTCCCTTCCTCTCTCCCTCTCTCCTTTCCTTCCTCCCTCCCTCTCTCCATCCCTCTCTTTCTCTCTCCCTCTCTCCTTTCCTTCCTCCCTCCCTCTCTTCCCCCCTCTTCTTTCCTTCCTCCCTCCCTCTCTCCCTCTCTCTTTCTTTCTCTCCCTATCTTCTTCCCTCCCTCTGTCTCTCCTCCACTATCTCCATTCATTTCCACTGCTCCAGGCCTTTTTTTAATTCCCATTCATCTCCTCTATCTAACGACTTGAGACAAAAATGTGAGTGGCCCCACACCGCTGGTTCAGTAAATACTCAAAAATGTGGAAGGTTGCTGAGAATCCAAATTCAAGAATGGAAAGTGGGGATAGGATAGGAGCTGGAAAGAGGAGGTAGGAGAGAGAGATGCTGTATGCAAACTGGGGAAGATGCTCAAAGCCCCGGAGACAGCTGTCTTACCTGCTCTTGACTGAGCTATTCAGGATGCTGATTTACAGTTAGAGGTTGCATGTCCAGAAACACAAAGGCCTGAAGCAAATTGTGCAACTCAGCAGGCAAAATGCTGGCTGGATCTCAGCACTATGCAGCCCCCTACCCCAGTGCCCTTGTACAGGGAATAACCGCCACAGCCACGCAGGCCCTGGAGCCTCTCTCCTCCTCCATGTCTCAGTTGCCGCACATGTGAAACAGGGACATTGAGCGTGGTAATGCATGCAGCACCCACACCACTAAGCCCTAAAATGCCTTGTTCTCGGTATCTGAATTACAGATTTTAAGGAAATTGCTGTTTTATTGCTTCCAAATACATAGCGTGATTAGAACTAATTGCAGGAAGCTGCCAAGCAGCCGTCCTTAGGAGCTCGGTTTTGACAATAGATAAGAATGATTTGAATTAGCGGATCGGTTACCAGAAATGTCGATGGGTGTTTCTACTGTGCCTGATCGTGTTTGGAGGCAGCTTGTCCTCTTAAGTGGTGTAAATATCCCCCCTGTAATCTCTGTTTATACTATTAGTATGCCCAGCAAATCATTTCTTTTTTCATATCACAAATCCCACCAGATTGAGCTGGCATTAACGAGGTTTTACTCTGCTTGACTTTGGAATGCTGTCAGCGACTCGGCCCTCCTGTTGTCACTGTAATGCTCTCCCACAGGCCCCGTTGCTGGAGACTCGGGGTTTACTCATCAATCTCTAAAGGAATGAGGAGCCGCTGCTTAGGATGCCAGGACACTATTAGTTAGCAGCCCAGGTATCAAACACCAATTTGCCAGCACTAGAGAGCGAAGGTTACAGCGATGACAGAGCCCCTCCCTCCAGGCTCCTCATTCACTGCGTTTTATGCCCTACCAATTATTTTCTTGTTCATCAGCACGTGTCAGTGCCTGTCTCCTTCACCTAAAGTGCAGGAATGTGGGTTCTTACCTGAACTAATAAACGCTTGTCATCCCTTGTTGACTGACTGGCACACTGTGAAAGGAGACATGAGCAGAACGCCCAGAGAGTTCCGAGTCACACCTGAGCTATCAGGGAAGGTGTCCCAGTCAAGGCATAAAGCAGTGTGTCTGACGGGGGTGGGAGGGCTCTTAAAGGATGCCTAAGAGGTCCCTAGGTGGGCCGGAAGGGGAAGAATAGGACCAGGCTTGGTGGCACAGTCCTGCAACTGCAGCATTCTGAAAGCAGAAGCGGGAGGATTGTGAGTGTGAGGACAAGCCCGAATACAGACTAAGCCTGCCTTTAGAGGAGGCGGGGGCATTTATGTGCACAGAAGAGCCACACAAAAGCATGACATGTACGAAACAGCACCTCATGGTTGGGAGAACTGCAAACCAATGGAATAGGCAAGGAAGACCAGCAGAGAGTGTAGCTGAAGAGGTTGACATGAATCATTCCATAAAAGCTTTAGATACCGAGCTAAAGAATCAGTAACTGGACGGTCAATGAGATTGAAGAACAAAAGAAGCATCTAACCAGGCATAGAACCCAGACACGGAGCTGTGGACTCCGCCCAGCAGCCCTCTAACCCACTGTCATTCTTACACAGACACAGTACCCAAGCCCATGGTGCAAGTGTTCACTGCTGCAGCGGAAGAGGCGCAAGCCCCCAATACCTGCCAAGTCTTCTTGTCCTGCTGGGTCTCCAACACCAGTGATATAACCTATAGTTGGCGGCAGGAGAGGACAACGGACGGTGATGCCGAACTGCACAGCTTTTTCTCAAATGGACAGTTGCTAAGTGTCTCACTGGGGCTGGGAGACCAGGATGTGGCCTATACCTGCATTGCCTCCAACCCCGTCAGCTGGGATACGGCCACAGTCACTCCCTGGGAGAGCTGCCATCATGAGGCAGGTACGCTAAGGACCAGTAGGCAATAGTTTGGGGATTGTGGTGCATCAGACTCATTTCTGACTCTGCCTTCCATGACGCAGCCTCCGGGAAGGCCTCCTACAAGGATGTGCTGCTGGTGATTGTGCCCATCTCACTCTTCCTGATTCTAGCTGGTCTCCTTGGGGCATGGCACCATGGCCTCTGCTCAGGTAGGAGTCTTATATGTGCAAAACATGGGGGAAGGGAAAGCCGGGGCTGGACCTCCTCCCACTTAGATTCAGAGGCCTGCCTCTTTGCTTCTCCGGTCTCATGTCTTGGCCCTCCCCTCAGACTTTGGTCTCCAACCAGAACAACTTGATTTTCTTTCTGTGGTTCCTCAAAGGAGCCACTCTCTCGCCTTCCCCACAGGCCTGTGCACACTATAGTCTCTCTGCCTAGAAGGCACTTTCTGTGATTTTCCCTTTCCATCTGGCCCTCTCTTGCTGAGTCTTCAAGGTGAGCGTGTCCCAGAAAGCCTTCCCTAACTCCCCCCATCTGCCTACCTTCAGTCTGATTAATATCCTTCCTTTAATCGCCTTTACTAACTCCATCCCAAGGACTAATTACTTGTCTGCTCCTGCTGACTTTTGAGCCTCACCAAAGCAAAGGCTGGGTCATGAGGAGACATACTGAGACATTTGGGGAGTGGGGAGTTCCTTGAGCAACAGGGTTCCTGAGACAGGAACAGCAGTGGTGAATGGTTATTGAGGGGAAGTATTGATGAAATCGATGAATCCTACTCTCTTCTTGCCAACCTTTTGTTTTTGTTGTTGTTTTGTTTTTTTTGTGTTGTTGTTGTTGTTTTGTTTTGTGGGACAGGGTTTCTCTGTGTAACAGTCCTGGCTGTCCTGGAACTCGCTTTTGAGGCTGGCCTCAAACTCACCGAGATCCACCTGCCTCTGCCTCCCAAGTGCTGGGATTAAAGGCATGAGCCACCTCTGCCCAGCTCCCTGTCAACCATTCTTAGGAAAGGAACGCTCAAGAGAAGCCCCACCCCCACCCACCACCCACCACCTACCACCCACCCCCGGCCAGTGGCTGATAACACCAACTTCTACAGAGGAGTGGTAAGGAAAACCTGGTCAGCTCAGGTTTTAGGCTCTCTACACAGATAATCATCCCTGCATCCTCCTAGATGCCCTCTGCCTTGACCCTGAAGGAGCATCTCAGATGGAACAGGCTTCATGGCTGTTTTCAGGCTGAGCTTGGTGGTCTTACTATGTTAGCAGTGCCCTAGAAGACCAGGGTCTTCTGGGACCAGGGCTTGGGTCCAGGAGTGACAGGGACTTGCACATTTTTCTCAAGAGGCAGGGAAGTTGAGGTGGAGGTGCACAGCTTAGACGGCACTCCATTTGAGGGTCCTGTCTGTGAGGAAGAGGGTCTATCCCACACCCTTTGCTCCCCAAGATTTGTGGTAAGAAGGTAGAAGCCAAGAAAAGATCCGTTTTTAAAGACTGTTTTATTGAGCTATAAACCATACATTGTACAATTCACCTAGTTAAAGTGCACAATTTAATGGCTTTAAGTTAATCCAGAGCTTTACCTCCAACCCACAACCAATTTTAGAACATTTCTCTCACCTCCCCCACCAAAAGAAGATTATAACCACTTAGTCAACACTTGCCAACTCCCCTGTGTTTTCCCCAGCCCTAGGCAACCACAAGTCTACTTTCTTTATCTATTCTGGGCAGTTCACATGAATCGAACCCCACTATGCGGTTCTCTGTCATAGGCTCCTCTCGCTTAACCTAACATCATAAAGGTTCATAAAAGAACAACTGTGGCCACCTGGGTAATGTAAAAGCTCCACACAATATGTCCAGGGACTGGTCCTAGCTCAGCCACGTGACGTCTTGTCATGTAACCAAGCGCGGCACAGCCCTGACTCATGGTATGGGTGCAGACGATATGTAGACATTAAGAAGAACGTCCTGTTCTTAACAAACATCCCCTTTCCCGTGAGGGGTGACTGGGCTCAGGAGATCTAGTGTTCAGGGCCTGAGGACGAGTATGGAGGATGAGTATGCCGAGAGGCCAAACACAGGAGGGGTAACCTTCTGATCTTCTCACCAGGGAAGAAGAAGGATGCTAGCACTGACAGAGTGGTTCCAGAGACGGAGAATCCCCTCGTGCAAGGTACGCCATGAGGGACAGCATAAACTGACGCTTGGATCTTGATGTGAGGCTCTGCCTAGTCACATGATGCTCCACACCTGGAAACTTCCAGGATCCTCGTCACTTCCGCAAGTCTCCCGTCTGCTGCTGGAGAACCGCCAAGGAAGCCATCACCCTGGTTCCAACCTCCTCCACCCTCCCTCCTCTTTGCACACGCTGGATCTTCTCTGGGCAAAGTGGACTGAGAAGTTTCTTCCTTAAGAGCCCTGGACGTTCTCTAGAACCCACAGAGACATTGTCTATCCAAAGCACTCATGCTTCTAGCACTATATAGAAGGAATTATCTACCAAGAGACTGCCTCTAGGCCAGGTACTGGGCCCTAAAAGATAACAGATGTTTGAACTAACAGGGAAATTGAGCTAACCACTGTCAACTCTAACCCCAGCCCCTAGAGTCTGAGATCCTTGTGTTCAAGATGTTATCATAAGAAAAGTTACAGACTAAGGAAAGGTGGAAGGCAGGGCTTTTTCTTTCTGGCCTGAAGGGCTTTCATATCATATGAGTTCAAGACCCCCTCAATGGTAATTTGAGGTTATTAAAATGACAAAGAATAGCTGACATGCCATCTTGATATGGAAGTCATTTTTCTTTCTTTCTTCCCTCTCCCCTCCCCCGACAGGATTTCTCTGTGTAACAGTCCTAGCTGTCCAGGAACTCACTCTGTAGACTAGGCTGGCTTCAGACTCACAGAGATCCATCTACCTCTGCCTCCTGTATGCAGGGATTAAAGGTGTGAGCCACCAACACCCAGCCAAAAGTCATTTTTCTGGTAGCACCCTATTAATAGACATCTTCATCACCATTAACTCTCATGCCTCCTGCATGATCTGGAGTGGTGTTTGAGGGTCTATACATTCCACACAGTTGCCAGAAAGGAAAAAAGAGAGAGAGAATTTGACCCAGCCAACAGTAAAGCAACAGCAAGAGAAGCAGCTAAGTTCAGGGTAAATCTGTCTTTCTGAAACTGGGAGAATGAAGAACCATGAAAAGCTACATGGGAAGAAAACTGGAGGGAAGGGTACCGGGACATTTTAGAATCTGCCACGTTCATTTTCAGATGCAAGTGTTGAAGATCCACCTAAGTACAAGGGGAGAGAAAAAGTCCCTACCACTCAATTGTAGATTGTCAAGGTTGCTTTGACGTACGCCATAGAGGATATTGTTCTGGCCATCTTTGGAAAATGTATCCTGCCATTGAATGATTCTGTCTGGAAAACGTCTTGGCTCTTTATTGCTGCTTGGGAAAACAAAGCACTTGATGAGTTAAACTTATCCTCGGGAAGTAGGAGCTACCAAGGTTCATGCTTACTCTCATCCAAACGGAATGGGTTTTATCCTGGGGCCCCATCCAGGCCTTGATAATAGAGGGGAGGGAGGCACTGAAGAAGCAGAAGTAGTTTAGAATATGTTTCCGAGGTGGCTTCAGTCTCTCCACCCAGGAAGTTACTCCTGCCCTGGCACCTTTCCTCTTCTTCCCAGTGCCAAGAGAGTCACTTTGCCTGGGATAAATGATGGGCACAGTCCATTGGCTGTGTGTTCACACTACACACCTCCCCTCCACTTATCCTGGATTCCGTCTTGCTGGCTTTTCTCAGGGCCCCTGGCTTTCTCTCTCCCACACTCACTTTTCTTCTATCCCCTTTCCTCCAACTTCCTCCTGCAGAGCACACATGGCACATGCCCACTCAACCTGGCAGCTTGGGATGCCCTCCCCTGCCACCTGTAGGCATTTTCTCACCAAGTCATGGAAAAGCAGCCTGTCCCTAAAAACAATGTGAAAAGGAAAGTCCAGGATATAGTGATGAGACATGGTGATTCTGGGGTGAGAAAAATACATGCTGTCCCCCATCTTCCCTCTCTTTATTCCCACAGCCTCACCTCAAATCCAAGCATAGTTCTCTTCAGGAGGAGACTCTTGGAACAGGTCCATGCTACTCAAACAAGCTACTGCTCCCATCTCCAGTGACTCACTTGTCAACTCGAAGACTTATTATCCTTTCTCTGGAAAACACAAAGTGCTCGTGGGAGACCAATCTTATTCTAAGAGACATTGGGAAAGATGCTTCAAAAGTTACACCATCCCAAGTCTGAACTGGATGCTCAGTGTATGTTGAGAACTCTTTGAAGCACTGAGGAAATCAATTTCAGATGAAGCTAAGTAGAGTTCAGTCTCATGTTCGATGGCATATAAATAAAGTATGTGATAGGTGCTGGCAGGTTCTATTTTAAAGATAAAGCAGGCTGGCTTTGTGGTACAAGCTTGGAGAAAAGAGAAAGACCCAGAGATGTGGCCTGGGACCATCTCATGTAGGACCTCATGATCAAAGAGTAAGAGCCATGAAGTTTGGGAGGCAGAGGGGACAGTGAATCGAGGTGTCTGTCTCTTTGGCAGATGTTTCTAGCATGCACACGGTCAGACCAGAACCGTCTCCCGACTGCCTTTTCTCTTCTTTGTTCTCATTTTCTTTATTTTTAGTGATAGCATTTGAACTTATTCTTTTTTTATATAAAAGATAAACACAAGATCTGCTGAAACCAAGAGGTCAAATGACAGAATACTAGAATATACCTGAGTATGGTAGCTTACACTGAAATCCTAGCACTGAAGGCTGAAGCAGAACTGCTGTGACTTTTAAAGGCTAGCCTAAGATATGTAGTGAGTACAAAGCCAGCCTGGGCTACAGAGCGAGTCCCTGTATCTCAAAACTAATATGAGAGAATGGGAGAGAGTACAGCGCAGAAGTCAGTTTGAAGAGAGCTTCATTCTCTTTATGGAGATATAAATACTCAGTGTTTTAAAGAGGGGGGAAATGGGGTGAAAGAAGCTGCAGCAATCATCAGTGGCATCCCCCGCACGCCTTTCTTCCATGTTTATGACATAGTACCTTGCCATGTTGACCGGCTCTTATTGATCTCTCAACAGTCCCTTCCCGACTTGACCCATTGGCTCCCTGTATCCATTCTGCATGTAGCCTGAAAGGAAATCTGTAGACCTCCAGAATACAGTTCCCTGGGTTTGTGAAAGGTTCGCTGGCTGTCTCTCCTTTGGCTATGCTTTGGTGATGACCAATTGCCAGGAGTGGCAGACTGAGCATGTGGGTGGGTGGTAGGGATATGCTATTGCACACTAGCCTGGCTCCCATCCCAGGAGTTGTGCTTTTAGGGAGACACAATAAACTTCAAGTACCTAGAAGAGAATGGCCAGAATGGTGAGAAGTCTAGAAGCCCTTCTCCTATGAGAAATGATTGAAGAAGCTGGTTATGTTTAGTTTGAAACAAAACGACAACAACAAAAACTCAGATGGATGCAGACATACAAATATTTGAAGGACTTTAACATAAGCCCAGACTGTGTAACCAGAGCCAATGGAGCATGTTACCAAGTTGCAGATATTGACTCATGTGAAAAATAGGACATCACAGCGAGGAGGCAGGTCTGTGGTTACTCAGTTCAACTTCTTAGGTGGAAAGCTGAAGTCAAAAGGATGTAATTAGTCAATGCGAAATCAGAATTAGTTCTAAAATTAGTTTTCTAAATCAGTTCTGCCCCTCAGACTGCACTACATCACCAGGAAAGGACTGTCTCACCTATGATGAAATACAGTTATGAAATGAGCTGCTTCAGCAAATGTGAGTAAGCAGAAACTGTCTCAGAGCGAGATCATAGGCCAGAGATTGTTCATATTAGGAAGTTGTACTAGGAGTCAGAAATGCATCGGTGTACAGACAAATTTCTGTCATCCAGGGCCATGTCAGTCCCAGCTCATAGATGCTAACACACTTTTCCCACTGAGTCTAGATGCAATGTTGACATTACCCCTACCAATCAAAGTTGATTGCTGGGATGAAAACTGTATGCTATTCCTGCCCTGAACAATCTGCAGCGGCCTTCCAATAGTGAGAATTCATTACAATCTAAGGAAAGAATGAATGAATAAGCAATGAGATGAAAGAGGCCAGTGAAAGGGTTCTGCTAAGGAACTGGAAAGCAGCCGTGCTTTGTGAAGGAAGATTTATCTAGCTTCTCTTTTGCTGCCATTTTTCTCAGCATGTTGCTTGGGGGAAATATCAGCACTGTAAGGGGAAAGTAATGGGAAATAGTTACACTATTACCAAGAAACACAAACCAGCAATCATACAAACAAGTGAATAATACACACAGCCATTGAAACCGTCATGTTTTTAGAATGTCTAAGAATAAACGCGAAACACTGGCATTACTCAGGATTCTCTGGGTCTATGCAAAAGCAAAAACAACAGCAAAAACCAACTCCTCTGGCCTTAACTAAAGCAAATAAGGAATTCGTCCTAAAATTGTGGTTCACTCAGAGATTCCAAGAAAATACTAACCAGTGTGGAAATAATTCTATGGGGTCTCCATGAAACGATTTATCCTTTTTTTAAAAAAAAAAATTGATTTTATGTGCATTGGTGTGAAGGTGTCAGGTCCCCAGAACAGGAGTTACAGACAGTTGTGGACTACCATGTGAGTGCTGGGAGTTGAACTGGATCCTCTGGAAGAATAGCCAGTGCTCTTAACCACTGAGCCATCTCTCCAGCGCCGAATTATTTATTTTATTATACTTTCTGCCTCCCAGTTGCTCACTAAAGAGTCAAAATCAGTAGAGTTAGATCAACTTAGCTGAAGCCAATGACTTTCCTTCTGGGACAACAGAAGAGTGGTATGTGACATCTTGTCAGAAGCAATAGTTGGTTTAACAAAAGAAAGTTTTAAGAAGAAACATGAACAGGAACCTGTGTAACAGGAAACGCACCCATCTGTTCATTCGATAAGGCTTGCTGCACATCTGCTGCACATCTGCTGCACTGCACTGCAGCAGAGACCCATCATCAGTAAAACACTTCACACCCTGCCCTCAAAGGCTCATGATCTCCTTGTCAGCAGCAGTGCCAGGACAGCCATACAGCCCTGCAGTGCGTTCAGAGCCGTCTCCTTATCTGTCTGACCTCTGTCCCCAGTAAGGGGTCAGTCCAGTCCCCAAGAGAAATGGCAAATGACAACTTTGCCTGGAGCAGCTGACAGGCATGGAAGTCTTCCTGGACAGGTCTTCCCAAAGCAAGGATGCTGTTCAGCTGCGTTCTCAGATTACGGAGAAATCACAGGCTGACGGTGACCTTCAGCTTCCTCTCCAGGCGGGGCAGAGAAGAGAAAGTGGCGCTGGGGCCGGAGTCTCACTTCCAGCGTAGGGGGACCTGGGACCTGGGACTGTTGGACTGGGACACGGTCTCACTGTCTTGCCTTCAAGCCCATCACACAGCCTTCCTATTGCACCCTCTTACGGGGGCTCCTCTGGGATCTCCATGGTCAGGTAAAGTCAGTGAAACTCAGGCTGAAGCGGAAAGTGAGGGGGGCAGCACCCCAACTGTTGCTCTCTGCCTGACCATTGGCTAGCCTACTCAGCACCTGACCACCGGCTGCCAGCATAGCTGCGGGAGCTCAGAACACTGGGCACTGAGCCATAGTCCTGCCCATCAGAGCCAGGAACACATCATCCCCAGTCCTACAGCCCACCATCTACCTGGGATCCAGCCCTCAAATATTGGGGAGTCCTCCTGGCTCTTATTGATTATAGTAACCTTATAGCCTAACACCCAGAAAATTCCTAACAGTCCCATCCTCCAACACTCACACGCACACCGGACACACAGAGGCACAACACAGCACCACACACACACTCACATGCACATGCAAAATATGTACATAACACACACAAAACACATACACACACACACACACACACACACACACACACACACACACACCACAGCCTTGGCTTCTTCTTAAGCCTTGAGCACACATCCCACAGGCAGTAATACCTCACCATGAGAAGGCAAAAGAGGATGTGACCTGACCATAGACGAGACAACTACAGGGAAAAAGAAAAGGGGGTACAGAGGACAGAAGGAGGCTCACAGATTATCTGGATGCCTGAACCCTGGGCAGTCAAGAGAAGACAGACCAGTGTACTCATCAGCCAGAGAATTCTATATCAAAGGCCAGAGTTAACACCCAGAGTGTCAGCCAAGTTCAGGGAGTGGCTAACTCCAAGTTTTGTTCCCTGGAGGCTGTGTCCTAAAGGGACAATGAAGTGGAATGCCTTCCAACCCATTCCCTATCAGCTACTCCTAGGAGGCCGTGCTCAGAAATAATATCACCCTGCCCTTTATCTAGATGGCAGTTGCTCTAATCTAGGCTACTGGGGGCCTTCCCCGGCTCACCACCACCAGCAAGGAGATAAGGGGTGTTACCTGGAGTTCACTCTCCCTCTGCACCATACTCTCTAAATTCAGGATCCAGGAAGTCCCTGCCCACACAAGAATTCTGAGACTTCTTTTCTGGACTCACCCTGCCAAAGACAGGTAAAACCACCCATATATGTAGCCCTATGTCTGACGTTAGTTTTTGTGGGGGAGGGCAATGTAAGTATTCACAGTTTATGAGTGTGTGTGTGTATGAGTGTGTGTGTGTGTGTGTGTGTGTGTAAGATCCTCCACAGTGAAGAATGCAGTTACAGGTAAGAAAATAAAGGGTCCACCCCCTCAGGCCCAGGACAATGAGCTAGCTTTTCCCTTACCACTGTCAGTTGTAGAGTATTTGTTTGCACTGTATGAAGATGTGGGCCAATAGCTACGCAGGAGGGAATAGGCAAGATTTCTGGGGAGAGGGAGGACTCTGGGAAGAAGAGCAGCAGGAAGATGCCAAGGAGGCACTGAAGAGGTCAGACATACAGTACAGAGTAGAGGTAACCAAGCCACGTGGTAGAATGTAGATTAATAGATGCAGATTAATTTAAATTATAAGAGCTAGGGGGAACAAGCCTAAGCTAAAAGTCAAACTTTCGTAATTAATAATGAGTCTCTGTGTAGATATTTGCGGCCTGGCGATCCCAATGAAAAGAGATGACTATAACTATGCTTTGATATGAAACCCCAAAGTTTCTCAAACTCCCCAATCATTTTGAAAGAAAAAAATAACAATTTTGAGGAACAACATTTTGATTAAGAATTTTGTATATGTGTGTAATACGTTTTTATTAAAATCGCCCACATTCCCCTCCCTTCAAATCCTTCCACATCCTCCCTACCACTTTTCCTCCCAATTTCATGTACTCCTTTTTTTAAAGCCCATTGAGTCCACTTAGCGCCGCGCAGGTGGGTATGAGACCATCTATTAGAACATACGTGCTCTCTCACAGGCCGCATCCTCGTAGGAAAATGACTCACCCTTCCCAAGAAGCCACCAATAGTTCCTCAGCAAGGGACAGGACTTCACAAGCCCTTCCTTGATCTATGCTGGGATTTTTGGCTTGCTTGGTCATGTGCAAGGAGCGTGCATGCAGGTACAGCCACTGTGAGTTCACGTGTGAATTCACATGTGAGTTCACATGTGCAATGGTGCCACCTTGTCAGGAAGCGCTATTTCACTGCAGATGCCCCCTACCTCTGACCCTTACAATCCTCCTGCTCCCTCTTCTCCGATGATTTATAGTTACAAATGTTAAGAGTAGGTTTACACAGGAGGACCCTTCCCCTTGGGCTTTTTTCCCTGTCATAATTCCTAGCCAATCTCCATAACCATAGGCAAAATTCCGTCTTTGCCTACAACTCCTAAAGATACACAATAGAAGGCTGTGGATTTGAACTTGACACAACAGACTCTGATGTCCCAGTCAGCTGAGCTGTCTGTCTTCAGGATTCATTCTCTCAGCGTGCCTTTAAAGGGTGCCTACGACAAGCAAGCAACACTGAGAAACCAGCTGCCAAGGAGACAAACCTGCCTCTGCCTCTCACTGCGCTCAGGAAGCAGCAGTCCGCCAGGTGGAGACAGGCACGGGACGAATAGGCACAAATGGGTAACGAGAATTGCACCAAGTTTCTTCAGAAGGAAATAACTGAGAACCCCAAGAAAGAAAAAGAACTGAGGGAGCAAAATATAGCTGGCAGGAAGGCAGCTCGCAAAATGCCTCTGAGGAAGGGATGTTCAAGCCACAACCAGCAGAGAGAGTGGGAATTGGGAGAGCAGAGTAGAGAAGGCCTGCAAGCTCAGACACCGGCAAGGATGGCGAGCCTTCTGGAAAGGTTTTGATGTGTGTGAATGTCTAAACTTTCGACTCTAAAGGAAGGTCCCTGTGGCCAATAGGTAATGAGCAAGAGGGGCCTCGAAAAGAGCCTATGCAGAGGTCAGGTCAGGCAGGGCCTGGTAAGACACGGTCAGACTTAAATTTTAATTATGAAGGTAAAAGGAGGCCACTGGAGAGCTCTAAGGGAGGAAATGACATGATCTGACTCGCATTTTTAAAAGGCCCGACTGGCCCTGTGTGAAGAATGGAGCTAAGGGGGAAATAAAAGCCCGAAGACAAAGCCACTGCAGTGATCCTAGCAGAAAGAGATGCAGCCTCGAACGGAAACAGAGCAGTGTGGGGGGAGCAGATATATCTAATAAGCGCCCCGCACCTAGAATAGACATGGCTCTGCGTCCTTGACTGAAGGAAGGCCAAGGTCACCACAGGGGTACCTGGTCTGAGGAGACATGATGGGTAGATGGGGGTGTCGTTCATCAAAACCAAGAGCTGAGCACACCGTAGGACAGAGTGAACAATTCCCTCATCCTTAATTATCAGGGGACAGGAGCTAACAAAAAAATATGAAAAGGATGAGAAATATATTGGTTTGGATCATATGAAAATTGTCAGAGATACAAGCAATACAGATGATTTCACAGAATTCAACCTAGTAATTTCAATATAAGTCAGCCTAAGGAAGAAAAATCCCTGCTTCGCTCTGGTTCTACGCCCACCCAGGATCATAGGGATGTACTATAATCGGACACTTTTTACATTGCACATCTACCAGGTTCCTCAGACATGAACTTGAGAAGTGAGGTTTATGAGGTATTTTTAAGATAAAAGCAGATCCCAAAGAGCCTTCAGCCCAAACTCATCCAGACCCACAGTGTCCTCTCTCCTGGCCTGGATCCAGCCTTGAAATTTTCAGAAAAGCCAAGAGCACTCAGGACCTGAAATCATAAGGATAAAGAGTGCTAGAACTGCCCCGCAAGCTACGCGGAAACGTCCTGTGACCCCAACCTACCCACAGAGACTCCTGCAGTGTTGGGGTCACACAGAGACTGTCTGGATGGAGTCCCTGCGAAAAGCCTTCCCGAGCAACGGTAGTGACACGGCCAGGTTAAGTCAGATACAGAAGGCTGGTGCGTCACTTACTACAAAGCATCTGTGTTGCCCCATGCTATGACTGTCCCTCAAAGGTGTCACACAGGCCAGGTCAGAGGCACTGCAGTATCCTTTCATGAGGAGGACATCAAGAACTGCTGCCTGTCCGGAAACTGGGAAACAGAGGGTGCAAAACGCTCTTGAAAGGCAGTTGGGAGCACTCTGCTGATTAGTGCCCAGTGCCTGTCTGCTGATGGCTGGCAGCTGGCTGCACACAGCAAGGTTAAGGGTCACTAGATGCTCAGTCACTCTGGTCTAGAGATGCCCAAGTCACTTCTGAGGGCTAATAAGTTGTCTGGGGAAGGGGAAGACAGAGAGGGATTCAAGACTACCCCAAGTCTGGACGGAGGAGGAGGCTGTGATCTATTGCATCCTATGCCTTGACCCTACAGCCACTCAGCCATCACTATCCCAGCAGACATCTTACCCCCTCACCACACAAACATCCCGTTACCGAGTTGTCCCCTGGCCTCCGAGTTGTCCCCTGGCACCAGCCAGGCCTCGGTGCTGTTTTCAGAGCTAGGTCTCATTCCTGGAGGCTGAGTCAGCTGGGTTCTAAACACTAAAGCAGGGTCTCCTTATACTGTCTGGGTTGGGGATATTTAGAGAAAAGGCAGAAGAAGGCAGAATCCCTTGACCCTGGTGGAATGCAGCTTCAGAGGACTGTTGGCAGCAAAAGAAATAAAAGGGCCCAGGTTAGAGGATGGATCCCCTGCTGAGGTGCACAGCAGCTAGCACAGACAAACCTTCCCCAGCCCCAGACCCAGGGGCCTTAAAATGAAGGTGACGATCGTGAGCGGAACCCACTCACACCCTCCATTCCAGACAAGCAAGGCTCTTATCTATCTGAGAATTCTGACACATTCACCGCTCTATCCCTTAATCCCGGCACTCCTCCCTCCCTCTCAACCTGACATGCAATCCTTCATCCACCTTGCTTTCCGAGCAAGTGATTCAAGGCCCAGCCCTGGGCACTCCTACTTGCAGAAGCCTTTCCTCAAATGATCTCACAGCACCCGGTCTCCCAGCTCACCATTCGCTGAATCAACAGCTGAAGGCATCGTTCTATAAATTTTCCAAATGAACTTAATCATCTCCCTCAGGAGGCTGGCTGCTCCTGGAAGGATCAGGTCTCATATCCCCGTCCTGTCGCACACATTAAGCACATCCCCCAAAGCACGCCTGCTAATTAAGAGGTTAATGTGGGGAACTAGGGGCAGACAGGTAGACAAGACACAACCATTGCCACAAAGTCTCTCCACTGCATGAGCCAAGGGTCTTAGGCGGGGATGTTCTACTACTCTGTCTCCCCTTCCAAGCAGCACAGTCAATAGTCTGGACCCAGAGAGCCTTCTAGAGCCTTCACGAAGCCCTGCATCCTGGACAAGGCTGTTTACCCCCTAACTTGTCACCTCTCCGGGGCTGACACCAAAGGTTAACTCCTCTTGCCTCAAGCAGTCTGTACCCTCATCGCTTTCCTTTCCTAGAAACAATATTTATTGAGTATTCTCTATATGCCTGGCATTTATTTATTTACTTTATAAGTATTATTTATTATGTATTGGTGTCTGTGTGCTTGGTGGGGGTGTGCATGTGCCACAGCACACATGTAGAGGTTAGGGGACAGTTTCATGGAGTTGGTTCTCTTCTTGATGTGGGTTCTGGGGATTGAACTGAGATCGTCCGGCTTGTGCAGCAAGCACCTTTACTGGCCAAGCCCGTCCATGGCTGTTTTCAGAGTTTAAGTACATTAGTGAATAAAGCAGGTAAAAATCCCTCTCTTGTACTTCCTCCTTGTAGAGCTGGGAGGGAAACAACGCAGGGTGAATCAATTGCCAGCAATCACGAGTGAATGAGATGGGATGTGAGACAGCATGCCCCCAAAGACTGCCTATGGTGAGCAAATTAAAGAAAGGGGTGAAGAGGAAGGAGGGCAAGCATAGGCGGAAGATGCAGTCTTTAACAAGGTGACCATGAAGGACCACACTGAAAAGGACACTGTTCAGACAGAGTTGAACAAGATGAGAACTTGTATTGGGCAATCTGAAAGAGCCAAGGGATCCGCCAGGGTGAGAACCCTACGGTGATACAATGTGGCTGGAGTGGAGAGAACTGGGGAGTGGGGATGAACAATAACTCAAGTCACAGATGGTACAGATAAGGTCTGAAACAGTTAAAGAACTTTGACTCTGTGCTCAAAGATCAGCCTGGCTTCTCTGCAGACAGTAAACTGTGGTGGATGGGAAGCAAGCAGAGTAATCACCCAGGGTCCCGCTGAGGTAAGCCAGGCAAGACATGAGCGGGCTCAGGAACTACAAAACAACAGTAAATTATGGCAGGTTCTAGACTTACTCTGAGGACAAAACCAGGATCTCCTGACCCGGGGGAGACGGTAGGGTACAGATAAGAAAGAAATTAACAGACAGAGTTGCCATCTGCTGGAAGAGGGAGGTAGCAGGATGGATTTAGGGACGACAATAGGCATCTTTGGGACATGCTAACTTTGGGGCATCGCTGAAGTCTGTCCCAGGTGTATAAATGAACGTGTGTGTTGGTGGTGTGCAGCTCTCAGGTGACTCGGTAGGGAGGGGAAGGGAACCAATGGAGAAAACTGCCCGCTCCTTTGTTTCCCTTTTCAGAGCCTATGCTCCATTCCTGGAAAGGCTTAATGTACTGAAACAAAGGAATCCGATTTCTCCACAGGAGCAATGAGACAATAGCAGGTTAGACTCTGGACCAAGGACCAGTTGCTCAACTTTTTATAGCAGTAATCACAGACACGGCGTTTCCTCGAGTCCCTCACAAGCTGTAAAGGAGAAGAAGCCTACATGCTGCACAAGAAAGAACTTTAGAGACAAGAACACACGACCTAGCTGGGAGACACGGCCCTTGGCGCTTGCCTTGGAAGCCCAGGACACTAGGAACCGTTTCCCCCACTCACCCCCTTCTCTGTTCATCCCCTTCTCTCAGGAAGAATTAAGTTCCCAGGTGCCTTCAAGAAGGGGTTGAGAGGACACATGAGGCCTTTCTACACCACCTCTCTGAGATAATCACAAAGCCTTGACTATTGCCTTTACCAAATCCGGAGAGGAGCAGTTAGCACACTAATTTCATTTACTTGGTGAGCTCCTGCGCTCCAAGGCAGAAAGGAGGAGACCAGGCCACACCACCCTCAAGGGAAGCCTAGGTTGGTGGAGCTGGGGAACAACAGGACACACCCCAAACAGGAAAAGATAATTGAGTAAACACCCTTTCCCCAGGTCTAGCAGGAGAGGAGAGGCTAGGTTAAAGGGGCGGGGCTAGTCCCACCTGCTTCCTGTGAGTCCAGCTGAGAAAGGGGTCAAGGGAGAAGGCAGGGAAGTTTTACCAGCAAGGGAACAGGCCCTGACCAAAAGTTGAGGCAAGTTGGGGGCTGGGGCTATAGCAAGCGCAAGGTGTTTTTGGAGATTAGGGTCTCAAGACAGTTGGCATCCTGGTAGAAGAGAGGCAGGGGCAATCCAGAGAATGCTGAGGAGACTGACCAGAGAAGCAGCCGGGTGAATGGCTGGGTGGTGACCACAGCAACCCAGTCATGAACTGAGTTGATTTTCTGGGGGAGGGGGTATAAAGGCACGGCAACTCATCTGCGTCCACCCTGCCCTGTTGGTAAGGCTGCTAGGGGCTAAAAGCTGTGTGAAGAACCCTCAGGAGGAATGGGCCACCTGGGAGACGCTGTCATGCTCAGGGCTACAGTGGGTACCCCAGAGGGCAGCATCTGTGGGTCTAAGTGACGGGAAGACACACCCTGGTCCGGGGAGGCACCAGAGGATTCTGGAAGCTGGTCCAGGCCCCTGCCTAGCTTGTGTTTCAAGTGCTTCCTGTAATTATGAGTATCTCTGTCACTAACGAGGACTCTTGTCGGTATCAGTGGACTGCAGGCCCCACAGGCTAGGTCCCGTCCTCCTACTGAGCTACTGGCTGTTCACAGAATTCCTTGCCCCTTCCCTACAGTTGGCAAACTGTCTCTAAATTCAATCCCAAAACATCTCCTTCCCCGTGGCCCCTCCAACCACTTCAGCCTTCATCCCAACCCCAATATGGTTAGATCTAGGCTTCCAGGCCTGCTCTTTGGTGGAAGATGAGATTACACACTAGATACAGAGGACTCAGTCACTTGCTGGGTTCCTACTATGTAGCTCTGTGTGTGTGTGCGTGTGTGTGTGTGTGTATGTGTGTGTGTGCGCGCGCGCACATGTGCATGCTATGCACATCAGATAACTTTCTCCGTGTCCCATTTCACAGATGAAGAAACTGACACTTTGGAAGCCTGCTCAGTAGCTATATATCTAGTTCTGTCTGACTCTAAAAGCACAGGCTCCTTCTGCATAGGTGAACAAGACAAACTTGTTATCTATTGTAATAAAGACAAACCTTTATTACAACTGTTCTTTTCCTCTTCTTTATCCCCTACCCCCTCCCCAAATCCACCAACACTGTACTGGGCCTTAATGAAAATAAGTTCAGTAATTTGACCCCAGTCCTTGTCTGCTTAGCTCCTTGCCATTGTCCAGCACCTCTGTCCCTTCCAAAAGCAGTGCTAAGGGCAATGACCACAGGGGCCAGCAGTCCATCTTATCTACTCTCCACCAGTGAGCACAGTGATCAAATCCAAAGCTCTCCAGATTTCCCAAAGTTGCCGTTTCACCTGCCCTTCAGCGCACTCTAACTAAGAACAGAGAGATACTGATAAAGACTTTTATATAAAATCAGGTTCTGGGACAGATTTGACCCTGGAGCTATACCTGCCAATCTGTGATTTAGGTCACATTACCTGAAATACACTGTAATTCCTTTCTGTTTGGCCTCTACAATTTTACATAAACAGAGACTGTTGTGCAAAAAACTAATTTAACGAATAAGAACAAGGAACTGAGTGGAATTGGTCTTGTTTTCTCATACCAGAAAAAGATAAAATTATTGTTTCTGATGGGAAAAACACATAGAGCAGAATTTCCCAGGCTCCCACTAAATCAGGGGACCAAGACAGGAGGAAGGTCCTAGGAAGCTTCGAAGACAGAGAGTGAGTTTGGCTGGACCTAGACTTGACCTAGGGTAGTAAAAATGCAGTGGTCAGCCTGTGTGGCCATGGTTACCCCAGAGGGATAAGTAGGTGAGTCATAGGATCCCTCCTACCCGCAGACTTGGGAACTGACGCTATGCCCCTCTAAGAGCTGGGGAGGGAAATCAGAGGGGCTGAGTAAGTGAAGGCTCAGAGGCATGTCTAGCAGAGATGTCCTACCATCAGGTACAGTGGGAGGCAAAACTCAAGAAAATCTTGTGGATGCCGAATTGAGTTTCTGACTGCTATCAAGAGAAGGGTGCGTGTTACCAAGGGAGATGCTGATTATCTGCATAATTCTTCAGTGGCCCAAAGAACTAGAGTTCAGTCCTGGCAGGGTTAGGAAGAGGTGCAAAAGACAGAACTGGAAAGAGGAATAAAATAGGTGACTTTGCGCTATTCGAGTCTCTGGAGAAACAGCAGCGAATCTGCTCCATCTTTAAGATTTTTCTTGGAAGTAGCATCTAGGCCTAGCCTGCTGCTTGTCTGACATTGCAGTTTGGATGAATGATCAAAATCCTGGGTGTTAGGGACTTGATTTTAGTCTGCCAGGACTGGGGGAAGGTGAAGTGAGTAGAAGGAAGTTAAGACATTCTGGGAATGCCCAGCTCCTCCTCAAGCTTTTTCTCTCTGCTTTCCAGCTCGAAGAAATGAACCTCTCCCTCTAGTGTGCTTTCACAACTATGTGCTGCCTCATCAAAGGCCTACAGGCGAGGAAGCCAAGCAACCATGAACAGAAATCTTCAAAACTGTGCGTCAAAGTCAGCTTTTCTTCTTTCAGAATTCATTATCTCAAGAATCTGTCACAATGAATAAAAGCTTGCTAGCAAGAACGGTGATGTGGCCCACCTAAATCTGGTGACCCAGCTACAGATCAAAGCTTCCGTGACCCCTGCTCCAGTCCAGCTCACCCCCAAATCCATTGTTCAGTGCGTATCACCACCACACGTGTCCTCTTCCTACACCAGACAGGTTACAAGCAGAAGAAAGGAGGAAGAAAGACCCTAGATGTTCTTGTAGCAAAATCAATTGTTGGAAAAGTAAGCTTCCCTCACTGTCCACCTCCCTCACGTCCCAGCTGACTCACCCTAACAGAAATGCTGTTTTTGCCAGAGCCTCCCAATTGCCACTGCTCAAATGAATGCTGAGTCTGAGCATGGCTCCCCCTCTCTCAGAACAGGGATAAGAATGTCCCTCAACACAACCAGTAAGCCACATGGCTGCCTCAGCCCCTCAGCCCCTTGCAGCAGGCTGGGCTGGCAGTTCCTCAGAGTGGGAACACCTCTTCCTCATGTCAGCTCCATCAGTCACCTGCCTTAGGGCCAAAGTGTGCCTGGCACAGCGCCCTGCTGAAAAGCTAACTCTATCTATGAATAAATCATCTGGAAGGCACTCGTAAACATGACCAAATGATTGCTGGCTTCTGGAGCTCTCTACTCCCTCCCTACTTAACTCTCTTCCCCTTCATCTCTATATACCCCCAATGCCCAGCCCCCCAGTTCCCACTGTCCTAGCATTCATCCTCTCTCATCTGTCTTGCCAATACCTTCAGGACAGAATGGACAACGCCACCACCCTTTGACAGACCCCAAGCCATCTCAGTAGTTCCCAGGTAATTTACTACCAAGCAGGATACTCTAAGCCTTATGCGTATCTACTTTATGTCGCCCAAAGACAGGAGAAGGACGATTAGGAATGACCAATTTCTTTTGAAGAGAGGAGAAACAAAAGAAGAATCTAGGCTCTTAACTAGCAGGTAGCTGGGGAAAGGCAAGCAAAACTAGATCCTTAACCCACTAACACCAGATAGGTATCCTGTGTGGAATACAACCGTGTGGTCCACAGAGGCAGCGGAGTTGACATAAGATGCTCTTGGACCAAAGAATAAAAGGTACACACAGTCAATAGACATTTCCTAAGAGATCTTCACAACCAAAGGCTCATGTTTAGGGAGGCCGTGAGCTCCCATTGAAGGTAGGTAAGAAAGGGGTTGGGATAGCCTTCATCAGGAATGCAATAGAAGGAATTCAGTTATCAGAGAACAGCCTGGTATCCTGGAGTCAAATATTCCCAGATCAAATCCTGAATTGTTGTTGCCTAGGTTGAAAGGCTTAATTCCCTGAACCTCAGTTCCTTTTGTGTATAATGGGAATGATGCACGGCCTCACAGAACCAAAGTTAAGAGGTAAGTAAAATAAAACACTTGAAAGCACCTGGCACTTCTTGGGTGTCTAATAAACTTAACCTTCCCATCAAAGACAGGGCTGGGCTAGACATCCTCAGATCTTCCTATTCCAGAGTCTGAATGAGTTTAGATCCCTTCCTGGCTGCTGGAAAGGAAGGCTTACACCTGGGAAAGATAAGGAAGTTCAGGTTAAGTAGCTGGGTGGAGAAAAGAGGATGCTGAGAACATGTAGAGATCACCTCTAACATCCATCACCCTCGCTCATTTGTTTCCTCTTCTAGAATAAAGGGGGAAACAAGTTTCCCATGTGTACTGTGAAGGAATAGGACTTGATGTCCCCTTCCTACTGTGGCTTCCGCTGTAGGAAGGGGAAGCAGAGGATTCAGACAGGAGGCAAGGCAGTAAGGAACAACTTGTCAGGGTTCCCAACCCCACTCCCAGCCCTCCGTGGAACGTAGGACAGCCACTTCGGTGTGGTCTTTAAGCTTCTTTATTGTGCTAATACTGTTGCCTCGGAGCTCAGAACTCACACACAAAACAGTTCAGTCCTGACCCCCACCTTCCCAGGGCTGGGGGCCCTCTGCCTTGGCTGGGGACACCTGGCTTGTACCTCTGCGGTTCTGGGATACCGACTGCTTCCCTCCCTTCCTCTCCCTGGAGCCCAGGGATGAGGGAGGGTTCTGAACTGTCTTTCTCCGTCCTCCGCCCCCTCCTACTTCAGAGCCACAGGAGGCTCTGTCTCCCTAGCATCTCTGAGGGAAATTCCCCTGAACTCTCTGCCGCCAGGCGGCCGGTGAGAGCCAGGTCTGTGCCCGCCCGAGCCTGTCCCCAGCTGCGGGCGGAGAGCCCCGAACCGCCTCCCAGCCGGGGCGCAGCCCGGTGCTGCGCGCTCACACTAAGAGGCCGTCCTTGCACGACCGCTGCTCGACCTGGGCACAGTCGGCGCAATCGGCCGACTCCGCGCTCTTGACCTTGATGTAGACGGGGGAAGGGCCCGCTTCGCAGGCTGAGGAGGCAGCGCGGGGCACTAGGGCCACGTCGTCGGGGCCGCCGCAGGGCGGAGGCGCGTACTTGCGGCGCAGGGAGCGGCTGACGTTCTGCGTCGGGTACCCCAGGAGGTGGGTGACGCGGCTGCCGCGCCCGCTGGCCTTGCACCCGGGCGCCTCGGCGTCCACTCTGGAAAACAACAGGCGGGCGCGTGAGCTGGCTCCTCCACGGCGCGGCGTTGGCACGGCCTGGGCAGAGCTGGGGGCTCTTGGCAACCTCTCATCTCCCGCGCCCCCCTCCACCTGCCCCTCATCTCGCTCTCTCTCTCTACTTCTCTCTCTCTCTCTCTCTCTCTCTCTCTCTCTCTCTCTCTCTCTCTCTCTCTCTGCCTCACCCTACTCTCCCTCTCTGTACATTCCTGGGCGGGCGACCCTGCAGCGCCCCCATGCCACTCTCCCCATCCTTTAGACCCCGCTTGTGTCCCAGCAGCTCAGGACGCCTCAAACAGGCGCCCTCGGTCCCCTTTCTAGTGTTTGGCTGAAAGGGAGCCTTAATGATCCGGGAGTTGTGTCTCTCCTTTCCTTGACTAACAACCCTCACCTTGCGCTCTGGCAAGTTCTCATCGCCTCCTGTCCCTCGCTCTTCTTTCCCTCCGTCACCAAGGCGTTGCAATCATTAGCACTGCTATTCTTGTTCTATGTTTATTTCTACTTTGCTTCTAATGTAAGTTATTGGCACTACTGATGTTAACTCTTCTTAAATAGGCATGTTGAGGGTTTTGCCGGCGCAATACAAGGGAAAGGTGAAAAGACATGGTCCCTGCCCTCCAGGAGCTTACAGTCTAGGCCAGACAGACCGAGGGATGCATAGACGACAGGAAGAAAAGGGAAGGCAGGGAGCAAGAGGTGAAGACTGGAAGCGGGAAGGGGAAAGACAGAAAAGCCATGCGGCGAGTGGGCAGGTCGACATGCTGCAGTCCCAGCACTCCATGGCGATGGCGGGCAGGTTTGGGGTAGGAGTCCCAGCCGGCCGATGGCAGACAGGGGTGAAGAGGACAGGGCGCCGGTCCCCCGCCGTGCAGCAGCATGCAGCATGCATCAGGTTTTACCTGATCTCACTAGCCAAGTCGCCGCCGCAGGCCCCTCCGCCGACCCCGCCGCCGACCCCGTAGCCGAAGGCGCCGCGGGCACCACCAGGCCCACCGCCTCCGCAGCAGCAGGCGATGATCCCCCAGATGCCTAGTGCCAGGCAGGCCAACATGAGCAAAGAGCCCAGCACCGCACCGACGATCATGCCTACACGCTGGGAGTCTGTAGAGAGAAGTGGAAGCAATCAGGCTTCCCACAGCCTGGCACGTGCCAGGGCAATTGTCTGTGGGAAAGAACCCAGGGCCCCGGGAAGCCCGAGGAGGGAGATGTGGGAAGGTGCAGGGTAAGCCTGACAGCAGGGCAGAGGCCACAACCCCAGGTACCTGCAATCCAACCCTCCCAGTCAGGGGACTCTCAGGGCTGAGGTACCTACCTGAGACTTTCACTTCCACCACGCAGACGCTATAGCCCACATGGTTGGCCACTGTGCACTGATACAGCCCATCATCATCTGCATTGACATTTTTCAACACCAGGTCCCCATTGCCCATGCCTGAAATTGGAAGAGCATCAGAGGGGTAGTGAGACAGACAAGCCTGATCTCTGAGAGCTCCTACCTTGCCCAGCCCCTGTGGGATGGAGGATGAAATACCACTCAAAACAAACAAACAAACAAACAAAAAACAGAAAGGTGTATGCAAGCATTCACAAGTCCACTCCACTCTAAATACTCCTCTTGCTGAGACAGAAAGATGGGGAAGAAGGACCCCTCTCTCAGAAAGAAGACAGAGTCACCATTAATTCTCTGTGACCTCGGGGAAGTACATCCTGAGTCTGAGCACTGGTCCTTTCTATTATTCAGTTTCTCTAGTGCTAGGAGCCTCACATCCCGGTGAATGGTAATTACTAGGAAGTATTCCTTTTTTCATCTGTTACAGAGGTGGTAGCCACTTGCCTGAGGTTTACCACCAATCAGCATCCTAGCCAAGATTCAAGCCCAGCCCTTCCTTGGACCGTGTTCTCCCCAAATTAACCATGCTGCTTTTGACTGACATTCCATTCATGCCTTCTCTCCTTCCCTCAATAGCGGCTTCTGAGATATGCCCAAATGAGCAGACTTGGTACCACTGACAAGTCAGGGAAGTCCCAGCAGGCCCCCTTTCCCAATCCTCTGCTTATGTCACTCTCTAGGCCCCCTCACCTTGATTGATGGAGCTGTGGAAAGATTCTTGATAAGAAAGTTCAGAATGGAAGCTGTGCTGCGAGTGGTAGGAGCCAGCTCGGTAGGGGTAACTGTGCCCACTGATCTTGGCCCACTTGTAGGACAGGGGCTGCGAGCCTCCATTGGCAAAGCACTTCAGTACCACATCGTTGCCCTTTGACATGTGGCCTTCGGTCCAGCACATGGGTACCGCAGGACGTGCTGTAACAAGGCAGGCAATTATAAACCCAGACCCAGCCAAAAGACAGAGGCAGGCTCACAATGGCCAACCCATTCTGAAGCCTAGGAAAGGGGAGCCCAGAATAATCTGGTCATACCTTGGACAGTGACAATGACCTTCCTGGTGGCCATGGTGGTCTTCTTTACCCGACACTCGTATGTTGCTGTGTCAGATACCTGCAGGTTCATGAGGTTGATGGAGGCATCGTACTGGCTGGGATCTGAGGCTGCAAAGCGGACCCTCTGCTGCAGATGAGGGAGGTTGCCATGGCCGATCCTCTTGTCTTGATAAGTAAGAAACTGTTAAGAAGAGAAAGAGAGATAAACTGAGTCAAGGAGGGTCTTGCAAGTTGATTGGGCAATTCACTGACCTTCTCTAAGACTCAACTGCTCACTGAAGAAATGGAAAGGATGGTGTCAGGCACACTGATCTCTTACAGAATGAGTGAAAGTTCATGATATTAGATATTCTGGAGAAATATAGGGTCAGACCAGGAACTTCTAAAGTCGGGGGGCATACTTAATCTCCCCCTTAATATGGGGTAGAGGGATGTGGAATCTGGCTGACTAGATTCCCGGTTGGACAGCTCTAATCCCTGTTGCCTCATTCCCTAAAAGATCCTGGAGGAAGTTCAAAACCTTGGTTTCCTCACTTGCTTTCTTCCTTCTCCCTCAGGATGTCGGCTTCCCATCGGGTTTTGACATCACAGAGTAAACAGAGTACAGAGAATCCTGGGCCAAGCACTTACCACATTCTCTCTATGTGAGGGTTCTGAGTTGACTTGCATCCACTCAATGTCCAGACCATTGGGACCATAGTCCTCAGGATCCAGGATGTAGGGGCAGCCTAGCCTCACATTATCACCTTCTGCCAGATACATGACCTCCTGGCCATCCCCGTTGATCCTTACAGCAGACAACAGTGCTGGTGAAGGGCGCAGTGGGTGGGGAGATGAAAACAGAAACAATTCTTGAGTAGTCAGTCTCTGCCACTTTGTGCCTGTCAGCCAGAACTCAGTGGGACTTCCAGGGGAGTGTGTGTGTGTGTATCTGTGTCTGTGTGTGTGTCCCTGGCTGTGTATCTCTGTGTGTGTATCTGTGTCTGTGTGTGTCCCTGACTATATATCTGTGTGTGTTTGTGTGTGTGTGTGTGTCCCTGTCTGTATATCTCTGTGTGTCTGTGTGTGTGTATGTTTGTGTATCTGTATGTGTATATGTGTGTGTTGGCATTAGCTATACTTAATATTGTTTGTTTATTCATATGGTAGTCTCTGGGCATCCTTGTGAACTTGTGTATATATTCTAGACTTGTGTAGATGTGCATTTGAATACTGTTTACATACATATAGCTCTTGTGTTATATTTATGTGTATACACAATGGTGCATTTGAATATATGAATATATATGCACAAATGTGCATTATATGTTTATTAGTCTTTGTAGCTACAAAGATATTCATGCACATAACCTTGTAGTATATCTACCTACGTATTTACATGATAGTGTAGGCAATTGTGTGTGTGCATACGTGAAACACCCAAAGTTGTTAAATGTTCTATTAGAAGAAACAGGTTGTTTAAAAGCCACCTGTATGGGCTGGGTTTGAGCCTTATCTGGGTCAAGTGAAGTGCTCCAGCCAGAGACAGGCAAGTGGACACAATGACTCCTGGGGTCCCTTTCCATCCTGAAGAGCATAAGACTAGGTATATCTGTGTGTGTTGGTATGTTTTATGTGCTCTGTGTGTGTCTGTTTGTGTGCGATGCATGATAAGGTATGCTGGCTACGTAAGTGTTTTAAGTGATAGCATATGCCTTGGGGAGCTGTAGCCTAGAGCCTGGCCGTGTTCATGTGCATGTCTTTGTCTATGGCAGCTTGTGTATGTAGAATAAGCCTTGTATGGCAAAGTGTGCCATTGTAGACTGTGTGTCCTCCTTGTGTGTTTGTGTGGCTCCAGTACAGCTGCTCCCACTTGCTCCCTTTGGGGCCCCTCCTGCCACTGAGTCAGAGTAGAAGCCCAGGGTTTGGAGCAGGATCAGGAAGCTTAGAAGTGAGCTCCTCCCCCCCCCCACCTCCCTACTCTGAAGCCTCAGGCAAACTCTAGCCCCAACCGGTTAGACCTAGAGAAGAATAAGGGGGGGAGTGAACCCAGGGCTCCACCCTAGACACTCAGCTCCCTCCTTCCCAGTCTGCAGCACTCCCTCTACAAGTCCCTCACCAAACTTCTCTATTGATGGCCAAGTTCTGAGTAAGTATGCTCTTTGGGTTCCATCCCCAAAACTCAGGAAGCCTCTCCCTACTCCCCCACTCTCTCTCTCTCACACACACACACACACTCACACACACACACACACACACACACACACACACACACACACAGGTATACACTGTCCTGGGCTAAACAAATAGATACAGGTATGTTCTTTCAAGTCCTCAAATGTGAACATATGCCCATGCAGTCCTTACTTTCTTACACACAAGCTATTAGATCTATACACAGACACACATCTACAGGCAGAGTAGACACCAATCTAAGACACACCCACTGCACGCTCTTGTGGCTTCCTGCGCGTCCATTCAAGACCAGGCATATCTGCAGAAGCCCTGAGTTCTGTGTGTAGCCTGTCTCTGGAGAAGCCAGCGAGGGCCTTACATTTCCCCCCAACGTCTCAAGCATCACCAGGCCTGCCCCTCCTAAACCATGGCCAGCCCACAAACATGTCCTAATCCAACAGACTCTGAGTTAGCCTCCAACAGGCAGTCTGGCTTGTGGGACTCTAACGGGACCTGGAGATGCCTCCTCCAGCCCTAGGCCAAGAAAATACCAGTTCATTCCTAAGATAAGGATCCTGATGCCATCTGCCAGATCCTCAGGCGGCAAGAGGCAAGCCAGGGATGAGCCAGAATTCAGCTCCACCCCGGGATGAGCCACTGGAAACAGATGACGACAGGGAGGATTCCCTTTACCTACACCGTGGAGGTCAGCCAGACTGAGGGTAAGTATTTAGAGAAAGGGGCTTGGGGGGATGGGACAAGCTGGAAAAGAATGCCGCCACCCCCACGCTAGATTGTCTTGCTCCAATTGTCCTCGGCCGTGGAGCCTCGCCCTAGCTCCTAAACCTCCTTAGATGCTTTCTCAGCCTCCTCCCAAGGGTTCCAGCCTTTTTGTATCTCCTCCCACCCCTTGGGAAGTTGTTCCTGGCATATCACCCCGGTTTGTGTTGTTGTGACAGTGGGGAAGGATTTCCAGGGAATGTAAGGGAAGAAGGCAGCTTGCGTGGAGAGATGAGCCTGTGCAAGTCGGTGTAGAAAGAGTCCTAGACAAGACTTGGGGAGAGACGGACACTGGAAAGTCAAGAGGCTGTCCAAGGAACTGGCGATTGTCCCTTATAAAATCACCAGGGCTGGCTACCTTCTCTGGGGGGAATGTCACCTCAGCAAGCGTCTGTTCTAAGCTAAGAAAACTATCCTAAATTTTCAAGCTGATTTCAGCCTGGAAAGGGAAGCGAGAATTTAAAAAGGCAGCTCAGAAAGTATCGGCACGCAACTCCACACAGCGAGCATCTAGCCCACATACCCTCACGCAGAGAGCACACACGGAGATGCCTCCAGCTCTCCTGGCACAGCCAGGGCTTCCTGAGTAGGCACTCCCTGAGAAGCCCTCAGCAGAGAAAGGGTGCAGCAGGCATTTAGCCAGAAATGCAGCCTTCACACATAGGCTCACACACGGGCACGCATACTCCCATACACAGAAACAGAATGAAGCAGTTCCCCTTCTCGGTCTCCTTCCTCATACCCTTCATCGTACATCTGGACCCCACAAGGGGCTCCATGCTATTTCCAGTTATTTTCGATACTTAATAGGATGTCCCTTGCTGAGACTTGCCCAGTCCCAGGCAGGCAGCCACAGTATCCAGACCTGAGCCCTGCCTTCCAGAGAGGTGTCCCAGAGAGGTGAAGGGGAGTTTACCATCCATCCTGTCCACATTTTCTCAACCTCATCCCAGAAGAGGCATCACCTGTGAACTCTCACGGCACACAAGGCACAGACCGGCGGCCCTAGGCCTGGGTTCTTACTGGCTACGATGAAAACAGCCCAGCAGCGTACGAAGTGCTTTTAAGGCTGACAGGTCTCCTGCCCAGTGCTCTGGCTGGGTGAGCTGGCCCTTCCACTGGGAAGAGAACACCGACTGTCTAAATGAAATGGATCATTGCCAGGCTCCTCCCCAACCCCCACCCTGAGCTGCTGCTCACCTGATTCATCCCCTGCCTGCAATTCCCACAACTAACTCCATATCTCCAAGCAAGCCCTATCTCCATCTCCCAGCGTGGAAACATCACAGAGGGCACCTGCACACATATACGAGCTACACAAGCTGTCAACGCCACCATGAAGATCTATTCCGAGGCCTCTGCACACAGACACGGTCCCAAGCCTTCAGGCACAGGCTGTCCTGAGGAGAAGCTCCCTTGGCAGTATCCAAATCAGTGTCAGCAAAGTGAAGGTAGACAGTTTCCACCAGTGCCTCGGAGGCCATCTTTGAGGCTCTTCCGTGAGCGCTCATTCATCCCTGACCTTCTGGCATAATGCTGAGCATCCCTGCCCCTGCCCAGTCCCATACCTGGGCTCAGGCACACGAGTAGTAGATGGAATGCTCCTCGAACTCCCATGTCTCTAGGCTTGATCTTTCCTCTGCCTGAGCTGGGTTCCAGTGGGCTGGTGGTGGTTGGTGGTGGGTGGATGGGGCAGGTGGAGGGAGGGGGGAGCGGAGGGCCCAGACACTGCCCGGGGTGGCAGGAAGGTGCAATGAGTGCCAGGCTAAGGAGCAGCCGGAGTTATTTCTATAGGAGGGAGGGGGCCTGGTCCCCGCCTAGGGGAGGAGCCCAAGTAGCCCTAATTAGCAGGGTGACAGGATGGCCTACCCAGGCATTACACAGCCCTCACCCAAGCTCTTCCCTGTCCCAAGAGTAGTGCACAGCGACCAGCCGGACTTGTAATTAGGCACCTGTTAAACCTCCACTTCCTCCTGGCCAGGTCCTCAGGGTGACAACAGTTGCCCCATTTTACAGCGTCCACGGAGCTCCCCTTACCACTCATTTGTTGCCTGCTTCCCTGGGGGGGGGAAGTGGGAAAGAGGAAGGAGACACAAGATTCGGAAGGAAAAGATGTCCAGGATTTGGAGAGTTACTACTGACCAAAGACACCCCAAAGTGGCTTGCTCCCCCATTGCAGAGTCAGATTTCCAGGTCCAAACCCCTTCAAGTATCCCTTGCTTTTAAGGGAGACCACTCCAGGTCAGGTCTAAAAGATAGTGTACCAGAGAAGGGATGCGTCTCCCTTGATGGGACCTGAATCTGAAGGGAGAGCCCAAGTGACAGGGAATACTGGAATGTAGCTTTTCTCTGTCCTTACAAAGAAAGTGGGACCTCCTGGGCTGAGGAGGGAAAGAAAGGGTGTGTGTAAGAAAAGGATCTTCCTTTGCTACTACTTTTCCATCCTTGCTGACACAAAGGTCATCCCCAAGTTCCAGGACCCCAGAGAGCAGGGGTTGCTAAGATAGGTCTAGATTCCTACCTCCACAAAAATCTAAATCAGTTCACCAAGGCTTGGAGAAGAAGGAAGGAGGGGTCAGGGCATTTGGGGGGAGTGAGGGACTGTGAAAGACAAGGGGATGTTTGAGGTGGGCAGGGCAAGAGGTCATGTGAGTGTGTTTATCTCTCACAGATATGAAGGTAGAAGAGCTGAGCCCCACTGTGTGCTTTCTTCAGGGATTTCTTGGACTCTCAGCCAGGTTTTGATGGTTTAATGCAGGCTCATGTTAGCAGGGGTCATAATCCCCTAAGAACAAAGACCCTCAAAGTCAAGCCTGACCAGTGGGCAACTACAGTCATCAGGGTGACCAATCCGTCACAGTTCTAGGTAGTTAGGTTGAAGCTGGGGTGGGAGAGAGTCTTAGTCAGCAGAAGGGGGCAGGCCAGCCACTGTTGGTTGATCCATGGATTCAGAACAGTTCCTTAACCTTCCCTGGATTCCAGGACTGTCCAACAGGAGGCAAGTCATGAAAAGCCTCGTTCTATAGGTTGGCTCCCTCAAGGGATCCCAGAGCCTTCTCCACAACTGACCTGGGGCTCAGGAAGGGCAGAGGGGGAAGAGTCTTCAGGAGAGTTATGGGGCTCAGGAATGCTGCCAGGGCCCACCTCCTTGGAAGAATAGAACAGAACAATAAGGAAGCACAGGAGTCCACGCGGCTCTGTGTCCCAAATCCTTTTACCCAAACTGCCAACAATAACAGGTTGCTCGAGGGCCCAACAGATGTACATGGTGGCTATCCTCATTTCCTTAACTATTTTTGGATTTATGGGATTGTCCTGAGCCTTCTGGAAAACAGGGGTCATTGTCCCCATTCTACAGGTAGGGACACAGAAGCCCAGAGAAGTAAAGATTCAGTTCAGCTACAGCTATGTTAAGTAGGGGATAGACAGGCATCCTGACTCTCAGCCCGGAGTGGTCCAAAAGAGGGCTTGATAGCCGTATGGACTGCTGCACATCAGAGGAAGAGCAGGAAGCCAGTGGTGAGTGGAGGGGAAAGCAGGAAGGGCCAGGATTAGAGAGAGACCAAATGGAAAGGAATAGAGCTGTGGTTCCACTCCACTGAGGTATGGGGATTCATTTGCGCTCTGGGTTTGAGTTAATGTGCCATGATGGCTGCCCCTGGGGTTACAGTTGGGGTTATTTGAAATTATGGGTGAGGTTGAGGCCAGATTTGAGGTTGGGATTAAAGTTAAGGCCAGTATTAAGGTCAGAATTACAGCTAGAAGTGCAGCTTTGGCGTTAAGGCTGGGCTTTGTGTTACGATAAGAATCCATTTTTTGGTGTCCTTTGTAGATATGCTTAGGGATACAGGTTGAGGTAAATCAAAGGCTGGGTTGAAATTGATATAAGATTTGTTACAAATGAGTTTGAATTAATTTGGGGATTTAAGTCAAAAGATAGTGCAGCTGTGCTTAAAACATGGGTGAAAATATACATGATCGAGAGGGTTCAAGGTAATCAAAAATGAGATTTTATGATATCGAAAGATACCAGTGGCCTCTTGCTGAATCCCAGCTTGACTCAGCTCTGGAAACATACTAGTGGTGCATACTAGTGGTGCATACTAGTGGTGCATACTAGTGGTGCATACTGGTACACCCCACGTCTGAGGGAGGGACTCAAAAGTGCATGAGCCATATGAAAGGGGATGAGGCAACTTAATCCCACAACAAATGTAACCTCTGAAGTCCTGCTCTACCACCTGCTCACAGCCTAAGGAAGCTTCCAGATGCAGGAAGCTATGAGTAACCAGTGGAGTTCTGTCACCAAAAGATGAGGCCCATCAGAGGAATTTACTGGGGAAGGGACTGTGGAATCTCAAAGAGGCTGAAAGTTGAGGGGTTGAGAAGGAATAAGGACCTAGTAATCCATGCTTCCAGAAAAAATACTTTTGAGGGGATCACAGAGGATTTCTCGAAGCTAGAAAAAGCAGAGCATCAACTTTGGTCCTCCTTGACCTACTGAAGCCTAATTGTCACCTGCTTGCAATTTGGAGCCTATAAACAAAGCTGTAGATCTTCCTGCCCTATGCCACAGGGGTTTGGGGGTGGGGTAGTGAAGTAAGGAAATCAGGCATATAGGTCCAGCCTAGTGTTTCCACCTTCTGAGACTGGACCTCACCTTCTGCAAAGGAGGAGGGTGCCGCTCCTGAGAGCCACCCTACTCTAACTCTTCCCTTGCCTTGCCCTCACCATCTGTCTCCACCCTTAACTAACTGTTTTCACCCCACACACACACTTCCTTTTCAAATCTCATAAAGGTCCAGGCTGATCTCAGAAAATCTTGGTCTTCTGTGCCAGGAGAGAGTAGCAACCGCACTCGCTTCTGTTTTTGGACAGAAATAAAAAGTCAAAGATGAAAACCTAACAGAGACAGTGAGGAATGAAGGAGGCCAGACAAGGATTCAGAGAAGCCAGAGCCAACTTCTGACATGGGGTGCAAGCCAACCCAGGTTCCTTTAGAATTCCGCACAAACCCCTCGCTCTTCTCTTCCTGCCTGACTTGCCCCAGCTTCTCCCCCAGGCTTGAGTACAGGCTCAAGACCCCAGCTGACTCAGGACTACAACCTAACCCCCTTCTAGACCTTCCTCTCTCATAGCCCCTGCACCCCTCTTCCATGCCTCCATGTAGACCTAGCACTCATCCCAGAACATCTAGGGAAGAGTTACCCAGCAGAGAAAGTCTTTGAGGAGGTTGGGAGCAGGAGTTAGGAACTATCACAGAGAGCTGTATCATGTAGGTCTCAAAGCAAGATGGTTACAGAGAAGCTGGATTCTGGATACCAAGGGGCTACAGCAGCTACTGACTTCCCACCAGATTTCAGTGAAGATAACAGGATGAAGGACTACCCGGTGAGGCCAAGGGCAGGAGTTCAGAGACTTCAGGTGGTATGAGGGGATCACTGTAAGTTCTGACAAGGAGAGTTAGAGTCAGGTGTGAGATCAGATCAGTGAGAGCGCTTAAGTTTGAAGATATGGGGGTGGGGCTGGGGATTGAAATTTACATCAGGTCTTCAAGCAATAGCTTGAAATACAGATGGCCCAAGGATTATCTGGGCCCATGTCCCAGCTCCTGAGACTCTGTGTTTTCACTGGCTCACCTCAGAAAGAGGGGGACTGCAAGAGGGAGCCTGGGTATACCCAAATCTTTCCCATCAAGCAGTATCTTTCGACTGATTGTGGTCCACACAGCCTTGACTTCTGAAGGAGTGGCCTGACCTACCCTTTCAGCAGGGCCAAGGGTGGTTGACTGAACATCATCAGTTGAGATTGTCAGAGGGACAAGCAAAGTTGAGAGGGCGTCCCTCCTAAAGAGTGTGTGGAATCCTGATGACAGAGCTGAGGAAGAGCTGAGAAGCCTTGAAGATGAAGGTGTCCTCACCTCACAGACTTCAGCTACATCTCCATTCCTCAGACCTTCATCACTTCCGTAACTACTGAACTGCATGCAGAATGTGTGTGTGGTGGTGTTGGTGGGGAAACAAAGAAGACTCAGCTCCTCTTCTACAGCCTCCCCACTGAGAGACATGGACAAGCGAAGGGACCCTTAGCCCTTGATGTGATAAATGGTGCTAATAATATTCATAGGGTCCTGTTTGGTAGAAATGATGTTTAGGCAGAGATCTAAAACGCTATTGATGATGTGCCCATAGAGAGAACTAAAGAACCCCAGAGGTGACCAGAGTTATGTCTCAGTGCTTGGGAAGTATGCCAGGGTCCTGCCAGACACGATTCAAAAGAATGAAGCCAGGAGGGACAGCTGCTGATTATTCTTCGACAGAGGAGATAAGATCCTTGGGAACTGCACCTCTTGGAAACTTCTACTCAAACACTAAGAGTCATTCACGGAGATCATAGCCAGGTCCTCGGGACAGCGTCTACAGCTCAGGCTGATTGGCCTGGACCATGTGCCCCTGTGTGTGAAGACAGATTTTGTGATGAATTAATCCATATATGCCCATTGGGACTTCGACTTTTGGACTTGTGGGAATGAAATTTTCTTTTGCATTAATACCTGGACTTTCCAATCATGTATCTCAAAGGGAAGCTGTGGTTGCCTCAACCCCCAGGGTGGTCCCAGGCCTGTCCTGCTCTGAACAACTGCCCAGAGAGGTAGGAGGTGGAGGGAGGCATCAGAAGAAAGCTAGTATCCGGTTCATAGCTTTCCCCACTAAGCCTGACCAGGCAGGTCCTCACTCTGCCTTCCCTGTTTGTTTCCTGTTGCCTGGATACCAGGATAAAGGACTGAGTGAGAGGTGGGGCTTCGCTAGCTCTGCCAGGCCTGGCTGGAGAGGGAAGGGTTAACTGTCAGGCGAGCCATAAGTCCTGCCCAAGCCTCCCCTCCTCCCCCAGGTTCCTCCTTCCAACACTTCCCCTGGCAGCCTCTGCCGAGCCCAGGGTTTCCAAAACCACAGGCACTTGCCCAATAAGGCTCGCTATGCAGAGTGGAGACAGAGGCTTTGATCTTACAGAGAGAGTCTGTACCTGTTTTGTGTAGTTCCAAAGAGTGAGGCTAGGGCTGTGCTCTGATACACAGGAAGACAGAGGTGGACTCAAGACTGAGCTCTCTGAGGGGCAGGGCCTGAGATGACTGGGTTCCATTAGCGGGTAGGTAGTGGGCATCCTGTCTTCCAGGGGATTGTGAGTCAGACTGTCCAGCCATTTGGCTAGGGTTTACAGAGAAGACTGGAATGCTGGCAACTCTCTTAGGTCTCTTCTAGCCTTAGTTCTCATGATTTGGGGCTCATTCCCAACAGCCCAGAGGCAGACTTTCTCCAGCAGTCATGTAGAAAATACAAATAAAAATCATCACTTCATAACTTTGGTTTCTTCCAGGCCCTCCTGTCATCACCTCACCTCCTCTTTCCGGGAGCTGAGAAAACCACTACCTCAGCTCCATCACTGTCCCAGCACCAAAGTCATCAAAGCTATTGAGACAAAGGCCACCCTTTCCAAGAGGGATATAGGCGTGAAAGCAGGAGTTTGTACCTCAAAAGGCACAATCCAGCAAGCAGAGACAAGAGCAGGAGATGTGGGCGTTAAAGCAGAGAAAAGGGGTGAACTATTTAAGGATAGACAAATCAATCTTGAAATTCAGACATGCCAGGTAACCTTCACACAGTATCCTGAGATGCATCTCAGTATGTAGAAGGGGATGCGGGTGACCTTTATATAGGAAGGGACCTGAGATCTCTAGGAGCAGTTGACTTTACCACGGGGGGGCGAGGGGGGCAGGATTCACAAGAATACAGCAAGAGAGGTGTGGTCAAAAGAACAGAAAGTGAGGAACTCTCTGTCCCTAAGCCTCCAAGCCTGTATGCCAGACTTCTTGTCTGAGACTTCAGCGTCTCTTTCTTCTGTCACCTAAACAGAGGCCACCTTTCTTCACCCCCCAAATCCCTGCGGGGCTTTGAACTCTGAGAGCCCCTTTCATCCGAGCCTATTCAAAATGCTTTTACTGAGAGCAATTAATGCCCAGCTGTGGCCCAAGTCACACATGGGGATGCTAAAGCTTTCCGGAGCACAGAAGGACATCCCAGCACCCCACTGAGTCAGGGACTACCTGACTAAGCCACCAGAGCCAGCAGCTGAGTCATGCCCAACTGGAGCAGGTGCAAAGGCTCAGAGACTGCCCCCAATCCAGCACAGAGCATGGTGTAGGCAACAGGCTCATGGGGCAGGTAGGGCACAGAGCCCAGGCAGCAGCTGGGGCACATGTGTTCAGAGGCAGCTGCTTGGTATATATAGGAGCCCAGTCTCTGGGTTTCCTAGGCTGGACCAACCCAGTCTGGCATTCAAGGTCTGAAGGATTCCAGAGGCATAAGATAGGTTAAGAAATCCTTGAAAGCCAATACATACCTTTATATAAGACAATATATAGATATACTATATAATCTGACCCTAATATAGTGGTCAATGCATTTAATCCCAGCCGGGAAGAAGAGGCGAGTGAATTTCTGTGAATTACAAGCCATCCTGGTCTACATAGTGAATTCCAGGATAGCCAGGGATATGGAGAGAGATGTTATCTCAAAAAAAAAAAATCTGCTACAACTAAGTTACTAATAGTAATTTTATTCACTCAAACAAACAAAAACAAAAAACAACTTTACATCAACAAAGACAATTCACCAACACCAGTACTCCTCATACTTCTCTCTGCTCCCCCACACCCTCCCCTGCAGCCTCCCAGATAACCCCAAGGCTGATCAGTGGCTTGGAGGGGAACAGAAGCTACTTGTGTCTGTGAGCGTGACAGCAGTCGAAGTCTCCTTAACTGAAAAAACTCAACAAAGGGCCAAGAGCTAACCTTCAGAGCCAGGACTGAGACTGGCCGTCCCTGATGCCTGAGCCTGAGGGTGCCCTAGAGTCCTCAATGCCACTTCTGCTCTTCACTCCCATCCTGCAGACTGTACTTGCCCAGCTTCCTGCTGGCACAGCCCTTGCTGCCACAGATGGACCCGCCAACCCCTTCTTCAGCCAGGTGGCTTTTTTATGGACCTAGTCCCACTGTCCTCATGAAGAGGATTAGAGAGGGGCTAGAGGTAGATAGTAGTTTGATAGCAGAATGCTTGACTTACTTATGGGAGGCCCCACATTCATTTCCCACAACTAAAAAAAAAAATACCTTATAAAGAATGGGTAAAAGGTTTGTACGAGATGACGATGTGGAACCACCCAATGCCCCCTACAGCTTTCAGAACCGCCCCACTTGTCGGAACTGGGATTCGGCGGATGAGCTGACTGATTCTGAAGGCTATGGAAGCTGTGTGGGGTTTATCATGAATCTTGGGAGAAGAAATCAAATCTCTCCTCCACATCATGGGACAATTCTGACATTTTAAAAAGTTAATGGGCCGGAAGGGGTAATCTTTTGTGATTCTCTCACAAACTATCTTCCTATTCTTGGTTGACTATATTCCTTTCTCCAGAGCCAGACCTCTATCCATATGGCCTAGACCCTGCCCATTCTGTCTCGCTCTGGAACCTTGGGCTCTCTCTGCAAGCCACAGACCTGCATTTCACCAGCCGTAGCCTGGTCAAATGCCAGGCTTGCTTCACAACTGTGAACCTGGCCCATTTTTCCTCTATGTAGACTCAGTAGTTGGTAATAAGTGTGGCACCTCCTTTCTCTCTGGCTTGCCCACCAGAGAGGCCCATTTTTTTTCAGCTCTGGGAAGGACAGCAGGTGTAGAACCAGCCAAATCCTGGGTAACAAGGATGTTTCTGGCTTTGCTGAGAAAGAAAGTCCTCTGAAATAGATGGTGCTTGCTCTGGGGTCCCAGTGGTGCCAATGTGCCAGCTAGAGACAGGCTAGAGTCCTTGATGGCACTGCCAATGCTTTCCCTCCTAATCTGGGCTAGGTACCTCATCTTCCAAGACCTTTAGGGAGGACTGTGTACACTTTTTTAGGAAAGAGGGCATTGGGTTGGGGGCTACAAAAGTAAGGAAAGAAGCCTTTTCCCCATCCAATGGCGCGTCCCACCAAGTTGTGTGAAAGCCACAGTCTTCCAGTTGAGGATGGTGGAGACAGTGACTGGGGAAGCCACTAGGTCCGAGGAAGAGGAAACACAGGAAGCAGCTTGTGACTCTCCTTGGGCCCTATGAAAAGAGGACTCTTGCCCCAGGCCCTTGTAACCTGGCGTTGTAAACACCCAGGATGCACCCAGCAGCCGTCCTCTCCTCCTTGGTACAGGATGCATAGAGGAAGACAAGACTGGACTCTCAATCTGAGACATGGAGCAAGTCCCTGGGGATGGGGGAGACAGGCACCACAGTGATGATTTTAGATGGACAGAGAATTATCTCCATCATTGAAAGGTGGCACTCCAGTTCAGAATGAAAAATCTGACACCCGAGGACCTCTTAAAGGTATATGAAATGGGGTGAAGCTGAGGGGAGAATCAGAAGCACAAATGAGAAGCTTCCGGAAAGGGGGACCAAGTCTACTGTTAACCCTGAGCGCTTGGATGGTACATGACATAACAGGCATTCCAGTGAGTTCCTGAAATGAATGAGTAAATGGGATTGGGACAAGGTAGGCAAGCTTAAAACAGAATTGGCTTTGAGGGGGCCCACACGTGAAATAAAGTGAATTGAGGATAACAGGGCCAAGAGTGAGGGTTAGCTGCATTTGGATGAGGAGCTGGGTCCTGGGCGTACATCCATGAGAACAGGGCAAATGTCTGTGCAGCAGTACTGCCTGGAGCTGACAGGATCTAAGCAGGAGAGGACTGAGCACAGAACAGAGAGCCGGGGCTCACACACCGCCCCCTCCATACATGTGGGCTGAGTCACAGGAGGACAGGATAAGCCAGCCTCGGCTATTCCTGCTCCTCCCTCCCCAGCTCTGCCTCCTGCAGCCCCTTCTCCAGCCCTCAACAAAAACCTATCTTTAACTCTGCCTCAGTGCCCCAAATTCCTATGAACTGGGTATGGGGCCAGGAGACAAGAATGTACTGAAAATGGACAGCGCATATGATTACGAAAAGGCCAGGCGCATTCCAAGAAAATGAAACTCACTGCTTAGGAGAGAAAACTTCACCTGAGCACCATCTGGTTCCAGAGCCCGAGCGTCAGGCCGGCCCATGTTCAGGTCCCCTGTAATTTATTTGATCCACCTTCAAAGCCCACTGGAATCCCCATGCCCACAGTAGTAAAGCTGAGCTGTTCCTCAGAGAATAGAATAGCTTTAATCTGTAACTACGAAATGTCTAGGTTAGCAGCAACTGTAGCTGCCCCCAGGGAGCGGCAGAATGTGTGCCCTCCCAAAGACCATAGATGCTCCCCTTCACTTCACAGAAGTGGTTGGCAGGATGTTGGCTTTGCGCTCAGCTTCGATGCAGTATTTCTCGGGAAGGCCGGTTGCTCTGCCGGGAGAAACACACGGCATGGATAAGTAAAGTTCCACACCGAAGGTGTGACAGGAGAAGGCAGGCCCTGGGCCTCCACAGCCTGGCACCCTGTCCCCCACCTGGTCCTACCATCTATTCACTAAGTATATTCTGCCCAAGGTCCTATCGCACTGCCACGGAGCTATCAGTGAGCCAACGAGATGCAGTCCTAGAACCTTCTGCTAGAACCCCTTCAGCGGGCAAGCCTCAGGCGGGAAGCCCTCCCACTTAGCGCCTTCTGACACTGCCCCTTCTTTCCCCGGTCACGGTTTTCCAGCCTGCTATGCCACCTCTTTGGGGAAAAGGAGAAGAGCAGAGAAAGCAAGGAACCCGGTGCACCTCAGCTCTTCCAGCTTCTGTTTCTTGATGTCCTCAATGCGTTCACGGCGCTTCTGGGCTTCCTCCTTGAGGCGCCGGCCCTCTTCGAAGGTAGCGAGCCGGTTCTGCACCTGCTTCTGCTGGTTCTCACGCACCTGCCGTCGGAGCTCATTGGCATGCTGTAAGCACCCCATGGCCTTTTTCTCCTGCTCCAGCTTCTCCTTCTCGATCTGCTCTCTCTGTGCCCTGGGGAAGGAACAAAAAGGATACAACTGGCTGAGCTCCTGGGTGACCCTTCATTGGTCATGCTTCAAAGTCCACAGCCATCCAACCTCCAGGCCTCAGGGAGGAGACTAAAAGTGCTACCATGTGCTTTCCTCTTGCCTATCAGAACCAGATCTGTTGTCATATATCAAAATGTTGAGATTCTTAATAACTTCTAAAGTATTTTTCATTTTATTTTATGTCATGGTTGTCTTGCGTGTATGTGTGTTTGGGCACCACGTCTATGCCTAATGCCCTCAGAAACCAAAGGAGGGCATTAGATGCCCTGGGACTGGAGTTACTGAGGATTATAAACCACCATGTGGGTGGTGAAAATTCATCCTGGACCCTCTAGAGGAATAGCCAGTGCTCTCATCTGCCGAGACATCTCTTTAGCCCGTAGTATGTTTTAAAGAAGAATCCCACCGTCTAACAGTTGGCTGAGCTGTGTAAATTCCGTCACTGTGTTTCACCCACTGGGAGCTCTCCCTACTCTTCCTGCTAATAATGCATTTAAGTCCTCTCTAGGCTGACCTTAGTTATCTTCCCTCCTTTCCTCTCTGATGAGAATGACATCAGCAAAACCAAGCAAGAGTAAGGAAACAGCGTCTGTAAGGTTAGCTCCACTTCAGTTGCTGGGAGAAGGCAAGAACTCAGTAAGACATCTCCCTGTTCCCTTATGGACTGATGTCTTCACATTCCTTCTAAGGATGTCTTCTAGAAGAATACTTTGTAGACCCTAACTAATATCAGGGAGGACATCTCTAATGGCATTCAGAGAAGCTCAAATGAAATCTATTTACATCTCAAAGAAATTTGGTCAGGGGCCATCTAACCTAATATCAGATGTCTTATCAATACAATCAAAACCAAACTGTAAAACTATCTTAGGTAGGGGCTCATAACCTGCCTTTCTCCCACAGGCTCACCTGTACCAAAAGGAAGATTGCTCCCCCACCGCCAAAGCCCACTGTCACATATTCATCTCCTCACTGCCTTACAAAGCCCATCCCACGTGGGGAACATTCTCAGGTCCTGACAGCTCCTCTAGTCATGCAAATGTCTCCCCCAAATCCCACACCTCTATGGGATTTTCCCAATATACAGGGAGGGGATTGCTGATCTCCATGCCCCCTCCATAGTTAGACACAAAATGCCACACAGCCCACCCAGATCTGGGGCAGGACTGTAACCCCTCCCCCCGGCTTGTCATCACTCCCCAGTATGTAGATTAGTTCCTATTGCTTCAAACTCATCTAAGTGAAGGAGTAAGTGTGGAAAAGGGAGAGCTGAGTGTTACCACTCAAGAGCTGCTGCGATGCGGGGGCAGTTGAAAGGCCAAATGAGGAGGAACTTCGTTAACCTTCATTGTCAACTCCACTAGATCATAGACGCACCTAGAAGAACCACCCTCTGGACATATCTGTGAAGGGGTTTCCTGGGAGATTTAACTGAGGGGGAAAGATGCACCCTGAATTCGGGCAGCACCATCCTGTGGACTGGGGTCCTAGACTAAAAAGTTTAGTGGAGAAAAGGAGCTGAGTACGAGCATTCTTTGCTGTCTGCCCCTCCCCCTTGTTTGTTTTCTGAGACAGGGTTTCTCTGTCTATCCTTGGCTGTCCTGGAATATAATCTGTAGACCAGGCTGGTCTCAAACTCACAGAGATCCACCTGCCTTTGTCTCCTGAGTACTGGGACCAAAGGCTTGCGCCAACACCGCCTGGCCTTTTGTCCACTCCTTGACTACGGATGCTATGTGACCAGTCCCCTTGACTCCCCTGCCATGATGGACTGTACCCCCTCAAACCATGAACCAAAATAAACCCTTCCTCACATTGCCTTCACTGGATATGTTGTCGTGACACTAAGAAAAGTAACTATCATGCTGGTCATGGCACAGGGTGAAGGCGACAATCGTGGATACTGACGGCATGTTAGGATCACCTACGAGATTTCAAAGCTACTTGCTCCAGAGCATTTAAACCACAACTGGTTAGGGTGCAAACCCGAACGACCATAGTTTCTGGAAGGTCCTGACTTAGCTCTCTTTGCTCAGTCAAGTCAACAGCCTAAAAGTTCAAGACCTTCTACCCAGAAGCAGGAAGTCCATATGTAGGCCATCCTGGAGGTCATGCTTTTGAAGTAAGAAAATATGGATTGCTGACTGTTGCAGAGACACTCTGGAAGTGAAGACGTCTGTCATGGAAGTCACATGGTTTGGAGACACTAGGTCTGGATGTTAAGCTAGGGCAGCAGGTGAAGTTGGACTTCTCCAAAGGACCGGATGAGTTTAATAGCTGGCTAGTGTATATGCTTCGGGCAAACAGCACAACAGAGGCAAGTGGGTCAGCAGCAAAAGTAGGACTTGGAATTCATCCCATTAATATTTATTAGTGCCTGCCAAAGGCACACAGCTGTCCAAGAGCATAGAGGCTCGGAGAGGTGGGGGAGACATCTGGAAGACAATCTGGAGCCCAAGGGCAGTCTCTGTGGGGGATTTGGGAGACTGTCTTCATTACCAGGTGTCCAGTGACCACAGCACAACCCCTGGGGCAGGAAAAGCAGAAGCACCAAAAGGTGTCACAGCCAGCGGGAACAAGGGGGGACGGGGGGGGGGGGGGGGGGGGGGGGAGCCTGCGCAAGTCCAGGAATCTGGTTCTGGCGGGAGAGACGGAGAGAGAGGTTCTACAGATCTGCTCTGCCTCCAGCAGGGGTGCAGGAAGTCTGGCCTGGCTTGCTCCTGACTGAGACAGTCCCAAGAGGAAGGACCCAGGGACCAGACATCAAGATGCCAGAGTGCTGATCAGCCTTGCTTCCTTTGCTTATAACTTCTATGATTTCAGTCTCCAAATGCTAATTTTATTTGGTTTGTTTCCTCATTTTTTTAAAAAAAGCTTATTCTACAGAGGTTGAAACAAAGCAAAAAGAAAGTTGTTCCTGTTATTCCTTTGGGGTGCCTTTAAGGACTAACCACGCCCACTCCTCGCCGCCATCTTTAACTCTCTCTCCTGGCATGTGCACACGTGTTTTTCTCTCTCTGTCCTCTTTTCTATTTCTGCCTTTCTTTCTCTCCTTCTTCTTAAGTAATAAATGTATATCCTTATTCTTAGCTTTATGTCTATTTACTATGTCCTATGAGCCTTTTATCCGCCGTACCCGCTCGCCACCCTGGAGATCTTGCAGGGACCCACAGCCATCCTTGTCGGACTAGCGGCTGCTTTGCAAACCTGCCAGGGAACACACCTGCCTTTTCTTTTTAAAGAACAATAGTTCCCAGTCAGATTGGGTCTGGCAGTGAATCTGATGGTGAAGATCTGACTGGGAGATGGCAACAGAGAAGGACGCCGGCTGCTCTGAGGAAGGCTCAGAAGAGTGGGCAGTGTAAGTCCTGGGCTTTCGTGTACATGCCCGAATCATCAACCGAAAGTAAAGGTAAGAGCTGCCAGGCACCAGGGAGGTGACTGTAGACGAGGTCCACCCAGCCAGGAATCTCTGAAAGCCTTCCTATGGCACAAGCCAGGACAGGGTTCACTCATAATGAGCTTGATGATACCCAGACAGAGTCTTGAACACATGTTGCTTAACAGCTCTGAGTCAAGTCAGTAGCAAAGACTCCCTCGGAGTTCGGCTCCAGTGACACAGACCTCCGCGACTGGAGTTACCCTCTGTCTCCCCTGGGCTTCTCCTATTGCAGTTTTCCCAAGTTGCAGGGGAATGTGGGATCTAGAGGGAGGTGGAACAGACCAGGTGTATACCTTTATTTACATCTTTACTGATACAGGATAAATAGCCCTTAGTTCCTTAAACACTTCCAGATGCTATTTTCCAATTCTCTAATCATAAAATGTCTGGCTCGAATGACTTTGAAATATTTCAGCCATCCATCTAGTCAGAATGATTGCGGCAACATGATCAAGATGGATGTACCTTTGCCGGTAAACATGGCAGAAAGGGCCCTTCCATCCAACACACACAATCCCCTGAGCATACTCTGTTCTCCTTTCCACAGCTCTATCAACACAGCAGAAGGAAGCCAGGGTTCTGCGCGCCCCTCCTACCGAAGGATCCTCTCGAACTCATCTCGGTCCCGCTGCACCTGAACCGCCAGCGTGTGTTCCTTGAAAGCCACCTGCTCCAGCCGGCTTTTGCGCAGCTTTTCCTCGGTCTCCATCTTCTTCTGCGCGTTTTCCTTTTCCTTTTGGCGCCATTCTCGATCCGCAACCTCCTGGTTGCGCTTGGCCCGCAAGGCATCCTGAGAAAGCAGACCGAGGGGCAGGGGAGAGGGGAAGGTGCGATGAAGGTACAAAAGAAGGAGATAGAGCCACCCATTACAGACTCCAGTCTGCTTTCCGAAGCACTGTGGATTTCTCTCGCAGCAAGTTATTGTCAAAAGAAGAAATAGAATCCTGGCACAGATCTTTGGGGTCAGAGGGGAGGGGGTCACCTTGCCCTGCCTCTCTCAACTTTATTCTTTCCCTGTTCCTCAGGCACCTCCAGGCACTCCTACAATTGCTCCTAATTTTTAAAAATGCTAATGATAGAGATGCCACATTTTCCTCTGTGTCATTAGTCAGTTAAAGCTGAAAATTCTTCTTGGTGTAGCAGTCAAAAACTTTCTCCAGAACCTAAGTGCATACTTCTGCTCTCCCGCTGCCACCATGGACAATGGGGACAGGCCCACCCTTCCTTCTCAGATGGAGTTTTTCAGAGTGCATCCCTTCATTAAGTGACATTTGTCTGCGGTTAGATTTGGAGGCCACTTTGCCTGCTGTCAAGGAATGGCAACAGGAGTGGGAGGGACAAAGGAAAGCCAGGAGGAAGAGGAAGTGGATACCTGCTCTGCTCGATAATCCTGGGCCTTCTCCTGCATGGCCCTCAGGCGGGCAATCTCCTTCTCTTTCTCCCTCCGGATTCTTTCCTGCTCAGCCTCAAACTCTGCCTCTCGAGCCTGCCAGGAAGAAAATAATAATGCAGCCCTCGGGATAATCCACAGGCCTGCAGCTTTGCCCAGAGACACGATCTCCACAGCAAACATCCCTTCCAGCATCACCTGTGGTTCCCTGCCAGCCTTGTAAAACGCAGCAGGTGGAGGCTGTCTCATTAGTCCCCCGGGGGGGGGGGGGGGGGACACGACCACCAACCAAGCTTTGGGCAATCCCACAGTGCTTAGCAGATATCTCAAGAGTGAACCATCCAAACTTGTTCCTTTTACCACCTCTGTGAAAGAACAAGAATGAATATCCCCCAAAGCTTCTCCATCACTGCTTCTGAAGGGGTCGCATGACCCCAACACCTGTGGGGGGGGACACTCAGTGGTTGTTCCACGAAGATCATCCCTTATCCCTCATTCTAGCTGCCCAATCTGCCAGGAAGCCCAGCAAGTCGCCTGCTTGGGAGTCATGCACCACTGGGTCAAGCTGATTCCTCTGCCTCATCTTTCCCTGGATGATGGGGGAGAAAATGCTAGATGCTTCTACAACCACTCTCTGCCTTTAGTCCGGAAGGGGCAGTGCCGGGAGGATGATCCCGCTTTCTGAAGACACATCATAGGGGAAGTAAGATGTGTCTACTTTCATAGAACTCCAGAATCACAGAAGAGACTGGATCCACACGTGAAGAAATCATTTTTCTGCCACTTTAAGTACATCTTCCTATTTTTACATAAATCCACATTTGCTCTAAACTATACTTGAAATTCTTTTTTTTTGTCCTCCACTCCCCGCATACCCCAATCATTCCATCACCCAAATTTGTCCCAGAATGACTCCACACACTGGGGAGCCCTATCCATCCATAGCGATCTACAGATATTGCTTCCTGGGTGGTGACTGTTTTTAATACCCAATACCAGATGTCCTATATGAGAGTTTTTACAACAACCACAACAAAAAATTGTATGGAGAAGCCGCTCTTGGTTTCTAGGGTATTCAGACATCGAGGAATTCACAGAGACTCCACTTTCACCAATTCTTTTCGTCTTCTTTTACTGCAGGTGACCCTGATCCCAACTTTTAAATGAAGGTATTAATGAAACTAATGTCAGCCTGGTTTGTGGGAAGAGGTGGTCTCTGAAGCTATACAATCTTATTGAATAAATTATCTGGCCACGATGAAGAGGAAAAGAAGCCAGGCCTATGTATTTTAGAATGATGACACAACTGCCTTCCGCTAGAGTCCCATTATTGCTCAGGCTTGTTGTGTGGTGCGGGAGATTTGCCTATAATCTGTCAATCATATTTTAAGTAAATGCTGATTGGCCAGCCTGGAAGTATAGGCAGGAAAACCAGACAGGAAGTAGAGGTGATGCAATGAGAACAGAAGAATTCTGGGAAGCAGGAAGCTCCCTCCACCTGCCCAGATCACCGAAGAAACAACATGTGAGCTGACAGCTGAAAAAGGTACCAAGCCATATGGCTAACATAGAACAGAATAATGGGTTAATATAAACTACAAGAGTTAACAAGAAGCCTAAGCTAATGAGCCAATCAGTTTTATAATCTTATGGAGTCCTCTGTATGATTTTCTTTGGGGTATGCCGGTTGTGGGGTGCCAGGCGGGACAGATACACCAACAAGCCAGCCCCTCATGTTACAGCTGTGGACACGTCACTCCTAGACACAGGTCCCAGCCTCAGACGCCAAGTCCCTACCATCTTCTTCTTGGTGAATTCCATCACCATCTGGTCTGCCAGTTTCTCCTGTGCCAGCCTCTCTGCTTTTTGTCTCTGGTTTTCATCATTGATCCGTTTGATTTCTGCCTGCATCTTCAGCTTCTCCTGATGTCTCCGCTCCAGTTCCTGCCAGCAGAAGGAAGACAGCCTCAGAGTAGAAGACGGTAAGGCAGAAAGCTGCTGGCTTGTAGAGAGACACGGAGGCAGGAGGCAGTCCAGCCGCCATCACCGGCCCAGAGCAAAGCTGTCTTTCAAGAATAATAAGCAACTTTGGTATCAGATAGCCTCTTTGCAATCTTCATCCAGCTCAACTTGGTGGTGGCCCCTAACACTTCCCAGAAAGCGTATCTCTCTACGCTTTCTGGGAACAGAGGTTCTTGAGATTCTCTCCTTCTTGCCAGGCTAACGTCTACCCCGGTGACCTCATGAGCTACCACCCTCCGACTTTCAATTTCCTTCTCCTATAGAAACTCAAATTCGAGATCTCATTCAGTAGTGATGATTAAAAAATAAACGTCAATCAGATTGAGTCGTTTCTCGACTAGGCATTAACAGAGACTATTTCCCAAGTCCTGAAAGGCAGGAAGGTGGCAGGGGAGAGGGGGGCAGGGAGGCTTTCACAGATGAAAACCTAAGGTCCAGCATTTAAGTGGCTTCCCCAAGGCCACAGAGCTGGTACAGATTCTCTGCCAAAATTGACATTTCTGCCCTCTCTGGAAACCTTGCTGGACTGTTTCAGCTTTCGATTCTCTCTAAGTTTTCTACACTTGAGGCTGGTGCCACACCTTTGGGAAGTGATTGCCTCCCTTTCATTCTGTCCCTGTGTCATTCCCTCTCCCTCCCCTGATGGCGTGTAGCCCACTGTGAGGAAGACAGCAAATACCCAACAAACTATAACTAAACAAAGACCAAAGCAAGTAGTATGTGATGGGGGGAGGGAAAGGCTTAGATACAGAGCCCTGGAAAGCAGAGCGCCAACTACAGTGTCAAAATATTTTCTAAAAGAGAAAGTCTATATTTGTTTCCCACCCCAAGCCACCATACTCAGGTATTTTTAAGCCAGGTACATGTTTTTTTGTAACTGGCTTAAACCCTACTATGTAGAAGGGTCCCACTACCATAACCCTAGCTGGCATAGAACTCCCATAGACCAGGCTGGCCTCGAACTCACAGAGATCAGGTGCCTTTGCCTCAGGAGTGCTGGTGTTAAAGGTGTGGGTCACCACACCCAGCATATTCCTGAGTCGTGGACAGAGACACTGGAATCTTGTGCATCTGGCTGCCCTTCACCACCAATGGATCTCGGGCTCCATTTCAGGTCTTCCCACCCACTTGTTCAGCTTCCCAAGCTGCTCCCTGCTCCATTTCTTCAAAAGCAGTACCTCCCCAAAGCCTTGCAGCTTCTCTGCAGCCCAGCTTCAGCCTTGATCCACTCCGGCCAAGGCCTTGCTGCCCTCAGCCTCCCTAGGGCTGCTCTCCGCCAATTCAGCAGCTAGCCAATTTACAGCTTCCTTATTCCAGGAAGCTTCCTGACCAGATCCCCACAGCAGCTCTGTGGGTTGCAGGCTCACTCTCTCCTGACTCTTATACTCTCTCCTTCTTTCTTCCCTCACACCACTTTTCCCTTCTGCCCCTCCACCCCTTCTCCATTTTTCCCTTTCTATCTTTTTCTCACCCATTTCAGGACTTCCATTGGTTGCCCAGGCATTATTCACACTGATCCTCATAGTTAATAAGCTGTCACTGCTGATCTAGGACATTTGTATAATCATGTATTTATTTGCTTCATTGCCTGTGTATTTACTCTTTGGTTTGCTGTTTCTGTTGGCTCATTTGACTTCCAAGGAACCGAAGGGACTTTCCCTGTTTCTTGTCATCAAAGTCCTTCAAAGCAACACAATAAAAGTCCCTTGATTCTTCTCCACCTTGCCAATAGAGCGAGAAGAGCTGGCCTACTCCACAGTGTGCTGACAGGCAGCTCGATGGCTGGTGAGGGGCAGGGTTCTACCCTAAACTTGCTTACTAATACTTTCTGGAGAGTTGGTAGTGTCTTTTGGAAGGATCTCCAAAGGACAGTGACACATCAGTGTAATGATGTTGACTCACTGACCGCTGGGACTTCCCAGCGAGCCCACCAATTCCCAGCTCCCCACGATCTAGCTGAAGTCTTTGCTTCCCATCTCATTCCCTGCATATTTTCCCCATAATTCTCCATACCTCTCTTTTTTGACTCTTTCCCACACTTCTCCCCTGAGCCAGTATCCTAGCTGGTTGCATCTATCTTCTTGGTCTCCTTTGCAAGCGGTTCACGAGGTTAAAGCCCCATCTTCTCCCCCAGAGATCTGCAACTTACTCTTCACAGCAGTCCTTATACTGGAGGTGTTCTGAGACCCTGCTGATGGTACTCTTACTGGTTCCCAGTCACTCACCAACACCCAGTGTCCTCCTGGTTGATGACAATTCAATCATCCACACACATGGGGTGGGGGACACAAAAATAAAATACCATGTGTTCCATGAGTTAAATGGCACCATGGAAAAAGGAATCAGGTACAAGAATGCTGTTGGATAGGAGGAATAATTGCTGGTGTTCTGTAGCACAGCAGGATAATTATAGTCAACAATAATCAATTGCACATTTGAAAATACTAATAGAAAATATTCTGAGTGTTCCCAACACAAAGAAATGTTGACTGTCTGAGGTGGCAGACATTTGCATCACCCTGACCATTACACATCCTACATACAGAACTGTAGACCACAAACATGCACAATTACTATGTGTCAGTTAAAAATAAAAATATACTAAAGAAACAAATGAATCAACAAATAGGGGAATGCTTCTAGATCAAAACAGACTAAAAAGGTTTAACCAAATGCAGCCTGCAAGGCTTATTTAGAAGCTGGTTTGGAAAAAGAAAAATACATTTCTGTGCCAATTAATGAAAATTGAATATAGGTTAATATTATGGGATCTTTGAAGGAGTTTTTGATGGAGACTATGTAAGTGGGCCCTCGTCCTTCAGAATGCGGAGCGAAGTACTTAACAGCAAAGTGTCAAGATGTCTAGAGCTAAAAGTAGTTTAGTCAAACATTAAGGTAATAGGTTAATCATTAAACCAAAGTGAAGTGCTTATGGATATGGTTACAATTCTTTCAACTGTTGATTGTGTGTGAAGTTTTCAAAAAAATGGGCAGAGGGATGAATATGATCAAAACCCATTGTACAAAATTATCAAGGGACTAATCAAACATTAATGTGTGTGTTTTCAAATGCTTGCTCCAGGACTAACGTGCTTGCCACACAAGCGTGAGGACCATGAAGACTGGCATTTAGATCCCCGGAAATCTTGCAAATGCTGAGTGGGTGTGGTGGTCCGCTTGTAACTGTAGCCTGAGAAGACACAGAAAAGCTCCCCAGAGCAAACTGGCTAGCACGACCAGGTTTGACACAAGCGGCCTCAGTGAAGCAGGCAGAAAAGTGATGGAAGATAATTCCTGACATCAACTTGGGGCTTTCCACATGCATGCGTGCACACACATCTGTCTGTCACATGCAAAAGCCTGTGCACCTACAGACATATGTGCATATGCATATGTCTTTGTTACATGTTTCATGTATTGCAACAGACCAGATAAGGCAAATAAAAGACCATCTTAAACTTTATCAGGTTCACATAGATGTGTCATTGGGCATTTTGTTTTATTTTGTTTTTGGTTTTGTTTTCTCATTAAATGATCCTCCTAATTTTATCGAAGCTAATAGGGATAAAAGGTTTGGCTTCACAACACAATTAATGACAATGGGATATTGTGTACTTTGAATGAGACAACAGCGGGGAGCAGGAAACTAAGCTAAACTGAGCTACTGTTCATCTGTGGAGTGTATAATTTCCCTCAGTAACCGAGGAAAGGATTGTAAAACATCCTGATGTTTACTTGTGCAAAGCATGCAACCATATATTTCCTTTATGCGTCTGTTCACATTGATATGCCAGTCTCAGACCCCAAGTCCCTGGGAGGCAAGGACAATATTTATCCAAATCACAGCTCATCCCCAGCATGATGCCATGACCAAACAAATGTTTCAGACAGCAATTAAGAAGCTTATGGTGATGGTGTTGTGAAATGAACGTGTGCCTTGTCAGAAGAAAATCACTCCATACCCTGAGCCCAAAATCTCAGAGGGCTCTCCTGCTGACGGTAAAGCTCAGCATGGCCCGGTCGCCTGGTACCTGCAAATCCTCCTCCTGGAGCTGCTCCATATAGGCCAGCATCTGCTCCTTCTCCTGTTCACGGTGCTCTGCAAGCAGCGATCGCTCCTCTTCGTTCTTTTTTATCTGTTCCACAATGTGCCGTTTTCCCCTGGGAGAAAACAGGGCCAGAGTGGCTCTGACATCAAGAGTCCAAGTTCCCACCCCCGCTTCTACCCACACAGACGACGGGTCTCACAGGCATCATTTGACAAGTGTCCCTTTGGCCCACTGACGCTTCCTGCACCCAGACTAAAGTCCTTCCCTTGAGTGTCCAGGGCCAGAAGCCCTCAGTTTGCTGTGTTCTAGTTCCAATTCTAGTTCTAATCCCTGCCTGATGTTCCTCTTCTTTATCTGTCTGCCCAGGAGTTACCCTACATCCTAACCCGTCTCTCCCTTCTGGGATTTAACAAGCTCCTGGAATGCAGCTTTTCCCCAAGTCTTCTAATGATGTGGGAAGCCGGCTTCCTCCCCCAGCTTCACAGTGCATTGTAGATTTTCAAAGCCCAGGATCTCGAATTTCTTTAGTGCCTCTCCTCTGTTATCTCCCAACTCTCATGCCTACTCTGCCCACTGCCCTTTTGTGTACATACGTACACTGAAGACTCTCAGCTGCTGATAGACAGGGCTGAACCCCGAGCTCTGCTCAGCAAAGCCCTCTTTTCAACAGTAAATACAGGGCTACTTCATCTACAATCAGTGCTTCCTGCCAACTGACCCCAGGGTGCTGTAAGTGTATCATCTAGAGCCTATGGCCTGAGTAAAGGCTGCAGGAATGGGAGAAGACAAGGCAAAGATATGAATCAAGGAGAAATGTTCAACATCATATTCAGATGCTGAATGCTTCATATGGCAGGCGACGTAAGGAGGGGCAGAAAGAGTTGCCTGGAAAGAGGGTGTGAGATCAATCAGTGTGAGATCAGGTCTGGACACTAGAGCTGCCTAACAAGACAGAGCATTCCTTCACTAGGTCTGCTTATAAAGACTTTGTAGATACTGGGAGAGGAATGCAGAGTGGATGACAGGAAGCACGAAGAACGGACACCGAATTGGAGTATACAGAGAAGCACCATTACAATCCTGTAAATAAGCTTTCTGGGTTGTATGATTCCCTGAATCATTCCACAAGGGATGAGAGACATTGGAGCCTCACCACCACCTCTCAGTTCTTCCCTTTGCTGGGCTACCTGGACCTGAAGATACACAGGAAGGACTTAGGAAGGGGAACTGCCAAACCCACATCTTCACCTACCGTAGTCTTTCCTCCTTCCTCTTCTTTTCCCGATCCTTCTGCCTTTGGATGGATTTCTGCCGGTCTTCTTCCATCATCTGATCCAACCGCTTCTCCTCCTCTTCCAGTTCCTTTCGTATCTGCTGCTTCTCCAGGATCTGGGCATCCCGGATTGCGTGGCACTTGGCATTCAGAATAATCTAGGGAGTGAGGGAAAAGATTGTGGCACTAGGCCCTGCGGGTAAGGTTAAGGAAGGAGGCATTATGCGTGTGTGGACATTTAAGGGGGCAGAAATGGAAGCAGAATGCTACTGAACGTGCTGGAGATGTGCAGGGTCCACCACAAGCTCAGAGAAAAAAGAGCATTTTTTTCACTCACTTCTTAACACAGTGTAGCTCAAATGTTTACTGGGTTCTTATTAGGCACTAAGGTTTATTCAAGGAGAGACAGCACCACTCGGTATTGTAAAGTTTGAGAGGTGATGGATCAGTGTTCTGAAATATGATGAAGATCATGATATTCACCTACATAAACACACACAAAGTCTCCACAAGACTTTAGCAGTTCCTTTGCAGGGACCCAGGAACACCATGTTATGCTTAGGGAAGTCAAGATCTTTGAGCAGAAATCAAACCACTAGGATGTTTTTAATCGAGAAGAACCGAACACAGCATAAAAGAAATGAAAAACCACAGTGTCGTCATTAAAACCCAGAAAATATGAGCTTGGGGAACATAAAAGCAGGTATGAGTGGAGAAGATTTAATGCCTAAGAGATGGGAATCAGAGATGAAGGGGTTGGGGAGTCAACGGTTTTTCTCTTGGTCAATAAGAGAAGCACACACAAACTAATTACAGAATAGAATTGCAAATGAGCCCCCCATCTTTATGCTTTCTGCTGAAAGCAGCACTCTGGGCACCTCAAAAAGAACCCTATTGTCTGCACCACCATTGGGGCCAGACGTGAACTACCAGAATAAAAATAAAAGCGAGATCCTTATCAACCCCAGCTCACAAAGGCTGTCCTACATCTTGGCTTATTTAATACCGTCAATAATTCTCCTAAACAGTGTCGCCCTCACTGTTTTACACATGGACTCAATGAGGCTCTGGGAGGGCAAGTGACTTGCTCTACTCATCCAGCAAGCAGGTCAGTCCTCCTCCTGCCAGCCCCGCCCACAGCAGTCCCTCACCTAGTCCAGCCAAAGAGGGAGTGGCAGTGAGTCTTCAGATAAAAGGAGGAGACCCACCTTGCTCATGTCCTTAAGTTCCTCCTCCTGCTCCATGCGAAGCTTGTTGGCTCTCTGCAGAAGGTTCTGGGCCCGCTCCTTGGCCACCTCCTCCAGTTCACTCAGCTTCTTGTTGTTGCTCCAGGCCATTTCTTTCTGCTTCATGATCTTCTTGCGGATTGTCACTGCTTCCTAAGGGACACCAGCCTGCATTGGCGGGGGTTATGCCCTGTGAACTTGTCTGCCACAGGTAACCTGGGAAGATTTCGCCTCAGTCCGTCACTGTATCACAGCCGAGAGGATTCACAGCCGGGCTTTGCTCGTTCTCCCAGTGGCCCATGTAGCCCTCCCGTATCTCAGGGGTTTCCTTCCAGTCTTCCTTGTCCAACATTTCTCATTTAAATGCATATGCACACCTTATTTTAGCATGCCTCAACTGCGTTCATCCCCTCTGGGATGAGAAGCTGGCCTCCCTTTACACTTTTCTATCCTGCCACCCATCCACCAAGCACAAGGCTATGAAGGTAAGTTACCAAGATGGCTTCCTTCTCCTTCTTGAAGGCCTGCTCTCTGGCCTCCAATTCTTCTTTGGTCAGGACGTGGGATGCCCATTTGATCCGCTCAAACTCCTCAGGGCTGATGATTAGGGACTCCCCAGAGGGGTCCTCTGTAGGAACACTGACACAGGAATGACCAGGGTTAAGGAGAAGAGCAGGCTCCAAGCTCCCACGCTCTCTTCTCCCCATACTATGCTGAGGGAGGAGAGTCAGCAACTTCATGAACCACTAGAGTGAAGGGTTTCAGGTTAAAAGCAAGTGATGCTGCAGATTTAAAAAAAAAAATTTACATCTTTCTCTCTGTGATCTGTCTCATATGCTGCATTCTTTGTGTAACTGTCCATGACCCTTCCTTGTGTTTATATATGGCCACGCTGCCCCCCAAGCATTTTCTTCTGAACCCCACCACATTCTGACTCTGTTTTACTGCCCACATCAGGACCAATGACGCAAGGCGTGTTTCAAGCTTCTTCGGGATGAAGCTCTATCTTAACTACATCAACGACCTTAATCTCTGACCCAGAGTTTGGTACTTCACACTCAAAATAAAACTGCTGAGTTGAACTTTGAAAACAAATTATTCCCGATACATAAAAAGTATAGGGAATGCTCAGCAAGGTTGAAATGGATGCTGGTGGGAAATCTAAATATTCCTGCCCATCCAGCCTAGATAGAAGCTTTGAACCCTAAATATTAATTAAAAACTCTGATCGACAGCTGCTGGAGACATGTTTCTTGAACTCTCCTTGTAGCTTCCCAAACGCATTCAACAAACCTATAGCTAATTATAATGATTAGAAACAAATAACATACATCAAGGGTGGGGGAGGGAACAGCTAAGAGGTGGGAATAAGGCTGCTTCGGGGTGAGGTCATTTAACAGGCGCATGGCCAGAAGACGCAGATGAACTGAGACAGGACGTGAACTCTCGGCTATTAAAACGAGTGGGGGTTGTCCGAGAAGTAGATTTACAGACTAGTCAAGGTCCTACACTACACCAAGTGGTGTGGCCCCAAACAACCGAGGGTATGGAGGGACCAAGAGCAAACTGGATGTATGACAGTGGACTGGAAACACCACCAGTGTGTCTGCAGAGAGACCACTCCAAGAAGCAGCGCCAGCCCTCTGAAGGCTACTGCCCACAAGGGGCTGTTAGATGCTCAAGTTGGCCAGCCTCAGCCAAACAGAGGCTGTAGTCAAACCTAGCTCCGACACTGGGATCCAGCTGTGTCTCTTCAACTTAAGGCATGAGTCAAGGACTTCAAATTCTGGGAACTTACGTCATTCGTCATTCAGCAATGGAGCCAGAATGGTAGGAATGGGTAGAGAGTGTGAAGCATTAAACACAGAGCTAAATCACCAAACACAGCACCGGCTCCTGGCACTTGGCTGCGCTCAACATGAGCCCTTAGGAGGAGTCCAATGGCGCTGCTCCAGACAGGCAGTAAGACTGATGTAACCCCAGAGGAACCTGGAGAGGCCCTGTGAATTTCCTCTGATAGCCACGCAGTCTGGGAAGGAGCCAGAGTGCTAATTAGGCATCTGGTCAGTTTCCCTTTGCTTTGGATTCCTGATGGAGCCAGAAGGAAGTGACTCATCTGGTTCACTTCCCTTCACCACGTGCACTTCTGAAGACCAAGAAGCATTGCCCCCCCTCTACCAGTTACTTTTGGAGCCCAAAGCTCATCCTAAGAAAAGGAGGAGAGAGAAACTTTGGAGTGAAGAGCAGTGTACTGGTAACCACTAAAGGGAAAAGAGGAAGGCCAAGAAGGAGAAGAAGGAACTCTCAAACAAAACATCATGGTTCTTTTCTCTTTCACATGTAGTCGTGCATGTGCGTACATTCATGCCTGTGATCATGGAAATAGAGGACTTTAAGGAAGGAAGAGATTTTAAGTAGAAGAAGGGAACTATAGATGATATTGGCATGTATGTGTCATGATAGCAGAACATGACTATTTGGAGGAGGAAGGGGACCCTGAAGAAGGGAAGAGGGAGGACAGGAAGGCACTGGGGAAAGGACAAATAAGAACAAAGTATATAGATATAAGAAAATGTCACAATGAAACCCATTTCTGTGTATATTAACCCCCCAAAAAAGATTTAAAAAATATCTATACAGGGCAAGAAAAACAAAAAAAAGAACCCAAAAGTAAACGAAAAGAGGAGAGGAGTGAGTAGGAAGGCAGCTGGAATTGGGCTGGCTGGCTGGCCCAGCCTAGTTTCCCCATCACCCTGAGCAGAGGCACTGGCTAAGCCCAGAACCCAGGACTAGGCCGTGGGGACTCACATGAGTTCTCGGACCATGTCTCGGGTGACCAGCTGGATTGTCTCGGGCTTGTGGTCCAAACCCAGAGCAGTGAGAGTTTTCCGGACAGCATGCTTATCACGGAGCAGCACGATGGGGCTGTCACTCCTGCCCTGGGGTGCAGGCTATGAGATCAGAAAGGAAGACTTTGAAGCTGGTCACTCCACTCCCCACTGACCATCCTAACCTCAGGGTCCATCCCAACCTCAGGGGTAGCTTCCCTGGGGTTTCCACACCATCCAGCCATGGGGGTGGGTGCCAAGAGGAGCTGACTCTGATAGAGACTGCTGGACATCAAGAGGCTAGGGCACTGTCATGCCTTCTGTTCTCGGACAGGCATTCCTCTTGAGGATGCCAGAGACTGTGCCAAGGGGTGGGGAGGAGAGGGGGTGACAGTGTGTATCTATCCTTATGTTAAAACGCTTAGGAATGAAAACAAAATTTCTGATGTGTGGTTATCTCTCCATGAACAGTTCTGGTCTTGTGAAATTCTTGGACCACAATGAGTTTGAAGCAATACATGTTACAGATTAATCTACTCTTTAGAATTAGTAAATTGTCATCCTTTCTAATGATTAATAATTTTTTAAAAAAGAAAAGCCATATTGAGAGAGTCAGACATGCTAAGTGGCCTAACAGGAACCTGCCTTTAAAATCTAAAATGTTTGGGCCAAGCATGGGGGCACACACCTGTGATCCCAGCAACTGGGAGGCAGGGGCAGGAGGAAGGCTAGTTTGAAGCCAGCCTAGGCTACACAGCAAGACTCTTAGCAAAAGAAAAGTGATTAAGGAGATCACCGAGGATTCAGCAAAATGAACACAGATCAGGTGTGTGATGATTTTCAGATCTTTTTCTAACTGTGGAAGAGTTATCGAAAAAAAATGCAATCACCCATTTCAGGGAATTTCTAAACACAGGAAAATGGAGGTGCCATAAATGCAGTAACTGACACCTGCCTAGTGTCGTGGGGGTGGCTTGGCCTGGTTCACTTTGCACTGTCCCCTGAGCACTGCTGCCACCTGCTGTCCATCTCTGCTTCCGGAAGGGCACGACTCAGTCACGCCACAGGCCACTTCTGCCCCCTACCGCCCACTTCCTGGACTCTCTTCTACCCAGGAGGCCAAAGAACTTCTTGGGGCCAGGACAGGACTAATCCTGGAGCCCTTGGCCATTTCCCACCCTCCTTCGACTAGAAATTTCCATGAGGACCCTTCCCCTCAAAAAGAGTCTCTAGGGGTAATTGTAAAATTTCCTCCTTTTGACTCTTGCCTTTACCAGTGGGGAAAACACAGCAGAGTGGAAGATCTTCCAAGGGACCCTCAGGAAAGCCGTCTTCAACACAAGGCCAGGCCAATGAAGAGCAAAAACAGACACCAGCTCTCTACTCCCCAGCCCACCTACGCTTCTTTCTCCCCTCAGTTCCTCCTCTCTCTTAACCCCTCCCTGCTCGGCTCTCCAAGTCTCACTCTTTTTGCCTCCTTCCCATTGTCCATCACAGGCACCGAAACCGTTCCAAACAACGTGCTACCTCTCCTTCTCTGCACCCCAGGAACTGTCACCGTCCCAGTCTGGGTCAGTCTTGCTTGTCTCCCCAAGCTAAGCAACAAAATGTTTTAGTTCAGAACCAGACGGCGGCAAAGGGAGGTTGTTTGTGTTGTTTTGTACTCTGACACTGTGAAGAAGTGGGAATTTTCAGGGGTGAGGAACCAGGTACCCCTGCTTTAGAACACTCTAGATGTCAGAGCTGGACAGCTAGGGACTCAGAACTTCCCCCTTTTTCTTTGGGGTGAAATCTCTGTGGCTAGCACAAACTTCATCCTAAGCAAACTGGTCTAGACCAGTGCTGTCTGGGGGCGGCTACCCGTGGGGGACCTGCCAATAATTAGTTACCTTGACACCTCCAAAAAGGCTCTCATCTACCTCCGAGTTCACGGCTTTGGTCCGATAGCGAGTCCTATTCCGTGACCTGTTGGAAGCAGTGGAAGCGGAGCTTGAGGCGTCTCCTGTACTGAGTGGCTGCAGGGAGAGACAGAAAGGATTGGACATCAGTATCCAGTGACATCCAGACCACAGGCCACAAACATTTCTCTAGCTTGTGATGAGGGCCTGAAGGGTGATTGTGTGGGAAAACCTCTTGCAGAAAGTACCCATATAGGCCCTGAAATGCAGGGAAACGACATCTGCGCCGGGGGGAGGAGGGGATCTCTTGACAAGGTGCACCAGCTCTACAAAAGATCATTTCTGTCTTGGAAGCTGATGAAGCCAAGTCAATCACAAGGTACAGAAGAAAGGACGGAGGAAAAGGCGCCAAGAGGAACAGAGTAACACTGTACCCCGCTGCCTGCCCAGCTGTGGCAATTCCCACAAGAATGGCCTTGGGAGGCGACTGCACGTGCCCTCCTCACTACCGTCTTCTCAGCCAAGCTCTGGGGCCCCCTTCGCTAAGGATATACCACAAAAGGAAACAAAAGGTGCAGAGATTCATTTGGGCCACGGCTCGGCATGTGATGACTGACAAACTTTAGGTAGTGGATAAACGATGATTGATTACCCACTACAATCAGACAAAATTAACCAAAGTGTAATAATACACCATACCATTCAATGTGCCCATAGCTTTCTATATTTGGCAGATTCCTCGACATCCCCCCTCCCACGACGCACACCCATACCCACTAACAACTGTGAGAGACAAAGCTCATTCCCAACAACAAAAGCTGCACACATCATGTATTTGCCTTTCTAGTCAAGCAGGGGACCTAAGCTGAGCCAATAAGATGCCCCCGACCTGACAGCGGCTAGAGAACTGGTGATGCAAGACGCAGAACAAGCAAAGCCTTTCTGACTCGCATGGCGAGAGCAGCCACAGTCAGCGTCTGGGGCGGCGCTGATAAGGACACCACCAGCACGCAAAGCTAGCACTGCTGGGGAGCACGCGCCAGAGCAGTTCCCGGTTTTGATTTTGGCCTTGGTTACAGCTGAAGAGGCACCCTCTGTTCCTATTTTCCAAACCTAGCTTCCCTCTGGAGCAAACTCAGCAGGCTTTCCTAAATCCTCTCAGGGTGTTCCATCCTACTTAAACAAGACTTCTCATTGTGCTGCTTATACCCAAGAGCCCGGCTAATCACAACCTCCAGTCCCAGCGGTCAGTCCAGCTTTGGCTCGGCCCCGAGAGTAGCTATCTGCATCCAGGAAGCTGTTCCTGCAAGGACTTCTGGATAACGGTAGCCTTAATCTAAAGCTGATTCATACATTGCTTTGGAGGCGCCCACACCCGCCTCGACAAAGCGCTGTAAGCTGAGATATCTTGGGGAAATGGTCTAGACACACTGGGTCCCTCCAAGTCTGGGAATCAGAAGCCACCAGGGGGATGGAGTAAACAGAGACGTGGACTTCGCAGTCCAGTCCAGCTCACTAAACACTGGCCAGTGTTTTACAAACTCTCAGTGAGCTGCTGTTACCAACAAGACCGCCTTCCAGTCCCTGTAGCACCTGCGTCAGGTTTTTACACTAAACTGGGCAATGATTCTCCAGCTGGCTCTCTCCAAACAATTAGAACAGCTGGGTGTGCCTTCGCCTCACTGCCTGGCATCGCTAGCATAGGCTTACGGAGGGAACCCCCTTTACATTTTCAAGACAGCAGAACAGACAAGCCTGGATTTATTGAAAGGTAAATATGGTAGCCCCAGCCAGGTGATGGTGGCTCATGCCTTTAATGCCAGCACTTGGGAGGCAGAGGCAGGTGGATCTCGGTGAGTTCAAGAACAGCCTGGTCTACAAAACGAGTTCCAGGACAGTCAAGACTGTTACACAGAGAAATCCTGTCTCAAAAAATATATATATAGTGGCCCCAACGATGCTGCATAGCAGCCTCTGACGGGTTGTTAACTGGTGGCGATGAGGAACATGCCATCATCTCCATTGAAAATAGAACAAGAGGAAATGAACAGAAACTTCAGCAGATAGGATCTAGGCTAAGGATGGTGGGGAGAGGGAGGAAGGATAACGAAGGGTGGGGTTTAAGTTCTCTATGCGATTAAGGAAAAAGTGCAGGACCTGGCACAGAGTAGGAACCCAACTTACATGTGATGCAAAACAAGGAAAGAAATTGAACAAAGTGACCTTACAAGGAGTCTAGACCAGACTGAGACGCGTGTCTCTGGGAAATGCTTGTCTGACTCCAAGCCACTCCGCCATTCCACGTTTTCCAGGTCACGTATGCGGTCTGCGCTGTGGATAATAATGTATATGAAAGGGCTCCGGAGTACAGATGGAAAGTATTATTATTGTTTTCGCATCTGTTTTCCTGTTTCTTTTCAAGGGCTCCTTGTGTGTGGCATTGTGCACCAGACTATAGGTCCCTCAAGGCAGGGACTGTCTCCTCTTTCCTGTGTCCTTGGTACCCAGGTTGGAGGAAGTCACCACAGGAAATAATCCACTGCCTGAACCTAGAAGTCGGAACAGAGGAAGGAAAGCAAATGACCACAGAAAAAATAGCCACTGAGCAGACCCAGGGGAAGCTATGAGCACTAGTGTTGGGTATCTAAGAAAACCTCATTTGAGAACCGCTGACTTTGAAGCCACAAACCTTACCCCAGGGCTAGAATAACCAATTTTGCCAAGAGTAACAAGAACTAGGGAGGTCACTGTGTAAACACACTAGAAAAAAAAAATGAAGAACCAAGCAGAAATGGAAAGTTGGATCCCTCTGGACCAGAGGCAGTAGCCAAGTGGTCCTCTTAAGAGGTAAAGGGTTGGTTTTATTTCTTGCGTGACCAAATAAATATCCCCACGACTCCGAGCTGTGGCTAGCCAGGAGCTGCCTGCCCCTGCTTGGAAAAAGACAGCGTTGGAAGGAAAAGCAGTTGGCTCCAGCTGCCAACAGCTGAGAAGGTGGGGGAGGGTAGCAATGGGGAAGATGAAAATTGATCAGGAAACAGATAAGCATGCAGGCCCTGCATTGACATGCTGATTGTAGTGACACAGCAGCCCCTTTCTCTTTAGAAACTATCTTGTCCCAAGAGCATGAGAATTTGTTCCAAACAAGGGTGCTCTAACGGAGACGCTGAGGCAGAAAGATTAACTCAAATGAACAGAGTTTAAATAGAAAGATCTCCATAATATCCGAATGTTGCATGGAGCGAACCGCTTGTTCATCCCAGCTGCCCAGAACCGAAATAATCACACAGAAACTGTATTCGTTAAATCACTGCTTGGCCCATTAGCTCTAGTTTCTTATTGGCTAACTCCTGCATCTTAATTTAACCCATTTCTATTAATCTGTATATCACCAGGAGGTCGTGGCCTACTAGCAAAGTTCCAGCACGTCTATCTCCAGCCACAATCCCATGGCATCCCCCCTGACTCTGCCTCCTTTCTCCCAGCATGCCATTTAGTCCCCCCTCCTCACTGCCTACCTAAGTTCTGTCCTATCAACAGGCCAAGGCAGTTTCTTTATTCATTAATGGTAATCGCAGCACACAGAGGGGACTCCCACATCATACAAAGTCTTTAAGAAACATGTCTTTTTCAATAGGAGAGGGAGGAAAATGTGAGGGGAATGGGGGGGGCATGAAGTGACTAAACCTCATTATATAACCATAAAACTGTCGAAAATTTTATTGATGAAAAATACATTCTAAGAAATATGTAAGTACTCCTGTGGAAATGTTGGTAGAGAGGGCTGGCTTAGTTGCAAAATGCTTGTTGCACAAAAGTGTGAGGGCCTGAGTTTGGCTCTCGGACACTCAGGTAAAAGCTGAGCATAGCATCGCACATCTGTGACTCTGCCCCCCACCTCCCTTCAAGTGGACATTACCATCTGAAGCTGTTTCTTATATTGAGCAATTTTCTGCAACGAGTAGGTAACCATTTTATAATCAAGAAACCTAACAAGAAAATAAAAACAATAGCAAAATAATCTTCCTAGTTGAAAACCAAGTATAACTTGGGGCTGGCACCTGACTCTGAAGGCGAGATCGTGCAGCCCCTAGGAAACGAGCTCAGTTTTGTTTATATAGATGGCAGGATCTGGGGTATTTGGCTTAAATTCAGCAAGCCGGTGCTAGCAGGGACTGGAATGGCTTGGTGTGGAGTTTCCCTGACGTAAGTCCAACACCTGTCAACTGAACAAAGACAAAGACAGGCTCGTTCTTGGATGTCCTTCCTACTCTGAGAGCTAGTTCCTCCTACAGTCAACGGGCTGGCAAAGTTAGACTTCAGATCCTCTTCCGTAGACTTGGCTACTAAGAAAGGAAGGACTCCCACACACATCAGGCCCCTTGCCTTTCACACTGAGTGATCCAGCCGGTTGTCCTCTATTTTTAAGTGGACGAGATTGCCCATCTGCAGAGAATCACCTAAACATTACAGCAGAGTTGGTACTGAGCTCCTGCCCCTCCCTCTAGAGGATGATATCAATTATTTTCTTTTGAAGTGATTAATAGCCTATCTATGATCCTCACCACCACCACCTCTTCTCATTCTTCCATGCTCTCAAAAAAAACACACACAAAACAACAACGACAAAAAAAAACCTTGTGAATAGCACTATAGACACACACACACACACACACACACACACACAGAGTCACACACATGCGCACACTTGGCCTGCTGGGGATTATTCAAACCCACTACCTTCCCAACATGTCTATATACCCATTCCTATCCAAAGGATTTTATAAGGGTCAAGTAACTCAGCCAGACTCTTGTTTCGAGTGGTCTTCGGGTGGGAATCTTTGGGCTTTGGGAGCTATGCAGCCCACGTGTCTAGCTAGTCCAGTTGCAACTTACTGATTCATGAATACTTGGGGAAAGGATACTTTCAAAACAGGAGCCGTGAGTTGATATCTCGCACTTGTCCTTGGATATCAGGCACGGTGTCAGGTCATCACACACATACACTCACACTGTTGTGCTGAGAGGAGACATCAAATAAAATGTACAACTGAAAGGCTGAAAGGGGTCCCCATCGCTCCATTTTAGAGGGTCCCCGGAAGTTGGCAACTTGAAGACTTACTTCTTTCATAATAAACCAGCTTCTTCTGAAATCCACTAAATCCCACAAAAGCAAGGCAGCCTCTGAGTCTAAAGTGCGTCCACAAATACAACCCAGTTACCCCCACTTGGCCACCCAGGTTGCCAGACATTCTAGTAAGTTCCAGTAACTGTGTGCTCCAACACCTGTCCGCAGCCTCCCCTTAACCCCTCAGAACCCACACACTCAGGCCCAGGCTTTCATGGCTCCTACCGGGTCTCGCTGGTCTTCTCAATCTATGGCTATGGCAGCTCAAGGAATCTCAGGACTCTCCGACTTACCTCAATTATTCCCCAGGACTTTGTAAACCTGGGATCCTCCTCATTCATTCATTCGTTCATTTATTCAGCCATCCATTCATTCATTCACAAATGCTTACGGCGCGCCCACCGAGTGATCCTAAACCATTCTCACACAAGTGAGAGCCGAGGCTCTTCTGGAACATTAGGTGCCTTTCCTGTGATCACCCCGGTGGTTAGCCGCATAGTAGGTCGCCGAGCCCATCATCTGGCCTTCTTATCGGAGCTTTTCTCCACATCACATCCCACAACCCAAAAGACCCAGCCCAGAGGAAGGGGAAAGATGCAGCACACCCCCCATTCAGCACCACCCGAGGTTGCCAGTCAGTAAGTAATAAGTCTTTTGAATCCACCTCTGGACTTCCTTTACTAGGTTTCCACTGTGGTCCTGTCCTCACTCCCAGAACTTCCTGTCCTCCCCAGCCTCTCAGAGAAAACCCCAGCTTTCCGCCTCAGAGCCCCAATCTACTTCAAGACTCAGAAACTATAGCCTCAGAGCCTCACCATCTCTGCCACCGCTTCAGCTGCAGGCGCTTTCACCAGCTCCGCGGGAGCTGACGCGTTACCCTAGCAACCAAGAGCCCGCAGTTCGCGGTTTAGCCCCGCCTCCTGCCCCGCCCCTTCCAATTCCTGGGACTGTCACAAGGTAGTTTAAAAGCAGGAACCCTTTCCCTCAAGCTTTTCCAGCCCTACAGAGGATCAGGAATGAGGCTCTTGAACGTTGAGACCTTTGGATACGCCCCTAACGTCCACTTTGGCTTTCCTTCAGTTTAAGTCAGGCTCAAACTTTAAAGGACCTACTTTCCATGGGCCCAGGAGGGCTCAACTATAGCGGAGCCCAACAGCCAGGCGGATAGTGGTTTTCCCTCACAGACCCTTCCACCCACCCTAGGTTACCATGGTTACTGCTACGGGTTTCCAGGAGGAGCCAAACCAAACCTGATGAAGAGTTCAGGCTGCAGAAAAGCAAGCTGCATTAAACCAAACAAATTTCACAGTAGGAGGGACTCTGACTAGACCAAGGAACGACCTAGCCCTGAAGACGTGTACGTAGTCTCATGAGCTCTGAGATCCGTGGAGAGTTTACTGAAAACACAGGGAGTCTGAGACAGGAAGTTCAGAACCTGCCTGGGCAACATTATAGCAAGCTCCATCCAATAAATACGTAAATAAACTAAAATATGTAAGTCCTACCTAAACCGCGTCAACACCTTTAGCTCTAGCTTAGAGGGCCTGCCTTTCACCTACTGTGAATGTTTTCAGGAGCTTAAGATTCACCCAGTTTAGTCTTGTTCCCCCATGCCTCCCCATCTGCAGGACAGAACTGAGTAGACCTGGGATCCTGCATGCCCCACACCTCACAAAATCGCCCACCAACCAGGTGAGGGTTTTTTATTTTGTTTTGCTTTTTGCTTGTTTGTTTTCTGAACTCTCGGTCTCTCCAAGCCCCGAAATCTCCCTCCAAACTCTGACCCTTACTCTAACCTTAACATTGAAAGCTGTTGACAAACCCTGGGAGTAGAGGAAGGAAGACAGGGCCAACTGCCCACCACCCCCACCCCCACCTCCACCACTTCCACCACCTCCTCCTCCTCCTCTTCCACCACCACCAATTCTGCCCACTGCTGCTGCTGCCTCTGCTGCTGCTTAATCCAGAAAGCTGCAGAGTTCATTCCCTGGATTCTTCCACTCTTATCTCCTTTGGAATCCAATTATTAACCACACCTCCCTGAGGTAGCTTTTAGCGCCACCACCAAAGATGAAAGTCAGGCAGAGAGAGGAGACTGCAAAACAAGGCATGTGTTCCTTTCACGACTCAGACTGCCAGCTAAAGGGAAGGTGTAAAAGCAGGGAGGGGTGGTGACAGAGTGCACCCTAAGGAAAACACGCCCCGGTGTTCTGTCTGAATGTACCTCACAGTGAACAGCGCCTTGCTCCAGGCCTGAGGCTTGCATGAGGCACTCAAGGCTCATAGCAAAGCCCTGAGCAATACGTCTGCTTAGTCACGTATTTGTGCAGCGTCATTTGATTTAAAGAAACATTTATTCTGGATTCCATGACACATGATGGTGTGGTTTCCATCACTTGCGTGTACAGTTAAGACTCTCCTTTAATAGGAAAGCTTCCTAGAATGCTCCTCCCACCAGGCTACTAAGTCAACCTATTGGACATCCAGGCCACAAGTTTTCAGCCACAGTCTCCATATGGCTGTGGTGTGAGGCCTGATGCCTAAAGGATCCAAAAATGGGGGGAGGGGGGAAGGCAGGGGAACAAGGTTGGGAATGAACAAGCCAGAAGCCAGTCTGTGAAGACTATTCCTCTAACCATCAGAGCTGTAAAGCCATAAAAGTGAACATGGGAAGCTGGATCATTGGATAAAACGTGTGCCACACAAGCCTGAAGAGCAGAGTTCCTGAAAATCCACATGAATGCCTGATGGGCAGGGCAGGTATGACAATTCCTGATCTCAGGAGGCAGAGTGGGCTCTCAGAGCAAGATGGTTTCCTAGATTAACAGAATCAGCAAGTTCTGGGTTTAAGTGACAGACCTTGCTTCTCTATATAAGGAGGAGAACAACTGAGGAAAATAGCCAACACCAACCTCCAGTCTCTGTATGCATGCACACTCATGCAGTGTATCTGAACATATATGCAAGCACACACACACATGCATGCACACTCATGCAGTGTATCTGAACACATATGCAAGCACATATACGCACATGCATACACACTCATGCAATGGGACGGAACACACAAGCAAGCATACATACACACATACACCACACACACACACACACACACACACACACATACATACACAAGTAAAAATAGGACAAAATGTTAAGTGGGGATTCCATTTATATTAATTCCTTGTAAAACCCAAAGTTCTTTGTGTCCAGAAAAAGACACAACAATATAACATATATAGTTACATGTATATCATATGTTTCATCAGAGAAAAGCTGCCCCCAGGGCACCCAAACCGGTTGGCATTTCTTCTTCGCTGATGTTTTCTCTTTGCATTTCCTTATTACAGTTCCTGAAATACACCAGTCACCCGGATTTTCCTACACATAATGAGGCAGGCAGTGTTCTCATCTTAAAACTACCCAAGTACTGTGTATTAGTTTTCCACAGCTGCTATAACAAATCACCATGAATTTAGTAGCTTAAATAACCATGAATTTATTACAGTCATAAAGTCTGATGTGGGTTTCATGGACTAGAATCAAAGTATCAACCTCTTAGAGGTTCTGGTGTTTCTAAGGCTGCCCCTTTTCCTTGGCCCATGACCCCTTCCACCCTCCACAAAGGTAACATTGTTTCCAGCAATTCTGCAAATCACACCTTCCTCTGCTGGGAAAGGTTTTCAGGACTCTGTCCACCCAAAACAGTGAATATCACCCCCATCTCAGGCTCCCTAACTTCATCATTTCTGCAAAACCCCTTTTGCCTTGGAAGTTAGTATTCACAAGTTCTGGGGATAAAGAGTTGGACATCTGAGCAATGTGTCAGAAGGGTGTGTCTCATTCTGCCTACCACACCGTGGAGCAGGGCTAGGATATTTTAAGGACTCCCCAACATATTTTCTTCTTAAATTTTTAAAACACTTTTCTTATTTATTTTCATGTGCATGAGTATTATATGATTACATTGTTTGTGCAATACACGCCTGCAGTACCCCTGGGGGCCAGAAGATGGCATTGGATCCCCTGGAACTAGAGTTATGAACTGCCCTGTGGGTGCTGGGAATCAAACCTGGGTCCTCAGGAAGAGCAGTCAGTGCTCCTAACCACAGACCTATCTCTCCATACCCTGCAATATTTCCAAAGACTTGAAAAATAAAATAAAATTAATTGAAAATACTGAATCATTGAATAGGCTGCTTTAAGCTTCATTGTAATTTATTTATGTTTGCATTTGGAGCTTCTTTTTCCTTGAAAATAATTTTTAATACAATATATTCTGATGACAGTTTCCCCTTTCCATCTCCTCCCAGATCCTTCCCACTTCCCCACCACCCTTGCAACTCCACACCTTCTTTCTCTCTCTCGTTAGAAAACAAGTGAATGTAATAAATAAATGATAAATAAAATGAAATAAAAAAGGAAGAAAGAAAAAACATGAGAGACACATACACATGTACAACCCCCAATAAATAAATAAATAAATAACAAAACTCAGCTGGGTGATAGTGACACAGACCTTTAATCCCAGCACTTGAGAGGCAGAGGCAAGGGCAGGTAGGTCTCTATGAGTATGAGACCATTCTCGTCTACAAAGTGAATTTCAGAACAGCCAGGATTGTTACATTGTTACAAAGAGAAACCCTGTCTCAAAACAAAAACAAAACAAACAAAAAAACAGAAACCATATTATACGAGCAAAAGATCAGCATGGAGGTAAAATATCCAAACAAAGCAATATGAGACCATAAAAGAAGAAGGAGGAGGAGGAGAGGAGGAGGAGAAGGAGAAGGAAGAGGAGAAGGAGAAGGGTGAGGAGAGAGAAGAAGAAGGAGGAGAAGAAGGAGAAGGAGAAGAAGAAGAAGAAGAAGAAGAAGAAGAAGAAGAAGAAGGAGGAGGAGGAGGAGGAGGAGGAGGAGGAGGAAGAAGAAGAAGAAGAAGAAGAAGAAGAAGAAGAAGAAGAAGAAGAAGAAGAAGAAGAAGAAGAAGAAGAAGAAGAAGAGGAAGAAGAGATGCCATTGAGTTCATTTTGTGTTGGCCATCTAGTGCTGGGCCTTGGGCCTGGCCTTCCGAGTGATCTGTATACCCAGTGAGACTCTAATGGAGAAACTAATTGTTCCTTTATGACCAGTGGTCAACTGGAGATAGCTTCTTGGTTAGGAATGGCAGCTCATGTCCTCTTCCCGCACTTGGCTTGGACCTGTGCAGGCCCTGTGTTCACTGCCACAGTCTTCGTGGGTTCGTACGTGCGTCAGTCCTGTTATGTCTCGAAGACACTGTTTCTTTGGTGTGAGTTCATATGTACGTCAGACCTGTTGTGTCTGGAAGACACTGTTTCCTTGGTGTGATTTCGTATGTTCATCAGTCCTGTTGTGTCTGGAAGACATCGTTCCCTGTGTCATCCATCACCTCTGGCTCTTATGATCTCTCTGTCTGCTCTTCTGCATAGTCCCCTGTGCCTTAAGGGGAAGGGGTTGATGAGAACATTCTATCTGGACTGATATTTTTGTTTATTTACATATTTGTAGCACACACACACACACACACACACGTTTTGGTAGGAGTGTGGTGGGGTGGCGTGATTCCCCTGTCTCTGCCTTCCATCTCCATATAAGAGTACCATAAATACCAACATTGGCTACAACATCCAGAGATCAAGTTCAGGACATCAAGCTTTTGCCTTTTCTTAAACTAAGGATCAAACTCAGGGCCTCAGGCATCCCAGGAAACTGCTCTACCACTGACCTAAATCCCCAGCAGCCTACTTTTCAAGGTGTCAATCATGCAAGTCAAATTTAAAAGATTTCTGATTTTGATATGTATAGACAATATATTTTCTTCTTATGTCATTGAGTGTATTATTAAAATACATCTAAATGAACTTAAAATGGACAGCTCATGAAACAGAAATAGAAAAAAAAACAAACCCTGAAATCAGTAGGAATTACTTTGAAATTGAGAAGCATATTAAAGCAATTTTTAGATTATACCACAAAAAGAGGTAATTCCAAAAGAGGAAGAGATGAAATCTGGAGGAATAAGGAGACTAAATTTAGGGTGTGTAGTAATCCATTTAACAAGACGAAGGAAATGACACAAACACTGGGAGAATGTTAAATTCCCTGTTGATTTAATAGAAAGCATTGACATTGATAGAGAATGCATGAAACCCATATTAGCACAACAAGAGGAGGACCAGCGACAATCTGATTAATGAGTATCATCAATTCAAAGAACACTTAAGATTAATTGCCGAACAATGCTCTGGAATCCTACAGCGTCTATAAGAAAGGAATTTAACACAAATTTCCCCAAATTTGACAACAACAATAAAAACCAACATGATTTTGTCTACAACAAACTGTGAAGTGAAACATTCTAATCTCTCAATAATAATAAAAGTGTTGATCAATCCACATCCCAGGAAAGGTGGCTTTACTCGGCTGTGAAACCATTATCCTATGTAGAGACCAAGAGGTAGGACCAAAAGCCAGTCACAAAGCATATGACTCCTCTAGGGGTGGCAATTTTTTGTGACATTTTCCAGAATGTTCAAAAGCGTATAATTATTCCAGCTTTGTTTATTATTCCAAGTGTTTGCTTCTGTATTTAATTTTGGATTAATAATTTTGTATTGTTTATCTCAATTGGAGCTTCCAAAACTACATAAGCCTCACAAAACCAAGTCCTCTTTTTTTTTTTCCCCTCAGCAAAACTTGGCCCAAAGCACAGCAGAACCCTATGCTTATCTAGTGAGGCTTCAAGCGGTTACCTCCCTCCATCAACCCTGCCCACTCGTCCCCCCACATCCTTTTCTTCTTCTTCCAGCTATTTCTACCCGCGCATCTTCAGAGTCTTTTCCCTTCTACCTTCCCCCATAAGCAAGCCTCTCGTCCTGCTCTGCTCTATCCCGTTTTCATGTCCTCACCGTCCAGCAAGCCCAGAGGTGAGAGCTAAGAGAAGGGGCAAGAGGCTGAGTAGTTAGAAGAAGAGGGAAGTCCACCACTCCCTGGGAAGTCCCAGAATAAGGCCTAGGTGGCTAGCCAGGGGTCAGGATTCAGGAGAGAAGCGAAGGCAAGGGGCTGAGGCACAGCCTGTCAGTTCTGGTTGGGACTTGGCCCTGGAACAGCCTACTCATCCCTCCAAACCAGTCACCCCGCTGGCCCTTGAGATGCTCCCCACACTGCCTGAGGCAGGAGGCACAGGAAGTTTGACTCTATGATGAGTAAGCATATTTAGTTGGAGGAGCCTGGAAGACATGGTCTCGGGGAGCTATTAAAATAAAGTCTGGCTTCTCGCTGAAGCGTATCTCCTGTCTCGGAGCAATGCTGTGCTACTCTCTGTCCTCCCCTTCCTCTGGCCCCTCTGAAATGCATGGAGGAACCTGGCCTTCCAGCACTAGAGCGACAGGCTGAAGCTAGGCAAGAAAGGAAATAGGCTGGGGTTAGCTGGGCATGCGCAGTGAATGCGATGGGACTCCACTTTCCTGTAGAGAGGTTTGTGCTCCCTGCACAGGGCTCTGCAGCTTGGTCTTTCTGAACTCCTATACTCAGTCCTAGGTGTTCCTGAGGCCAGGAGGCTCCTCCATCCCCCTGAACCTGTCCTATCAAGTCACTTCATTTTAAGGGTATCCATTTGGTCCTCAGTAAAGCTGTTTCGTCTAAGTCTGGTTCCCAGCCAAAATCCCATCTTAGAGGGCCTGGAGGAAGCTCTCCCATGCTGTGTTCCCTGGGGGAACAGAATGGAAAAGGACAACAGTGATTTGAAAGCCTCCCAAGGCTTGACCCTGGTCTGGGCCTGGTTTCCTCCGGGGAAAGGATAACAGCCCCCACCCTAGGGGGTGGATTATGAAGATAAGACTGTGCTCAAAACTCAGTTTGCAGTCTTTTCTTCCCCAGCCCCCCACATGCGGGGGCAGGAGGGGGGGTCCTTGTCCTTAAAGTAGTACAAACACCAGGACTCAGGAACGGACCTTACTCTCTCTACTAAACTCCACGAAGCTGGAGAGCTGCGTCACCATCCCCTTTCCTGGGACACTTAAATTCGCCAAACCACCCTAAATTCTTTTGAAATCAAAGTAAGGCTCAAAACATAAATAAGTGCTTAAATGCACGAATAACTTTCCTTAAATCGCTAACTGCTCTCCATCTGTCTTCAAAACTCCCTTTCTCTTTCCTGTTCTTAACGACTGCCCAAGAGACTCAGCCAAGGCAGGGAGAGAGGAGGACTGACTTTAAACACAGGAAGCAATCTGGAACCAAACAGAAAGGAGTCCCTTGAACTGCGGAGGAAGGGATGTCAGTGTTGGGGTGGAAACGGGGTCTTTAAGTGCTGGAGACTTTGGGTCTAGAGAGGAGACAGAGGAGCACACACCCACACCAGAGGGGCTGATGAGGATGAGTTGAGACATCAGTTATGCAGAGAGAGACCCTTTTGAGTCCTCACCCGCCCCAAGCCACCATTTGGCAGGTACCTCCCAGGCTGTCGAGAAAGACATTAATGAAATTGTGCCCCTACCCACCCTCCCAGACTTCTTGAACTTCACGCCTCTACCCTCCAACCCATTCAGTACTTGGGCCAATGTTCCCTGGGTGTCCTGGACATGCCTGGCACCAGCTTCCCCTTCTACGTGACCAGTACACAGCCCTGGACTGGGTGGCGGATGCTGAGATAAGGCCAAGGAGGGGGAAAAATGCCAAAGCCAGGAAGTTGCACAGGCTGGTTCCCCTGGCAACCCCACCACAGTCACCAAACAGAGCTAGGGTTGAGGGGGTAGGGACAACAACTGTTCCTGGCTCAGGCCAGCGCTCTTCCAAGACCTCAGTTTTCTTGTTAGAGAAACTTTTTCCAGTCTTACAGAATATACTGCCTAAAAATTAAGGAAGAATCCATCTAAGATGCAAATTAACCTCCACCCAGGTTCTGTGTCTTCAGCTCTAGTAAGTAGGCTGGAATCTGCATTGCTCACTAGTATCCCGCTGAGTCCCATGCTGGAGTATGAGGAAGTCACTTAGAGAATGGGCTGTGTTTAGCAGTTGAAGCTTCTGTCGGTTGGGTTAGGAAGATCCACCAACCTGTGTTCCCTGAAGTACATAACCTGCCCCAGTTCCAGGGGTGCTGGGCTTTCAACATCAACTGACTGACAGAAGTCTAGAAACCTGGATTCTAGTGCATGCCGCACCAGCTCAAAATCCTGAACTCTGGGCTCCTTCTGGCTTCAACACTTTTTGCTTCTGAGAGCCAGGAGCCGAGGGGAGATGTGTAGTGTATGCTTTCGGCTCTCGGGAACCTGAGGACTCCAGGCAAATCACTCTCACTCCCTAAGCTTTGCTTTTTCTGTTCTCTCCAAAGGATAGGAAAATATGAAAGCCTTGCCAGGAGGTGACAAACCCCTTTGGGATCAATAAACATCCGAGTGTCCTGAAAGCACACCTCTCGGGCATTGTCCCGGTGGTCTCCATGGTTTCTGTCTGCTGGAGGTAAAAATGGGGCTATCTGAGGGAGGTCTAAGAAGGTCAGGCTGCCTTGAGCAGGAAACCTGCAGAAGGCAGGATCCAGAGGCTGCGCCTCAGGCACTCTTGTCCGTTCCTCTCCAAAGCAGCCAGATCTCCATTTAACTAGGGAGGTGGCTGCCGCAGAGCTGAACTTCCTGTACCTCTTGCCAAGCCTGACCTCTCCCTTCCTCCACTGTGGCCCCGGTCTCCACTCACAGGAAAACCACAGCTCGAGCCAGCTGCGGGCTGAACCTTTCTTCGGGGTCAGTCATTTCACAGGGGAACCCCACAACAGGGAGAGCAGTAGCTTGGCCTTCTGCTATCTAGAGTTTGGGTTTCGGTCAGTCCATGAGTTTGACTGGGTAGTGACTGCTACTCTGTGAGCTTAAGTGTCCTCCTCTGTAAAATGGGGATGATTCATATTTTGTGTTGGCGCCCTCTCTTCGTGGATTTCTCAGCTAGCACATACATGAGTTACTCATGCTAACCAATGTCTTTCTTAACCCCTTCCTCTCCCCTCCAAGCTCTACTCTGAATAACAGTCACAATTTTGAACTTCATTATATTCTTCTAGTCCTCACTGCCCCGCCCTTAGCCCAGGCCTTGCTTCAGCCTGAACCACAACTGCAATCCTTTTCCTAGTTTAGACCATTCTTTGTTTGTAACCTCTTAGAACTTACTGAACAGAGCACAGTTTACAATTCTGTTGTCTAGCTCAACATCATTCAGTCATGAAGTACGGGGCAAATGCCTGGATCCCTACAAGTGGTAGGCGGACGCAGGAAGACTGCCACAACTTCAAGAACAACCGCATAAGACCCTGTCTCCTGGAAAAGCATCCAGTAACTTCTCTTTGAAGCTCCTCCGATGATCTGATTCTCACTTCCCTTCTCAAGCATGTTTCTTAGCATCATCTCTAAATGCAAAGATCCAGTTTGGCTCAGCCTCATCTCTGCATCTTACCACACCCCACACTGTGACTGGGAAGCCTTACCACCCTGGCCTCCCACATGCTTCCAGTCACCCTTGCATCTCCAGATGTGCTGTCTTCCATACACCCATGGAAGGTGTGTTATTCCTTTGGGACACTTTAAGAACTAACCATGCCCACCCCAGCCACTTTTGACCTCCCCCTCGTCGCCATCTTCTCTCTCTCTCTCTCTCTGGTGTGTTTGTCTCGTGTCATGTGGTGTGTACGTGCGTCTTTGTTCTCTCTACGTTTTTCCTATGTCTCTCTGTTTTCCTCTTCTTTAAGCAATAAATGTCTCCCTCTTCTTTAAATAATACTATGTCCTGTGAGCCTTTTATCCGCCGTAACTACCCACCTGACTCCCCCGGCCGCATGGCGCTGCCACCCTGGAGACTAGAAGCTGCTCCGCGAGCCGCCCGGGACATCCCATCATCATATTATTTTTAAAAAAGAACAATATTTGGTGCCAGGACTCGAGAGATTCACCCGCCAAGGGCCAGGGTTCCAGCTTTACCTTTCATCCGGGACTCTGACCACCAACTTCCGGGATTGAATCGGCCCGAGGGCCTTCCTCAACACTGCCAACTGCTTGGACTCCTTCCTACAAACAACATCGGCTTCTAATTGTAAGTTTCCTCACTCCAGCCAGCTTATCTGAGCCTTTTTAACCCGGGATTGACCGGTCCTCCCGGTGTTTCTGGGCTCGGGGAGGGGTACTTCTCTGCCCCATCGCTGGCATCCATTATGGCTTGCATCCTGTTAAGCCCGTGCATTCCCTCACCTGGTGGCCCGGGGCCTCCAGTCGTCTTCCTCTCTTATTTCATTCTTTTCTTCTTTCTCATCTTTCTCTTGGAAAAGACTGATCCGGTTCGGCCTATTACCACCCCACACATGGATTGAGGATGTTCACCCACGTGTCCTGGGTGGTCGATTACAATTTGCATCTCACCTAAACGGGGAGCCGTTCCCCATAGGCTCGAGATGCCACGGTTTTTGCGGGATTTTCACGGTCGTGACCTGGGAAAGCAAGTCGTACCAGCCTAAATATGCCTTAAATTGTCTGTTTATGTGGGTTTTTTCACGATTCAGACTCTGGACAACAACCAGGAGGCCCCCAGCTTTTAAAATTCCCGCGGCTTTCCATTCAGGCCACAACACGTGGCCGCTGCTATGTTCATTGGGGTCAGGTGACTTTATCGCTAGATTCAGTGAGTGCCAGATCACGCGACCAAGCTCTCTCATTCTTATGAATGTCCTGCCTTTCCTCTCCCCCTCCTTAGTGTTCTCATTAACTCTGATTACAGGTGTTTTGCATAGTGACGTGCTTTCTGATAGGGCCCATCAGAAACATACACTTTGCCTAATTCCTGTTCAATCTCTCTGTATAAAATAATTGTTCATTTCATCTCGTTTCAGACTACAAAATCATAAACTGGTATGTACTTTTAAGCTGTTTTCTACCATTGTCAGTTCTGCCACTAATCTTAATGTTACAAACAGTTTTTTTTCTTTCTGTCTTTTTACAAATATGGATCTTACCTGTTAAGAGTCAATACAGTCAAACTCAAACCCAATCTTCCAGACAGATTATACCTAATAATCAGCCCTCAACTGCTCAGAGATCTGGGGAATGCGATATTTAAATGTTTAATTATTTAAAAAACTTTTCATAACAAAAAGAGACAGGTTGGCTCCTAGCAAGCACTCTGTTTCCTCCGAGAAGACAGAAGACCAACGTCCATCTGCAGTTTGCTTCGACTGCCAAGTGCTGACCATTGGGCAAAAAACTGCCTTTCACCTAAACTGGAGACCTCCAAACGTGGACAGGATCACTGGAATCGGCAGCCTAGCTGCCCAGGGTCAAGGTAGGCCTGTCTTCCTAAAGATTTCTTAGCCCACAGGGTCTTCAAAAGCCGGATAGGCTCTGCACTAAACAACAAGGTCAAATACAACCTTCAGCAACCATGGAGTACCCAAAAGAGTAGCTCTGGGTGCCAACCAAGTAAGTTCTCTGTCATTTTTTAATCAGTAACTCAAGTAAAATCTTATCCTTCTCAAAGATCTCCGACAGTCTGATAGCTGAGAGGTTTTGCCAGGTTGTCTCACCAAATAAAAATACTTTTCATTATAATTTCTGTTTTTTACAAACCCAAGGAGTTCTTAATATAATGTATATGTCTAAAACTTCTGTTTTTCTTATAAGTTCCAGGGAGCCAAATTAAAGAACCCATCATAAACAGATCAGATACAAACCCCTCAATTCCCTGGTCCTAAAAAATTTTTTTTTTCTCAATTTAACTTTGTCCTCTGTTCTGCCAATACCCTAACCAGGTACAAGGGACACCAGACATTTCCATGCCACAGACACCTGTCCTGTCGGGAGCAGAGACCAGCTATGCCAGGATGTGACCAGCACCCAGCTTCTCTCGGATCCCCCACACACACCCCCAAGACGACGCCCACAAATCAGCCGGAAGCAGCCTTGAGAATTCGCCGCCCCAATTCCTTCAAACTGTAATGTCTAACCTTCTACTTTTTATTATAAAAAGGATCCGGGAATGTTATTTCTTTGGGACACTTTAAGAACTAACCATGTCCACCCCAGCCACTTTTGACCTCCCTCTCATCGCCATCTTCTCTCTCTCTCTCTCTGGTGTGTTTGTCTCGTGTCGTGTGGTGTGTACGTGTGTCTTTGTTCTCCCTACGTTTTTCCTATGTCTCTCTGTTTTCTTTAAAAACGCTCTTTAAGCAATAAATATCTCCCTCTTCTTTAAATAATACTATGTCCTGTGAGCCTTTTATCCGCCGTAACTGCCCACCTGACTCCCCCGGCCGCATGGCGCTGACACCCTGGAGACTAGAAGCTGCTCCGCAAGCCATCCGGGACATCCCATCATCATATTATTTTTAAAAAAGAACAATAAGGTGTACAGTAGGATCCAATTTTTTAACTGGTTTTCTAGTAGGGAAATATGACCCAGGGTGTGGTAGGTGCATGACAATGCTGGTGACAATGCTGGTGATGATGGGTCAAGGCACCCATCCTGAAGATCCCTCTAAGACCTAGCCTAGACCCTCTTACAATGCCACAAGACATGTTTTATAATTGGCTTCTTACTTTTCTTACCGCTTTCAGGCGAGCAGAGATTGCTTGTCTTGTTAATTGCAGGGCTCCCACTACCAGAAGTCGACAGGTGCTGCAACCTTGAAAAAAAGTTCAAGGATTGCTCTTTGAAACAGTGAAGGAATAAATCCAAACCATTGAGTTCCTTGCATAGTGTGTAGCAAAAACGATAGTGAATATATCGCCATCCCCATCATCAGGCTTCCGTCACTAGAAAACCAACTTGCCTGATAGAAAACGAACTAAAAAGTCAGATTCTACCAAAAAGTAGAGTGAAGCAAAATGACAGCCCCGTGTCTGGGGGAACATTTCTATCACCTCGCCACGCCCACTTCAGGTTCGAGTGATGTTGGCCTGTCTGCCCCTGCTGATCTCACCCTCATACCTCTTTGACTGGCCCTTTCCAAAGAAGACTAAGCCCTCTCCACCCACAGACACTGGACCTCTGACCACAAAGCCAGTGACTGCTCATTATTTCAAAAGTCTCCCTAATAGGCTCCCATGTTTCCTTGAGTAGATGGGAGGCAGGCAGATAATTCCTGATATCGGTGACCTCTGGTCCCCAAGGCATTCAGAAATTCTCTAGGGTATTGAGTTGACAAGAGAGTCCTCCCATGGAGTCCGGCATGCGGTCCTCAAAGGTAGGTGTCACTGGCTTCAAGAATCAGCACGGCTCACATCCATATGTTATTTCCCTTCAGGACCACGTGTATCAATAATTTACCCTGTATGGCCTGCAATAGAACCTCAGTAAGTGTTGAAAAACACACGCATGAAAAGGGGGGGGTGTATTTGAGCATTCCCAGGCAGAACTGCCCATTTTCCTCCATTAGGAAATGAGATTTGTCCTATTTATTGAAGACATTCCTTCTGACCCTTGAGAGATTCCAGAGGCTAATAACCTTTAGAGGCAAGAGTATCATTTTTCCTTGTCTAACCTAAATTTCTCTAGATGCAACTTTAGGGCATTTTTCTGTAATCCTCTTCCCTGGCCACTGGGACTAAAACCTACTTCTTCGCAGAGACAGTTACTAATTCGTTGTTTTAGCCTTTCTTCAACAAATTTAATCCCAGGCCCTTTATTGTTCCCTTCCCTAGGGTCCTATTACCCAGTCCACTCCCCGTTCTACTGCTCCCTGGGCCCTTTGCCAAGTTCTCAGAAAGCAACAGGAGCAGGAATGGCGCCCATTGTTCTCCTTGGTGGACAAACACACAGCTGCCTATGCACACAGGACTGACACCTCTACCCACCCGTTATCCTCCTGGGCAAACACTCAACACAAGTTCCTCACAGTCTCCTCACACAGATTCCTCTCTCCCACCTGGGGCCCCTGAGTCAGTCCTCACACACACACCTGGGTACACACTCACACAGAACAGCGCAAATCTTGGCTTGTTCTCACAAGCAAGCCAAACTGGGTGGAGCTTCTGAAATCCCCCGCCCCCTTCTCTAATTCTTCCTTCTATTGGCCACCAAGGGCCACGCCTACTTCCTCTACACCTCCAGAGTGACTTTCTGCTTCATGAATGAGGGCAAAGCAAATGACGGAAAGTTGACTCGGCCCTCTTTTTTCGGTGCTCCTCCCACGCCCCATCCCCTCCACCTCAAACCCATCAGTTTGCCTTCCGAGTGCACGCGCGCGCGCGCACACACACACACACACACACACACACACACCCTACCCTCCGTCCACTTCGCAGTGTCTCTGTCAGCAGTGAGTGAAGCTTTGGGGTTTTGCTTTGTGGAAAATTAGTTCGAGGGAAGCGTGGGGCCCGACAAAGGAGCTTGGTCCCAGCTCAGATCCGAGTGGTTGAGCTACTGTGCCCCCAGGGCTGGCTGGGCTCTGTCTTACTAGGCAAGGGGATTTGAGAGCAAGCAGCTGGTGTGACAGGTCGTTCGTTTATTCACCCAACAAATATTTATCCAGCACCCGTAGCACCGATCTACACGAACAAAAAACCAATAAAACCCTGCCTCTGTGCAGTGTAGATCCTATGGGCGGAGGCTGAAAATGAGTAAGTAAAACATATTGGCTCTCCGACAGTCATAAATGGCAGCAGGAAGGGAGGAGGATGCAGGCTGAGGAGGTGTGCGGTTTTAAGGAGGGTGGTCATAAATGGTGATATTTGAACAAAGCTCTGAGGAGATAAAAAGAGCAAACCATGGAGAGACCTCCAAGGAGATTGTTTTAGGTAGCTGGACTCTTCCTGCAGTATCAGTTACAAAATACACACAGAAAGCCACAAAGAACGGGTCCTAGGAGATGACCAGCAACCTAGGGGACATTGTACAAAGGGGCTGTTTCTCCTGGCGTCAGGGTTGGGACCCATTCTGAGCTCCAGGGCTTGAAAGGGTGCCAGGAAAAATTAGAAGAGCCAAGTCAGGAGTGAAACTGACCTCAGCAGGGACCAAAAGCTAAAAAGAAAACAGAAAATGATACAAGATCTTAAGATGCTAGAGCCCCAAAAGGGTTTTGGCTTAGCTTGCTCTCTGTTGGTGTAAGGAAGACATCAGGAACAAACGCAACTTGGCAAGAAAAGGATTTATTTGTTTTACACGTCCTAAGTCACAGTCCACTGGGGGGAAATCAAGAAAATCAAGGCAGGGACCTGGAGGCAGGAACTGAAGCAGAAGCCATAAGGGAACAGTTTACTGGCTTGCTCTTCATGCCTCGTTCAGTCTGCTTCCTATTATCAGGCCCAGAACACTGTGGACTGGGCCCTCCCCTATCAATCATTAATCAAGGAAATGCCCCACAGACTTGCCTGCAGGCCAATAGCTGGAGACCACAGGAAGAAGGAAAATGAGCGTCTCTTAGACCCCACTGCTGTCTGCCTTGGGAATGTCACTCTAGAGAGTCAGATAGGACCAGATGACACTTCGTGGATCATACTCAGCAGAACAGCGGTGCCGGGCTGAGGCACCAACGGGCTTCAGCAATCTCCCAGCCCACTGTGCACACCAAGTCCACTCTTTATCCCCTCACTTCCATTTCTTGAGTCTTTATAAGTATTTATCATGCAAGTCCTTTCTATTCTGGGCTTACACAGCCTTCACAGGAGCCTTAGGAGAACCCATCCCCTCTAGTTTACGGCAACAGCACCTCATTACCCCACCTTACATTCACTCCCCAGTCCCTCCACATTCCCACTTGTGGTTGAGCTGAACTCAACCTTCAGCCAAGTTCCCTTAGGGCTCAAATATCTGCTCCTTCATGGAACCTTGGCTACGTTTCCTGCCCTTTATCACACCTAAGGGAATAGAATGGGAGCGATAACAAGGTAATATCCACCTCCTAGACTTCTATAAGGATCTTCTGGGAGCAGGCACATTAGTGCTGAGGCATACCCCTCCCAGAAAACTGCAGTGGGTCGACAACAGTCTGTAGCTCTAAATAGTTAAATCAGGGAAGGATGTTAAAAAAAAAAAAATCAGTGGATTCTGTGTTTTCTCTGTGGTGACATCACCTCTCACAGTGGCAGTCCACAGAGCCTTTCTGAAGGAGAGATAAAGAGTGACAGCCAACCCCTGGAGATTTATACAGAGGCTGCAGTCTATCTTATCTGTGCCACGGTCCCTGGCAGTGCAGCAAGCAAGAAAACGCTATCTCCTCCATAGCGAGGTGTCAGGATAAGGCTGAGAGCCACGGGGCCAAGGGCTATAAACTACGGCATGGCGTCTGGCACACAGTAGGTGTTTCCAGGATCAGACTGCAAGACAAAAGCTTCTTGGTTACAACCTGCTGCATTATGTGAGCCTCAGGTATAGTGTCGTGGCCTTCTTCTCTGAAAGAGATGGGCAGTACCCAAAGCAGAAAGGAAGAGAGGAACATGGGACATCACAGTCATGAGACTGGCTAGCAAGGGTGGGCAAAGGTCAGGCATTAGCTGACCCGGAGTCCTTCAGGTTCTCTGTGGGAAGACGTGAAGCCAACATAGGAAGCCTTGAGATAATGGGAGGCCTATAGGTCGCAAGCATTCATTCCTGGGTTGGGCTGGGGACAGAGTGACCACAAGTTGACTATCTTGTCCAAGGCCAAAGTCTAGAGGAAGCTACCGCGAGGCTCTCCCTGGAACGCAGCTCACAGGTGCTGGGGATCGATGGACAAGGCATCTCCACAGTCTGCTAACTCGTTCTTGCTCATTTCCCAGCTTTGGGTTCCACCCAGCCACTGTGGCCCCCACCTTCAGCCCCCATGCTGGAACAGCTTACTCCAACATGGGCCATCTTGCCCCCTGTCTGCCTCATGGGCCTCCTATTTGGTTAGGCCTGTCCTTGTCCAGACACAGCCAGGAGCAGCAGACCACTCGCCCAGTTCCCTGAGGAAAAATGTTCTCCCATCCAGCAAACACAGCCAATGTAATCTACATTAAGGCTACTACCCCAAGTGAGGGCCTGTCCCTTCTTAATCCCAGCCTGTCCTCTCCTAAACCAGGTGACAGACAGAGGATGCAGACAACAATGAAGACAGGGCTCAGCCCAGCAACCTTGTGCCTCTGCCCTCCCTCCTTGCCTGGTATGAATCCCGCCCCTGAAGTAGGCGCAGTGGCCCTAGATACAGCCTGACTCCATCCAAAAAAGAATGAGATTCTTTATTGAAAATCAGCAAACTCATGTTCCTCAAGCCCCAGACCATGGTGGGCAGCTCTTCCACCTCTGTCTCCGCTGCTCCACCCCTTAGCCACAGTGAGAGGAATGGAAAATAAGAAGCCAAAAGGGCCTCTTGTTGGGGAGGAAAGCTGCCCAGAAGTGTGCTAAGTACAGCCCAGCTGTGGTTGGAGTGACAGCCACAGGTCCCTCCCTATAAATTAAATCCCTGCAGCCACAGCTGGAGGAGAGGCATACACACAGAAGGAAGGTCAGCGTGGCATAAGGCCACAGGGCAGCATCTCTGACTCCTAGCCAAGGAATGGACTGGAAACACAGAGGTCAGGAAAAGAGAAGAAGGCTGGGGGAAGGAGGCTTTGGTCCTGGGGGGAAGGAGGCTTTGGTCCCAGGGGGAAGGTGGTCCAGTTTTGATAGCTGTGGGGAAGGAATGTATTAGTAAGCCCAGAGAGAGAGGCAATCATTGGGCACTGCCAGAAGTGACAAGATAAGTTGGACCCCACTCTGGCAGAGGGGAGCTTAGAGATCCAGGGGCTCTCAGGGAATGTCACTGCTAAAACATATATATACATATATATTAACCATTCATGGAGGGCAGGGGCAGGGGGTTTGTGCGATCAGAGGATCTGGCGTGGCATCCCATAGCCGGTCATGCCTGCCTGAGATGCTCCACGATTGGTGCCCATCTGTAGTCCAATCACATTCTTGCCCTCTTGCAACTGGTTGTCCGAGAAGTTCCGGGGGTTCTCCTTGGATTTCCTGGGTTGAAGGGGGGTACTAGTTAGGAGGCTGTCAGAGGCTAGCTACCACAGTGAATTCTTCCCTGGACATGTAAGCCGATATCCACTCTGCCTTTGACCTCTGGGCTGCTTAGAAGCACCTCTTTGTCTCTCCACAAGAAAAGTCATTGCTGCCGCCACCACCTCCCACCTTCTGGAGTTTTAAAGGCGTTTTGTAATGGCTGGTTCTACAGCGACATCATTTCTTTTCTACAGCCAGGAATGGGCGAGAATGCTGTACCAGCAGGGCCCAACGGCAAGCCCACAGATACTTACTTAGGAAACCAGTTGGGATCCCCGGAGAAGAGTCCATCATCCCTGGCTACTGCCAGCCCACCCAGGTTCATTAGTGTCCGCTGCACACAAGCCATGTTCTTTCCTGGAAAACAAGTATGCCGCCTGAGTGGAAGTAGGGTACTAGATGCCTTCTACCTGCCAACTAGGTCCAAGCTTGGCATCCAAACTCCTTAATTCACTGTTCCCACCCTACCCTGCAGTAGGGCCCATCTTCCATCACGCCGGCACACACTCATCCTCAGGAAACCCAACACCTATCGTTCTTCTGTGGTAAACACAGCACAGCCCAACCCCGAGTCTCCTGGGTAACAGCCCTGGACCCCGGCTCACCTTCCCAGAGATCCACGGTTTGGAAGATGTCAGTGGTGTTAATGCCATAGCGCTCAGCGGCCTGCAGGAACTGAGAGATCTGCTCCATCTGCTTGAAGGCCATGGTGGAGGCCTGGATCTTCTTTACTGGGGCCTGCCCCTCAGGGTATAGTGAGTTAATGAGCTCACACAGCACCTGGAAGAGGTGAGGACATGCCTACTGAAGACCAGAGCACCAAAGACAGTGAACCAGGGAGGTGCTCTCCCAGGATGAACCTCAAGGTCCTTTCTGCCTCTGAACCCAGATGAAGAGCCAATGTGTGGGTACTCCAGAATCACTGGCCAGAGCTTACCTTCTCATACTTTCTCACCCTCTTTCAAATAGCCAGCATTCTAGCATTCTGCTTTATTTATTTTACTTTTTTTTTTTTTTTTGGTTTTTTTGAGACAGGGTTTCTCCGTAGCTTTTGGAGCCTGTCCTGGAACTAGCTCTTGTAGACGAGGCTGGCCTCAAACTCACAGAGATTCACCTGTTTCTGCCTCCCGATTGCTGGGATTAAAGGCGAGCACCACCACTGCCTGGCCTTTTATTTTACTTTTTTTCTTTTTCTTTTCTTTTTTTTTTTTTTTTTAAACAGGGTTTTTCTGTAGCTTTGGAGCCTGTCCTAGAACTGGCTCTGTAGACTAGGCTGGCCTCGAGCTCACAGAGATCCCCGAGTGCTGGAATTAGAGGCATGCTCCACCACTGCCCAGCTCAAAGAGCCATTTTACCAGCACCTATGAGCTGCTGTTACAAGGGGCACATCCACCTTGACCTTTACCCCATGGAGAGGTCAGAAAGCACTGGGCTCTAACAGTCTCTGGAAAGATATTCAGGCTGGTGACACACTTGGGTCTATTTGTTCTCTTTCTTCTCTTATTTGGGTTAAAGAGCCCCCGATGCCCCAGCACCAGCCCTGCCCTCCTTGCACCTCCCAGCTAGCTCTCACCGTGCCATCCTTGAGCCAGTTCTGGAAGTTCTCACGCCCAGGCTGGGGCCGGCCCACATCCTTGCGGCACTGAGTGGTAATCCACTGGATCAGGATCTGCTCCAGGTCCGCATCGTACTGCTTCTCAATCTTCTGCTGCACCTCTCGGCTCAGGCCATAGGAAGGTCCCCGGTTGGCCATTCTGACAGCTGTGGTGACCGTGAAGAGCTGTGGGGAGGATATAACCAGGCCCACGGTCAATCCGACAACACTCAGGGTGCCCGTGAGGGCCAGAGAAGGAATTCCTGCCCAGGAGCTACACAGCAAGGCTCTGAACTCTGGCTGGTGTGAGGCTAGACAGATACTAAACTTCATTTGAATGAATGGTTTACGTCTAGGATGAAGCCTAGGACCCACGGGAATAAAAGATGGGGTAAATGCTTCCGGTTCAGCTCTTTATGGGGAGTAATGAGTCCTGACAAAAGCAAATCAGTCAGTGGAGCCCGCAACCCTGCTCTTCAGAGCCTTAGAAAATGTTTCAGGAACGGAGAATATAGAGCATATGGGAAACCTAGCTAAGAGCAGGAGTGAGTGGCATTACCTTGCACTAACCACTAGGTTTCTAACTGAGCATCTGTAGTAGGGATGACAGCAGAGGACAAAGTCTTCAGCCCTGGACGCTCCCTAGTGTCATCGAGGGGACACAAGGAGTGAAGGTGATCATGTAAACAGTGTACACAATGACCGCTAAGGTGCAGAGTTCAGATCATGTTACAGGAATTAACAGACCCAGGGCGACAGGAGCAGTCTGGGTGGGCTTGCTGGGAAAGGGGGGCCCGCGTTTTAGATTGCAAAGGGAATTTCCTCTGTGAAACCTCGCAGTAAAAACCCAAATGCTTTCCCTTCCCTTCTCGACCTCGTGGTAGACAGACTAACCCCCTTCCTCCTCCCTTCCTCTCACCATCGAAGGTGTCCATACACTAATTCCCAGAACTGGCGGAAAGATCACCTTACAGGAGTTTAAAAAAGGAGGAGGGGCGCATTTGCAGACAGAATGATTACCAAGTGTCAGCCAGGCGGGCCCAATGTTCTTACAAGAGTTCTCATTCTCAGTGAGAAGAGAGGGCAGAATGAGAGGGGGAAGGCAGAATGGGAGGGGGGAAAGCAGAATGGGAGGAGGGAAGGTGGAATAGGGGGAGGCAGAAGACAGAATGGGAGGGGGAAGGCAGAATGGGAGGGGGAAGGATGAGTGCGTGTACCAGGCAGAGTCATGAATCAGGCAATGCCCCTAGAAGCCCAGAAAAGAAAAGGAAATGGATTCTGCCCTAGTTCCTCAGCCCCAGTGAATGTAGCCCCCGCCAGCACCTGGACCTCCGCCAGTGAGACCCCACCACCACACACCACCACACACCACACACACACACACACACACACTCACACACACACTCACTCACTGGGTTTCTAGACCCATTAGAGCAGCCCATGTATCACTAAGTTCATAGTCTGTTACAGCAGAAATGGGGAAATTAACCTAGAGCCTTGGGCCTTATTTTCAGGGAAACCTGGGGAGAGAAAGAGCAGCGGGGTGGCAGAGTGCACAGCTGAGTTTAACTTTCCTTGAGGACCTTGGTTAGGAATTACTGGTAGCTTCTGACCACAGGTCTGAGTTGGCAGCATTTCACTGTGGGCAGCCGTCCCCACCCACCACTTTTCTGACAGGTCCCACACCCAGGAACCTGGGAGCAAGCACTGGAGATGCTGCTGATGCGTGAAGCAACCAGGAACAGAGGAGGGACACTGTCCCTCACTTGTGACTGCCGGCCCCTGCTTAGGGGTCCTCCTCTCTGGTCAGAAATACAGCTGGCTGTCTCTGACAGCTCAAAAACTGGTATTCCCAGGACAAGAGACTCCATTCAATGAGAGGCAGGGAGCCCACATCTGGCTCCAGGCCAGGTCAGACTTAAGGGATGAAGTCATTCTGGCTCCCTCTCTCATGCACCCCAGGTTAAACACTCCCACCACCCCCACAACGGGCGCTGGTGCTCCGCCAAAATACAAGAAGCCAGGCTGTCTCCAATAATGTCATGCGTCTGGGCAGAGGTTGTGTGCTGGGTCAGCGCCCCTTCCCCACCCTTCAACACGGCTGCCCCTTCCTACCCTGGGTTATTCAGCCACACATTTCCGGCAGGATCCGCCCCATAAATCAGCTATTTTTAAACTTCATTAGGAGACTTCCCCCAGCCAGACCAGATAAATGTCAGGCCGGGTCCCGACCCACACCACGCCACAGCCCACACACACAATCAGCATGATGAAGGCAAGTAGAAGTGTGGAGTGGCTGGGGCCTGGCAGAAAAGATGGGCCAGCATCCTCGCCAACCCTGTCCACCCGCAGCCACGCTGCTCCCAGTCTATAGGGTCTAGGTTTAACTAGAAGACAGGATAGGGAAAGGAGATGGCTAAAAGCTCTCATCAGAAGCAAGACCCCTTTCCCTGGCCAATTTCTAGACTTCTCTTCTGAAAATAGCCTCACCCCTGCCACTTCGGGCTGTTTCCAGGGAGCTCATGGGCCTGAAGCCCGGGCATACGTAAAGAAAGGACAAGAGAATGATTAACCCAGATACCGGGGTTAAGAAGGAGTCCAAAGACAGACTCTTCCAGGGTCCCCTGCTGCCCCTGATCTGTCTTCAGACAGAGAACTACTGAGGGCCCCCCCCCCGGCCTGGCTCTGGAGCCTGGACACAGCTGGCAAGGTCATTGGTGTCCAGCTGCAGTATCTCTCTTCCACTCTGAGGCCATGACCCCAGAACCCCAAAGTGGCAGAACCATGGGGCGGAGTTCTCAGACGAAGCTATCCCAGCCAGCCCTGCCTGGCCAGCAGCTGTGTCTCTCCCTACCCCCTCAGGCAGACAGCTGATGGGTTGTGGCTGCTGCAGCTGGAAAGACCCACCCTAGTTACACCCAGGAGACCTAACCCAGCCCTCCCTCAGAGAAAGAGAAAATAGCAAGTCTCCCTCCGGTGTGGGCTAAAGACATCTGTCCAGCTGGAACACAGGTGTGCGAGATGGCCAGAACCAGGTATCTCAAGTGGAGGCAACAGCTGGACAGCCTTCATGGTGGGCTGGCAGCAGCGAACTCCAGAGCCAAGCCCTGGGAACAACCCTCACTCAGGCCTACAGGTTGTAAGAGCTAGGAAAGGAGGAGGGGCCACAAAAGGCCTCCTAGCCGTGGGCTCCACCCCAACCACGGCTGGCAGCTTACCTTGCCCCAGTCAGCGTCAATGCTGAAGTCAAGGGGAACACCAAGTTGGGAAGGGTCGGACTTTGGGATTCCTGACTGAGTGTTTATTGGGAAAACAAGGGGACTGTCCTCTTATGGTGCAGATGGAGCATAGGGAACTTCCCAGCTGGGACTGTTGGGACTTTTCTGAAACAGAAATGCCCAAGGAGTAGACAGAAGGCCATTGGTGAGCACTGTGGTTAAGGGGATGCCTTGCAGGGGGAAGAGCCTCCCCCTGCCAGGGGGCAGCCCCCTCACAACCTAGAATCCTGAGCAGAAGAGAAAGCTCCACAAACAGGAAGCCACAAGGCCTGCTCAGAAGAGGAGGGGGTGGAGGCCGTTGCCATGACTTCTGTGTACCAAACAGAAGAATGGAGGCAGGGTGGGGGCCCCCCAGGCAGGAACACCCACTCCACACAGACTTGGGTGGAGGCTCTGGGTAAAGGAGTATGAGGGATCCTAACCATTCTCAGGGTACAGCTAGAGGCAGCTTTGGAGGACCGGGAGGGCATATGTAGTTTGTGGGTAGAGAAGCAAGAATCAAAGAAGTCTAGAGGACACATCCTAGGTAGGAAAGACGTTTCTGAGCTAGAAAGCCCACACCTGGCAATCTCGAAGGGCAAGGCCATGGAGTGAATGAAGACAGGCTAGGCGCCAATCCCCTGGGGGTTGGCATAGACAGTAAAGTTATGGGTGCGCAAGGGGATGGCAAGGACAAAGATTATTTTGCTGGCTCTGGAACAACAGCACCCTGCTCACCCCTCCCAACCTTGTCCCGAAGTCTGAGGTGTACCCTGAACTGCAGGAAGGAGAAACTGGGAGGAGCTTAAAGATGAGGCGCTGTCCCTGACTACTGCTCCCAATTAAGAGAACAAGGGGAGCCCGTCCAGCCTCAGGTCTCCTCCACCGCGCCTCCACTTTCCATCACCGCTGCTTCTGCTCCAGATACCAAGTATTCCAGAACCTCTCCCGTACGAACACGGGGAGGCCTGCGGAGCCCAGCGAGGAGGCAACCTACTTCCGGTCTGCAGGTCCAACCCCTTCAGCCGCCGCCCCCACCCCCACGGCCACACCCTGGGCCGTTACTGCGGATGAGTCACCCACCACCCTCCCGCCACTGGGGTGACGCAGGTCTGGGCAGTCCGCCCGCCCGCCCGCCCGCGGTCACCACCAGCTTTCCCAGCAGCAGGGGGCACGGGAGGGGGCAGCGGGGCTTAGGCTAGGGTAGGAGAGCTTGGACAGCAGTCAACCCCTCCAGACAGGACACATCCGAGTGCAGTCAGGGCTCGAGCAGTCAGTGCAGTGCAGTCAGAGGTCAAAGGCTCTCCAGGAAAGGGATGGGGTCTCACAGAAGACCAGGCCACTGTGCAAGTAAGGCACCGAGACCCGTGACTCCAGGTGGTGAACCCGAGTACCCAGAAAAGCAAACTAGCAGGAAAGGGCGCAAAAGGGCAGTCTCGAGGACACAGAAGGCAGGCAGTGCCCACACGTGCTCCTGCACCAGGAAGTGAAAGGGTCGCACGGTAAATTCAGGGACTGCGGAGACGCACCAGGGCGCGCTCCAGAACCCTATTCTTGCCACCACTCAACGCCAGCCTGCGAACGTCGGACTCCCTCCTTCCTTCTTCCCCAAGAACTCGATGCTGGAGTAGACTGCTGGGGCTTGGGACCCGACCCTTGAGTCGGGACGGACGCCCCGTCTAAGCACCCGCAAAGCTCGCCTTACTTAATTGCCCAACAATGCAGAGTCAAAGCTTGGGAACCGGACCTGACAGCACGGGGCGGGGCGCCCGGTTCAGACCCTAGCGACCGCCAGTCTACAACCCCCACGCTCCCTGGAGCAACAATCAAGTGTTGGCTTCTTGCTTTCTACAGACCACACACATACTCCCACCCCCATCCCACCCCGATTCCTTGGTCCCTCAGTCCTGCTCACCGTCCAAGCGGGCTGGATGAGAGCACGCGCACGTCAGGGGCTGCAGCGGCGAGTGGAGCTGAAGACCCGACCGGGCTTGGAGTTTTCTGGAGGGTCCCGCCTCGGACGGGGCGGACCAGGGGCGGGGCAAGGGCCGAGAAGGTTTAAAGGCGCAGCCTAGAGGAATGCTGGAGTGCTTAAGATAGGTGGTCTGTAGGCAGGAAAGAGGGTTAAAGGGCCTGCTGAGCCCTTAGCGCCCCTGCCTAGGTCTCCACCCATGAGAACTCAATCTCCACTCAACAACCTTAGACTTGCAATCCAGTAGAAAACTTTCTGCCTAGGTTAGCTCGCGATTGCAGGCTTAAAAACTGGCAAGGTAAATGGAGGTACTTGAAGAGCCTTCCCCCAGGTCTGAGTAGGGTGTGACCGGACTGGGGTTTACAGGCTGGGACAGCACCCCCACGTGGTTCTGCTTGCCATTTAACTTCAAGCCTGGGCAAAAACTAACAGTGAGGTCACTCCTTGCCCAGAGCCCAAGGGGTGTGGTATGACTTAGGGCCTGGGGTTCAGACCCAGCTTCTCTCTCCCACTCTTCCATCTCCTGTTTAATAACCTGACATTTCTCCTTAAATCTTGGAGGGATCGGAAGGGGGGGGGCTAGTGGAGGAAGAGGGCAGGCATTTTTCTGCCCCTTAGCGTGGAAAGCAATACTTTAGGGGTGTCCAGAACACCTGCTTTTTTTCCAGACTTCAATTAATGGAGTCCCCACTTAAAACCCACCAGTGTTTTCTTTCTTCACATTCTAGGGGAGTCCTCTGTTGAGCCTGATTTAAAAAAAAAAAAATGACAGTTCCACGCTGACCTTTGCATTTTCTATCTCCCAGAGTCCCCACTCATACCTCCAGAATGTCGTTAGGTCCTCTGTGCCTTTAGAGTGTCTCCCCCCCAAAACCCCTAAAGGTTTTTCCTTTTTTCACTGGCACCTCACCTGCCGTGTGGCTTTTGCTCAATTACGAAAGCATCTTAAGCATTAGTTGCCCGGTCTACAAAATAAACTCAATGCTGTGGTGACTTAAACAGCACTCAGAGCGGAGAACCGTGTCTGGCACACAGGGAATGTTCTCAGCCTTCCATGAGGGTCCCAGGAAGTCCCACACGTTCTAAGAACTTACAAAATGACGCAACCCGGACTCTTTGTGCCAGAGTAATAGCCAGCTTACGGCTTTATCACAAAACTTGGTCTGCTGTGCATGTTTGTCTGCCTCACTGACCAGAAAGAACTCCCCAAGGACAAAGCATTATCTCGGTGACTTCTGTATTTTCTCATGGCTTCTAGCCTAACAGTAAATCCCCACTAGCTGACCCTATTAGGCCCTCAACAACTACTTTTTGAATGGTGGTTGAATGTGTCCCATTCAGTATCTTTTCTGTGCAGGTCCAGGGACTTCCTCGCCTCTCTTAGACACAAAGATAGGTACCAGAGACATGTTTTTCAAACTTTTATTCACTGTTTTTTTTTAAAAAAAGAACCTGCACCACCCACATTATAAACACCACACACACACACACACGCACACAGTTCATCCCCCAGACTCAACTAAAGAGTCAATACATTCATTCTACACCAAGCTCACGCAAGCCTACCCTCAGGCCATTATCAGGGCTCTATGCCTGGGCACAAAGGAGTAGGGGCAGTGGCCGAGCTTGGAGTCAGAGTCTTGGCCTCCTTTGCAGACCCATACGCCTTTCTTAGCCTCACACTAAGTGTGCTCATAGCAGAGTAGCCTGTTCAGGGTAGGAGATGGACTGCTGATAGGCCGGTAGCCGGGCCCTGCTAGCATCTCTGCGGCGACGGAAGGCCAGAAATTCCTCCCGAAGGGCAGCACAGCGGGCCTCAGGGCCAGAAGCATGACCTGTGTTCAGGAGGCAGCTCTCCTCTGGAGTCTTCACACCTTCAAAGGGAAGGTAGGACAATGTGAGCCGAGATGCACTGCGGTGACTAATTGGGTGAAGGGCTCAGGCCTGAGGATCCAAAGGCCCTTTGCACGCAGTGAGCCTGGGGAGCAAGAGACACTCCAAGGCAGGAAGCCTGGGACTCAGAAACAGACTGGGAAACAGACGGAACCAGCTCAGAACACATGACAAGAAGTATGGGACAGTGCAGCCAGCTAGGAAGTTCACCTACCTAACTCTGGCTCAAGTTCAGGGCGGGACCTAGAGCCGGGCAAGCCCAGGTGCCAAGTCTCCAGCAGCTCCATGTCCCCGGGGAATTCTGAGTCCCATTCATAGTTCTCATCCACAGACGTGTTCCTCCTGTTGGGACAGGTGGAAAGCATTAGCAGAGGAACAGAGGGCAGCCTGCAAAATAGGAACCCAGGCTCCTCTAAATCAGACTGAGCTTCCTTGACCTCAGCAGAGCTTCCAAGAGGAGTCTTCTGGTCTCCGAGTGGGAGCTGAACGTGGGAAGGTGACGAGCGTAGGTGGGTGGGGGCGGAGCAGGGGAGAGATCTGGACCGACAGGGCAGGATGGAGGGCCAGGGCAAAAATGGGTAGCTATTGCCTTTACCTTTTGCTGACCGTCACCACATGTTCCCTCCGGGGCCACCTCTCGGGGCCGCTGGCCCAGCTGCTGGTGTCTCCTGGAGCGGGACTGAGGTAGCTTCCCCCTGCAGAGGGGGCTGTGGAGGGGGGCCGCAGGAAGGAAGCACTTCCTCTCCCACTGCTCTGGCTAGTGAGGCTACCACGAGGGGCGGCAGGGAGAAGCCCCGGCAACACCCGTTCCCTCAGTGTCCAGTCAGTCAAAGCTGTGTAAGGGGGCTCTGAGGAGGCCCCCACCCCCGTTATTGTCCTAGGAAGCACTGCCCTGAGGTTTGTGGGAGGTGAATCAGACGGTGGAAGGAAAGATGAAGGAGCACAGGGCTCCGTGAAATCTGGAGGTGGAGCAGGTGCAGGTTCCTCCAGAGGTGGCCAGTCCCCATCTACATTCATCTCTCGGAAGAAGGGTAGGCTCAGGTACTGGAGCAGGGGTCCTGGACCTGGTAGGGGGGCTGCAGGAGGCGGCCCCACAGGGCTGATGTCTGAAATGCAGAGGGGCTGCGGCACCCCACTGGGGCTGCTACTGCTACAGTCAAAGGACTGGGCCAGGCGTTTGGCTGAGGTCTGAGGTTCTGCCCGCTCCAGACATAACTTTTCTTGTGGAGGGGCCACAGTGGGTCCCATCACAAAGCGGCCATCTGGGCCCCGACAAATGGGCTCCAGTGGCAGGGGTCCACAACCAATTGGAGAATCCGGGTGGGGGCTAGGAGGTCGGGCAGGTTCCCCCCAGAGCAGACTCTGGCGTAGGCTGGGGACTGGGGAGCCCTGGAGCTTCAACTTGGTCACGCTGTCGGGGCTGCCTGAGCCAGGAGCAGAGCTAGGGAAAGACAGAAGATCAGGGTCTGGCCTTGCAAGGTTTATTGCACAACAGAGGAAAGCTACAGCCATCAAGCAAGGGCAGCGCCAGGTGGTGGGGGTAGAAGGGAGATAAACAACGTGGGACTAGTCCCCAAGCCAGGGCCGGCATCCTTCTAGTCTCATTTCCCTCTATTTTTTTCTAATTCCTTCTGAAGGTACAACAGAGGAAGCGACAGGGAGGCAGAAGAAAGCCAAAGAAGTCAAGGGACTTACTGCGTGCCTGACTTCCTATGTGGGGAGAAGATCAGAGGTGGATCTGTAAGAACAAGAGAACAGCAGGTGATCCAGGTTAAGTTCTGCCCAAGCTCCAGGGATATAACCCTCAACTGCATTCCCTTCCAACTGGGAAAAGGATACGTAAGAGCCAGGTACCAGATCGGAAGGATGCCGCACCAGGACCATGTTAAAAAAAAAGGGGGGGGGGGGAGAAACTGCGCTCCCAGGAAGTAACATCTGGCAGATGGGCAGCCCTTCAAGTGGCCAAGTAGTACTCAGGACCCCAGTGATGAGGATGGAGGAGTGAGGGCACCCTGGGGAAGAAAAAGATGGCACCTACCCTGGCGCAGACGTTTTCTGTGGCGGCGGGCAGCCCTGCGCCGATTCATGAGGCAGGCAGCCAGGATGCTCACAAGGACTGCCACGCCCAAGAAGCAGACCCCACCCACAACACCAGCTAATACAGGCTGGGGCAGGAGACCTGGTAGCTGTGTTCGGGAGGGATACACCTCCAAGCCTGGGCAAAGGGGCAGGAAAGAGGGTCAGAGGACTGTGTATCCCCATATAACCTCCAGCAACTCCCCCTCCCACTGGGTTCTCACCAGAGGTAGAGATGTTGGCTATGTTGCTGGGACCACTGACATAGTCATCAGCGAATGCCGCGAGGCGGAACTCATAGAGAGCATCCTGGGGATGAGAGGTGGAGGGCCATAAAGCGGATCAGGGCCAGCACTGCCCGCCACAGTCCCTTTTGTGAAGACTGCAGTCAGGAGGTAAGAATGAGGTAGGACAGGGGGGTGAAAATGGCCAAGTCAGGATGAGAAGACAGGATTAGGGAAGAAGAGAACACTGTCAAGTCACCAGGAGGACCTTCCCTCTGCACACACCTTGATGAGGCCAGGCACCAGCAGCTGGATTTCTGTGCCTGCCACAGCTTGGTCCAATATCTCCCAGTCTTGGGGGCCTTGCCGTCCTTCCAGGACATAGCCATCCAGTCTCTTAGGGATGAGTTCTGGGGGATCCCAATGCAAAAGTACCCCCCGGGGTGTCCGCATTGCCACCAAACCTCTAGGAGGGGATAGAGGAGGAGGCATCTCTGTTGGAGGAAGCCTGGAGGCAGCTGGTGTGGTAGGAAGCCCTGGATGGGACAGACAGACAGATGAGGGATAACAGTCTCGGAATCCTTCGTTCTGCCTCTCCCCTGGCCTTCCCCAACTCCGAGAGCTCACACATTCTGCCACAGCCTTTTTGTGCCCTCTCTGGACTCCAAGCTGCTTGGCATCTCTGCCCCACCCCCACCCCAGGTCCTCCCCATCCTTTTCCTGTGTAGTGTAGGGATGGGGACCCCTTACCTTCTGGTATAGACAGGACAATCTCGCTGAAGGGCCCACTGCCCAGTTTATTCTGAGCAAGGACACTGAACTGGTATTGAATATGGGGTTGCAACCCTGGCACTAGGAGGTGTGTAGCCCCCATAGGCACAGCCATAGATACCCAGTCATGGTGGGCTCGGTCAGGACGTTTGACCCTGGGGAATATAGGGAAATCTCATCAGCAAGGAAGACCAGGATGGTGTGGGGTTCAAAGAGCTGACCTCACCCCTCTGCTCAACCACCAAAGTCTCAGGACCTTGGCCCCGAATGTTAAGAATCTATGAAAATAAAAGACAGCAGAGCTAGCGTGTGGCCAGGCACAGAGGGATGGAAGGAAGGGCAGAGGGCCAGGTAGATCCAGGGTGAAGTCAGGGACAGGTCACTCACAGTGGGGTATACCAGACACTGAATCTCTGCAGATAGCCACCATCAAAGCCAGGCTCCCAAGAGACATTGGCACCCTTGGGTAAAGGTACCACAGACACATTGGTGACGACATGGGGGCTGGTGCCTGAGTAGGGGGAATGGAGGAAGGGATGCTGATCAGGACCCTGAAGTAGGGTATATAAAGAGTAAATTGGAGGTTCTGTCCTCCACCCATGACCCTGGGGGAATCCCATCCCCACAAATCCCCACCTAGACCTCCCAAGAACAATACCTCCATCTCCTATCTCACACGGCCCCCCCAGCCCCAGCCCCAGCCCCAGCCCAGACCACTAACCTAGCACATAGACATTGGTAGACGCAGCCACTTGAGCTACAGCGTTGCTGGCACGGCATTCCCATCGTCCATGGGCCTCCTTGGTCAGGGGTCGAAGGATGAGGCTGCTGTTGCTGTCCACCTGGGCCTGGCCCTGCAGCCCCCGGCCCACCTACAGAACCACTGGTGAGCCCTAAGGACACATGCAGCCACCCCTCACCAAGGGGGCCGGCCACTCATCTCTCCAGGTAACAGTCTGATCCTCCCCCACCTTGCCTCTGACAGCCTGTACCTTCATACGTCCTCCTTTCCAAAAATACAACCAGGGGAAGGGCGGGCATGGACCCAGGTCAAGCCGAGTCAGGACTCAGGAGCCTTACCTTGGCCCAAGACACAGTAGGAGGAGGGTCTCCTCGGGCGGAGCAGGGGATGAGTAACTCTCTCCCCACTTCTTGGAAATACTCTTCCTTGGGCTGGTCTATAAAAGCTGGGGGAGCCTGCAGGCCAGATCTGTATCGGGAGGGGCCTCTTTCACAGCCCCTCTCTCATCTCTCAGCTCGGGTGTCCCCCCTCCCCAGACCCCTGCCACACTGTCTTAGTCTCTTGTTCTCCATCTTTCAGTTCTGTGTCTTTGTTCCCAACAGGTAGGACTGAAGGGCAATGGTGGGCTGGGGCCAGACTCTCTAAGATAGGTGAATCTCTACAGATCATCTTCCCTCTCTCCCTCTCTCCCTCCCTCCTTCCTTCCCCCTCCCCTTTCCTCCATTCCCTGTGGCAGAAGGCTTGAGATTAGACAGATATCTCATTTTGTGAATGTGTACGTGACTGATGTCCCACTGCCCGGTCTCATGTCTGCATTGTCTGCTGGCTGTTGCTATGGCCACCACGAGAAACAGACTTAGGAGCCCCTCCCACACCTGTCTGCCTGTCTCCACCCTCTGAACATGGCTCAGAATGTACACTTTCAGCCACCCAGCCACACCACAGCAGGTTGGCTGTGAGCCTCACCTTGAGCAGCACTCGGGTCACGGAGGAGGGTCCGGCAGTACCAAGGCTGTTGTAGGGGGTACAGGAGTATTCTCCCAAGGCATCCTCATTCCCCAGGGCGATGATGAGTGAGCCCTCTGGGCCCTGCGACCAGCCAGGGAACTAGAGGGCAGAGGAAATGAAAAGTAGAGAAACTCGAGAGAGGCAAAGCTAGGGTGGAGAGAGGCAACTCAGAGAGGAAGAAATATGGGCAAGTCTCTTGTGGAAAGCCAATCCGTCAGCTCTAGGTCTTGGCCTGACCCTCTCTCTGGACCCTAGACCTCCACTTTTCTCTCCTGTCGAGGGACTACTACCAGTGGGTGTTGAGACTGCACGGCACAGCTTCCCGGTGCCACTTCCTTCGCAGACAATAGCAGAGAACTGCGTGGCTAGCATACCTATAGTTGGGGTTCCCTGCCTGGCTGTCCTCCCAGCACTGCGTTGCTAAATTCTGCATCTCCAACCCAAAATCCTCTTCTATAAGAAATCCCACCCCACCCCCATGCTTCTGAATGAAGTGCAGGCCCCTCACTCTCCTTATGTAAATACTCATCAGTTCGTCATTCTGGTCTGGTGTGAATTCGAAAGCCTGTCCTCTCTAGCTCAGGCCCCACAACCCCTCACCCGAGCTCTCTCCTAACCACCTTCCAGCTGCCCCCTCCGAATCCCTACTCACAGCCCTGATGCCACACCACCGCTGCCAAAACCCACTGTTGCTATTGCCTCAAGATTTTTGTAAACTTGCAACAAAAAATTTACCGAAATTGTTGTAAAAGTTGTAAAAGCCCTGGGGACACTGTGATGAAAAGACGCAAAGCCTCTAAGAATTTATAGTCTCCTCAGACAAACAACAGATCTCAATCAGCTTGAAATGAGGTCATATGAAGTTGGCGTGCAGTTTTTCCTTAAGACCCAACCTGTCTTTCCAGCCCTTTCAACACCCCTCAAGTCCCTACAGGCGCTTGCAGCTGCTCCCACGTCACTGCACGATCCGTTGCCTCTTCAACACACTATCCGATGCCCTGCCTCTCTGACGTGGTTTCTGCATGGAATGACTGCCCACTTTTCAAGATCTATCACCAAAGTCCCTGAATCTGTTACTGCTCCCTCCTCAACCGGACCTAAAAGCAAACAAAGCCTTGTTCCTTCTCTGGCCTCCCAGGACAGTCTCTGTCACAGTTCTATCCCCAAGGCAACGCTCTCGGGATGGGTACTTCTTTGTTACACCCCCACACCCACCACCCAGCACGGTATCTGGTAAGAAGCATGTTTCCTAACCACAGCGCTGAATTACACTTAGCCACCCACTGGAGTTGGCCATCGGACCATCATAACACCTGGCTAAGACCATCCTTCCTTCCCCTGCCCCAAGTCTGTACCTTGTCCAGCCGCAAGGCCTGCCCATCTTTGGTCCAGGTGACAAACAGCAGTGGGGGATTAGCACGGACTGGACACTGGATCACCCCCCGCATGCCAATGGGCAGGGGTGTCTCAGGAGGCATGACTGTCACCTGTGCTGGGTCTGAAAGGACGCAGAGACAAGTTGGGGGACAGGGTCATGGGCCTGTCGGGGGGAGGGGGGTAGGGGTGGGAGCAGGGTTGGGAGTGGAGGCTCAGACTTACAGAGCACAGTGAGATAGGCAGAAGCGGAGGGTGGGTGCAGAAAGCCATTGCTGGGCACACAAGTATAGTGGCCAGCGTCATCGGGCTGAGCCGCCTGGAGCCACAGGCTTCCATCTACCAGGATCCGCACTCGAGACTGTAAGCGGCTGCAATGTGGGATGTGTGAGGAGGAGCCCAGGCCTCGCCCAGACAGGGAGTCCCTCACACACTATTCATCAGTTCCCTGTCTCCACTACCCAAGGGTTGGGTTACCCTACCTAATATGGAAGACATTGATACCATCCTGGAACCAGCTGTAGGTGAGGTTAGTGGGGTATGCCTCAGCCTGGCAAGCCAAAGAAACATCCTGGGAGGCATTGACTGTACTGTTGTTGGGGGGCACCACAATGACAGGTGGTCCTGTGGGAAACACAAAGCAGAAAGATGACCTCAACCCCTGATCTTCCCAGGACCCTCGGGGCACTTCTGGCTCTACCCTTTGCTATCAGGCCTTGAGGGCTTAAAGCGGAAGCTGTGACTGAAAACCCATCCTATTCCAGAGGCTGTTCCCTTTTCCAAGGTGGCCTTGTTTCACGAGAAGTGACAGGTAACCCTAGTTCCCCTGTTTCCCTCTGCTTAGAAACTGTATGTGAAGGAGAGTCAGTTTTAACCCTTTCATTTACTCCCTGTCCCTGTCACATCCATGTCTCCCCCATAGGTACCCATCCATCACCAAAGACGCTGTGTCGATGCCAGGATCTAGACTCCCACGTCACCTCAACACTAATGGCCTTTTATGCAGAAAGGAAACTGTCACTCCAATGCCCACCTACCCATAACACCTTCCTGGCCACCCACTTTTCCGTATGCCATCGTCATCTGGCCAGTCTGGGCAGCTGGCTGTCCCCATGCCAGACTGATTCCTTTTCGTTCCTAGTGAATCCGAGGTCCAGAATGCCAGTCTAACCTAACCATACACGTTCTGCAACATTGTCTCTAGCTACCATGCCCCCATTGCCTTCTCCTTGCTGGGCCCACACACACAGCCTGTTAGTAACAAGTGGGAAATGACCTAAGCGAGTGCACGTGCACGCACACGCATGCACACGCACACACACACACACACACACACACACACACAGAGCACCTGCCACAGGCCTCATGCCTAGCCCTCTGCTGGCTCATCTCTTGAGCCCTCACAAGAACCAGTGTGCTAAGATTATCTTTCTGCTTTGGCAGATGAAGAAGTGAGGTTTCAGAGGCAGGCACATTATGAGGTAACTCGCCCCAGGTCAAAGAGGGAGGCAAGACTCCTACTTGGGCCTTCCTGACGCCAAGGTCTCTGTCCTTTAACTATGACCCAGCGCTGCCCTGGTCAGGTAGCAACGACAATGACACGTCAGTGGATCACAGACTGATCTGTTCCCCCCCCCCAGGAAGTCAGGGGATATGAAGACAGATTCCTGCCCCACACAGCTCCTTTCTCTTCTCTTCTCAGTCAAGCTGAGCACGCATGACTGCGTGCCACTTTCAGTACTTGTCAAAGTCCCGAGAGGTAGGTATGAACCTTTTTTTCGAGATAACACTAGCACCCATGTTCTCTCTACTCTAATACACCGCTGGGCACTAAAATGCCCATTTCTTCATCCTTTCTCTCACTCTACAGGGGCCCCTTCCTCAGATCTAAGCCTCCTCCCCATCTGCTGTGTGCTTCCCGCAACACAGGTCATGTCTTCTCACATAGGTGGCCCGTGTCCCCAGCCCTTCCACCAAAGAGCACCTAGCACCAGCAGTTGTGTGGTATGGGTGACGCTGCCCTCAGTGCTGGAGGCTTGGCAGGTGTAGTCTCCAGCGCTGCCTCGCTGCACCCGGCGGATCCATAGTGTCCCATTCTGCACCTAAGTAATGAGTCTAAGTAAGGTCCTTCCTGTTTGGTCAGTTTTACGCCCTGCACTTCCAGGGATGGCCAGCAGAGGGAGGCAGCACCCCAGCTCAGGGAAGCCAATGACCAGCCCCTCCCTCCAACCCATCTCCCAGTTTGGCTTCTGCGCTTCTCCTGCCCGCTCAATTTTGCCCTCCCACTCCAGGGCGCCCACTCACTTGCACCTGACCCTGGCCCTTGCCAAGGTCCTGTCCTCGGAATTTCCAAGTCACATAAGGCTGGGGGCTGCCCCGGGCCACACAACGCAAGGTAACAGCCTCCAGTTCCTTCACTTCCAGTACTAAGGGAGGCGTCTCCTGGAACTGAGGGGGCGCTGTGAGGAAAAGAGGTGTCAAGGGCTGCCAGAAAGGCTATTAGCCCACAAAGCAGTATTCAAAAGTCAAGGAGACCTGTCTCAGAGCTGTTGCCTGCCCAGGTACATGAGAATACTAGCCCAGGGTCACCTGTCTGCTGTACCAGGGACAAAGGACCATCCTAACATTGGCTGCATGTCCAGAGCTAGGGGAGAGGCACGTGCCCAGGGGAGTCTGGGAATAAAGAGGTGTGGGTCTTAGACTCATCTCCCGCCACTCATTGGTGGCACATGCTGCCTCTCTACCTGATTCCCTGTCTCCGTCTCACCTAGGAAATGGGAATGGTTACAACTGTCTCCCGTATAGTACTGAGGAGGAAACCAGGTCCCGGATGAAAAGTGCTATGTATGCATGGGTGAGCTGTATCACTCAGAGCCCAATACACCATAACCAAGACCTCCACCAAGGAATAGAAGTTTTCCTGACTCAGAGCCCAGAGGCTGACTGGATTTTCTTTGAAGAAGTGAAGTGAAGAAGTGAAGTGGTGAGAGGGAGCTCTACGTGAACAAACACAGTGAGCAAACGCCAGGCTGCGCAAGGCATCAGCGATGTGCTGGGACATAGCTCCCTCTTCTCCTTCACCACCAGGGTTCCCATCACCCCCCTCCCTCCCTGCACCACCTACTCCCCAGCTTCATACAATTGACTGTCAGGTGCACCCAGGAGCCGTTGGCAAAATCCCGTTCAGGGCTGTGTTGGTCCAGGAAGAGCACACGGCACTCGTACCAGCCCTGGTCTTCCACCCGAAGCCCGTCAATCTGGAGAGATGCTCCTGTCTGCAGTCGGACTCGTCCTGTGAGGAGGGAAGCCTAAATCAAGGGTGGTGAAGGAAGGGACTCTGCAGGGGCCCCCACCTGCATCCCGGTCCTGGTCACACAGGCCATTCGAGGCTGAGAACAGCCTAGGTCTGTTATCCAAGAGTGAGGGTCTGCAGAGGAACAGATGGGATTGAGATCACTGAGGACAGATTGCTATGTCTAACCCTTCCGACTGTTCCTGCCTTTCAATAGCTCAGACCCAGACCAGAAAAATTCAAGGCCTGGCAAGTGGAGAGAATGCTACCCTCAAATATTCTGGACCTCCCAAGACTGTTAGGGGACGGAGTGAAGAGCCGGTGTTTGATCTCCCCTGGACTCCTAGAAGATTCACCATCCCTGAGTCCCTTTATAAGATCAAGATAGAAGTCCTCTGGAGGTACTCCTGCTTTTAGACGACTCTGTCCCTGGAATCCCCAGCAGTGTTTGGCCCTTCCAGGGACCCAGACCCCGCCTGCCAAAGCCCGTAATCCCTCAGAGCTATTATCAGTGGCCTAAGCGCCTTAGAGTGGCCGGAGTCCAGCCCAGTCAGGCAGCGGTGTCAGCAGCCTTCTCGGTTCATCCCGTCCCCTCCACACCCCAGCTGACTGACCACATGCGGCCCCACAAAGCCACACACCCCAGCGCACAATGACACCTCATTCCTGCCAGGTCAGCATCCACAGCATGCCACCAGGCTGACTGCAATGCCCACCCAACCCCTCAGTACCCTCCCCTGAGGGAATCCTGTACTCTGACACCATTACGATGCCCCTAGCAGGGCAGCAGAAGTGAGAAGGGCGCATGCTTGGCAGCCCCAAATACCCAGGCACGAATCCAGCTCAGCTGTGTGCTCCTTGGGGCAAGTTACTGGACCTGTCAATTTCAGTTTCCTCAGCAGTAAAAACTGAGAAAGGGAAAAATTGGGATGAGGTGGAAAGCAAGAGATATAGCGGAGATAATAATAATAGCACCTGGCATCACCGGATGCTCAAATAAAGGCTGTGAAACCAATGAATAAGATGCAGATTTGAAATCAGGAATCGACACTCAATCTTGGCCCCATCCGTCATCTGATAACATATCTCGTCCCTTTCCTCTTCCATGCCCAGTGAACTACCATCATGCACCAGGTTGCCCTCTGGGGAGCCTGGCACAACCTGGATTCCTCCGACATCCCTTGCCATATACTTGTTCATTGCATCTTTCAAATCCTACCTCCTAAGTATTAATCCTTCCCTCTCTGCCTCCTTCCACCTTGAAACCTGCCTTCCTCTCACCTGGGTTGTCCAGCTGCTTCATCCCCCCTGCACTTACCAGGTGCCCATCCCCACTTGACCTTTGCTGGGAACAAATGGGATTTCCTAAAATTCAGAGGACAGGCAAATGCAGCTCCCGGGTGGTGCTTTCGGAGTCCTGCCTATCCCAACCCTCCCTGACAGGAGCAATCCTGAAGCTGCTGTGTGGCCCACTCTCCAAGCAGCTTCCACTCTACCCTAGGGTGGCCTATCTGAAGTAGAAACTCGGCCTGTATGCCCTTGATGCCGCTGGGAAGGTGAGAGCCAGAGGACCTAGGGTAGCTAGTGAGCTTTTTCCCTTCTAACAGTTGGTCCCCGGGGTGAGGATTCCTTAGAATAGGTGAACCCGCTAATAGGTCTAGGTGTATAATCCCCACCCAGGAGATAAAAATGGGCCTAGCAGGTAAATATTTAGCATAAGAATGCCCTTCCCCAAACCTTCAGGAGTTCTGTCGCTCCCACCTGCCAGGCCACCAAGCCCAGCGGATCCCAGACTGCAGCTTCCTCCAATGCCCCACAGGACAGAACTTTTCATTATGGTGATTGCCGAGTTCCAGAGCAAAGGAAGAAAGACTGAGTGCTGAAGTTGAGCCGTGTAATATTAGACAGTCACCATATTTAATCCTCCCCCAAATCCATTATTGATGAAGGAACTAATGTCAAACTGCTTTCCAAAATTACATAGCTGTTAGGAGATGGAGCCAGGTCTCCTAAGTCGGTGCGCTTCCCACTGAACATCAACATTAGAATTGAATTGCGTTCAGGGCACTGAGCATAATCTTCGATTTCACTTAAGAAATGTTAGCAGTTAATGGCCAATAGTCCTGATGTCTGTTATCCAGAATATTCAGTGCAGCATGTTGTACAAACTAACCTCCCTAGGAGGTCTAGACTGCTGGGCTGCAGAACAAGAGGGTAACCAGAGTCCAGTCCTAAAACTTCCTGTCTCCTGGGCCCACTTTCGACAGGCCTGCTCTCCTCCTGCATGGCCAAACCTAAGGGACTTCAGATCTGCCTACACAGGACAGAGGCTGCTCTCTCGGGCTCTGCAGAGGCAAGAAACCCACAGTAAATTAACCATGAACATGGACAGGTGTATGTTCACACAGAAGTCCTGGGAAGATGCATCGAGGCAGCCGGCTTGGAGGGATCAAAGGCAGAAAGGGGGGGGATGATGAGAGTGAGTTTGGGCCTTCCAGGTGGACAATCAAGCAACTCAGCATGGTCACGAAACACAAGTCCCCTTTCCTCTGCCGGGCATCCCAGAAACACAGCACAAGAGTCAAGGGCCAAGAGCCAGTCTCCCTGACTCTGCCTTAGTCTAATATCCGTCCCAGGAAACCTGAGTCCAGATTGCCTTTCCCCAGTCTGGTCTGTTTCACACCACCCAGGTGCTACGCTAAACACTTTACATTAGCAACCTTAATCTATCAGTCCTAGATCATTCTATGCTCCCTTTTACTACTCCTGTGCTAGTTTAGACATCTAGGCTCCTCTTCTCCGCAGCTTCTAGAACCCTCCAAAACCAGCTCTCCCTTCCGTGTGGTTCCCAAAGCTACTGTCTCTCTCCTGATTCCTCCCACATTCTAGGCCACCGGCCTCATGCTGTCCCAGGCCACATCTCCCCTCCACTTGCCCACAGGGTTTATGACAGAACACCATTGTCCTCAGCAACCTCCACCTCCTGTTGCTTAGCAACCGCGATTGTGAGTCCCCTGCACAAAGGCCGAGAGGCCCCCCTCTTCTGAACTGCAAAGCAATAAAGGGTTAATGGGCTCAGAGGCCTCCCTCTGGGATCTTCACCAGAGCAGGACCTATGTGGCTGCTCAGGGGCAAGAGGGGGAACAAAGGGTCGAGGTAAGAAGAAAACTGAAAGGCTAGTAACTCGCAGCCTTTAGACCTGGAGAAACCCCACAGGTAGACAGGGAAGCAGGCCATCTCATGGCTCATCTGTCTAGGGACCAACAAACAATACCAGGCGATCACTGCAGCAAATACCGAGTTTTACATCTCCCAGGTGGAGTCCCAGGGAAAGCCCTCGCCTCTCCCCCACCCCTGCCTTCTCTCTGCCTGTCCAGCCTCAGCCCTGCAGCCAAAGCCCCCTGGGCACAGACAGGCACAGACAGGGAGGCTGGCTGTGCCTGTGCTGTTTCTCTCTGCTTGTGCTAATTGAGGCCCACTTTCATTAAGTCCCCAGGGCTTGTGTAGACACACGCACACTCCCAGCTAGGCTGTTTGCCAATAACTGCCCCCAGTTTGAAAATAAACTCTCTTCTGCAGGCACCTGCCTGCACCTCCTCCCCTCAGCTCAGCCAGCCGGTGACAAGAGCCCAACCAATCCCAGGTTTTCCCTCAGGATTCAAACCAAAGCCAGAAAAGATACCCCATCAGCATCAATGCAGTTGGCCTTTTCCGGTTTCACTTCTGAAAAGGAAGCACCAAGGATCGCTCTTACCCAGCAGACCAGACCCATCCTCCTACAGGTCCTGAGAGACCTTCCAGTAAACCACTCGGATTAAGGCTCCATTCAGGATTAGGAACAAGCTGGGGTGCGGTAGGAAAAGAAGTCCTTCTTCTACTGGGGGTCTACACAGTATGGCTCCCCAGGAGCCTCCGCAAGCAGTGACCCAGTCAATCCTGCAGCATAGGCCTCCGCCTAGACCTTTGGGGAACTGAACTGGAGCCTACCCCGGCAACCCCCGCCTGTGTTCATGTTCTCTGCTACTCAGAATCAGACTATGCTCCTCAGACCCAAAGAGCCCCCATCCCTACCAACTCTGCTGTCCCTTCAGCCCACTCCCCAAAAGTCTGGCCCCTCTAGACTGGCATTCCGGACAGTAGGGAAGACACAGAGCAGCAGGTCGACAGACCAGCATAGAGCTAAGCGGGGAAACTACAGAAGATCAAGATGGAGTCTGGAAGGTTGTGTGAGATGAGGACAGAACAACTGGCAAGTTAGGATGGATACCCGGGACAGGGCTGCAGGATCTCCCGTGCAACACGCCGCACATAACTAAAAGAGCAAAGCTCTAATGTGTGCATGCATCATGTGCAAATAAATGAGTCCTTCAATGAATTAGCACTACTGGGGTGCAGGGCCATGCTTGCTAAAGCAGTTAGGGTAGCTGAGCAGGAGATGCGATTGGAGAGGGCCCAGAGCAGCCTACTCGGCCCTCCTTCATTGGTGACCCTCCCCACTCCCACTCAAGGACAACTCTTACCCACATAATCAGGGTCAATTCGGGGAGAGTAGAGGCCGAACTGGATGAAGATGGGAAGCAGGAATCCAAAGCGCAGCCACTCGATGACATGCAGAGGGGGACGGCCAGGTGGAGGCAGCAAGTCACAGCCCAGAACTGCACTCTCCCCAGCCCGGCCCACCACAGAGACCACCTCAGGCTTCCTTCGACCTAACGAGGTGGGGTAGCATGAGGGAACAGCAAGGGATCAAGATGAGATATGGGTGGGGAGGCTCCATCAACATCTCTCTGGTTTCCTTAAGACTTTGCACGACAGGAGGGACCCCCAACCTCTCTGAACCAGCCCTAGCCCCTCTCCTACGCTCATAGATAACCCCTTAGAGGACAGTCACATCCCAGGGTAACAGAGTCAGCGATCCCCGGGGGGTCTGGCTCACCGTCAGCCCCCTGGCTGATGACCAGGCTGAGGATGGTCAGACTGAGACACCAAATCATAGCCCAGCTGGCCTGCTCACCCGGCCCCTCCTATCCAAAGGAGCCTAGATGGAGGGGCCGGAAGGAGGTCTGCTGCCCAGCAATCCCAGAGAGCATCGGTCCTTCTGATCCGCCTCAGGCAACCAGTTTCGGCTCTCACTCTTCCAGTTAATGCCTAGCTCGCGCAACACTGGGGGAGCAGTTCCAGTCTGGAGAGCCACCAGATCTAAATGCAAAATACAAGGCAACATAAGAGTTGGTCAGTGGAGGAGACCAGAAGAAAACCCTGTTAGAGCAAGGTGCCGGGAAGAAGAAGGCATAGAGGAAAGGAAGGGACCTGTGCAGAGACCAGAGATCTTTGGGGTTATACTGCTGGGGATCAACTCTGAAGCCTCACCCCTACCAGACTCTACAACAGCTAGACTCCCCTAGCTCCCAAACCGGAGATCCTGAATTCCTGAGAGTAAGCTAGGATGTAAACACTAGAGAACACGCTGTCTGGTTGAGACTACACGGGTCAGGGAGCAGATCCTAGAAAAAGCAAGGGAATTCTGGGAATGCCTGGCAAGTGATACACCGCTCTTAGCAAAGTAAGCAAAGGGAACTAAGGATTCTCACACATGGGGCGTCCTGGAGACGAGGGCCATCATGCACTAGCCTCCCCACCCTTCTGCCCTTTCTCCCGATGCCAACAAGGGAACAGATGACGTGATGGGACCATTATTCACCACCCGCCTCCCTGTGTGACCAGTAAGGCCCCTACGGATCTTGCTCAGAAGCAGCTAATCAAGAGCAAATCTCAGGTAGACCCTAATTCCTTACCCTGTAGAGAATGCTCCACAGAGTGCCCACATTCAATTCTTCACCCCATTTCCCACCCTCTGGGTGGCACCCTGGAGCCTGGAGATATTCTCTACTGCTTTTGGCAGTGAGTCAGTCAGGGACTTGGGAGAGGAGGAGCTTTCCTTCCCCACCTGCAGAGGATGGGGAGAGGAGGGGGAGGGAGGCAGCATCCTCCAGGTCTGGACAGATCCAGCGTTGGCAGCTGAAGCCACTTTCTTCAAGATGCTGCCAGAGAACCCTCTCTCTGCCAGACACCCCGACTTAGCGCCTCACCCTAATTACTCCCACACACTCCTCTCTAGTATCCTGGGGGTGCCAGGATTTGCCAGGCCCTCCATTCCCTAACCCTAGAGGCATGATCTGAGAGTAACCAAAAATGCTTTTGAGTCCGTAGGATACACAAAACGAACCCTGGAGCATGTAAGGTAGGCACTCCCAGCAATATCAACTTCTCAGTGTCTAAGGCAGTCACAAAGGACCAAAGGGCCCTGACCTGGGCCGGGCAAACCCAGTGGACTCTGCTCTGAGGCCTCCACCCTCTTGTGGGCCTCACACAATTCAGCACTGTCTATAAAATACCCTCCACAGGCAGTATCACCCCCTGTATGTCTGACCCCTGGTAATTAATTCCCATGCCTCTTGCTGCTCCTCCCAGTCAGCTCTCCTGGACTTCCCTGGAAACCCTTCAAATTGTACCATACAGAGGCCATGCTCTTCGAGCTCGACCAAGAGTCTTGTGACCAAGGCAACCCCAGAACGTAGCCCACTTTTCCTGGAATCTTTCCAACTCCTGCTCCCTATCCATCCTCTGTCCCTTTGATCTCCCCATCCCATCCAGCAATCCCTCGTTTCTTCCAGGACTCCCATCCCCGCCATACACTTTTCACAGTGTCTGCAAAATTCCAGCTTCTCACACCTGATCTCCAATTGCAGCAGGTCCTCGCTTCAGAGCACCCCTGGCTGGCCTCCTCCAGAATTCCCACTCGCCCTCCCCCTTTTCCCCACCCTGCTCTCCCGGGAATCCCCCACCTCCCCAATCCTCCAGGACTCATCCCATAATACACTTCTGATAGCCCACCACAACAAATCTCTGTTCCCTCGCATTCTCTGGCTCCTGGAACGCCTCTCTTTTGGAACCCGCCAAGAACTCCCCTACATTACCTCTTACACTCTTCCAGATCTATTGGAACCCCCACTCACCCATCAGTGATTCCACTTCGCTCCCAGAACTACCCTAGTTCTGCTTCCCCAGATAATTTCACTTCTCTCTAGAGCTCCCCCGCTTCCCTCTGGCCCCCACAACTCCTCACTGCTCTCTATGTCCCCGCCGATACCCCATTTCTACGCCCCAGGACACCCCCACCCTCACCTGCTCTGCACCGCACAGCTCTGCTCTCGCAGCCACACAATAGGGGGCGGACCCGCCTCCCCGCCTCAGATGCCCCGAGCGCCTCCCGTCGCCCTGGAGACCGCCAATCCCCCTCCCGCGGCGTCCAATTGGAGCCCACAGAGGCCGGGCAAGGCGGGCGGGACCCCCGAGCCGCCTGGGAGTTGTAGTTTAGAGACAGAAGGACGCGGTCGCACGTGGGCTCCAGTCGCCCCCTCGTGGAGCTCTATACAACTAAGTGTGGGAAGGCTGATTGCCACTTCCCGCCTCGAGTCAGATGGGCTACTGGGTCAGACCGACCCGGGCACCAAGAGCCGCAGAAGCCTACCCCCTTTGCAGGCTGCTTGCATGCCCTCCTTCCTTTATAACTTACCCGTGGCCTTCTCCCCTTTCCGAACAAGAATGCCACAAAGGAGGCATCGAAGGTTGAAATCTGAGCCAGGAGCAGAAGCACTTGGGGGGGAGAGCACGATTCCCCGCCCCCTCCCTGGGGATCCACCCAAGTCCTGGGCCCATCTGATCTCCTCTCTTTATCCCCACCCCCAACCATTTCCTTTCGCTGGACTGGAAATACCTGTCTGTATTGGCTAGCTCCCAGCTTTTGCTCAGGTGCCTCCCTCGTGTGTAGCTTGCTGAAGGCTGAGCTCCTAGTTTGGGGCTGCCGGAGCAGCTTCTAGCACCAACAACCTAGAGAAATAAGCCCAGGGGGAAGAAATGACAGGCACCCTGACAATGAAGATTGAAGGAGAAAGAATGAAATATCTGATCCTACACCGAATCCCCTGCAGGGTGCCAAACCCTAGGGTAGATTCATGCTTTGGTTCGTCGCTCCTGTAATCTGCACTCAAACCCCGCGAAGAGAGTGCAGCTCCTTTTAACTAGTAAGAAAACAGCGGCTGGACCAGATGGAGGAACCTGCCCAATCGAAAGTTCCCACCGAGGCACACTCAGGGCCTGAGATCCAGCGTGGATCGCAGAACCCACCCCGTTGGGACATTTCACCCACAGGCAGAAATGTATCTGCCCTCAGAAATTAGTACCTCTCAGCTTGGCGCTGTTGTGGGGGTGCAGGCTTCCTATTGCTTTCCACCAGGCTCAGGCAACACTGTCCAGGAATTTTCCAGGGTGTTCCTCCCGAAGCCCTCCCTGAACTGACTAGGTAAAGCTCCCACTGAGTGTAACAGGCATGTAGTTAATGACATCGGGGTCGGGAGCAGACCCTGGGGAAAGATTTTAAGCACACCTGAATCATTATCGCACCACCCCGAATGCTGGTCATCCAGATCAGAACCCATAGCAGTGTTTGGCCTTCCATCTTTAGTAAGGCTTGAGAGCTGGAACATTCTCCCAGGTGTGAGGGCCTGAGTGTTGGGAGCCACACAAGGAGCTTGGAGCAGGGGAAAGCGGGCTGGGACAGAAATGTGGTCTTTCCTACTGCCCCAACAAGGACCCAGAACTAGCAACTTTGCTAGTTTGCACAGTAGGCTGCCCTAACAGTTGACAAGGTGACATCACGATACTGAACACAGCGTGAACATAACCGCAAACTATAAGCTCAAAAGGGGAAGTCTTTGATTTCTTGGTTCCTCACCAATTGGAAGGCACTGGCCCCCACCTCTGGTCCAAGAGTTTCATTTCTGCTGTCTATGGTGGTTTCTGGTAGAAAGATAAGCTAATCTCATGTGGATGTTAAAATTATTTTTTTTAAAAAAAAATAGATTTTAAGTGGTTTTCAAACTTTAAAAGCTTCTATGTTCATGTTTTTCCTGAATGTTTTTTATTATTGTCACTTTTGTCTGATTGATGTATCTTATGTGTTTGTTTTGTTTTTATACAAAACGAAATCTAGTACTGTGACTTGTACCCTCCTTACTCCAAAAGTGAAGGATTTAAAAAAAGAAAAAGAAAGAAAAAAGAATCCCTAAAGGTGAGAACTAAAGATTTTCCTCCCGTTTGTCCTTGAGCCATAGTGACTGTTCCTCTGGAAAAATTCATTCAGTCAACCCGTACTGCCTCTAATGTATCAGCGACTTTGTATATTTCAATTTCTGGATGAGACTATCAGAAAATCATGAACCTTGGGAGTCTGTTGGCAATGTGTGCAGGAGCCCTGGTCCCCTCACCGTTTAGAGCCTGCCTCTGCAGCCTGTTTTCTCAAACACCCTTTAGTCACAGCTTGTAGCATGGGAGTCCCTAGGTGTTATGGTCCTTCCCATGTGAGCATCTTGGAGTGTGTTTCCTGTCTGGCTGGAATGTCCATTCCCCGGTTTGCATTAACCTATTTCAAATAACGAGCAAGAGAATCTTAACATGCTGCCAGATTCCTACCCTGGCTTCTGAGTGTACACTTTCCTCAAGGTTTAAGCTTTCCTTTTCCTGGCTGTTTTGGGCTTTCTCTATTCAGAGATTGGCTCTGAGAAGAAGGGACTCTGCCAGCTCCGGGGAGATCCCTGGACTAAGCCACATAGAGACTATTCATTTCTCTGCTTGCTTTCTGTATGCCAGCTCCTAAGACAAGAGAAATGGGCTGTCCTTCTAGGTGAAAAAACAGACTCCAGGTCGTTTGCCCAGGCCGGCCCTCACCTTACAGTGACACCTCCTCTGACAGGCATGGAAACTGTCAGAAGTTGGGTGGGGCTGCAGACCTTTTTTGAAGACAAAACTGTTCAGTACCTAAAGGAGGCCCAGTCTCTGTAAGAACTCCAAGAAGCTACACCTATCCTTTCAAGTATGTGTTCTTTGTGGAACTGAACTGATGGATGCTGGGTAAACACAGTATCCTGGGACAGGGGCAAGTGGCCGGGCAAAACCTAGGTTTCCTAAGATCTCACCCAGCTCCGTCCTTGGCACATCCTATATCACCTCCACCAATTCATTCGTTACTTACACCTGTCCTAGTGATCAAGTGACTTCTCTTGTGCCCCTGTAGTGATGGAGCTGCGGGCAGGCCTGCTTTTCATCCCGCCCGGCTCCCGCACGGCTAGCTTAGTCCCAGAAATAACAACACACAAATTGTATTCATTTAAGCACTGCCTGGCCCATTATCTCTAGAGAATTAGTTACTGACTAACTCTCATATCTTGATATTAACCCATTTCTATTAATCTGTATCACACCACGAGGTGTGGCTTACCAGGAAAGATTCAGCATGTCTGACCTGGTGGCTGGCTCCATGGCGTCTGGCTCATAGCCCTCTTCCCAGCATTTTGTTCTGTTTACTCCACCTACCTAATTTTCTGTCCTATCAAGGGCCCAAGGCAGTCTCTTTATTGACCAATGAAAATAACACAATAGACAGATAACCCTCCTCCATCATGCCCCCCTCCCCTGGCAATTACCTAAGTAAAACACCCAAGATGGAACTTTGGGCAAACGATGTGATAGGCACATCAGACCTAGGACTGCAGAAAGAGCAAGAGTAAAGAGCTGTACGTTGACCAAAGATTCCAATCGGAAGGCGCCAAACAGAAATCTGTAGGAAAAAACCAGGAAGGCCAACAAAATCAGCTTAGACAGGGTTTCTCTGTGTAGCCCTTGACTGTCCTGGAACTTGATTTGTAGACCAGACTGGCCTCAGACTCAGAGATCCACCTGCCTCTACTTCCCAAATACTGGGATCAAAGGCGTGTGCCACCACACCTGGCGAAGCTATGTCAACCTTAAACAGAAGTCAAGGGTACAAGATCTTGGTAACTGACCCAGTAAGTTGTCATTCCTACCAGGTGAGCATCAAGGAGACAACAGAGGTCACTAAAGTCAGCTATAACCCAGGGAGGGACTGGGCAGGGGCCTCCGCCACCTCCTTGTGGGACGGCTTCTATATAGACTTGGTACAGTGGGTAGAAGAGTTAAGTTAAGATACCTGTCAGAATGAGGATAGGGGTAGGAGAGCGAGGAGTCTTGGGCATAGCACTTCCATAGAACTCTAAATGAACGGCTGTCACAAGTTCAATCAGGCGAGAATGCCTGCTGCATAGTTTAGAGTATTGTGAGACTTAGGTTAGAGAAGAATGGGATGCACATAGTAAAACAAACACTTCTCTCTAATGGGGTCTTCAGACTCGTTTTCCTGCCTGAGAAGGGACACACGCGGGCTTCAGTAAAGACACGAGGACAGGTGGTGAAGGTGGAAAACAGGTTTTCTCTGGGCTGCTGAGCACAAACAGAAACACCGAGCACAGCTCCTCCAGAGGGGTGGGCACTTGATTTTATTGCCAGATGGTGTCTCTCGGGGAATATGGTCCTTTCAGGTGTTTAACCCTGGTCTGCCCTCCCATCTGCCCCCCAGATGATTTCCCTGGAGGCTAAGAGGAGTCAGAGCTCTCAGGAATGATCAGACTGAACTAGGACCAGATTTCCCCTTCTTCCTCAGTTTAATTCGGTTTCTCTTGAGTTTCCTCACCCTTGACATCTCATAATTTTTCTGGGCTCGGAAGACCCAGAGTCCCACAGCTAGAATTACCAAGAGTAAGAGAAGAAGCAAGCCCTTGGCCAGGAGGCAGAACATTGGAGGTTTCTCGGGAGAGCCAGGATCTAGGATAGGAAGAAAGAACAAGAATTCATTAGAAGAATGATAAAGTTTAGAGGGCAGATGTCTACCTGAAGTGTCACAGAAAGGCTCTTGGGAGAATAATAAGCTCATATCTTACAGCACATGTCTCTAGAAATACCTATTCTGTGCACAGACGCTCAAAGACTGAGATCTGGCCATCAGTCTCGAGTCAATCACAGAAGAATCCTGTGGGAATCTAGAGCAATTGACAAAGGGAGGGCCCCTCTCTGATCCAATGGCTAGCTTCTATGGGAGAGCATTATGTTCTAGGGTCCAGTACTCTCCTTAAGAGCCCCAGTCATGGGAGGAGGTGGTGTCCTCAGGCACAGAACTTGCAGAATCTCAGGAATTGTCTCTAGGGTTCTGGTACCTGCACAGAAGGACCCAACAGGGATGAGACGGGAGCTGGTGCTGCTGATGGGGTTGCTGACCCTACAAGTGTAGGAAAGGGCTCTGTCACCGGGCCTCCAGGATGTACTGATGGCAGAACCTTCACGAGAAGTGTTAGTGCTGTCCTGTGAGGAAAGCCAGGTGTAGGTCGCATCCAAGCCTGCTCTCTCCACGGAGCACATCAGGGATATATTACACGCACCTTCCTCGGAAATCTTAAAGGTCACAGTGACATGGGGCTTTGACAGTCGCCCTAAAAGAGAAAAAAAAACAGAAACAAAACAAAACAAACAAACAAAAAAAACCCACAAAGACCCGCTGAACATTCTGAAGTTGGGTCGGTTTTCCTACATTTCTCAAACCTTGGGTATTCTTGCTATCCTGAGAGGCCCTTTGCTAAATAAAATAAAATAAAATAAAATAAAATAAAACCAGATAAAAATAAGCATATAATTTGTAGTTGCGGGGTCCCAGGGAATGTGCTTAGACAGATGTACACAGTTCTCCTTCTAACTTTACTCTCTTAGCTTTAGACCCCTCCTTCTTCCAGATTCTCCTCTGTCTCACTGATTGTACAAAACATTACCAAAGATATTTACATTTTAGTTGTCTCTCCAAAACTCTAAGTAGATTCAGTAAGGCAGGTAGAGAGAAGAAATGTTGGCTCAAGCGGGGAAGAAATGATTAGTAACCCTCAAATCACACAGGGGGTAAGGGGATCAAGAGCTATTTATCTAGAGGATGCACAGTCTGCTGGGTGAGAAAGGACCCTTAGATACCCTTGCTATACACCGTCCTCATCACTCACTGCTTTGGGAACCTCTGTGGAAGCAGCCCCAGTGCCTAAAAGCTCCTTGTTCCAGCTCAGTCTCCCTGTGGCTGCGCTCAGACACTGGAGCAGAGCACACTAGAGGCAATCTGCCTTCCAGTTTCAGCCTCTTAAAGCTTACCGCAGCTCCCGAGCTCCCTTGCCAACCTCAGGAAAGCCAGAATAATAGGAGTCTGAACTCACGGTAGACAAGGAGATCGTAAGACTTGGCGATAGAGAACTGGGATGTCTTCAAGTTGACTTTGGCTTGGTAAAGTCCCGAGTCCTCCCAAGTCAGATTGTTGATACACAGAGAGTAGCTGGACTCCGAGACATCCACTCTACCCCAGTAGCGCGGATCCATCACCTGGATGCTGGTCGGCTGTCCCTCTTTCCCTGGCACCACTATGGCGAGGTTTTTTTGAGAGAACCAGGCGATGTTCTCAACCTCTTCATTGGATGGTATTTCCAGAAAGAGGCTGATAGACTCTTGAAGGGCTGCAACCACTTCCTCAGGGTCCTCATCATCTCCAGAAAATGCTTTGGCTGAAAAGAGATGTATACAGGCCAGCCGATATCTCTGGGAGACCAAGGCTAGAAGGCATGGTAGCCCTGGTTGCTCCTCATCTGAGCGCCTTCTCTAGCTCCATGTTCAGTGTGGCTCTCTAGCTACCTCTTGTAGTTCTAGATTTCCATTGCACCCAAACCGAACAGAAATGGTCCCCATTTATTTCTTCGCCATCCAAAGTTTTCCCTCTTTCCTTGTCCTTCTTAAACGCAACCTCATCCAAGTCCCCCAGATACCTTCCTCCCTCATCCCACTCAGAGGCCATACCCCATCCCTTGGAGATCAGAATGGAAGTTCCTCAAAACTAGGCGGGGATCCAGCTATATCACTCCTGGCTACATACTCAGTACAATCTAAATCAACACGATGCTATGACGCATGCACATCCACGTTAACTGCAGAGCATGTCACAATAGCCAAGCTAGAAAATCATCCGAGGCACCCATCAGCAGGACTGACACATTCATCCCTAAAGGAAGGGTCTTGCTAGCCTAAGGCCAAGTAGAGCCAAGGGGTACAGAGAGAGTCTCACACAGCCCGGGCAGCTACTCACCTTCCCAAAGCAGCAGCAGGAGTGACCAGAGAAAGGCCCCCATATCAGCAATTCCTGCCTGGGAAGAATGGCTTGGTCAGCTCCACAGGCTGTGGAAAGAGAAGTCAGTATGGGGTTCTCCAAGAAGAATGACTGATTGATATTGACAGGAACAGAGAGAGAAATACTTCGCACTCCAACTTCCTCTGTCTCCATTAAGTTCCTCCCCGGCCCTTGTGGGACATTTCTCCCCAGTCTAAAAGTCAGATGATCTATCCACTGACTCAGATTGCCCATCCCCCAAACTCAGCTCAAGTCTTACTTCCTAATAACGACTTTCTACTTCCAATTCTCTGCATGTCCAGATCCCATAGAAATCGTATATGCACGCACCAGCCTGTTGCTGGCCCTCGGCTTGCGCTCCCCGCCGCCTCGGTGTGTCCTGCGTTGCTGTGCTCTCTGTCTCCCCTGAGAGTCTATCGTTTATTTCCTCTGTATGTTTCACTGTTCCTGGCCCCTGTGCACACTCACAGCATTAGAAAGGATGAGTGAGGAGAGAAGTCCTTCCATTTAAAGCTATCTGTGTTCCCATTTGGGATGCTATTTGGGAATGGGCGATTGATCTTGTTTCTTAAGAAACTGTGTGTCTTCCAACCACCTTTCTCTTCTGCTCAAGAGTCTGTAAAACAGTTGATGACCACTTAGTGATGGTTCCATCTGATCCCGCACCTTGCACAGTGAGGCCTGCAGACTAGTCACCGGTGGCTATCTGAACATTCTGACCGCTGCATGAGTACAGAGGACACATGCACACCTGCAGGCCAGTCCACACCTCCCGTCTGGAAGCAGTGGACTCAGGAGTAAGTACGGTCCATTCACCCTGACATTCCTTCTTGGTCACAACCTTTTTAACAGCACTTGCTCCTTCTCAATCTCTTACGATCTCTATAGAAGTAGGGATCGGGCATGACCAGATGGGCACCGTTGGTGCTCATCGGAGATGGTGCCACACGTGTGAAGAACTTCCCAAGTCAGCATCCACCAAATTGGATTCACTGAGTGAATGCCCCTGTTTGTCACATGGAATGGTAATGTCAGCAGTGCAGAAGGGGAGTCTGTGTTACACAGAGCAATGGTCAGTAGGTTAACATAAGACACCCTTGAGAGCAGCTGGTGGTCAGCTCTGGGATTGGGCATCACCAGAAGACATCACTCCCTGGAGTTCTCTTAGATCAGGCTAGTGAAAATCCTAGGAGTGAAGCGGCTGGCACTTGGAGTGGCTCCCGGGGCAGCAGCAAACATCAGCACAGCTGGCTGGCCCAGGGGTTCCTAGAGGAGAAAATGCTGATATCAGCAGGGTTCTCAGTGGCAGTGATGGATGGAGCTGTCAGCAACAGCCTCTCCCAGGTCCTCCTCTGATTTTTGATGTAAATATCATCACTTTGCCTTTTGCAGATGGAAGTCAAGGTTGATGCCACCTAAGTGAGTTCCTACTGCAAAGAGTTTGAGGACATTCTTCTTCTCCACTTGCAGGATGTCAAAGGCTCCAGACACTGTGTGAGTTTCCCTTTAAATTGCAGTGTGAATTGAGAGAAACAACATGTAGACACCCCCCCACCCTCGCCAAGGCAGCACAGAAAGACTGATTCTCTTTTAAAATACTGTTTCAGGCCAGGCATAGTGGTACACACCAACTAATACCAGCACTCAGAAGGCAGAGGCAAGTAGATTGCTCTGAATTCCAGACCACACTGGTCTACGTCATGAGCTGGAGCTACATAGTGAGACCCTGTCTCAAAAGGAAAATAAAAACAATAACAGCAATCATTTTAAAAGGAGTTTGTTAGAGTTGTTAATGTCATAGAACTATTTCAAATCTTTCAGATTATCAATCTTGATCAAAGCTATAGAGGAAATCAGATTTGAGAAGAGATTGTAGAGAATCAAGGTAAGAGAAACATATCCTGGACAAAAAGGAACCCCTACGTGCACTCTTGGCATTGTGATGGACAGTTAGCTTGGCACAATTTAGAATCACTTGGGGAAAGAGTCTCAATGACAGATGATCTACACTGAGTTAATCTACGGGTATGTCTCTGGGGTTGATTGATGTGGGAAGATCCAGCCAACTGTAGGCAGCACTATTCTCTAGGCAGGGGTCCTGAACCGTGTAAGAGGCAAGCATAGGCAAAGAAGCAAGCATGCATGTATTCACTTCTCTCTGTTTTTCTTCATTCAGAGCAACTAACTGTCTTAAGCTCCTGATACTGTTTCCCTGCTTTGATAGACTGTAGCCTGGAATCATGGGCCAAAACAGTTTTTCCTCTAAGTTGCTTTTAGGGTATTTTATTACGATAACAGAAATGAAACCATACATAGAACTGAAAGTAGTAGAAATCTAAATTAATTAGGTCACTATGGAAATCAGTATGGAGGCTCTTTTAAAAAACTGAAAAGAGAGCTATCATATGATATAGCTATTCCTGGGTAATATACTCAGAGGAATCTAAATCAGCATCCTGCGGTGATCCTGCACACTCAAGTTCACTGCAATGGTCTTCACAGTCGCGGTTATGGAACCAGCCTAAGTGCCCGCCAACAGGTGAATGGATAAAGCAGATGTGATATGTATACACCAATAATTGTATTCATCCATAAGTAATGAAGCTACGAAATTTGCAGGAAAGGAAATGAAACCAGAAGTAATCATGCTAAACAAAATGACCAAGGGTTGAGTTTTTTTTTTCTTTCCCCTCATATGCGGAACCCAGGCTTTTGAAAACCTAGATGGTTTTCAAAACCTAGATGGCTGTGAAAGGAAGACTAATTAGGAATAGGAGAGACTGAGTGGGGGAGGGGGGACACAAGAAACAATGATAGAGTGTAAGCACAATCAAAGTATGTTAGATGTATATATGAAAGCATTACAGGGAAACCCATTATGTTGTAGAAATGATTTGGGGTTGGAGAGATGGCTCAGTGGTTAAGAACACATCTGTTCTGCAGAGGACCCGAGAGTGATGTGCAGCACTCATATCATGCAGCTCACAACTGACTGGAACTCCAGCCTGAAGGGGTCTGATACTCCCTGACCCCTTCCTTATACATGCACGCATGTGCACACACACACACTATAATTGAAATTTTAAAAATGGTTTAATAGAGAACTGGGCAGTGGTGGCTCACACCTTTAATCCCAGCACTTGGGGGGCAGAGACAGGTGGATCTTTGTGAGTTTGAGCCCAACCTGGTCTACATAAGTTAGTTCCAGGATAGCAAGGGCTGTAACACAGAAAAACCCTGTCTTGAAAACAAACAAACAAACAAAAACAAAAAACAAACAAAAAAAGGTTAAGAAGAAAGAAAAAAGATAAGCTTTGGCTGTAAAGATGCAATGAATTGTGTTTAATAGCATTCACTCCCTGTATTCAAACTAAGATGGACAGTCACTGGTTCAGATGGTCTACAGCATCTCTGACACCAGATGGATCCTCAAACTGGATAACCTTGAAGTTTCTAGCAATGCTCAATTCAACAAGTCCTATGCTATGACAAGGAAGCCAAAATGGTATTTTATGACTGTTTTAGTTTGGGTTTTTATTGCTATGAAGAGACACCATGACCACAGCAACTCTTATAAAGAAAACATTTAATAGGCGTGACTCACTGTTTCAGAAGTTCAGTCCATTATCATCATGACAGGGAGCATAGCAGCTTACAGACATGGTATTGGCTACATCTTGATCAGAAAGCAACAGGAAGTGGACTGAGACACTGGGCGGTATCCTGAGCATAGGAAACCTCAAAAGCCCACCCCAACAGAGACAGAATTCCTCCAACAAGGCCATACCCACTCCAACAAAGTCTTACCTCCTAACAGTGCCACTCCCTATGAGATTTTGGGGGCCAATTACATTCAAACTACCACAATGAGCAAAAGAGAAAGGGGGAAAAAAGGAAGAGCCTCCAACAAGCTCCTGAAGACAGGAGGGTTGAGGAAAAACTCTCAGAGAAAAGCTATCAAGGATAAGACCTCAAGGATGAGAAGGTCTGCTAAGTGAAGGAGAGTGCTTGTTCTTGTGCCCTTGAGAACCAAGTCTCTTTGATTTGGATTTTTCTATAAATACAGGTCAGGTTTTAACTTGAGCCTGGAAGGTTTTAAAACAAGTCTTCCCATGTATTTAAAAAGAAATTTGATCCAGCAATCCCAACTGCTTGATCTGTGTTCAAAGGAAATGAAATCAGTATGTTGAAGATCTATCTGCAGTCCCATGTGTACTGGAGCATTAGTCACAATAGCCAAGAGAAAGGCACGACCCAAGTATCCATCAGTGGATGGATGGAGAAAGCAAATGTAGTACATATATATGATGGATACTATCTGACCTTAAAAATGGAAAAAGAACTCCATCTCCACCAACAGAGACAAACCAGAATATGCTATGCTGAGTGGAGCAAAGCAATCGCAGAAGGTCACATGCCACATGATCTCACATGTAGGATCCTTAAAAATTAAACCTATTGAGTTAGAGAGTGAAGTGTTTCCAGGAGTTGTGGATCAGGTCAGATGGGGAGACAGTGGTCATAGGACACAAAGTTTAAAGTGGACAGAGGAATAAATTCAACAGATCTACTGTAAAGCACGGTGATTGCAGTTAATAGCACATACAGTTAATATATAGTATTCTCAGAAACAGCTGATAATAGATTTTGTGTTTATAGTACAAAAATATTTCAGGCAGTTAATAATATGATACTTAACATGATTTAACCGTTCCACAAGGTACACACACATATATACATGCTTCAAAGTGACATGTTGTACATGATAAATGTATTCACAGCTTCACCAGTTTTTAAAAATAAACTACACAAAATTAAAAATACAATTAAAGCAAGATAAAAAGAAAACAAGCTCGTGTGTATAATGTCCAGGGTTTAAAGATTTCAACTGCTGGAGTCAAGAATAAAAGCGGCTTCTTGGGGGAGAAAATGCCTGTGAAAGACAACGGAGGAGAAAGCAAGCCCAAGTTGGGAGAGTGTGGTACCACGATGTAGGTGAGGATGCCTCAGTTGGGTAGGATTGCCTAAGAACTAGATCTTGTGCAAGAGTGTCAAGTACCAATGCCCACTCTGTGTGAAGTTCTTGGCTGCAGCTGCCCTAAAAGTTGTGGACCTTTGTAGTAATGAGGAGCGGCTTACAGGCCATGTACTGCCCAGTTCCTGGCCGCCTGGCTAATCCCCGAAATACTTACACGGAAAACTGTATTCTTCTAAACACTGCCTGGCCCATTATCTCTAGCCTCTTATTGGCTAATTCTCACATCTTGACTAACACATTTCTAATAATCTGTATGTCACCACGAGGTCGTGGCTTACCGGCATGAGTCTAGCCAGTGTCCATCTTGGGAAGGGGAATCATGGTGTCTGCCTAACTCTGCTTCTTTCTCCCTGCATTCTGCTCAGTCTACTCCACCTATCTATGTTGCTGTCCTATCAAAAGCCAAGGCAGTCTCTTTGTTTGACCAATGAAAGTAACACATAGACAGAAGACCCACCTACATCAGACCTTGGAGAACTGCAGTTGGAGGCTGCCAGCTCCTAACACTCCTTGCAGATGAAGAAAAGTTTTCTCTTGAAGGGTGAGCCGAAGACCATCTCCATTGCTGCTACAGCGTTCGCGCTGACAGCCAGAGATGGCTATAATTGTATTTATTGAGCATGCCCTCATAAATACGAACAGTCCATCACATCTTTGGAAAGAGAAAAATGATTGCTATCTACACTCCTCACTGAGCTCTTTCAGGCCACTGTGGAGAGAGTCACTTCTCAGCATCATTTTCAAAGAACCGTTCTTCAGCCCTCGGACTGTGCTCCAAAGGAAGCTTCCTTGCTTCCTCTTGTTGCCCTTTTAATATTATTCACATCTGAAGTCTACTCCTGCCCTAGGTGAGAACTTTGCCCTAGTCTCAGCTCAGAGATGAGAGGCAAAACTCCAATCCTAACTTTGTGAAACAATTGCTACCCATTAACACAGATACACAACAGGAGAGGGAGGTCCCTGGTCCACTCACCCTCAGCTCACCTCCATCCCGCCCTTTCCTCCTTGGTGCTCCCAGCAGTGTCTCCCACAGCTCATGATTTCCTCTCCAGACAGATGGGGGAGTGAGGGTGACAAATTGTTCTTCTCTGAGTGAGTGACTTTGTACTCTGTCCTGGGAGGAGGTTTAAAGGGACTGTTTTCTGTTAAGGAGTTCTGATGGCTAAGGCATCTCTATTCCGGATGGTCCTTCATAAATCCTTCTTCCTTTCATAGACATCTGAAATATACCTCCCTTCATAAACACACACATGCACACAGAACACACACACACACACACACACACACACACACACCTTTAAGTGTCCCTCTTATAGCGCTCCCTAAGTAACCAAGCAGGCCATGGTTTTAAATAATACTTCCCTGACAGATTCCAGTATCTACAGTGTAGTATCATGTTTCTAGCTCCCCAGTTGGAGTCAAACCCTAGTCCATAATCAGTTCTAACTTTCCTGGACCTGCCCTAGGCTGCTATCGTCTCTAACTGTCTTCTGCAGGGGATACTTCCAAAGTGATGGTTATGTCCAAGGATGTTGCTTTCTCAGTTGCCCTCTCTCCATGGGTGAGGACTTCGAGATCAATGATGCAGGTTCTTCTAATTTCTACTGTAATTCTTCAAGAGGAGACCTTATCTCTCTCACACTGCCTTTGATCTCCTGGCATCTGTCACATTGTCAGCTCAGAGTAGCCAAGCAGAAAGAGATCCGTTTCAACATCTTGTTTATACCATGCACTTAAGGTTTTCTGCGGTTAGTCTCTTTGGCACCGGATTTCTATCCTAGACTGTTTTTTTGATTGAGCCATCCTCCCTACCTTACTTGCTGAAGTTTTCATCCTGGGCATGTTCTGCTTTTCTGCAGATTTGATTTTACTGCAGCAAAAAGAAGTGAACTCAACCCAAGCACAGGAGCATCTTAAAAGGAGAGAGTGGATATAAACCAGTCAATGGAGTACTGGGTGAATGCCTCAGCCTCCTCCGCCTTCCAAAAGACCATTCTGAGGCTTGCTACCCACGGTTCTTAAGAGTGATGGAGCCCTCATTGTCCACACCAGCACTCATCTTTGACGCACCCTTGACTGGCTTGTCTCCCTTCTCTATCTCATTCTTCTCATTCCTTCTTGGATCACCACCCCCAGAAATATTCCTTCCACCCAGGTTATTTTCGAAGGCTGTATTTGAAGAGAGAAACAGTACTTTGGTAATTTTCTCATCCACGTGGCCAAATCCTGGACAAGAAGCAACTGGGGAGGAAGACTTAATTTTGCCTCACAGTTCAAGGAGATACAGTTCATCACGGCAAGAAAAACATGACCGTGGGTAGCCCCATGGTGGACCAGGAAGCAGAAAGAAATGAATAGGTTTCTTGTTTCCATTCAGACATGGACCCCAACTCAAGAGAATGCTATTGTGTAACATGAGGGCCGGCTTGTTGGGGTATCTGTCCCGCCCGGTACCCCTCAGCCGACATGCCCCAAAGAGAAATCATACACAGGACTCCATAAGATTATAAACTGATTGGCCATTAGCTCTGGCTACTTATTAGTTCTTATAACTTATGTTACCCCATTATCCTTATCTACTTTAGCACATGGCTCCGTACCTTTCTCAGCTGGGCAAGTTACATGCTGCCTCTTCAGTGATCTGCGCAGGGGTGAAGGAATGGCTTCCTGCTTTCCAGAATACTCCTGTTCTCATTGCATCACCTCTACTTCCTGTCTGGTTTTCCCACCTATACTGCCTGCCTGGCCAATCAGCGTTTTATTAAAATATGATTGACAGAATACAGACAATTCTCCCGCATCACTATTGCCCATATGTAGGACAGCTCTTATCTCCTCGGTTCATCTTCTGAAAATGATCAAACAGACACATGCAAAGGTACTCCTTACTGTTACCAAGTTGACCATCAAAATCTGCCACCACAACACTCTAAGACATTATTATGTATGATAGTGGACTCACTTCAGTAAAGTTTAGATATCCTCTCTCTTCTATCTGGGTCAACAAATAAGTCAACAAGAAATAACTCTCCCATTCTAATTCTTATATAAAGCCTTGGAAGGGAGAAGTAATGAAAAGTTGATCTTTGAACCTAGAAAGTTCCCTTTGGATCAGAAAGATGGGGAGCATCATGGCAGAGCCACATGGTCCTGGAGGGGCTACTAGAGAATAGGTTCCAAATGACTCATCCTCCTCTGAAGACAAAAATGTTGGTCAACATGCATCCTCCATTGTTGGGCTACTCTGTGCATTTGATAGATGCTGTGCCCTTTTTCTTATTCCTTTTTAAGTGACCATGTTATAAGGGCAATTATCCAACTTAACCATGAAGGTGGCTGGAGCAAAACAAAATGATCTTCAGATTGTTGAAGTGCACCCAAAGGAGTCATTTGTGAAGCAGAAAAGAGATCTTTCCTCCAGAGGGACTAGTATGTGCCATCATGGAGGTGGGGGAGAGGTCAGAGCACACTGAGGCACAAAGAGCATCCAGAATATGGGAACCAAGAAAGGCAGGCAGAAAAGAGGTTGAGCTAAGGCTAAGAGTAGATAAATAGCGCTACACAGGAGCCTGAGAGGTTCTCTTAAGTTTTCAGAGACTGCATTGGTCCCTTTGACACTGAAAAAAACTTAGGACTAGGTAGCATGGTAAGTCAGAGGTGGAAATGCTATTAAAGGTACCATGATATAGTGATATAGGCTTAGCCATGAAGATTAAGGAGAGGGGCTTAAAAAGGAAGATGCAAGAGAAAGAATATGGGTATAGGTTTCCAAATGCAGTGACAAGAAGTTTATCCACTCGTGGGTATGGGCTTCGCCAAGGGGCCTTTTACAGACCTGACCAAGAGATTAAGTCATTCTCTCTTATATACCTTTGATGAAGAAAGGAAATAGGCAATGAGAAACGGCAAAGCGTAGGGTATCCGGAATGCTCATTAGTGGTCATGGGAGGAAGATAACTGGATACAGATGACGAGGGAAGGAGCAGACAGGGAGAGACATTGAAGATAGAGGCAAAGGGGAGATAAGGAATGGAGTAAGGGTTCTTCTCCACCCACCCATCACCCAGAAGGTTATAGGGAGGTGACATCCACAGCCCAGGAAAAGGGACCCATCTAAGATCACAAGGCAGCGATGAGAAAGTTTTGCATGTGCCAAGAAAGCAATGATTATCCTTGGCTTTAATGGGCAACCAGCTGCCCTGAGACCTGGAGTGGGCAGTGGACCACACAATGGGGAAAGTCATACAAGTGGAACTAAACTACTCAGCTCCTTCCTTTGCAGAACAGGATGCTTACACGTGTACTCTAAAGGTGAAAACCAAGTTGATATAATGCCTAGAAAGCACTTGGCATAGAGCTTGGCCATGATGAGGTCTCAATGAATATGAACTGTGGTGGTTACTAATGGTTGGCATTATGAAGGCCAGGGGCCCCTCATTAATTAGCAACTATCTGTGATTATTGAAAAGAAGATACCAGAATCTCTAAGCTACGGAAGGTAAGCCAAAAGTACCCATCAGCCTGCTTATGGAACACTGACACGGGAATGCACAGCTCAGCACCATGTCTCCCATGCTGGCAGCATCCGGTTCACCAGACTGAGTTTTAAGCATACAACCATGTTACGCCTAAGGCTATTCCCCCAGCTGCACCTCTGAACAATTAAGACCTCGTCTCATCAGCATCACATATCCCAGAATGCCAAAGTGGCTCCCTCGACTTACCTATCCTCTCTGGTCCCCTTATATTAACTGCACTTTGTTAATAAACAAAGTACAGACTTTGTCCCGCTACTTTAAAGTCGCACACAGGGAGATGGTTAAAATGCTGGTGATGCCACTGGCCACATTCATACCCAGTGAATCGGGATGAAGGTATGGGGGATGGAGTTTAGGGATGCTCCCTGCTCATCATGCAAAGTTACCGAGTGAGTCTGCTGTAAACTGGGAAGAAAGCTGAGCCTGCTCTTCAGTTCTGCGAGAGCAGAGAGGACGCTCCCTAGCCAAGTGGTGTCTTTAGTCTCCAGTCACAAAAGGTTTCCCCTGAGCAAAGCCGTGAAATGATGCTGCCTGGTTTTTCTTGAACTGGGCTCTAGGGAGCATAATGGAGGCTCTACCAGCTTCTAACTTGTTCTCCTGGGCTTTCCACAGATCGACCTCAGACTGGAGCCGGGTGGCGGGTACCAGTCCTGAGAACTCTGCTTTTATCTCTTCACACACGGGGGCTCAGAGGCAGTACTTGCTGGAAAGTAGGTTACTTCAGAGCACATTTTTAAAAAGTGGAATCTACTGAGCCCGCCCAACCTCTTATATTACAAATTAAAACCAAAATCAAAATCCACAGGTCAAGGATGTAGAACAACTTCAAATCCACAAAATTTAATGCAAAGTTTGGACCAAAATCAGGGTTTTTGTTTTTGTTTTTTTTTAGTATTATTTTGTTTTATTTATTTTTCTTTTTTAAAAATATTGTTTTGGTTAGCATACGAAGTACTGGCTTTCATCAAAGCATCTTACTACATATGAACCACTACACTTTGTTGTCAATCGTTCCCCCTTCCCCGCTGCCCTTTCCCTCTGGTTTCTCCCCCAAATCATCCCCCACTTTGCTTTCCAACTACAAATATCTGTTAATCTATTTCCTACCTCATTTAAACCTCTTCCTCCACTCTCATGACACCCTTTCCCGTTTTATGGCACGTGCACACACACGTACATGCATATACACACATACACACAGAGAGAGAAATTTTAAATTCAGATTGTACATAGGAGAGAAAACAGAATGTTTTTGTCTTTCTGAGTCCGGCTTATTTTGCTTAACAATTTCCAAATTTGTCCATTTTTTTTTTTGCAAATGTCATGATTTCATCTTTGTTTGCAGTTGTATAAAATTTCATTGTTATATATGTACCACGTTCTCTTTATGTATCCTTCTGTTGATGAACAGCTAAGTTAGTTCTACTTCCTGGCTGACCATTGTAAATAGGGTGCCAATCAACACATTTGTGCAAGTATTTCTGTGATTTGTAGTCCCCAGTTCCTTTGAGTATACACCCAGGAATGCTAGCGCGGGGGTTTTATTTTTAGTTATTTGAGGAACCTCCATGCTGATTTCCATAGCGACTGCGACAGTTTACATTCTCGTCAATGGGGAAAAGAGTTCCTCTTCCCCCACATCCTCACCAGCGACTGTTGTCATTCATTTTTGATGGTCGCCATTCCGGGGAGGGTGAGATGGGCTGTCTTCTGGTATCTTGTTGGTGGGATCTTACTTGATTAAATGGTTTTTCAGTATAATAGGGCCAAATCCGGAGATGTTCTGGCACAGGGAAAGTACCTAGTAATTGTCATTACTATATTGGTGTCATTATTAATTACTGTATGTAGTCATTCATTACTATTGATTTGTATTTGAGCTGGAGGTGCACACAGCAAGCGTTAGGAAACAGAGAGGAATGAGGAGAGCTGGCTGGCCACCCAGACAGCTTTTGCACATGCTGACATTTTTCTTAGTTAGCTCAGTACTGTTCAGCCTCCCAATCTTCGCAGTAAACTGTAAATATCCCAGAACTGATCAGACTCTATGATCATTCTTCATGTTATCAGAACTGTCATCAACTGTCACGAAATCAGCTATTCTTCTGCAAATATTTATCAAGCTTCATTTAAAAACAAGACACAATTCCAGACGTAGAATATGGGGTGAAGAGGAGGCATGAGCCTTCACTATCATTTGGGTGAGAGGTCCGCGAAAGACGAGCAATACTCAGTGAATATCTCCCATCAAGTAATGATGTACCACGAGGGAAAATCAGGCAAAGTTAAGGAGGCAAGAAGCTTCCTTTGCTTATAATGTTCAGGTCAGATACACCAACTGCAGTTGCCCTACCCTGGCATTTTCTCCTTATACAGTCAGTGTGGAGTCATCACAGAAGGCTGCCTGGGAGCGTGGTGCTAAAGCAGCAGTTCTCAACATTGTGGGGCCACATGTAAGATACTTACATAATGATTCATGACAGTAGCAAAATTAAAGTTATGAAGTAACAAAGAAAATAATTGTGTGGTTGGGGGGGGGGGGAGTCGTCGCAACATGAGTACCAAAGGGTTGCGGCATTAGAAAGGTCAAGAACTGTAGGACTAGAGGAGAGGATACGAGCTAAGGTTCAACAACCCAGCAACAGTCTGTCATGTTCGTCTCTGTAATATGGCTCCTTCTGCCCTCCGTCGTGGCCCTTGAATGCAATGGTCTGGCTACCAGGGGACTCAGACACAACTGAGCTGTGACCAGGATGTGTCCTTCTGTGGCTCTCATGTTGCGATATGTCACAGTCCCTGGTCTTAATTTCTTAATAAGGTGTATATATCTTCATTTGATGATTCACTTTTTAAAGATAATTTCCATGTCTCATCTTGGATGATCTCCGTCTGAATTTCATACTTTGGTCTGAGAAGACAGCCCTCCCCCTCCTCTCCCTACAGCCTGCAACCCTTCTGTTATCACATACGAATGCTCTATCTTCCCTGTTAAGTTCCCCAGTGAGCTTGTCACCTTTGATGCCTTTCCCAACGCTCCTCGATACTCTGTTCTCTGGGCTACATCTTTCTTCTGAGAAAGAAGCTGTGAGGGAGCCTGGCCTTGGCTGACTGAAGTGTTTTGGAATCTAAACCAACCATTGTGAGTTATTGATACAGGATCTCAGAGAACCTGGATCTCAGAGGTTCCCTTTGTTTCTCTCAATCTATGGAAATATTTATGAAGTCAGGAAAACCTTAGGGACTCCTCACTCCACAAAAAGTCAAAACAAACACACACATACCCCTCACCCTTCCAAAAAAACACTACTAGAAGAGGAAATTAAGGCACAAAAGGAAAAGTGGAAGATTTAGGGGCATTCGGTAAGCAGGGCAAGAAGGTGTAGGGAAGGTGTAGTCCTTGTAAACAACTATTAGGGATAGGGGAGGAGCAAGCAACTAGTCCCAACCACTTTATTTTTCAAAAGATCACAGGCATGTAGGTAAAGCACCCATACATATAAAAAATAAAACAGTAAAAATCATTTTAAAATAAACAAAAATGACAAAAACATGCATGTTTCCTTCAATGGAAATATTATAAGAACCCCAATACAATGAAAAAATGGACTGGTCTAGCCCATCTCAGCAGTTCGATTAAACCCATGGCAATTATTCAGCCCTAAAGGTCCTATTGCACCCTCTACTCAGGAGTTGGCAGGTGGGACTCCCAGACTTCTATGGAGAATGATGGATTGCTTTTTATAAAGCCTTCCCCAACGCCACTGAAAATCCTTTAAAACTGTGTTTCTCACCCTCGCTATGACTTAGCCCTACAAACATGCTATACACCCTCGCAGTAATCGCAGACTGCTTGCCCGTGAGCTCTTCAGAGTTGGAGGGAGGAAGGAGGGCCCCCACTGTGAATCATTAACCTGGGAGAGCCGGATGATAAGAAGGATGAAACCTAGCAATATCAAAGGGGACTGTGTAGACTTGCCCAGTAATATGTTTTGCTACAAAACTCACAGCTCGTATAAAAGAGTGTGATAAAGTGGGACTATTCTTTAGAGGCACGAAAAAGAGACGACCAAGATGCTGTTTGTTACCACTAAGTGTCCTCTTGAGGGGAAAACCTGTCTCCCACTGGAAAGAACCGCGTTTCTCTGGGCATTCCTGTGCTCTCAGGATACAGCTTGCCACCGTTTCTCAGTCACTGTTAGGAAGCCCGACCACCTCAGGCAGGGACAGAGCAGTAATGGATGCAGCTTAGACCCTGACTCCATTCCTTAACTGCGGCTGATTCCCCTACTCTTCCTTCAAGCCTCCCATTCCTAACCAGCTGGTGTTGTAGCTTGTCATGTTATGTAGACTTGGAACAACGTGTGGGGTTTTAACCAAGAGCAGCACAGTTAGAGGAAATGCAGTCAACAAGACGACTGCCCTTACTCTGACACCAGTTGCCAAGTTTGAGGGATTTTGAAACCCACCCGCTCCCCGTTGCAGTCATTTGCTAGAAGGGTCACTCAACTGTTACAGTCCTAGCTGTGATTTAGTATAGGGAAAGGGTACAGGTTACGGTCGTCTGGAGAAGAAGCACCTAGGAGTTCAGAGAAGCATTAAGCATGCGAGACGTCTCTTATGAGTTCGGACAGCGTCTCCCTGTGTGTTGTGAGCGTTCACCCAAGCCTTGGAATTTTTACTAGAGCTACATCACATGCTGCCACCCACATGGCTAACCTTGAGCTCCCAGCCCGTCCAAAGGTTGGACTGATACCCTTAATCTTCAGTTCTCTGGAGATAGAATGTATCATACTTGGCTCTTAGCCTCCATGGCAAATTGCATTGTGAGATTGTCTGGTGACCAACACCCCTAGGCAAATAGACATTTTGATCATACCTGGCATGGAAGGTTCTAAAATTAAATCCCAGTAGCTCAGGGTGAAAGCTAGAACAATCTTTAGGGAAGATTGATTTCTTGCTCTATCACATATAAAATTCATCTTTAGGGTAAGATAAGAAAAAGATAGAGCAAATAACTGGTCAAATCAAGTTAGTAGAGGTATAACCAGACTATTTATCTGCTTCAATAATGGAATCAAGTCCCGTGAGAGAAACAGTGGTAAGGCACTCCAGAAGGGACTCTTATGACCAAAGCCAGTGACCTTATAAGCTGATTTTCCTGCTTGTGGTACTCTAACGTGGAGCCAGGAGCCAGGATGTCCATCACGTGAGTGAGGTGAGAAGGGCTGTCCTTCAGTGAATTCTGGGACCAAAGAAAATATGGAGGTGCAGACTGTCTCGGTGTTATTTTACTGCCCTGTTTATTTGGATTAGGATGGACTCATGTGTGGTAGAAGTGTGGAATTCCTGGCAGGTGTTCAGAACCATCTGAGAAAGACACTGACTTGAGGATGTAATTGATCCTCAGACTCCAGACCCTAGGAGTCACCTGAGCCAAAACAGCTGTTGTCTCTCCTCTGACACTCTGAGAGTCTTGTGGTTCCCAACATGCATGCACGTGCACACGTGTGCATGCACGTGCACACACACACACACACACACACACACACACACACACACACACCTACCTGACTGAGAGGCCGTGAACTTTCTGCATAGCATGGCAGAGAGTCTCATGTCAGTGGCTCATCCAATCAGGAAAAACAAGAAATGCTGTCGGCTCTGGAAGACATCTACCAACCTCGGAGAGCGATGGGCATTTGCAAGTCTCCTGAGCTCAACTGTACACAAAACTCCTGCACCTCTGTGTCTCCCTATTCATACGCTGTGTGCCTGTCTCCCTCACCCAGCCTGGCAGATACCTATGCCACAGGCCAAGATACGCAGGGCTTAGCATTGGTGAGGCCTCGGGAAAACAGTTCTCTAGGGGGAAAAATCACAACTTTTGTGGTTACATGGAACCGTGATTCCTCTCCCTCTCACTTCACCTGTCTGCCCACTCCAAGCTCTCCACATTCCACCAGTCAATCCCAGGTCCAAAGCTGAGGTTCTGCATGGAAAACAAGATATACCACCAAGGAGAGCCTCTTCCTGGGGACAATGAACTCACCTCGCGGGAGGACCTCTTGGTACCCCACTCTGATGCTAGGGGGAGTTAGGCAGTTCCCCCAAGATCACCCAATCAAAGGAAAGCATGGTAGATAGAACTCTATTGTTTCTTACAGCAGGGCGAGTGGCCGCTTGTCACAGAATGAGCAGACGACAAGACTCAGACACAAATGACAGGCGAGGTGTGAGAAGGCCAGACTTACCTCTCAGGCTGCACGCTTCCTCCTCCATGAACAACCCTACTCCACGCCAAGGCACTCCTGACCCCTGATGCCTAGAGATTTCCCTCTGGCCTTTGAATCTCACACAAATCAAACTCCACATACCCAAGGTATCCTTCAGAGCCAACACCACAGCTGGTATTCAGGCCTAAAGATCATGACGATGAACTGTAGAAATAAGATGCATGGAGGAAGACAAATACTCAACCTCCTTCCTGGACCACTGGGTAGCTAGCATCACTCCTATGATATAGAGGCCTGTAAGGTCGCGAGCACACTCGCCATTTCCCAAGCCTGGTCTCCAATTGGTGCTAGTTACAGATCTCTTGAGTTCCCAAGTATCCACACTTTCTCTTACAAGCAGTGGCATTCATAACTCACTGGAAGTCTGTGTATGTCTGTCACAATGTCTCCTTTTTGACTGATTCACGCAAAGCAGAGAAACAGGGATTATTTATTATTAATTCATCAGCTTATTCATCCATCAAACATTTATTAAATACATTCAGCCGGCCATACACTGAGGAAATGTGCTGCTTCAAGCCTGATAGATGAGAGAAAGTGACAAGGTACTGCAAGTGTAAATATGTAAAGCAATTCTTCCATTCTAACTGGAGAGGAGAGTCCAATAGAAAAGTCATCTTGACCTCACCTTGAAACACAGGCAAGTGTTCAGTATGATGGGGACACCAGGAAGTTTCATTTCAAGATGGAGGCACATAAGGAAAAGGGTAGAAGCCAGGAGAATTCTTGGACTCTGGGAAATGTGGCAAGGCAGAGAGGCAGGCTATGGGGAGGGTGGCCCTGGAGAAGTGAGTCTGGAGAGGTAGTGACCAGTAAGGTTCACACTATGCCAGAACGATGGAAAAAATAAGGAATTGGAATAATACAGTTGAGATCCTAGAGCTTCTGGGTGAAGAGGAGTCAGAAGAGGAGGCGGCGGTGAGGCTGCTGCAGTTGCGTAGACAAAAGAGGAGAGCACCAGCTGAGAGACTGGCGATGGGGGAAATAAGGGAGAGGGTGTGAGTAGTGCTAAGAAGTTAGATACCCAGCATGTGATGGTGGAAGAAGAGGGTATGGAGACAGAGGAGCTGGAGACGATGGGAAACTGAGAAAGAGCTGGTATGTAGAAGAAGTGATACGTTAAATCAGGTAAGGCACTTTTGGCATTACCCGATGCGGGTATCCATCAGTTTAGAGTCTGTGTAAATTAAATGTCTGTTCTAGGCTGGAAGATAGATTCAAGAATCTTTAGCATTTGGTGACGTATGATGACAAGTGTGTGGGTAGAGTACTTAAGCATGAAGGGTAGAGGGGGGAATATGTGTGTTTGTCAGACTAACTCCTCTGTTCTTATATGTAAATATGTACATGTCAGGTTTTTATTGCTATGATAACTGTCAAAAGCAACTTAGGAAGGATTTATTTTATTTTATAGCTTGTAGTCCATCATCCAGGAAAATAAAATCCGGAGCTCAAGGCAGTAACCTGGCCGCAGGAACTGGAACAGAGGCCATGGAGTAGTGCTGCTTACTGACTTGCTCTTCATGGCTTGCTCAGACTGCTTTCTTATACAACCCAGGACCAGAGGTTCATTGAGTGGCACCACCCACAATGGGCTGGGCCCTCCCACATCAATCACCCTGCAGGCTCGCCTACCAGTCAATCTGGTTGAAGGCATTTTCTCAGTAGAGGTTCTCTGTTGTCAGATAATTCTAACTTGTGACAAGTTGACAAAGACTCATCTAGACTGCGTATAAAAATAATGTGTATAGGGACTGGAGAGATGGCTGAGAGGTTAAGAGCACTGGCTGCTCTTCCAGGAGTCCTGAGTTCAATTCCCAGCAACCACATGGTGGCTCACAACCATCTATAATGAGATCTGGCACCTTCTTCTGGACTGTAGGCATACATGCAGGTAGAACACTGTATGTATATATATGTGTGTGTGTGTGTGTGTGTGTATGTGTATGTATGTATATGTATATATACATATATATATAATAAATCCAAAATAAATAAATAAATAAAAAGTGAAAAGGAGCTGGACAGTGATGGCATAAGTCTTTAAAAAAAATAATGTGTATAGTTTATGATAGATAGATAAAAACAAAAAATATCTACTATAAAGGGTTAATTAAATATAATCTAACCATATAATAAGATATGACAGAACCACAAGAAAAAAAGAGATAAATCCCTAAATACATACATAGAATGAGTCCTAAAATAAAAGATTGTTGTGGCAGGGTGGTAAAATCAGCATCTAAAGTTATGTAGATAATGTCCCTACCTGTACTCATAAATTATAAAAAAAATACACCATCATATGTATTCACAAATTTCATAACATCGGGACAGACTGTGCAGGTCTACACAAAAATCTGAGTTTATAGAATGGAGCCAGTCTCCCTGACTGAGCTAAAGTCAGGGCCTGTGGAACCCTCTGCCAGGCAGCTGTCCCTGCTGACACTCACAAACGGCGTGGGTGGTCGGAATGGGATGGAGAAACAGGAACAACACACAGGGACATGAAAGAAACGTGAAATTAAAGGCTCACCAAAGTTTCCACCACAGGAACCTGCAATGGGGAAAAGTGGGGGGATTAGACTAAATAACAGGGGCTGCCTGGCAGAAGCACTCGTTAAGGACTGTAATGGTGCACACAGGAGATCTGTGGGCTCCCTCCCTTATATTTTCTCTACGGATGTGGGGAGTGCCAGTTACCATGATCCCCCTGCCCTGCCCAGTCTCAGTTCCTAATACGTTCCTCGGGAGCATTTCTGCACAGCCTCTGACCACCCTAGCTGTAAGATCTCCAGCCCCAAACGCTTTTTCCCATTTCCCTCCACTACTGCTTCAGGAGGACCCGTGAGCAGAGACCAGATGGTACATGAAAGACAATGACCACATCCTCTGAGAAGGAAGCGGGAAAAGATGCAGGGGTAGACATGAAGATAGCTGGGGGAATTTGGCAAAAGAGAGCTGGATTTTTGTGCTAACAATTGAGGGAAACGAAGGTTTGTAAATAGAACGCCAGATTTGACACAGCGGTTCTCAGGTAGTTGGGATGAAATCCTTCTCTCTCAGGGGCCTGCTCTAGCTTGAAGGAAGAATGAATCGGATGGGATGACTTCCAGACAGGCCAGCAACTAAAGCAATGCAGATAAAGATACATAGCCCACATCTTACGAGACAGACTCCTGGTTCCAACCCTCCTCCCTTTTTGCTTTTCCCTAGCCTATTTTGAACACATCTAAAGTGTTCATCTTCTCTCAGTTATATGTTAAAGGGATAGAACAAAGGGACCTCACAGCCCTGCTCTGTCTACATTAGCAGGCGATTAAAGAGAGATTCCTAGGAAAGGCGAATCTCAAAAGCAGAGAGAACCTCAGGTCTGTGTCTCTAGTCGCTCCACCAGGAGCTCCTTGTTTGGGTCTGCGATAGTTTGAATGTCCCCCATAGTGGTCCCCAGTTGATGATGCTATTTGGGGAGGGTTAGGAGGTGTGGCTTTGTGGGAAGAAGTAGTCACTGGAGGTGGACTTTGAGAGTTAAAGGAACCTCACCATGCAGTTCCCGTGCACTTCCTCTGTTTTATGCTTGCAGCTCAAGATGTGCACCCTCAGCTTTCTGCTCCCGCCACGATGCCTCCCGCTTGCTGTCTTTCTCCCTGCCATGATTGACTCTTCTCCCTCTGACCATAAACCCAAATAAACCCTTCTTTCTATAAGTTACTTTGGTTACTGTGTTTTGTTACAGCAATAGAAACTAATATAAGATCTAACTGCAGATCTTCTGAATTTTGTTACCAGTGGAAAAAAGACAGTTTGGGGGCTAGGTAAATAGTTCAATTGGTAAAGTATTTGCCATGAACTTATAATGACCTGAGTTTGGACTCCTAGCACCAAAACAAAAGGTCAGGCGTTGGACATGTGCCTGTAATCCTAGCACTGGAGATGGTAGTGTCCCTGAAGCTCGCTGGCCAGCTAATCTTGCTGAACTACTGCATACCAGGTTCAGCGAGAGACTCTGTTTCAAAAGAAGGTGGATTGCAACAGATGAAGTTAACTTAGTCCACCTCTGACCTAAAGACACACATGCACACAGAGGCAATGCTGTTATCCCTGTTTATCTTCCGATTCTGTAACTGTAGATTCTACTAACCTTCATCAAAAATACTTTTTCCAGGTCAGGCATGGTGGACCATACCCTCAGGAGACAGAGGCTGGCAAGCAGATCTCTACGCGTTCAAAGTCAGCCTGGTTTACACAGAGAGTTATAGGACAGCCAGGACTACACAGTAAGACCCTATGCTGGCTAGTTTTGTGTCAGCTTGACACAAGGTAGAGTCATTAGGGATGCAAGAACCTCAGCTGAGAAGACCTCCCCAACCGGATTGCTCTGTAGGCGAGCCTGCAAAGCTTTTTCTTAATTAGTGATTGATGTGTGAGGGCCTAGCCCACTGTGGGCTGTGCAACACCTGGGTCCCTGCTCCTGGATGTTATAAGAAAGCAGGCTGAGCAAGCTAGAGGGAGCAAGCCAGTAAGGAGCACTCCTCCATGGTCTCTGCTTCAGTTCCTGCCTCCAGGTTCCTGCCCTGTCTGAGTTCCAGCCCTGACGTCCCTCAGTGAAGAACTGGTGTGAAAGTATAAGCTAAATAAGACCTTCCCTCCCCGAGTTGCTTTTGGTTGTAATGTCTTATCACAGTAACAGAAACCCTAAGACAGACCCTGTCTCAAAAAAAGAAAAAGAAAAAGAAAAGAAGAAAATTCCCACCAAAACATTCAAACGCCTTTTTTTGTTGTTTATAGAATAGAACGTGCACAAAGACGTTCTTGTCATTTCCTGAACAACACAGAATAGCAACTGCTTCCATAGCATCGGTTAGTGTATATAATCTACAGACTACTTAAGTGTGTAGGGGGATGTGTATGAGTTGTATGAAATATCTTATGTAATGAACTTGAGCATCTGAGATATAAATGTACAGTTCTCAGGCAGCGGTGGCACACTCCTTTAACCCCAGCACTTGGAAGGCAGAGGCAGATGGATCTCTGTGTTCAAGGCCAGCCTGGTCTACAAAGCGAGTTCCAGGACAGCCAGGGCTGTTACACAGAGAAACCCTGTCCTTAAAAACCATAATAATAATAATGATGATAAATTAAATAAATATTATTATTAAATGCACAGTTCTTCCTTGCAGCAACATTGGCTGAGCAGTGACTTTCTCTTCTTGAAGACAGGTTTCTCCAGTCCTTTCATCCTCCACGCCCCAGGGCTGACCTCAGAAATATGAATCTGACTATGTGAAGACACAGGTTTTGCTTTGGTTTGGAGGATTAGGGAAACCTCTGCTTACTTTCCATGAGGCATGACATTAGTCCTGTGTGTAACTAAATGAGCCTCGTAATGCTGTCAGTCTGGCTGCCTTTTTGTTTCTATTTTGCCATGTTCATTCTTCCAACTTTGTGATTCATTTACTTTGCAAAATTGGTGTGAGCAGAGGAAAATTATAACACTGGGTACAAACCAGGGGGGCTGAGCTCCTGGGTTCAAGTGCAAGGCTCTGGGTTCAATCTCCAGCCTGGGAGAGAAAAACAACATCCCTTCCCATGTCAGTTTTCCAAGAGCCACCCTTCCCCTGACACTGACACTAAGTTTCTCTGATTTTTTTTTCATGCTTGCCACTACCTTCCCCCACCCAGTTTGTCTTTTAAAATGCAAATGTTTCTAGGAATATCAGAGGAAACCGTGCCGTATCTCTGTTTAGAAACGGTTCTAGAGCTTTATAAATGGTCTGAAAAAATGCAAATTTTTTTCAGATAAACTGGCTCAGATGGAACTATGAGCTCATTTTTTGCATAGTAAGCTTATGCATTGGGAGGGAAGTACTCAATCTGAACTTCAAGAGGCTGAAGTTAAGAGTCAAGGCCTAGGAGGTGGAAAGAGTTTTTTTGTTTTGTTTTTACTGAAAGAAACCTTAAGGAACCCTTTACCATAAGTGACCTAGAGAAAATAGCATAAAACAATTTCTTTGAATTCTACTCAGCAATGATTTCTGTAATGCTACACATGAGTGCTTGAAACAGCTGCAAGCCTTGAAAGAATAAACAGATGTGGAGACCCAGAGCAAAGTCCCAGCGTCCAAGGCACATGTCCCAGCCCTCTGGAAGCTTTGAGCATGGCTCAAGAAGGATCAGAAGGCTGGTGTAAGTGACATAAGTTATGCCTGAAGGAACAGGCATGGACAATGCACAGGAATGGGGATCACGTGGTGTAGGGGTGAATAGAAATAAGAGTGGGAGACAAAAATGTCTTGGTGTCTGGAACCACGATGAAGCAGAAGTTTGGGGGCAGTCAGCAGCCTGTGTCTTCCACTCTTCTCGATTTCTGCCACTGATTGGAGATTGGAGGACATCGATATCCTGCCATCTAAGTGATCCCCAGGGGCATGCTTAGGGTGGACCTTTGGGCCACACAAGCTTCTCTGCAATGCACTGAATCCATAACCCCACTCAGATCAGAACTCACTGCACTGGCTCAGCCTTCCCAGTCTTACCACCCTCCCCAGGCTCTTTCCCTTTTCTACCTACCCTAGCTCCCTGACACACCAGTCTCGGCATAGCTTATCCCCTATTCCTTCACCTCACAGCTACCTGTGTAGTCTCTCAAAGGTGACAATGATAGATATCCTACATTGTTGTCCAAGTGCCTCTCCACCCCCTCCACTCATGGGCAACATTTAAAGGGATACCAAGGGCCCATCTGATTCCCTTTACCATGCCCAGTGTCAAAAGCAGGAAATACAGGTCCAGGCCTGGTGTGGGATTCCCCTCTGTATGCTGTGAATACCATTGACTAATAAAGGAGCTACTTTGGGCCTATTGCAACACAGAATAGGGCAAGGTGGGAAAGTAGGCGGAGTCTCAGAAACACCACGTAGCCACCACAGGACACAGATGCTGGACAGCCACAACCAAGTGGCAATACACTGATTCATAGAAATGGGTTAATTTAAGATATGAGTATTAGCTAGCAATATGCCTAAGTGATTGGCCAAACTGTGTTTTAATTAATACAGTTTCTGTGTGATTATTTGGGTCTGAGCAGCCAGGGAACGAATGAGTGGCCTGCACCAATACAGACCACCACATCCACCACAAGTCCAGGGCCTCTTCATGTGTGAGCGAGCTGAAGGGGTAACATGTTGATTGTCTTCTTTTATGGGTTCCAGAAATCCATAGGATTGATTCTCTGGCCCCCCAGTACATCATAATGTGACTGTATATGGAGCCTTTAAATAGGTGAGTGAGTTAAAATGAGATTAGTAAGGGTCCTACGCTGGCTAGTTTTATGTCAACTTGACACAAGCTGGAGTCATCAGAGAGGAGGGATCCTCCATTGAGAAAATGCTTCCATAAGATGTGGCTGTAAGTGAGCCTGTAGGACATTTCTTAATCAATGATTTATTGGAATGATGCCACCCTTGCACTGGTGGCCTTGGATTCTATAAGCAAGCAAGCTGAGCAAGAAATAAGAAGCAAGTCAGGAAGCGGCATCCCTTTGCAGCCTCTGCATCAGTGCCTGCCTCCAAGTTCCTGCCCTGACTTCCCTCAATGATGGACTACAATGTTGAAGTATAAGACAAATAAACTCTTTCTTCCCCAACTTGTTTTTGGTCATGGTGTTTCATCACAACAATGATAACCCTAGCAGGTCCTAAACCCACCTGACTCATATTCTTATAAAAGAGAGACACTTGGATACAGACACACAGGAAGCCCTGAAGCTCATAGAGAAGATAGTCCTCCAGCTACAACTGACCTCAGCAGAAAGAGCCTTGCTGTCCCCCTGGATTTTGAACTTCTAGGCTCTAGAACTACTCAAAAATAAAATCCTAGTTCTTTTTGTTCTCCTCTTCCTCCCCTTTCCTTCTCCCCACTTCCTCCTCTCCTCCCATCCTTCTCCTCCTCCTTCCTTATCTCATATAGTCCAAGCTGGCCTCAAACTTCCTGTATTGCCAGAGATAATCTTTAACATCTGATCTTCCTGCCTCCAACTCCAAGTGCTGGAATTATTGGAATAAACCACTCTTGGTTTATATAGTGCTAGGGATCCATCTCAGGCTTTCATATGAGATAGCGAACACTTTATCAATTGAGCTACACCCCCAGCCTTCCAATGTGTGGTTCTTAAGCCCCTATGTCTGTGATATGTTGTTACAGTGGTCTCAGCACACTGATCCAGCCTCCTAAAGCCCTGCTGAAGTAGATGGACTGGAGAGACATTTGTAATATTCTCAGTGCCTGCCAAATCCATGGGCCTCTTCTGAAGAAACCTGCTTTCTGCTGATGCCTGCAAAATTGGCCAGACGCTGAATTTTATGATCAGGCTACCTTGGATATGGCTGATTAGGGCAAAGGTCAAGGATCTGACTAACCCAGTGGTTTCAGAGGTGAGCTCTGTTTTATACAGAGCCAAGTTCTCTTAGAGAACTTTGATCACCAACTAGGAGGGCAGGAAGCAGTGAAAGTAGAGAGCAGAGCGGAGGAAGGAGATAAGCTGTAACTAAAGTCCCTTCTGCAGGGACAGCAGGCTGCTTACACAGCCAGAGTGGCTGCCATTTCCCACGGCACTGAGTGGTCCCCACTCCTCCATGAGGCCAGACTAGGAGGCTGTTAACAGAAGAATCCTCCCTTGTTAGTGCCTGCTTGAGCTCTCCTATGCCTGGGCCTGACTCTTAGCAATCTGAAAGAACCGAACTAAAAGAATAAGCTGCCCTTCTGTGCTGAAACCCTGCCACACCAGCCAGGCTACCCTTCAGGCATAAGGTTTAATGATCTTCCTGAGAACGATACAGATATCTCCACCTCTCTGCAACTCATTATCAGGAGCTAACTAACACAATATCTGTATACACCAATATCAAAAGAACTTGTCTCAAAGGGAACAAGTTATAAATCTATTCATTTAATATGAAAATATTATGCTTAAGAACAAATCTACATTTTTGCATATGTATATTAAATAAAATACACATACAGATGATAAGAAAACAGAGGAGAGGGCTGGGGATAGCTCAGGGTAGCTCGGAGTACAGAGGAGAGGGCTGGGGGATAGCTCAGGGTAGCTCAGAGTACAGAGGAGAGGGCTGGGGGATAGCTCAGGGTAGCTCAGAGTACAGAGGAGAGGGCTGGGGGATAGCTCAGGGTAGCTCAGAGTACAGAGGAGAGGGCTGGGGGATAGCTCAGGGTAGCTCAGAGTACAGAGGAGAGTGCTGGAGGATAGCTCAGGTAGCTCAAAGTACTTGTCTAGTGTGCATGAGGCCCTGAGTTTGACACCAAGCAGTGGATAAGCTGAACATTGTGGTGCACACCTGTAATACCAACACTTGGGAGACAGAGGCAGAAGGATCACAACAAAACTATCCTGGTTATCACTATAGTGATAACCTGTCAAAAAATAAGCATTTTATATAATGTAATGAAGGAGAAAGTTGAAAGTAAGTTTGAAATAAAGTTTCTTACATATTTGTCCCAGAACTGGTAAATAGGAAGATGATCGATAATTAACCTTCAGGAAAGAGAAAGTAAACCTGATCACTCTAACCATGTAAAGTTGAGAGAACTGACTCCTAATAGTAGTCCTCTGATGTTCACACACACAGTGGCACACACACACACACACACACACATTCACATGCACACGCATGCGTGCACGATTATCATCATCAAAGAAAACAAAACCCAGAATCTGGACAGCAGGAAAATCCTGGGTAATAAGAAGCTAAGATGGAAAGACCCGGATAGAATGACACTAGTCTCAACTCAAATACAGATCACATGGGCGGGGCTGTACACTCCTCCAAGTCTATTTACTGATATCCTGACCCTGCATTTACACACAGGACCTGTAAAGACATAATTAATTAGATATAAGATAATTCAATAAGACATAATCCATTCTGATGAATGTCCTTATAAGTAAAGGAAATCTTGCCCCACAGAGAGACCCCAGGGATTTGCATGCAAAGCCCAGGTGAGTACACAGGGAGAAGATGGCCATCTGCGTGCCAAGGAGAGAGAATTCAGAAGACGCCAATCCTGCTGAGTCTTCAACTCTGAACTTCCGGTCTCCAAAACTAAGAGGTGATAAGTCTGTTATTCAAGTCCCAGTCTGAGCTATTTGATATGGAAGCTTGAACTGTTTGTGCATCTACTGAGCCTGTGGTATCCCAAAAGATAATGGAAGGGGACATCCTGACCCAGCAGAAAAAGGGAAGGGAGCAGCAATCACATGCACAAGAGAAACAGCTGAAGCCGTTAGCAGAAACCGGCTTCAGTTTGTCTGAATGGGGCGCCCAGTAGGAGGGCTGCAGATGAAGGAAACCGCCTTTGACACTGAGGAATAGCCACTCTGTTCCTCAGTACTGCCATTTCTCCGACTGGGCTGCCATAGCCCTCTGCGGTAAACTGGCTCTCAGGTCTCCTGAGCTCAGCTGAGTGACAGCCTCGAGGCACTGCATCTTTGGATGTGTCCGATGCTAACCCAGAGTCTACGGTGATCCCCCCTCCCCCACTCCGGGCGCCCGCCCCGAGCTTTTTCTAGCCAATGACTGGGCCCTGCTAGGTACTAGAGAAAGACTATTTTCTATCTGACCAGGAACTTCGCTAGGACACGGTTCCTGTTCTGGGACACTCCCACCCTAAGCCAGTTTAGGCTTTCTCAGACCTGCTCCTTCCATAGGCCCTCTTTCCCTGCCAAATCTCTCAAAAGGTGTCTAGTCTACACTGATACCCGAAGTCCATTGCCCAGCCCTGTGCTAGCCTCTAGCCTTCACAGGGGGCAGTATTTCCCCCAGAGAAACACTCCTGGTCTGGTTTTGCTTTACTCTCTGTTTCTTCTGATGGATCCTGCTGCCCCCACACTGCCTCCTTAATCCCTTCCCCACATCATTTAGAGCCCTTCTAAAATTCAAATCTGATCTTGTTACACTCTGCTTTCAAGATATCTGGACATTTACAAGAAAAAAACTGAAAGATGTAAGTCTCTTTGGATTTGGCCTGTGCTCAAGTGTCTGCTCTCCTATCTATGTCCCAACCCTACCCCATTCTGTCAGTCATGTGGAATGTTCTGTACACATAAACCCGCGTGCTATTTCATCATTTCATCTGTTAGCTGAAAATCCCTTCATGGAACATCCTTCCCCACCATCCGACCACACACACACACACACACACACACACACACACACACACACACCTACCGATCTATGGACTCTCACAAAGGTCCACTTCAAATATCTCTTCCATAAAAGGTTTCCAAGAGCAAAAGGCCTTCATCCTGGAGCACACCACAGCCTCCTAACAAATAACCCCGACTAGGGGCCCGGACAACATCTTCCCCACACAGTTCTGGAGGCCGGAAGGCTGAGATGAAGGTGTTTCAGGGTTGGTTCCTTTTGAGTCCTTGCTTCTTGGCTTTGTAATTGGCTGTCCTCTTCCCATGAGCTCACCTGATTTTTCCTCTGTCCCCATGTATCCCTAAAGTATCTCAATTTCTTCTTCTTACAAAGACATGTATTAGATTAGAACCAACACTAACGATCTATCTTGAGTGTTCTTAAGAGACCCTAAATGCAAATGTAGCCACATTCTGAGGCCCAAGCAGACACTCCCACCCAAAGAGCACACCCACCCAAACAAAGCCATAGCCCTGTTGTGCTATTTTTGCTCTCAACACTAACACCTAAGACATTTATCAAACTGCCCAGCAATTCCTCTTCTCTCAGGGAAACCTCTAGGGTAGGAATGAAATCACTTCTGTATTCTTAATTCTAGTGTAGTACGTGTACCTAGTAGATATTCAAACTTTGTGGAGGGGAAGTGTACCGACATGTGTACTTTTGGGCACACACATGTATCTATAAAACATAACAGCAGAGCCCCTAGCTTATATTGCAATGCTTTGCTTAGCTGTTAGTAGGACCTTGCCTAGCTCCTCTTGTAGCATTTCATCCCAGGGACCTTTTCCCTGGTCCCATCAAGGATCTGTGATTCTTCATCCATCTGGGGGAGAAAGACACACAGGACTTGTGGGTGTCTGAGGACGCCTGGCCTTGAGCTTCACAGCATGTCCCAGTAGTCTGAAGGGAATAAGGAGCGTTCCCTTTCCTAAAGAAAGGATCCTGAAGGTTAGAAAAGGGATCCTGAAAAGCAAGAAATTAGGTCTCCTCAGGAAAGGCTCTCTGTCCACTGTTTTTTCCTGTTAAGTCAATCCAAGTTTATTTCTATTATTAGCAATCAGATGACTTTAATGAGATATCTTGAATAATCATTGCTAGGAATGAACTGACTTGATTGAGAAAGCAAGCTTGGGTTAAAGGTCAATGTTGACCTGGACCCTGTAGAACATAGTTGATACGGAAAGCACAGTAAAGATGGAGTGTTGAGTCTAGGATACCTCTTAGGTTCCTCTACAAGGACACACAAACCTCTTCCGGTCAATGACTCTGACCATTCACCTCCACCTTCTCACCCAAAATTAAAAGTAGAGAGCATGACAAAATGCTTCTTGAAAATCTCTAAATCTGAAGGGAAAGGGGGCATTCGGTTCCCAGAACAAACACACGTGACAATGAGGGACCTAAAATGGAAGGATGAGTGGGACAAGGAGAAACATTGTGTCTCCGCAACAACCAGCAGTGCTGCAGACAGGCGGGGATGAAGGAAAGTGTTTCCCAGAGGAGCAAGGTGAGCTGAATTCACCAGGTTTGGATGAGGAAGCACAAAAACTGCAGGCTCGGCTCACAGCTTCCCTTATATAATTGTAAAAAAGTCCCTTCTATAGAAGTTGAATAATGATCCCCAAAGATGTCCACATCCTAATTCCCAGAAGACGTAAATGTCACATTAAAGGTTAAGGAAGACATTGCATATATAACTAAACCAAAGTTCTTGAGACAAGAAGGTTATCCTAGATACCCACACAAGACTGCTGTGCAGATGGACACAATAAAGTAACCCATGCTAGCTCCGAATGGGGTATAATAAAGGGTTCTTTATTTAGGGGTAGACTCATAGTCCTCTGCATGAGTGGGGAACAGGAACCGAATCCAGCAGCCAAAAGAGAGAGCAAGCGTTCAAGAATCCAAGGCTATGCCCTACCTGGATCAGCATCTCAAAGGCCGTTGGCTGAAGGAGTTTCCCCAGCACCCCCCTCTTTCGTCTGAAAAAGATAGTTTCAAACCCAATACAAAACTATATACAATAAGAACCGATATCTGTTGTGGGAGTAACTTCCACTGCCTCAACCAATAGTCGCTGAAATACGAGCCCACAGTGCAGCGGGGAGCGACTTCCGCTCCATCAGCCAATAGCTGCTGAAATACCAGCCCACTGGGGTGTGGTATATTTCTCTTTTAAAAAGAGAAGCAGATCCGGATCAGGCCCTCTTGGTTCCGGTGCTTGGTCCCGGCTCCTGCTCCCGGTTCCTGCTCCTGGCTCCTGCTCCTGGCTCCTGCTCCAGCGACTAGGCTCCCTTCCTGACGGTTTACCCCCCAAAATAAATAACCCCTTAAAACATAACTGGTGTGGGATTGATTCGCCGATAGATATCAAGTAGAAAAATTAGAACTACAACCAGCATAAACAATACTAAGCAAGAAACATACATTAAATATTTCAATAACTACTCTATCCTAAGGAGTCTAAGTCTTGTATTATAAATGGCTTGGCTAAGCCATGAAAGGAAAGGAATAACCACTATCTTGTCTTCAACCCCATTGAAGACCTGAGAAGGGAAAAGGTAGATATAAAACTTTAGACTCACAAAATAGGATAGATGATAGAGTGTTTACCCTAATTTTTCAAATGTAAATGGACTAAATATTGTAACTACAAGTCTTCCTTCTTTACTGTTTTGTTGGATGTAATCTTGCTATGTTAAAGTTAAAACCTGCCTTTTTATTTAGACAGAAAAGGGGAGGTGATGTGGGATTCCCCTCTATATGCTGTGAATATGTTTTATTACCATTGGTTAATAAAGAAGCTGCTTTGGGCTTATGACAGTGCAGAATAGAGCAAGGCAGGAATTCCAAATGGATAGATGAGGAAAGAAGGCAAAGCCAAAGAGATGCCATGTAGCTGCCAAAGGAGATAGACACCCTGGAACTTTATTGGTAAACCATGAGCCTCATGGTAAAATATAAAATAATGGAAACGAATTCATTTAAGATGTAAGAGTTAGCTAGAAATATGCTTAAGCTATTGGCCAAACAGTATTGTAATTAATATTGTTTCTGTGTAATTATTTCAGGTCTGGGAGACCAGAAACAAACAAGCAATCTCCGTCTACACTGATATACTTACTTGTAAGAGTGCTGGAAGAGGGACATAAATGACAACCAGGTAAGGCTAGAGCAGGAAAAAGCACCCAGAGATGAAAGATGTTTCTTAAACATGGGAGAAAGGAATGACAGACCATGAAATACCCTCGCATTCTTTAGTAGATAGCCTCTGCCTTCAGTGTTCCTGGGAAAATGAAATTATTTGACATATGATATATTCAATAAATATCCACTATTGATAAAGATGAAAGAAGAGAACTGGCTCCCTAAAGCTGTCCTCTGACCTCCCTATGCATGCTGTGGTGTGTGTGTGCGCCCCCCTCCACATCATAAATACATGTGCACACACAAATAAGTGAATGAATAAATACTGTGAAAAAACAAATATTCACTATTATAGATATCCCCACCCCACCCCTGTAAATTCTGGATATTGAACTCAGGGCATGGCATGTGCTAGACAAACACTCTACTGATGAGCTATATCCCTAGACGTATTCTTGGACCTCTTAAAGTTGGTTCTCCAGTGTGATGGCTACAAGCCACTGGTGGCTATTAAATACTTGAAATATGTTTTTTTTCTGAATTAAAGTGTGTTGTAAATATAAAATAAACACAAAGTTTCAGATACTTATTATAATGGTTAATCTTAGTTAGCAACTTGACATACTTCTGGATGTATCTAAGAGAGTATTTCCAGAGAAGATTGCCCTTAGAGTCAGAGATATGAGAGATTACTGCTTTCTTTGAATGTGGGTGACACCATCCAATGGGCTGAGGGGCTTGATGGAAAAGAAGTGGAAGAAGGAAGTAACTTTCTCTTTTCTCATCACTAATGAAATGTCTTCAAAAAGCAACTTATAAGAGGAAGGGTTTCCTTTGTCTCATGGTTTGAAAGGGTGCAGCCCATCATGGCAGGGGCAGATGATGGCAGAACCAGCTTCTGTCCTTTTAGAGATAAAAACCTGAGGGTATTTGCTCACATCTCTGCAGATGAGGAAAGAGAGATGTCAATCAGAAGTGAGGTCCAGCTCTGAAGACCCATCTCCAAGCCATCGGCTTCCTCCTAAGGGCTCCACAAGTTCTTAAAACAGAACCAACAGCTGGGAACCAAGTACCAAATACATGACCCTGTAGCGGGCATTTCACAGTCAAACCATAGCCAGAGCACGCCCACTGCTGCATTAGCTATTCTTCCCATTGTTGTAGCAAATAACTGGCAAAAGCAAAAGCAATCAAATGACGGAAGAGTTTATGCTGGCTTTCAGTTTGAAGAGAAAGTATAGCCCTAGAATCCTAAAGCCGATAGTCACGTTGAAGTAGAGAGATGACATCTTGCTCGGCTAGTTCTCTCCTTTTTATGCTGTGCACTAGTGGCATCCACCATTTGAGTGAGCCACCCCATCTCAATGAACCAGATCTAGAAAGTTCTTCATGGACATTCCTAGAGGTTTGTGTTTATGGTGAATCTTGTCTATGAACAAGACTAACAATCACACCCCCAAATGCTCGACTTTTGTTGAGCAGGGGCGCTTTTGCTCCTCCACTGCCTATAAAGCACCGACTTGGGCTTCTCAGCTACCAAACGCAAATTCGCATCAGTAACTCACCAGCAGGTTCCCAGGCCTTCAGCCTCTGACGAGAGTTGTCACAGTAATCCCTTTGTTCTGAAGATTCCAGATCCTTGGCTGAGCAACTGTTAGTTTACCCAGCTTTCCGACCAGCAGGTGGGCTCTGTGGGGCCGGCTAGCCTCTGACCAGGAGAGCTAATTAGAATTAGAAGAGGCAGAGGAACAGGAAGTTCATCTCCTAGAACTGTCAGCGAATCTACACCTATGGGATCTCAACAACATGACTGCCTAGTCAAGGACTCCATTAGACGTTCTAAGATGTAAAGGGAAACTCTCATGAGGGCTCAACCCTGGACAAAGAAGTACAGACAACTAAGGAAAGGAGAGTAGGTCCTCCCCAGGGAAGAGCACCCAGTTGGTACCCAATACAACTGGTCAGCACTGAAATACATTATAAGGACTGCAAAGGTTGTATTTATATATTTAGGACGATATACTAGGAGTATATTCTCCAACTGTTGTTACATACATCATATATAACAGCAATATACATATGTATGTAACAACAACTACAGAAACAGCGGCCACGAATTTGAGGAAGAGCAAAGCAGTGTACAGAAAGGGCTGGAGGGAGGAACGAGAAGGGGAAATGAGGTAATTATAGTTTAATTTAAAGAATTAAAGCTAATTTATAAATGTCCTCATAATTTCATAAATATCTTATTGATTCTGTTCTTCTGGGGAACCCCAACTAGTGCACTTAGTGAAAACTGAGAAGTGTGTGAAATAGCTCTGTAGTTTTAATATTTATTGTATGCCGAAATGATATTTGGGCAGAGCAGATTAAACAGAATATATTATTGATTTCATCAATCTCCTTCTACCATTAATAATATGCTCCTAGATTGCTTTAATTTCTTTCTTTTTTTCTTTTGTGAGACAGGTTCTCATGCATCCCTGGATGATCCCAAACTTGTAGCAAAGGATGGCATTGAACTTCTGATCCTCCTGCCTCCACTCTCTGTGTTCTGGAATTACAGGTGTGAACCACCACACCCTGTTTATGGGTGCCCTGAGTGAACCTGGGCTTTGTGCATGCCACACAAGCAGTTTGCCACCTAACCTTGGTTTCAGCATAAACCCTGTCCCTTTACAGCACCTATAAACAGAACCAGGCTGCGACCGAATAGGTTTCCAGTCTAAAAAAGCCCGTTTCTTACTGCTCACTTCCACTGGGAAACCCTCCCGGCCTCGCTCAGCTCCTCTGGACCATGTCCCTTCACTGTTGCCTTCAAGCATGGTTTCCTTGCCTAGGAGCCTAGTGGCCACCTGAGAAATGCATTCTCTTTGGGTCTGTAGACCTTGCCACAAGAAGTTTCAGTCAAGGGATGGAGAGATGGTACAACGGTTAAGAGCATTGGCTGCTCTTCCAGAGTTCAATTCCCAGCAACCACATGGTGGCTTGCAACCGTCTGTAGTGGGATCGATGTCCTCTTCTGGCACAAAGTTGTACAAGCAGATAGAGGACTCATAAACATAAAATAAATAAATAGATATTAAAAAATAACAGAGTTTCAGTCAGGGATGTCAGCAAGAATGATCAGCTACAGACTTTGTTAGTAAACAAGCTGTTTTGTTGTTCTTGTTGTTGTTTCTTTTTGTTTTTCTAGACAGGATTTTTCTGTGCAGCCCTAGCTGTCTTGGGATGTACTCTTTAGACTAGGCTGGTCTCTAACTCAGAGAACAGTCTGCTGCTGCCTACCTAGTGCTGAGATTAAATGCATGAGCCATCATGCTTGGCTTTGTAAACTGATATTTTGATATTTTGACTACCAGCTTCTAACTACAGACATTCTCACTTGGTAGTTCAGAACTCAAACAGGAAAGAAAGTTGGTAGGATCTCAGCTTTATCATTATCAGACTAGGTGACCACACCCAGGGCTGTTTCAGAGACTTATCTAAGGGAGGCAACTGTGAAGTACTGATCATTAAGATAACTCCCTAGCTTCGGATGGGTTCAGGACGCTGACTGGGTCCAGGACTCAACAAAGTGTGTTTTTCCACTGGTAGCTTCTTCGTGGTTGGTTTCTACCAAGAGGGATAGAAGCTAGAGACTAGCAGGAAGTAGGGAGAACTGTCCTGCCTGTGGCTGGTTGTTCCTGGTCTTCCTACCAATAGGCTGATCTCTGTCTTAAGTTTCTATCAGTGCTCCCAGAAAGAACCTCGTGTCACCAACCAGACCACCCCCAACAGTCAGGTGGCACCCATCCTTAGAAATCAGAGTTCTGCCAGGCTCCTCCTTCCAGGGAACTATTCAGTAAGGGACTTAAAAGAATTAGTCTGCTGTGCTTTCTCTCATTCTCTCAGTTCACTAACTAATTGAACACATTCTGTTAGCATGCTTTGTGTGCTTACTGTCTTCCTGTGTAAGCATTCTGTGGTAGAGAGATGTTTAGGGTCCCCCTCGTGGTTCCAGAACTATTCCTTCCCCTTAAGTTAGGTAAGCACCTGTGACCAGAATCTAAACCACAGACTGTGGCAAAGGCACTTCATATACGTAATTAAGAGTCCCTAAATAGTTGTGTTTGCATTCACAAAGGGAAGATGATCTGAGTTGGGTCTGACTTGATCAGTTGAAAATCCATAAAAGAAGAATCAGACCCTCCCTGAGGTCAGAGAGACCTTCAGTCATAAAGAGCTAGGGGTTAGTTTCTAGAACTTGGGACCTGCCTCCAGACGGCACCAAGCAACATTCTAAGATCATGTTCTCAAGAAACACTCTACGGTCATGCAATCTCAAGAAAACAAATTTGGCCAACAAATTGAACGAGCTGGGCAGAAGCTCCTCTGCAGCCAAGGCTCCAGATACAAACAAATCCCAGTGAGCCTTGGACAGAGCACCAATAAACCATGCTGAGGCGCCGATGGGTGCTGCAAGCCAGTGTGCACTTCCTTTCAAGCTGCTGGGCATGTGGCAGAGTTTGGTACACAGCAACAGAAAATAAATGCAACCTCTAAAAGCTTCCCATGAGGCAAATTAAACATAATGTTTAAACTATCCATGAGAACCCCGGGAAAGCTGACACTGGTGCCCATCACAGCTGGGCTTTCTCTTCTTGGTTAGAGCACACAGCGCCAGGGGGAACAGGCGGCTTTCACTTAGGTACCACACTGTTCAAAATTACATGTGTTTTGAAACAGTAGCTCACATTCATCATAACAAGATATCACGTGAGAAAACTGAGATTTGTGAAGGGAGAAGCACAGTCTCCCTCGCACCCACAACCCATAGCTCTCACTGAGCAGAAGAGCGAGGAATCCCCTACCTGTTTACCGTGTATTCCACTGCTGAAGCCTGTAATTGTGTTTGCTTAAGTCGGACAAGAATATCATGCAATGCTTCTTTATTTGAGCTTTTGTGTTTGCATTTTTAAATTAACAAGACATTTGCGATAAGTATTGAAGAAGCTTCTTTTTTTCTTTTTACTTTAAGACACTTAATTTGTCAAAAATTGTATGGAACCTGCTGCTAGTCCATTGATAAAAAAAAAAATAAAGAAGAAGAAAGGGAAAAGAATGCAAACACGTGAGTCTCGTGGACGCCACAGCTCATCGTGGGAACAGACTCAGCTGTTCCCAGGCTCATCCTCCAGCCTCAGGACCATGCTCAATGAAGATGTGTCTTAGGCTGCCCTGCTAGGCTTTTTTGACCTCTCAGGTGTGAACTATACTTGATTCGCCACTTTCCAATCAAAACTGTTCCATTGTCTACTGTTGAAGGGATCAGAAGGTCAAACGGAGCCATCACCTGCCAGTCCAATGAAAGAGGACACCACTCAACCACAGCAGCGGGAAGAGAACACCAGCAAACCTCAGATGCAGCTATTCAGTTTAGGCAGCAAGCCCCAGGTCCCACCCCTGAAGCCCTGGAGTTGGGGGTGAGACCTGATCCAGCCAGCTGAAGTGTAGAAAATCCTCAAGAGACTGAAATGTGGTGGCTGGACTTGGAGGGGACCCTGAGAAATCTCATTTCAACCAATGAGGTGGCAGCGTCTCCAAGCTTCTGATCTTCTGTGCTGCCCTGATGGGAGTTTTGGCAAGAAGATCAGACCATGGCCATGGCTTAGGCAAGCCCAAACTAGACTCCCAATGGGTGTTGACTTTGGGGTTTCCTTTTGGGCCTGAGCTGCCAAAGTTCCGAACAGAACTAACCATAGGTATAGGGCAAAAGCTTGGGGGGGGGGGGGGACTAACAGAAAGACATCTGGAATCCATGTGTCAAGGTGAGGAAACAGATTCATTATCCTGGATGCTCTGCACCCCTTGTCAAGTTCAGATTGGACTCCTTCACTAAGGGCTGGGATTCCTGGGAGTTAGAGGATATGGAGAAGAAGGCCCCAGTCAGGGAAAAACACAGGGGTACAGAACTGTTTTCAGCTGGGAACCCTGAAGGGGCTGCCTGATGCTACAGACAGGCTCTTTTTTTTTTAACCTGATTTCTTTTATTTTTACTTTTTAATTTTTGTTTTTTTGAGACAGAGTTTCTCTGTGCCTCTTTGGCTGTCCTGGAACTCACTCTGCAGACCAGGCTGGCCTCAAACTCAGAGAGATCCATCTGCCTCTGCCTCCCAAGTACTGGGATTAAAGATGTGTGCCACCACGCCTGGCTACTCTATTTCTTTTTTATAAGGACTTTTTCTATCCTTTCTATTTTCTCCCCTAAGCCTAAGTATATTTTTAAACACACTGTAAACTCTTTAGAGGGTTTTTTCCCCATAGGGTCCTGAGCACAGAAGTGTCCGTCCCCATGGAATTGGAACATGCCACCTTCCTGTGCATAAATGCATTTGCCGTCCAGGAAGCTCTTGCACCCCATTGTTTAGAGCTTTTAAGAGAATTCCCTGTTGGCAGGCATGATTAATGAAATCAATGGCTATATCCATGGGGGAGAACTGAAAGTTGCAAGGCCTGGTCTGTAGTGACTAGCCACCATCCTCAATCAATCCAGGGGCTCTACTGAGAGTTGCCTCCTTAGAATAAACACAGACACAATTGAAGGTGTTATGCTGTGGGATATTTGAGCAACCTGTGTAAAGATGTGTCACTGTTTTACCTTGCCTGCCTAAGGCACCTGATTGGTTTAATAAAGGGCTGAATGGCCAATAGCTAGGCAGGAGAGATTAGGAGGGACTTCTGGGGAAAGAGAGGAACTGGGGAAGAATCTAGGCATGTGAGAGACACCAGTGAGACATGGAGAAAATTGGGCATATGGAAGAATAGTAAAAAGCTATGTGGCAGAATGTAGATTAATAGAAACAAGTTAATTTGACTTACAAGAGCTAATTGGTAACAAGCCTAAGCTAAAGGCCAAGCTTTCATAAGTAAAAAGTGCAATGACCAGCGTTGCCTGACATATTGAAGGGATCTGGGATCTTCTAGTAGCTGAGACTCTGATCCCACCTTGGAGAAGTCTTCACCAACGATAGCCGCTGAGAATGTCTGTGAAGAGAGTGTCTTGATTTGGCTCATTGATTTGGTTAAGACCCATTGTAACTGCAGGCAGGATCATTCCCTGTGTGGGGATCCTGGACTGTGTGACATTAAGAAGGCTGGCTGAGCACTAGCATCCATCCCGCTCCCCATTTCCTTATCATAGATGTGATGTCGCCAGAAGCTCTCCTAGCTCCTGCTGCCTTGACTTCCCACTGGGAACTGTGAGGTAAAGTAAGCCTTCCACCATGTTGCTTCTGTCAGCAGCAGAAAAGTAACTGTCACCCCTGGCATCCAAAGGTTCATGCACATCTCATGATTCAAAATACATTCAGTTCATATTCTGACATCCCACTGGAAGGACTTCACTTCTCTTTACTGACGCTAATCTCCCTAACAAACAGGCCGTCCTTGTCCACAATTTCCAGCTTGCCCCTTTCAGGCCAGACTACATACTTTTCAGTCCTTTTGCTCCGCATTTTGTTCCTGATCCTCACTATCACTTGACTAAAAGCAGCTTACAGTAATCCATGCTGCTGCCTGAGTGCTATACCATCCTGGGATATCCTCTTTCAAATTAATTAGTTCATCACATTTGAACTTACCCACTGATAACGTTAATAACCTAAACAATATTTAATCAAAGCCAGGCAATGATGACACATGCCTTTAATCCCAGCACTCAGGAGGCAGAGGTAGAAGATCTCTGAGCTCAAGTTGGGGAAGGGGCTTTGCTCTTGTTTCCACAGGAGAAGAAAAATTATGGATACCATCAAAATTAATAAAGGTTCGATTTAAAGAGGAGAAACCTCTTAAAAAGGAAAAATGACAGCTCATCCACAATGATGATATTCATACAATTGGTAAGAAAAACATATAAAATGGGGGCAGGGTTCTGTTCTTAGCTCCACAGGAAAACACTGATTTTTAAAAAGTTCAAGGGACCCTGGATATCTAAATACTGACAGATGGAAAATAATGGCCCAATAAGGACTATCAAGAAAACTAAATAGGTTCTATAAGTAAAATATACTAAATCATATTTCTAAATTTATAGAGCTGGTTTTAGAGTTGGACTCTGGCTCAGTCCCTCTCTAATTCCAAGCCTGTTGTTAAAAAAAAACCCAGAGTTTCTGGAGTTTCTATCTCATGTCAAGAGCCATGATATGGGACAAAAAGGAATATGAGTTTAAAAAACATCTTTACTTTTCTTCATATCTATCATACCTTTCATTAAATATATCTATCATGTCTTTTATTGAATATATGTATGTCTGTATATGTCTATATGATTAATATGTAAATATATATTATTATAATCATATAATATATGATTAATATATAATTAATATATATGATTAATGTTTAAGTTTTCCACAATAAACAATAAGTTTTTCCTGCAATGACATTTAAAGTTTCCAGGAAGAAGATGGGGCCCCATAACAACAATTCCACCTGGTTGATATGACATCATGATACTGATAGCGCTACTACAAGACCTGTTTTGGGTACCAGCTGCAGAAGACGATTCCAACGTGGTTAGCTAAAATGATACACATCTTGTACAACATTCTGGTCAGTCCTCCACAAAATACTCAGAGACTATTTACAATTTTAAAAGACATTGATCTTAAAATTTAACCATCATTTTGCTTTCACAGGATCCCCCAAAAAGAACGTCGCCCCCATGACAGCTGAAAGTAATTCTAGAGAACGACGTCCCCTCTCCCAGTAAAGTTTGTCCTTGGGTTTAGGGACATCATTTAGGGATTGGTTATAATTAGTATAGGGTTGAGGGTTGGGGGAAAAATTTTATAAGCACAAAAATCTTTAAAAAAAAAAAAGAGGGATAATTGGATTATGGGATAATAGCTTTGTATTTGTGAGTTATTGTTTTTAGACAAATATATTGGTATTGATTCTTATATATTGATACAAAGTTAAATTATGTTGACTATTTTATGCATGCATGCTTCTACCTCTGTTTAAAACATTTTTATGTATTGACATATATATATATATTGTATTGATATATGTATATTTTACCATATTACATTGTACACTTCTACCTCTAATTAAGATACTTATATATTGTTTATGTATTGATATATATATTTACCATATTGCAATGTATACTTGCACATTGTTTATATTTGGAGGTCATATTGTCCCCATTTATTGCACAGTTGTTTACTATTTCAGTCTTTAAGTTAGATAGATATTAAAAATAATATAGATCAATAGTCATCTAAGTTTGTCATTTACGATTAGACTAATCAGGTTCTTTAGATACATAGAGATTATATTCAGTATAGATAGATAATCTTCAACCTCTTCAAAGAGCTGTAAAAAATGGCCTTTAATCTAACTCAGAGTTCTATGGTAGGGAGACACAATCGCTACTGACAACACTGATCTATTCCCGAGAAAATGTTGAGCACCAAAGACACTCCACCTGGAACCTTTCTTCTTGGCAGAACTGGCCTTTAGGTAAAAAAATGCCCATACCTCAACTACTGACAGAGTTACAGAGTATCCGTAAATGGATAAAACAGGACTGTCATATCCTGCCAAGACAGGATAAGATAGTTTTAAAAAGTTCCTTGCCTTTGAAAATGGTATGTAAGTTATGTTAGGCCTTAGCCAAAGTTGGTTGCTTCAACGCTGCAAACATGATTTTGGGTGTTTGCCCAGGTAGCCAGTTGTCTCTGTGATTTGTTACATGTTCTGGAAGTTTGATTGCACTTTCTAATTACTTAGGTAACATTATTTCCCTTCTCAGATCTTTGATGGGATTGAAGATTATATAAACGTAGTTACCTTCCTTTCATGACGTGGCCAAGTTATTTCTTATACAAGACTTAAGCTAGTTAAAATAGGATATTTGTATTTATTGTGTATAATTGTGTAGGTTTGTACTTACTGTATATAATTTCGTAGTAGGCTTAGAACTCTCTTACTTAAACAAAAGGGGGAGGTGTTGTGGGAGTAACTTCCGCTGCCTCAACCAATAGTCGCTGAAATACGAGCCCACAGTGCAGCGAGGAGCGACTTCCGCTCCATCAGCCAATAGCTGCTGAAATACCAGCCCACTGGGGCGTGGTATATTTCTCTTTTAAAAAGAAAAACAGATCCGGATCAGGCCCTCTTGGTTCCGGTGCTTGGTCCCGGCTCCTGCTCCCGGCTCCTGCTCCTGGCTCCTGCTCCCGGCTCCTGCTCCAGTGACTAGGCTCCCTTCCTGACGGTTTATGGTGTATGTACGTTTTACCCCCCAAAATAAATAACCCCTTAAAACATAACTGGTGTGGGATTGATTCGCCTATACTACAGAGTGAGTTCTAGGACAGAGAAGGCTTCAAAGAGAAACCCTGTGTTGTGCAATATTATGTTTTTTAAGATATGTTCTCAAAAAATAAAAGATGTGTTACATTCATTTATGATGTGGAATATTTGTTTAATGATGCAAAGATGTGTCGCATTCTTTTATATTGCATTTATCTAACCCTGTGAAGCTGTGTTACTTTGCCTGCCTAAAACACCTGATTGGTCTAATAAAGAGCTGAATAGCCAATAGCTAGCCAAAAGAGGGATAGGTGGGGTTGCTAAGCAGAGAGGATAAATAGAAAGAGAAAGAAAAGGAGCAAGAAGAAGAAAAAGAAAGGAGGGTGCCAGGGGCCAACCACCCAGTCACACAACCATCTGTGGAGTAAGAAGGAAAGAAAGATAAAAATCCCAGAGGCAAAACGTAGATAGGGTAATTTGAGTTAAGAAAAGCTGACTGGAAACAAGCCAAGGTAAGGCCAGGCATTCGTAAGTAAAAATAAGTCTCCATGTGATTATTTGGGAGCTGGGTGGTGGGTCCCCAAAGACCAAAGAGTTTTAAAAACAACAGCAACAACTGTATCTCAAAAACAAACAAAAAAATTAGAAAAGGAAAAAAAGAAAGTGTTCAATCAAAATCGCCATTACCATTTGCTGAGCACTCCCTGTGGCTCAGACACAGTGCTGAGCACTTGTGTAACTAATTTCTCAATTACTTGGCCTCATCCACCTGAGCTGTTTTTACTGCATTACTAATGAGAAAGACTGAAAATGTACGAAGAAGGACAATAACTCAAGAAGTTAAAAGACAGGACTGGAAGATGACACAGTAAGTGCTTGGCTTGCAGACATAAAGACTGAAGTTCAAATCCCCAGAACAGTGTAGAAAGCCAGGTGTGGCGGCTTACACCTATAGTCTTAGTGTCAGGAAGGCAGAGACAGGAAGACCCCTGAGACTTGCCGACCAGCCAGGCTGAACAACCTAGTGAGCTCCAAGTTCAATGAGAGACCTTGTCTCAAAAAATAAGTTGGAGGACTTGGGAGATAGCTCAGTGACTACACTGCTTGCCGAGCAAGTGCAAAGCCTGAGTTTGGATTCCCAGCAGGTGGGGGTGCACTATTCTGCAAACACCCGCACTAGGGCACCGAGATGGGCAGATCCCAGGAGCTGACAGAGAGTTTCAGGCTAGGCAAGAGACACTATCTGTCAAAAATATAAAGTAGAGAAGTGATTGAGGCAGACATTCTGATGCCAACCTATGGCCTTTACACACACATGTGGGTGAATGCATAGCCCCCACACACACACACACTACATGCATATTTATACCACACATACACACACAGAGAAAGAAGATAATAGATAAATGATGATTATAATAGATAGAAGATAGACAGACAGACAGATAGATGCTATTTCGGGGGTGGGCTCAGCCCACTGTGGGCGGTCTGGGTGTTAGAAGAAAGCAGGTTGGAAAAGGGGGTTCCTGAGGAACAATACCCAAAAGTGATCGCTAGCCTCCAATTGCACACAGACATGCACACCTGCACATATTTAAAAATACACTCACACACACCTTTTAAATTTTAACTGTATTAACCTGAGACACTGGAGTGCACACTTGTAATCCCGGCACATCAGAGGCTGAAGCAGAAACACCTTGAGTCCCAGGCTCTCTTAGAATAGGTCAGGAGAACCTATGCCAGAAAAACAAAGAAGGAAAGGCAGGGAGCAGAGAAAAGAGTGGGCGAGGGGAGGGACAAGAAGTTAGAGGAAAAGAAGGGAAGAGAATGAGAGGAGTAAGAAGGAAAGGGTAGGGGTGAGACTGTAGGGGATGGGAGGTGAGGGAAAGAAAGGGAAGGAAAGAATGAGAGAGGGAAGCTGTGATTTAAGTGTTTACTATAAGCAAAGGTGAAATGCAGATCCACTGGGGAAAAACACAGGTTGAGCAAACCCTGGGGAGCAAGCCAGTAAGCAGCTCTTTTCCAATCCCTCTAGTTCCTGGCTCCAGGTTCTTATCCTGCCTGAGTCTCTGCCTTGGTTTCCCCTGAGGATGGACTATGATCCTGACCTGTTAGACAAACAGACCCTTTCCTCCTCAGGCTGCTGTTTGGTCATGATGTCTTTATTCCAACTACAGAAAGCAAACTAATAGCAGACAGATAACTATGAGAACACTTGAGGAAGGCACCCAAGATTGCCCTCTGGCCCCCAAGGCACGAGTACATACATGTGTGCGCTCACAAAGAGGACAATAAATTAAGGCTCAAAGAAAGCAAGACCCGACAGCACAGGAGGTTGGGGTAGGAGGCCTGTAACTTCAAGAAGAGCCTGGATTACTTACTGAAATCTCTTCTCAAAATAAAAAGTGAAAACCAGGGGCTGTGGGTATGGCTCAGTGGCAGAACATTAACTTAGTTTGCATGAAGCCCTGGGTTCCAACCCCACTATCACAAAAATAAATGAATTAATTAAATGAATCTTAAGTAGAAGAATATATTAACAGAGACAAAAGACAAAACTAGCTGAAATCTATGAGAAAGAATAAGATGATTAAATGATAGGTGCCCAACCCCTCCCATGTGCACAGAGCATCACTAGCTTCTTGCCTTTCTAAAGATTGCTAGTGTCAGGAGCTGCAAACCTTTGCCAGCGGCTTTCCTGAGGCTGTGGGGGCCCTCTTGCCTGCACCTCAAGTAGGAATGAACTCCCTCACACGCCACCTGCTCCACCTTCATACTCAGTTACCCTCAACCAGCGACCCTAGGGAGTGTGTATAAATAACTGTCATTCTCAGTGGGAGAACCCCCTGAGGCAGGCATCTCCTCCTCAGATACTCCCAGGATCCTGTCCCAGTGCCCATAGTGGTGGCTGCCTTCCCGCATCCACAGCACCTCCTGGCTCCCCTCCAGGGTCTTCCTGTACAAACCAAATACACCACCAAAATCAGATCCTTATCTCAAGCTGTACATTGAATTTTTTTAAAAGTCTCTACCAAGACTGCAAAATGCCTTGGCAAGAAAAGCTATTTGCTGCCACGCCTGACGAGCTGTGTTCTCTCCTCAGGACCCACTGGTGGAAACAAAAAACCAACTCCCCCAAAGTATCCTCTAACCTCCACCCGGGTGGGTGCACCTGTGCTCACACCTACAGAACAAACAATGTAAAAAAGGTCTACACTTATAGAAAGGGAGGGAGCAAACCATGTTAGCGATGACACAGCTTAGCCACAGGCTGAAGGGTCAGAAGCACACGTGCATAGGTCGTCTCTTTTAGTGTTTCCATGTAAAATCTTATGTCAGATTACTTGAAAATCTTGGTAAAATGGTAGGTGTATGGGGAAATATGAATAATCAGAATTGGGTTAGGAGAATGCAAGCGGTCTGACAAACTAATCCACTTGGAACAAACCGGAAAAGCATTGCTAGACAGTTGTGTCCCTCAGAAGATGACAGGTCTAGGTCGCGAGTTCCGAATGTGACCAAAACACGTGTGTATTTCAAACACATGACAGTTGTTAATACTAACAAGAAGGAGGGTCTGGAGTACTAGCAGCAGACAGAAGAGATTTCCCAGTCATAAATGTGACAAAAATAGCTCCAGAAAGAGAAAATTACAGACCATCCTGACTTATGAATATAGATGCAAAAATCCTGAATAAAATATTAGCCAATTAAATGCGGCAGCATCATAAAAGAATAATGTACCATGATCAAGGAGGTGTATTTTTATAAGAATACAAGTAAGGGCCAAAATTAGAATTTCTATTAATATGATATTACCCGTATGAATAAAAAGATTAACTCAATAGACACTAAAAACGTATTTATTTATTTTTTGCTATTAGGGAAAAAGCCTAAATAATCTAGAGGTGGAAATATATTTATTTAATAGGGCAGGAATATCTACCTCAATCTTGGAGAACTTCCAAAAGTTAGCAATAAGATCCAAATGATTGTTATCGCCACTGGCACATCACATGGCTGTGACCATTTCAGTAGGCAACCATAGGACAGAATGTCCTGCTACCAAAAACAGATGTACAGCCATCATATCAGAAACATGACAGATGCACAGGTTTCTGAAAGAAAGGTCTTAACTATGGTTAACATAGCTGTCTACCTTAAAAGCCAAAGATATTATAAAAACACACAAAGGCCACCCGAATAAAACCAGAAACCATCTATTGTGGGTTTGCTATTAGCAGGAAGGTGAGCCGGCCTCACTTGCATTTGGGAGGTTCTGAGGCAGGTGGGGAGCAGGAAAGCTCTATAATTGGGGGGAGTATTTCTGTGTTCCCTGACAAGCACTCAATGTTTGTCCTGTCCTCTCCAGCTGCCCCCAACTTTGTGTGTTGAAACCCTACTCCTAATGTGGTATTGTTTAAAGGCAGAGCCTGTAGCAAGCAGGCATCAGACCCTGATAGCAGAGGCCCCAGCAATGGCATTAGTATCTTTTCATGAAGGTGGGGGTGGCAAGGAAGGCTCTTTCACCTTCTATTCTCCCAAGTGAGGGTCTGAGAAGGCCGCTGTCTGCAGCCCGGAAGAAGGTTCTCCCTGAAGCCCAGCAGTACCACACTCTGACTCCAGGCTTCCCGCTTCTGGAACTGTGAAAAATCATTGTCTGTCACTTATAAACCACACAGAGTGGTGCTTGGCCAGAGCCGTGCAAACCAAGACTGATGAATTGCTGGTCTGGGAAGCTGGAGGCAGGCTAACTAGAAGCAGCCTCTATGAGATTGTCTCAGGGAAACATCCTTCACTTCCCCTGGTTGGTCCTGACTTGAAGAAAAGCTATTTTTACCTGAGGCCTGGCTTTCCTGCGCCCACTAATGCTGCAAATCTGGTTTCACTCTTTGGCTGCGTGCTGCAAAGGTTGTAGGTCAACATTCTGTCATCACATCTGGGCCCTGGCCTGTTTTTATGCTCTGTTCCTTAATAACAATCAGAAAATAAAGTGTACAGCTACAACCTAGGGTTTTTTGTTTGTTTGTTTTTTATGAGTTATTCAGTGCTATGTTTTGTTTTCTTGGTTCTTTGAAGATAGGGTGTCATTGTATAGCTCAGGCTGGCTTTGAACTCCCCTCCTGACTTCTGAGGTACCGGCATGCCCCCCACACCATGCCTAGCTCCTTCAGCCTTCTTTGATGACTGTTGTCTTAAACTCAGAGTATGCCTAACTCCCCCAGCCCACGCAGCACACTGGGCATCCTTCCCATTGAGTGTGTTTCTCTGGGGACTTTGTATTTCCTCTGTTTATTTCTTGCTGTAATTCCTGTCACTGGGTTCTCAGCTCTTACTCTACAGCAGCCTCTAATAACTCTATCCTTTCTACATGGTGGATGTGGACCTGTAACATCACTCACCAAAGCGACAACATCCAAGAGTGTGACGCAGCAGTGTCCCCTACGCATGGGTAGACTGTGTCCCCAAAGTATCCCCAGGAGACAGAAGTTTGAGGTCAGATTACATTGTATACTCCATGTTTTGTCCTCTACATATGACTAAATTTTATTTCTAAATTAGGTTCAGTAAGAGATTAGCGATTGATAATGAAATAGTCATTACTATACTGCCATATAAATTCTGTGAATGGGATCCTTATCAGATCTGAATTGCCAGCATCTCCACTCTTGTGCTTTGGGGCCACCATTAAGTAAGTCACAGGTCAGTTAAACACAAGCACTGTGATACCTCCAGTTGACCTTACAACCAAGAAGTGTGAGTGGCTGATGGGTAGGTAGTGCATGCTGCATGGAAACCTTGGACAAAGACATGAGTCTATCCAGGCAGGATGAAGCAGGGCTGCATGAGAGTTCATCACGCTCCTCAAAGCATTTAAAATTCTGGAGTTCTTTACTTGTGGAATTTTCCATTGAACATTTTAAAATTCCGGCTGACCTCAGATAACTGAAACCATGGAGAAAAGGAACCACTGATAAGGGAGGGAGCTCTGTAGAGAGCAGGCTTGTTCTCAGGGAAAATAAAGAAACACGTTGATTGCAGAAATAGACAGCAACACCGAGTATAAGACATCGAGTCATAAAATGTATTTTCCATTTCTCAGTTTAGGGACCGTCTCACTCTCTACCACCCTTCTTAAATGTCAGTGCACCCTCTGGCATCTCTGCCTCTCCCTCTGTCCTTCTTCTTCTGGGCATATTCTTGACATTCCTCTTTTTAACAAAAGTCTAATGGTCCCAGCCTTTGTGTTGATAATAAATGATAAGGGACCACATGATCTTTTCTCTGACTACTTCCTGCTGACATTGGGGCATCATTGTTGGGGACTCAAGCTGGAATGCTGGCCAAGGCCAGGAAAAGAGAGAAGACTGCTGTAACACAAATTCTAATTGTTCTTAATAACAAAAACTCGGAGTCAGCTATCAGGGGTGAAAGCTGAAAGGTCAGAGAGGCAGATCAGCCAGCCACTAGTTCTTACGTCTTTATCACTGCTCAGACTGAAGGGACAATCCTGTCTCTGACTGCATTTTCAGAATGCATCCTCAGACTGCACCTGAGCTCCTGTCTCCTCCCACCTTACATTCCTCTCTCTGACCAGCCGTATCACTCCTGTCTCCATCCCTCTAGTGATGGAATTAAAGGTGGTGACTCCCACATATTGGGATTAAAGGTGTGAGCCACCACTGCCTGGCTCTGTTTCTCCTTGAGATTGGATCAATCTAGTGTAGCCCAGGGTGGCCCTAAACTCATAGAGATCCCTCTGCCTCGGCCTCCTGAGTGCTGGGATTAAGGGTGTGTGTCACCACTGCATGGCCTCTATGACTAACTAGTGGCTTAGGTCTGCACTCTGATCTTCAGGCAAGCTTTATTTGTTAGATCACAAACAAAACATCACAACAGCACGCAGGCTGTTTCCATAGCTGTCCAGGCTTTAGGGGACCACCGGTGGCTAGGGAAGTGCAAGCCAAGTTGAAGCAGGTTTTGAGGCTGGACTCTCTGGCGCTAACCTTTCTGGAGCTGTCTGGGATGTAGATTCCAAGGGAACACCTGGGGCAGGCTAGTTGCTGGAGCAGTCTGCAGTTGATATGAAATCCACTGGTACAGATAGACTAGAGACAGAAGAAGCTAAAGTTAAGGAATTTAGGGTATTTTCTTTTTATTTATTTTTCAAGACAGGGTTTCTCTGTGTAACAGTCCTCGCTGTCCTGGAACTCACTCTGTAGACCAGGCTGGCCTTGAACTCACAGAGATCTGCCGGCCTCTGCTACTGGGGAGTGCTGGGATTAAAGGTATATATCACCACCACCCGGTAAGGGTAAATTTTTTAGCTTTGGTGTTCACTTGAAACTTCCAGGCCCACAGTCCTAGTAGTTGGAGAAGGAAGTCCCGAGGCCAGGGGAGACACACACACACACACACACACACACACAGAGAGAGAGAGAGAGAGAGAGAGAGAGAGAGAGAGAGAGAGAGAGAGAGAGAGAGAGAGAGAGAGAGAGAGAGAGAGAGAGAGAGAGAGAGAGAGAGAGAGAGACCCCACTCTCAGGAATAGGCAGGTGGAGAAACTTGGGAGTACTTATCTGGAGTCCATTTGACCTGAGAAAGGGGATCCAAGTTGACTCCCTGAAGCTTACATAAAATTTTTTAAGCTCACAAAAAGAGAAAAAAGTTTTAGATGTGTTAGCTGTATATAAAATCTGTTTATAAAATCCACTGTACTGAGATCCACGTGGTAGAAAGAGCAGTAGACTTAAGCCTTTGAGTCATGGTAAAAGCTTCGGAACCCAAAAATGATTTTGAGTTAAAAGCATCTGGCGGCAAGGTAAACTGTTTGTCTTTCCAGAAAAACTCTAGGAGGTCGGATTTTGAAGTAAAGGCAGCTGTGGCCTTGGGGGAGAAAGGGGTATGCTTGCTGTTAAAGTCACAGTTCTTCAGTATCATCAGAGATCAGAGAAGGAAAACCCAGAGCAAGAAGTATAATCCAAATGGCCTATGGATCCATTAAAATGACCCTTACCCACCACCTAGACGCTTGCTCTAGGCTCTGAGGTCTCCATGGCTTCCCTGGGCAGCGGTTAATATTTGGCTGTCATACAGCCCAGCCTTTCATCCTCAGCTTTCACAGAGAGCAACCTCAGACTCCTGTTGCCAGACTCAGGTTGGAGAGATCTTTCTGTGGAGGACTAACTTGGGGGACTGACCTTATCTAACCAGGCAGAGTAGAACGATCACCCCAAAAGTGTCCACAGTGTGTACAGAGCCCTGATAAGCAGCAAGGCACGGGACAGCTCTGCCCCATGGTTAGTATTACCAGAATTCAGGGGCAGCTGTCCATCTATCTTCTTTGGCGACTGTAGGGCTTCCTCTAGGCACTGGCATGTCTGTCTATAATGGGAAGCTTTTTTCATTAAACACTTTAAATGTCACAATCAGCAGATCTCTGAGGAGTTTGAGGACCATCTAGTCAGTATACCTGGGTCAGTTACTTGCTTTAGGCTCAGCCTTGAAAACACATACAGGAGGCTAAATAAAGCTTGTCACTAAATGAATTACAAGTTAGTAGCTTTTATAAGATTAAATTTTACAGCTTTATCCTTGTTCAGTTTGAGAACAAGGATAATTAAAAATTGAATAAAAGGGTTTCATTGAAGATTCTTTAGCATCAAAATAGAATGTTAAAGCATAGTTGAGAGACTGGGAACTATCTTGGTCCTTTCATAGTGTATCATTACAGAATATCACAGTTTGTTTCTGTGTAACCCAGTTTATTCAAACAGCTAACACTCAACAATGTGAGCAAAGACAAAGAGACTAGACAAATATCACTGTGGATCCGAGCAGACCTTAGGAATTTATAAACTTATTTATCAAGCATATGTTATTTATGAAATACATATTTACTAAACACACATTGTTTTTTACTTTAAATTTTCTAGAAGTCTGGTGTTGAACAGATTTAGCAAAGACACACGTAGTTAGAAATATATTTTTAAGCTTTGTTAACCTAAGTATACCTAATATGGGAGTTTGCCATCCTGTAAAAATCCTAATCCAAGATTTTGGAAACCTGATGTCACTTCTTTTGTTTTGTTTTTGTTTGGTTTGGATTGGTTTTGGTTTTTTTCGAGACAAGGTTTCTCTGTTGCTTTGGTGCCTGTCCTGGAACTAGCTCTTGTAGACCAGGCTGACCTCAAACTCATAGAGATCGGCCTGCCTCTGCCTCCCAAGTGCTGGGATTAAAGGCATGCACCACCACCGCCCATCCCTGATGTCACTTTTATAATTTAAAGGGAGACACAATGATAAACCAAGGGCCCCCTAGGACTAAGAAGTTTTATAGGGGCTGCCTCAGTTGGTTGATAACATGTGGTCATCTTAAGATGGTAGCAAATTCACATGACATGTACCCCCTTTCACCTTAGTAAAGATGCCTGCCAGTATGACTGTTATTTTAAAACATCAAAATTATCTATTTTTAAACAAGAGTTGAATCTAAGTTACAAATACAGTATATTCTAAACAAGAGTTGAGTCACATATTTAGTAAATTATAGCAAATTATGATTATCCATGCATAAATTTTTAATTATAAACCTTTTGTTCAAAGTTTTAAGCTAATTTTTATTACAGATTTTACAGATTTTTAAGCATACCAATGAATCCTGAGACAGAGTTTACAGCATAATCTTTAAAAATTTTTTGAGAGCAGAGCACAGAGAGAAAACAGAGATAAAAGATTTTTAAAGTGGGAAGGAGAGAAGCCTCAGAGAAGACAGCCTTTTGGAAGGGCAGGGCTGAGCAAGCTTAAATAGAAGAGATTTGGGGAACATCTGTTGCAGAGGTTGTTACCATGTGAGGAAAATTTGAAAATCAAATGTGCCCATCTAGGGCCATTGATCTGTACTGAAGCCAAGTGGTTTGTAGTCCGAGAAGTGGGGGGTGTTGAAAAATGAAAGTCCACTGGTGGGAATTTCTATAAGCTCCAGGAGGGGCCTAAGAGAGAGTGTGGAGTGACCTAGATGGGTCCAGGCTTAGAAAAACTAGGCCTCGGAGGGTTTACGGAAGAGGCAGGCTAGCAGCCTGAGGCGGGAGAGGAAGCTTTCAGAGGGAGCTGAGAGCTGAAGCCTCAGGACTGCAGGCTGGGACAGCGGATTCCTAGGGCGAAGCGAGAGAAAGTGAGAGGGCAGGGGAAAGGGATGCGGTAAGAACCTTTAGTACAGATACCCAGACTAGCAGGTCAGAGTCGAAGATTCTAGACAAGCGCCCAGGCACGTGCAGTCTCTAGGAATCTGAGAGACATTTGTGGCATAGACAAGGAGAAGAATGGTTAGAGCCATGGAGGGGAGAAGTAGCCGAGAAGGCTGACTCAGAATCTGGGGTCAAATTTGATGGATAGCAGGAGTCAGCAGAAACCAATGATCCGTACATGCCTTAGGAGAGTCCCATCTGCAGCTTGGCTGGGAGATGCCGCGTTCCTCGGAAGGGAACTCATATATGCCAATGCTGGGTTTCTGCATCGGATGAATGAAATAAATAAATAAATAAATAAATAAAAAGGAAGGACAGGATTGTTCCTAGGTATGGGGGAGGAGTTTATTGTAGATATGAAGGAGAGCACAGCCAGAGGCAGAAACATCTGGGAGTCCAGAGTGAACAGGACCCTGAGCTGGGTCATGTGAGGAAAGGGGGGAAGGGAGAGGGAAAAAGGGGAACCAAGTGTAGTAGCCAAGAGGGCAAAAAGGTTAAAAAAAAAAAAAAAAAGAATTGGGACTGAGAGATGCTGGGAGAACCTAATAGCTAGGTCTACTTTGCTATGTTAATAGATCTCAAATAACCGATTTGAGACCTAACATTTAAGACATAGGGTCATAGACTCTAGAGTTAGGACTTCCTCCAGGAAGCTGTAGCTGCTTAATCTGATTTTTTATTTGTTTGCTTTTATTTATTTGTTTGTTTGTTTTAGATGTTCTCTACACAATACAAAGTTGTCAAAGTTAACTATCTTAGTAGTAATAATTTGCAGGATAAATTCTACTTGTAATATAAATAATACAAAATAAGATGCTTAATAGTAAGCATTAAAAAGTGTAGAAAGTCAATATAAAGAAAAAATGCAAACCGGTTTGGGAAAGACATGCCATATTTATGGATGACAAACCTCAACTTGTTAAGAAGGAAAGAGGAGGGGAAAAAGAAAGGAAGAGGTCAGTGTTTTTGTATTCTTTCATAAAATTGAGGTAATTTTTTTTTGAAAACTTCAAAGGGACCTTTTTGCAAGCTAGCATAATTAACATAAAATCTACCAAGAACGACAGATAAGAATCAAGAAAATATTGAAAAATAAGAATATTGTTGTGTTTACATATAAAGTGTCCCCCATACGCTCAGGTGTCTGAACACTCGGTCCCCAGCTCCAACCCTATTTGGGAAAGTTTTGGGAGGTAGAGCCTTCTGGAGGGGTGAGTTACTCAGCAGGACCTTGAGGTTTCGTAGCCTGGCCCCTCTTCCTGCAATCTCTCTGCTTCCTTTTGCAGGATTGGGAGGCGCTAGTTTCATTCACCTGCCACAACAGAGACACCTACTATGCCCCCTCCACTCCCCCCCAGGTCAGGGTGGACTGTATCCCCTCAAACAGCGAGTCAGAATAAACCCTCCCTCCTAAAGTTGCTTTCGTTGAGTATTTTGTCACAGAAATGAGAAAAGAAACTAACACAGAGATGTACATTGTTGCATATTAAAATATACCTCGTTAAAATCGAATTACATAGTCTTGTTATGCGAGCATACAGATAAATCACAGGACCTAACAGGAAGCCCCATCACTTAAAATTAAGTTCACTTCCAATAGCCAATTAAAAAATATAATGTAACAGTGATTTAAACAAGAAAAACTAACAAGAGAAAAACAAATACAAGCTTATTAATATGTATGCCTCATATAAACATAAGCAAAACCTCAGAAAAAATTAAATCTCACTCCAGCCAGGGAAGCTGGTCGGCTAACTACAGATCTTCACCTCTTCCTCCTCTGCTCCAAAACCAGCCGCCCCCCTCCACCTCACCCTCCACTCAGTAGCAGATCGCCTGCTGTGCCCCCCACTTCTCTCAGTGTCCATCAGTTATGCAGATCTCCTCCCACCTTCCTCTCCACCCATCCTGTTATCCCAGACCCTAATCCCAGCAGGCATTCTCCAGGAACCACCAGCTAAGCCCACCAGGGAAGCAAGAAGGCCAGCTAAGCGGGTCGTGAGCTTCAGGTCTCTCCCTCTGCATATCCAGTCGTCCTGCCTCATCCCCAGCTATGCAGCAGGCTACCTGCTGTGGCCTCTCCTCACTCTGCCCTCATTCCCAGAGGACTGAGCAGATCCTGGTGGAACACCCTGCTTTTCTCCCACCCTTGCACTCCCTCAGGCTCCCCCAACATCAATGGTCTCAATTTCCCAATAATAGGACAGGCTAACAGAATGGAGGAGAAAACAGGATCCCTCCTTCTGCTGATCCTTCTGCTGCATCCAAGAAACACGTCAACATCAACAAATAGACATCACCTCTGAGTAAAAGGATGGAAAAAGATATTCCAAGAAAATGGACTGAAGAAGCAAGTTGGTGTAGCCATTTTAATATCTGATAAAAGAGACTTCAAACTAAAACTAACCAGAAGTGATAGGAAAAGACATTATTACTTACTCATCCAAGGAAAATCCACCAAGAGGACATTGCAATTGTTAACATCTATGCACCAAATTCAAGGGCACCCAAGTTTCTAAAAGAAACACAACTACAGCTTAAATCACAGATAGACCCTGGGACACTGATAGCGGGAGACTTCAGTTCCCCGTTCTCACCAATGGACAGGTCATCCAGACAAAACTAAACACAGAAATGATGGAGCTAACCGACGTATCAACCAAAGGGACCTAACAGTATCTACACAACATTTCACACAAGCACAAAAGAATACACCTTCTTCTCAGCACCTCATGAATCTTTCTCCCAAACTGACCACATACTCGGACCAAAACAAGCCTCAACAGCTACAAGAAAATTAAAATCACAGCCTGCATCCTATCTGACTGAAGCTGGACATCAACAACAACAGAAAGCTTACAAGCTCATGGAAACTGAACAACTCACTACTGAATGAAAAGCGACTCAAAACAGAAATTAAGAAAGAAATTAAACACTCTCTAGAATTGAGTGAAAAGTGAAGGGCTCTAATAGGCCGAACAGGGCAAGCATAGCACCTTCAGGCCCTGCCCTCCCTCCTCCCTCTCCCTTGTAGAGCCCTTCATTCCCTTATTTAGGCACCTTCCACCTTCCTAAGGCCAGATACCAAGTCTGTTCCCTTATTTGGCTGCTTCCTGCTTCCTTACGCCTGACTCATTCCTGTGCCTTTCACCAACATCCAGCTATCAAAACATCAAATTGTTGCAATCAAAAATCCACATTTGGCTTCCCTAACTAACAGGCCCAACCAAGCTCACCAACTCGCCCTATCTCTTCCAACACAGACCTCCCCTTTGTACCTTTAAAATCACTTCCGCAAAGCTGTTTGCTGCTGTTTCTGCCCAGTTCCAGTTCAGCCACCTTGTCTCTTTGCCTCACTTGATGCTTAATAAGCAATCACTTTGTGTTGGAAATTGGTGTTTGGTCTGTGCCTAATCCAGGGTCCAGAAGGGAGTTCTTCTTAGCGCTCTGGTCTTTCGAAAATGAATGCACAACATTCCCAAACTTGTGGGACACAGTGAAGGTGGTTTTAAGAGACATAGCACTAAATGTCTACATATAAAAATTAGAGAGGTCTCATATTGGTAAAAGCTCTATGACAAAAAGAAGAAATCATACCCAAAAGCAGTAGATGGCAAGAAATAAACTATGGGATGAATCAATAAAATAGAAAAAAGCAACAACCAAAACAAAAAATACAAAGAATCAATGAAACAAAAAGTTGGTTCTTTGAAAAAAATCAGTAAGACTGACAAACTCAGAACCTACTTAACAAAATTAGAAAGGGGAACATAACAACAGACACTGAGGAAATCCAGAGAATCATAAGGACCTTAAACTACGTGTCCACAGACTATCTAGGTCCTCATTAACATCTGCTCACAGCCTCTACTCGTTTATTCTGTCTCTACTGCACTTCATCGCATGCCTCCTTAAAGCTGAGCAGCGCTGACCCAAGTGTGTTGCTACTGGCAAACTCTCACGGAAGGGCTGAGAGATGGGTGTCATTACCGCACACAGCAGCCACGGGAAGCTCCCACTGCTCAAGCTTCTCCAGAGGTGCCACCCCATCCTGGGTGTCTAACTGACTCCCCAACTCCCCTGCTCATATCTCACTTCTTTGCTTCCTGGTCCTCATCTTCCTCAGTGTTGGGGTTTGAATCTGTCTCCCACAGACAGACCCATGTTTTAAGCACTTATTCCCTGCCTGGTTCAGGAGTTGGGGTTTAGCTGGTGGATGAAGGTAACTTGGGGTAGGCTTCTGAAGGCCATGTCTACTCCTGGCTTGGCCCATGCTGTGTCCTCATCTGCTCCATGTGACTAGCCACTGACAGAGCCATGCCCTGTCCCACCACTCTGAGCATAGTGAAGAGCAACCCTCTGAAATCATGAGCCAAAAAATTCCTTTTTCTCCCGGAGCTGTTCCTATCAGGCATTTGGATACTGTGAAACAGAAGAAACTAGTAAATGCAGTCTCTTGAGCTGCCCACGTATCACTCAATATTTGGCTTGCTTTAAGAAAAGAAATTTAAAACGTTTTAGGTTCTTCTCTCCTTTCCATGTCCTGGTGTAGGGGTGAGATGGGTCCATCCTCAGCTTCCTGAGGACTGTTAGGAGTGTCTCTAAGCTTAAAAAAAACCACCTTCCTTGAGATGATTCTATCCTAAAAAGGCAGAAGTTCCTTCGATGCTGAGAACACACATGTGCAAATACAGGTCTTTTCCTTTCCATGTGCTTATGGTGAAGAAAATAAGGAAGGCTGGAAATACATTCTCCAAAATACTAACAACAGTTTCTTCTGATTGTTGGGATTGCAATAACATTTTCTTTTCTCTTTGAGCTAATACGATTTTCCCAGGTCTTCCAAAGTGAGTTTTTACTAATTTTATGAAAAACTGTGTTTTTTAAGCAATAAGATGTGACGACCAAAAAAAAAAAAATCATCATTTTTGTTCCAAAGTTTTGCTATTCAAATGCAAATGCATCTCATTCCATCTCTGCTTCTTTCTCCTCCCAGTTCTCACTGATAGAAGCAAAAGCAGGCTTATAAACAGCTATAATTAATGTCTAACGTATGTATTTCAAAGAGGCCAACAGACAGAAATGAAACAAGAGCAGCTACTAACTAATGGGCAATCGATCCTTAGATTCAAAATGGGGGTGAAGCCTGCCTGGAATTTATACCACGTATTTCCTGGATTTATACCACACATCTCTCTTCAGTAGTATTCAATCACATGAGTTGACATTTGGCCAGATTCATGGCCCATGAATTTTAACAAGAGATAAAATTTGATAAAATCTATCAATCTCAATGTTTAGTTTTCCAAAAATATTTATGTCAGCCATTTATCTACATAAAATATGTAAGGGACCATCGACTCAGTCTGAGATCAAATATGTAGGAGATACATGTACTGCATTGGGAGTGTCCCAGCTGAACAGCATCCTACAAAGTTCATGCTACAGGGAACCTCAGAATGGGCCAGAAAATGAGTCTTTGTAAATATAACAAGTTACATCTTTAATTTAGTATGAATTTAGAAAAGAATTGATCAAAGATAAAGAGGAAAGTACAGTTGATTGGCAGGCTAGACTAGAGTAAGAATCTACAGGCAACATGAGTTTTTCCCAATGGAGCCGGGGAGGGGTAGTGGTGGGGGAGGGTTAAATTTCTGCTAATATTGAACAGGAGGAATTTTTCAATTAGGCCTAGCTCTGAGAGCCATTTAGCTCACATGGTATATTTTCTCTCCTCATGGGAATATCATACACACTCTCAACATCTCTGGAAACTGGACAGAAAATACTGAGGCCTTGGGTATCATGACTGATGTGTAACTGAGAACAAGAAGTAGTCTGGAGGGATGTCAGCAAAGGAAGAGGTGTGCAGACATTGGAATGAACACTGAACTCCCTACTACAGGCCCAGCTACAACAGTGTGATGCACCAGCTTGGAACACTGAGCCAACGATGCATGAATGCCACTTCTGGACTTACCTGTCATAGGGTGGAAGGGTGAGAAGGAGAGAGAGAGGAGGAGTGAGGGAGAGGATAAGTAAGTTGGAGCCAGAAGTTGCTTTTATATCCAAAACATCTGCATGGAAAGCATTTAATGTATAGATGATGATGCTGTGGAACTTCCCCACCTCCAAGGAGGCAGAAGCCAGGGGCCCCACAACTAGACAAAGAAGGGTGTTTAACTTGAGATGGCTCCAGGTTCCCGGGGAGGTTTTTAGTCTAGGTTACCAGGTCAGTGAAGCTACCTGAGGTAGGACAGTTATCTAGATTATTCCCTTTGTAGACCATAGCTAATGTGGCCATTAGCTTACTTGTGTTTTTTTCAATCCAAGTTCTATTTCCCTGTCATCTAGGCAGAACATCTGTGAAATGATGCCATATTTCAAAGGACCAAAGTCATTTGGTAGTAAGAAAAACATAACAAGGTGAAAATCCCCTAGAGAAAGCAAAACAAACAAACAAACAAACAAAAAACTCTTCTAAACAGCGACAGAGAGGAGAGGGTGTAACAGTGATGCTAGTGTTTTGGTTTGGGTGTGCATTTTGACAGCATCATCCTATCTCCAAAGCACTGAGAAGGATGGGAAAGAATTCAGTGTCTGGGCTGGGGAGCTATTGGACACCATTTGCTGAAAAAGGAAGGCAGAAGCAACAATCTTGAGGTCACACAAGGGCACAAGGAGGAAACTGGAGGGAATTAGGACTAAACCGTGTTTGAAACCAGAGTTACTGGAGAGGGGATTAGCATTTGCTGGGCATTTGCATATCACAGATTCTACCCTGGATGCTTCCCCCTTAGTCTCTCAGTGATTCTTCTTCACTGGCCTTCCTAGTATTGAAGTATCTTAAAGCAAGATCTCCCACTGAGCTCATGACCACATATAGGGCACACTGCCATTTCACAAAAGAAAAGTCTAGAAAGGTCTAGTCCCCTTCCCAAGGTCACCCAGCTGAGAGCCAGGAAGGGAAGAGTGCCCACTTCTTGGGGGAGGGCTCAACCCCATCCCAGGCTGTCTACCCTGCCCACCTTGCCAGTCTGCAGGAACGCTTTGAGGTTTGCTCTTACAGCAAGTACAGGCTTGGGTGGCATGGTGGCTCTTGGCATTCACTTGGCATAGGCAGGAAGATTATGAGTTGAAGACCAGCCTGGGCTACAAAGAGAAACTCTGTACCAATCAACAGAAAAGTAGTAAGTGGAGATTCTTGGTGGGTATCCCAAGCTACCCATCTCACTGTGTGCCTCAGACCAAGTCTCTCCCAGGCTGACTCACTCTAACCAGCCCTGCTGTGCCCTGGGACCACTTCTCTAGCCCAAACCTCTTTCCCATATTTCATTACCTGGTTTATCGTCCCTAGCTTAGGCTTCCTGGGCCCTTTACTACACACACACACACACACACACACACACACACACACACACACGCACGCACACACACACACACACACACACACACTGCTGGTGCTAGAAAGGCAAGATGAAGAGGACTTGGGAAGCCCTTTCCATCCCTGAGACCTTGACTCTTTCCCATGTGACCAGGAGCTCCAAGCCTATAATTCTCAGACTCCAGTTGGACAGATGCTGCAAAGCAAGCAAGGAGGCCTCAGTATCTTCTATGTTAGAGGTGTGTGTGTGTTTTCATGTGTATGCACGCATGGATTTATATGTGTGTATATACATGTGTGTTGGAGAACGCGAATAAAAATAATCCCACACTAGCTCAGAATTGAGTACTTTATTTAGGGGGAACTCACAGATCACAGTCCTCTGCGCATGTGGGTAACAGGAAATGAATCCAGCAGCAACAGCAGCAGCAGCAAGGAGAGAGGGAGAGAGAGAGAGAGAGCTTTACATTTATTGCATTTATAGTATTAAGAGACCACGTCCAAGTAGGCTGGTTTCTCAAAGGCCATTGGCTGAAGGAGTTCCCACAGCACCTCTCCCTTTTGTCTAAATAAGAGAGTTCCAAACCAATACAAAACTATATATAATAAGAACAAATATCAAGTATAAAAATTAGTATTACAATCAGCATAAACAATATCAAGCAAGAAACATATGCTAAATGTTTCAATAATTATCCTATCTTAAAGAGTCTAAGTCTTGTATTAGAAACGGCTTGGCCAAGTCATGAGAGAAAAGTAACTACTACCCCTACTAAAGACCTGAGAAGGGAAATAATATTACTTGAGTAAACAGGAAGTGCAGTCAAACAACTTCCAAAATGTGCAATAAAAGACAGAGACAACCTGCTACCTGGGCAATCACCCAAAGTCTCATTTGCAACATTGGAGCAACCACTTTTGGCTAAGGCCTAAAGTACTGACAGACCATTTTCAGAGGCAGGAAATTTTTCAAAACCTGTCTTGGCAAGGTTTGGCAGTCTTTTTTCTTGTATCCTGTTTAATCAGTCCAGACACTGTGCATTTTGTCAGTAGTCAAGGCATGGGCAGTTCCTTGTCCAAAGGCCAGTTTTGCCAAGAAAAATAGGAAAAAAAAAAACCCTCCAAGTGGAGAGTCTTCAGCGCTCAACATTCTCTCGGGGATAGATTGACACTGCTAGGAGCAATCGTGTCTCACGTCAGCAGAGCCCTAAATTTTCTAAATGCCACGTTCTACAGTTCTTTGAAGTGGTTGGAGATTACCTATCTATGCAGAATACAATCTCTATATATCTAAAGAACCTGATTAGTCTAACTATAAGTATGACAAACATGGATGACTATTGAACTATAATTCTTAATACCTATATAGCTTAAAGACTAAGACTTCATATTAGACTATTAAACAATCTTTAAACAATTTACATCAAATGAGAACAGTGACCTCAAAATGTAAACAATGTATAAATATCTTGATTAAAAGTAGAAATATATAGTGCAATATGGTAAATATATCCTAAAATTGTATCAATACGCAAAATGTCTTGTTCTTTTTTTTAAAGCCAGAATGTTTTTTCTTTGATTTATTTATTTATTATGTGTACAGTGTTCTGTCTCTCTGTATGTTTGCAGGCCCGAAGAGGGTACCAGATCTCATTATAGATGGTTGTGAGCCACCATGTGGTTGCTGGGAATTGAACTCAGGACCTCAGGAAGGGTAATCAGTGCTCTTAACCTCTAAGCCATCTCTCCAACCCCTATACAAAATGTCTTAAACAGAGATAGAGACATGCATGCATACAATATGACAAAATAACTTTGCATAAGTATATGATACAAATATCAGAAACAGAAATAGGAGCATATTCAATATAACAAATATAACTTGAATTTGTATCAATATACAAGAATCTATACCAATGTAAATTGCCTATAAATAATAGCTCACAAGTACTATTAGTGTAGTTCACACTAATTTATTATCCAATCCAATTTCCCCTTTTCTTTTCTTTCATATAATGCATGTGTGCAAGCCAAAGGTTGACATCAGCTGATTTTTTTCCCATCACTTTACACTTTTTGTTTGAGACACTGAACCCAGAGGGTTCAAATTCATCTAACTGACTGGCAGGGAGCCCCAAGGATCCTCCTGTCTCCACCTCCCCAGCTCTGGATTACAAGTCCATGCCACCACACCCAACGATTTTGCAAATATTGGAAATGCAAACGTATGCTTGGGAAATAAATATTTAACCTAAGGAGACATCTTCCCAGCCCTTACAGGTATTTACCAACTCCTGCTGGTAATAACCCTCTAGTAGATCTGCCTGTCACTAGCTCCCAAGTCCTCCCATCCCTAATGTAGTTCATATTCTATCATGTGTATCTCTCTTACCTTGAGGGAATCTCATGATAACTTCCCAGGCCTTCAGTGCAGAAAGCCTGGCTCCTTGGCATAGCCTCCAGTTTTGCCCTCTCTGTTCCTATTTCCCTCAGTTCCTCAGCTAGTCCTAGCTCGCTTCTCTGTTGCTGTGATCAAATAAGGACCAAAAGCAACCGTGGGGAGGAAATGGTTTATTTGGTTTATGGGTTATAGTCTGTCATCAAGGGGAAAACAAGATAAGAACTCAGGACAGGAACCTGGAGGCAGGAACTGAAGTAGAGGCTATGGAGGAGTGTGGCTTACTGACTTGCTTCCCATGGCTTGCTCAGCCTCCTTTCTTATACAACCCAGGACTACCCCAGGGTGGCACTGCCCATGATGAGCTGGGTCCTTACACATCAGCCAGCAACCAAGAAAATGCTTCACAGTCCTATGTGATGGGGGTAATTCTCCAGGGACTGTAGCTTGTGTCAGATTGACAAAAGCTAGCCTGTTCTCACCTGCAGCAATACCCACCTGCTACAACACTCACCTTCAGTAACACCCACCTGCAGGAACACCCACCTGCAGCCACAAACACCCTGCTTTTATGGCAATGGAGCTTTATATGTCCTTTCTTGACTTCTCCTCGGCTAATTTTTACATCCCTTGAAGACTTCTCTTCCTTGGAATGCCTACCCTGCCCCAGCACCACCAGTCATAGCTGCCACCACCTTTCTGGGCACACCTCTGGCCCAGCGGTTGTCACTGTGTGCCAGCAGCCTATTTGCTCTCTGTCTCTCCCACCAGACTTTGAGCTCCTGGAGGCAGTGGCCACATATTACTCATTTCTGTCCCCAGACATGGCTCCACCAAACATAAAAGATGAAGTCATAAATGGACATAGGAAGGGTGTTATAGGGACACTTCTCCCTATGACCTAGTGACAGGGCCAGTGCCCTTGGTGTTAGCAGGATGGGGCACCCAGTAGTTAAATAGCCCGAGTTATCGCATGGTCCTAGGAGCTTCACCCAATGGAGGAACCTGTTCTGCAAGATATGCTGAGAGCGGTGATGTCTCCGGAAATGAATAAGCTCCCCTACATCCGTTTAAGCCTCATTCTACAGATATATCTTGAACCTATTTCCTGCTGTGGAACAATCTTTTGGTACACTGCGACTATGTATTACTCTCATTGGCTAATAAAAAAGAAAAAAAAACTGACTGGTTTATAGCTAGGCAGGATAAGGTTAGGTGGGAGAACCAGACCAAAAAGATACTGGGAAAAAGAAGGGCAGTCGGAGTTAGAAGAGACACCATGAGACACAGAGCGTACAGGAAGGGAAGTGTATATATATGAGGTAAATGAGCCTGGGGCAGCAGATAGAATAATAGAAATGGGTTAATTTAAGTTATAAGAGCTAGCTAAACTGGGTGATGGTGGCACACACCTTTAATCCTAGCACTTGAAAGGCAGAGGCAGGTGGATCTCTGTGAGTTCAAGGCCAGCCTGGTCTACAAGAGCTAGTTCCAGGACAGGCTCCAAAGCTACACAGAAACTCTGTCTCGAAAACAAAACAAACAAACAAACAAAAAAAGCTAGCTTAAAAACAAGCCTAACCATTTAAAATTAATAATAAGTTTCAGTGTGGTTATTTTGGAGCTGGCTGGTGGGACTGAAAAATAAGCCTACAAATCCCCTGATAAGATCTCCCCACCCCACCCCCAGACAGGGTTTCTCTGTTGCTTTGGAGCCTGTCCTGGATTTAGCTGGGATTAAAGGCACGTGCCACCACCACCTGGCCCCTGATAAATTCTTAGCCTCTCTCCACACCTTCTGCCTTATCACAGGGCACTTATCACCTCTGACACTAGGTAGGCAAGGAGTTAGACCGGAAGTACCTGAAAACTTCAGCTGTATCCTGGTAGCTGTTCTCCCGACAGTCAGAACACTGCTTTCCAGTTAAACACCCTTGAAACTACAGTTAGATTGTTTCCTCTATATCGGGAAACTAAGGCTCTGGGGCACTCTGCCACACATGCGTGCTAACAAAGATCTACCTCCTCAAAAGACTAACATCCTCGTAACATCACTTACACTGTGGGTTTTTACAGCGCGTGGAAAGAAGGTCACAGGAAGAAATGGCCTAAAATGTCCTTCATGATTTGGGGGAGGCAAAGTGCCACTTAACCCTACCAATATACCTCCTAGCTCCTAAATGTTCATTTAAAAAAAACTCTTAAAATTCACAATCGGAAACCGCGGGGTTGCTTCCCCTCTTGGAACTGTCCATTCCAAATGCTCTGGAGTGTTTGCTTTGCTTAATTTTGCTAAATGACCTGCTTAAACTGCGTATGTCTCTCGACTGAATTCTCTTCTTCAAGAAGAAAAGAAGCAATAGACCTTGAAACATCTCCACCGCCAATATTTTTCCATCCCCAGGCTTTCGGTTGCTCCCATTTCTCAGGATGTGTCTCGTCTTCTGCCTATTGCTTGGACTGCCCCAGCGAGGCTCTTCTTTTCTGGGGACAGATGGAAGACTTGTGCCCAAACTCTTGAAGGTACAGGTAGGTTCCTAGACAACCTCCCTGCCATACTGTAGCCTTTGCGGCGAGCCGCTGTCCGGCCGCCCAGCGCCCCCTGGTGGGAAGTGGCCAGAAGCTTCACGCCGCTCCTCTCCAATCAGGCCTCCCAGCTTCCCTGCCCGCCTCTTCCAACCCTCTGGAAGGGAAGCCCTGGAAGACCCTGTGGGTCTGCACCCCAGAGGGTACAGGTATTCCTGACAGGCAATCAGACTAGAGTTTGGGGTTCCCTTGTCGAGAAAGAGCAGCCGCAGTGTAGAAAACTCTCCTTTTGTCCCCAGCCAACCAGTAAGGCCCACTAGTCGCACAGAAGGTGGGTCTCTTGTCCGTTCATGTGTCCTTCAGAGATCTCTCTGCGCCCTCCTGAGAAAAGTTGACTCACCTACAGTTTGCCTGAAGCCTGGATGGGCCGGAAGCCCCAGTTTCCTGCACTTCGTCGTCTAGTCCAGACCTGGATGGTTTTAGAGCCTGCTTCTGCAGCTGGAGATCCAGGAAGGAGGTGAGAGGCCAGGATAGCCTTAAGATCAGAAGGATCTTTAACCCATAAGTTTGGCCACTTAAAACAATACAGTTAGTCCGGGACCTCCTCCTTTCAGCCGTCCAGGGCCCAGCATAGAGAAGAGTGGTTGGCCTCTGGAGAAGAGAGGAATTCTCTCCCTCTGGCAGGCATTGCATTGCCTCCTTATAGTGAATTTAGAACTCCGAATTCGGAAAGGTAACTTGTGGTTCGTTGCGTTGTTCATGGGCCTATGATACTCAGTATTCGTGGGTTCCTAACTCTGTTAACAAAAAAAAAAAAAAAAAAAAAAAAATTATTCTATTTTAGTTACATGTTAGTATAAAGACAGATGTAATCTAGGCTGGGGTCGTAGTTGAGCACTCATATTATACTTATTTTTCTTTTTACTTAAAATTACATCAAACATGTTTATGATGCCCAGAAAGCCCAGTGGCCACTAGACCGCATTTAGTGAGTGTGGCCCACAAATCCTGTATCAGCACACTTGCGCCCCTGCCGGTAGAAGCAGCAATAGCCGTCTCTAGGGTCACCCCAAAGCTCAAGGTTGCTTTACTCTTATGCTAGCCTCTCTCACACAGAAACCCACAAAATAGCCAGAACATCCACGATCCAATCAGCCAACCAGACTTGTTAGTTCCAGTTTCTAGAGATTTCTCTGACCTTGTGATAAGAGCACACGGAATCAGAGCAGGATTTTATCGTTCTAAAACTGCATGTGGTAGCTAAGTGTGGGCACACACCTGTAAATCCCAGCACTTGAGAGACAGAAGGATCATAAAGAAAAAGTCAGCTAGACTACATAGTAGGCTGTGTCTTATCTATAACTAGGAATTCAAAAGAGAGGTTAAAAAAAAACTAAGTGGGGGTGGATCCACACAACTTTGAATGACCCACCTAATAAATCTCGAAAGCGGTCAACGCCGAAAGGCCTCATACCAAACACTCCCCCTTTGTGGAAGCTTCTGCTTGGCAGCCCACACAGCTACTCAGCAAAATATTTTTCTAATCAACAAATCAAAGCATTGGCTCGACGGCTGGGAGGTTATGAAAACATCTGTTTTTACCGATGTAACTGTTTTAACCACATTAACAGAATCCTTGCATAAGCACGTCACTCGGTGGGATTTTACAAATTTGTTCTGGATTACTTTTATACATAGAGCAAATAAATATTACATTTAAAACTGAAGTGAACTTTTCGGCATGTTAAATGATAAAAAGGATTGCTTTGCATTCCGTGAGTTTCTTAAACCCAAAGAGGGAAATATCAAGTTCCCCCCAAGTGGGGCAGGTGCACCTGCGGGAGATTAGGAGCCGAGCTTCTTGTTTCACATAAACAGTTGTATTGTATCCTGAAATTGTGAAACTTAGAGAACCCAACCACATGGGCCTCTTAAGTCCCCAGTTCCCGTTTTTGTTTTTTTTTTTTTTTAAAAAAGAAAGCTTAAACTAGTGAGTATTTTTCAAATGTTTCTAGTTACAAGAAATACTGCTGCTGGGTGAAATAATCACAGTTAATGGTGACGGTTAGTCTTCGTTTGCACGTCCGGTCTCAGCATTTATCTTCACGGCAGAGTGTAATCGATGTTGTTACGTCAAAGCCAGGGATATGGCAGTTAAGCAATGTGCGCGGAATCTCTCTCTTCAATCCTTCAAAGTCCCCTCCGTGAAGCAGAAGGAGGCTTTGCTGGCTAACATGAAGAGGGGAGGAGAAATGGGGGAGGGGGGGTCTCAGAGTCACATACTGCTTCTATCCAGGAGGCTAGCTTTAAATTATTCTTTCCCCTGTTCAAAACTGATTTCAGAGTGGTGGAACCCTGAAACACAGCCTGCTACTACACAGAGAGGACCAAGAGAATCTCCATCCTGTCCAGTAACTGATGGAAGAAGATGCAGTGATCCACAACCAAGCACTGAACTGAGCTCCTGGAGTTCAGTTGAAGAGAGGGAAGAGAGATTGTATGAACAACGGGGATCAAAATGAAGATGGGGAAAACCAGAGACCGCTGACCCGAGCTAGTGGGAGTTCATGGACTTTGGACTGACACCCGAGGAACCTGTGAGAGCCCGAACTAGGCCCTCTGAATGGGTGTGATGGTTATCTGGCTTGATCTGTTGGGATGGCTCCTAGCAGTGGAACCAGGACTTATCCCAGTGCATGAACTGGTTTTTTGGAACCATTACCTATGGCAGAATACCTTTCCCAGCCTGATTTTGTGTGAGGGGCTTGGTCCTGCTTCACCTTCGTATCCCAGACTTTGGTGACTCCCCAAGGGAGGCTTTTTTATCCCCTCTGAGGAGTGGATGGGGTGTGGGATGGAGGGAAATTAGGAAGCAGGAGAAGGGAAGGGAGAGGGAACTGGGGTTGGAATGTAAAATGAAAAAAAAAATAAAAAAAATTATCCTAAGACCTCAAAAAAAAAAAAAAACCTGATTTTAACTAAGTTTTGCATTTATTACTAGCCAAGCAACTTTTTGAATTTTCTGCCACTTTTTACAGCATGATGTTTTAAAATATTTTTGTGTTTATCTTGAATTCCCCCAAATTCATACAGGGATTCTAAGGAGGCTGCGGTTTCCCCTTAATGATGGAATTCCAAGTAAAAAACAGCCGGAGACACACTTACAATAATGTAGCCTGTAGCGTCATCTACTGGTACATTTGTAGTATTGCAGTCATCTAGGGTTGGAAAGAAAAGAAGCAGGTTGGTGCTAAATATCTCGTTTGTGAGTCAAAATAACAGAAATTCTTTTCCTGCAGAGAAAGCAGAAAGGTAACCTTGACATCTCCTAGCACTTCCAAGTGCTTAGTCCTAGTTCTGGTTTCCGTAATTAGCTGTGCGGAGTTGGTAGGTAACCCCGTCTCCAGAACCCCGTCTTGGTTCATACAGAGAGGCTTTTTAATTATCTTCCTCAAAACACTAAGATCACTGCCCCGGCCCTCTACAAGAGGCTAGGCCATGGGCTGTGACGTCCTCTCCAGACCCAAATTTAGGCATGTCTTATCTCTTTCACATATAAATTGTTTTGAATAAGGTTCTTTTTCACAAAGACTTCCACAACAATAAATTTCATATATGTATATATATGTAGTTTCTGTTCTACAAACATGGTCAACCTGTATCAACATTTACTGCGCCTACAACTTTTTAAGACTCCGCACTAAATCTTTATGAGCTATAAAAGCAGGAGCCGCAGCTAAGAACTTAGGTCTTGGTTGTGGAATAAAGCAAGCACATCATCTACTCAGTCCTCAACAATCTCATCCATCAATTGGGGGGGGTTCCCCCATGAGAACATATCTCTCTGATTTTATAACAAAAGTCAATGGGAGAGGGAGAGCTCTTTATAGTCGGTCTAGCTGGAAGGCATCTTTGCTACAAGACTTGTGTTTCAGAAGTCTCCCGGGGAGAACTTGTGATGGAGCTGAGCTCCTTAGCCATCACTGTGTAGCAGTGTTCCTTCTCAAAGGAACTGAATGTGACGGAGAGATTTGTGGACATTATCTATGGTGTTTAAGCAAAGTACGTAAGACTCTGGTGTCCCAACATAGACATCCATTCGATATCACCGAGGGCAGACATGTAAAATACCAGCAAATATTCCACAAGAGTTCATCTTTTTTTTAATTTATTTATTTATTTATTTATTTATTTATTTATTTATTTATTTATTGTGTATATACAATATTCTGTCTGTGTGTATGTCTGCAGGCCAGAAGAGGGCATCAGACCTCATTACAGATGGTTGTGAGCCACCATGTGGTTGCCAGGAATTGAACTCAGAACCTTTGGAAGGGCAGCAATGCTCTTAACCTCTGAGCCATCTCTCCAGCCCCGAGAGTTCATCTTCTTTTAACCAACTTGTTTGATTATTTTTAATATTTCTACCAAAGATTGAGAAGGAATTTATTCTTCGACTATCCGAATAAGACAACAATCATATCCTAATTAATATTAATCATTTTCTCTGGTCCTGAAGTTTCTCTAACAACTATCGCTCATTTTTAATCCCTTGCCAAAAAGGACCTGATTTTGTCCCCTTGTTGCAGTAAAGGAAACCGAGGTATATTTATTAAATAACCCATTACGTTATAGTTGGCTAGGGCAGACTTTCTGTTCTGGGATAATCTTTAAGAGAGGGTGGAACAGCTCCCCGCTCCCACAGATCACAAGTCTTACTGTGGATGCCATCCAGCACCCATCTGCAGTCTCGGTGGCCATTCAGACAATCAAAGAATCTGCCTTCTGCACCATACTTGAGTGCCGCCTAGCATCAAACGCAATAGAAGGAAACACAGAGAGACCTCTTCTGGCATCTCTGTCTCTTAGCGTCCTGTCCACCATGATTTATTGCAACCAAAATGGGCAGCACAGAAATCATTGCAACATTTACCACTCGGGTCGTCTTCTTCCCAGACTGGGCCCGTTTGGATGGTCATAGAGGGAAAGGACCAGCGCTTGCCACATTCCAAAAGCCACAAAAGAATCAGAGTAATTTTATCCTTCCCCTTTCTTCTCAAATCAAGACAGTTCAAGAAACACTTGGTCATGATATGTCGTTTCCAGATCTCGGCTGGAAAAAAGAAAATGTTTTCTTTTCAAATACTATTAACCTCAGAGCACCTCCCCTCCCCCACCCTACCTCTGTCTCCAGCCAAAGAGGAAGACACCTACTCCAAAGACACAGACACTTCCCCAGAGGTACAGGGTGTCCTTTTTAATTATCTTTGCTGAAATATGGCCAGTAAGTTTGTTCTCCAGGCAGAATTACAGGCATCATAGACCCACTAAAGGATGGGTCTGTTCTGATGGACACATTATGTAGCAGGCAAAACAAAGAACCTTTCTCGGAAGAATTACATAATCACCGCGTCTTTTCTTCCCTTCTTGTAATATGGATAATTTGCCTTCCCTTGGAAAGCTACCCATAAATTTTAATGCAATTTACTTAAGAACAATAACCAAATTCAAAACTTGCTAATCACTTTTGTTTCCCAGGAAGAAGGGAAAAATCTTAACTGTGTGCTGAATGACTATTATGGGCACTTCAAGACCCACAAAGGAGACTGAACCAGAGATCCTCCAAAAGGAATACCATCCCTAATTTGTCAGACCCTTAAGGCAATAAAAATTGTCTAGGCAATAATGAGACAATCCCACCCTTCAAATACCCAGTAAAAATCTTTCGGTGACATTGAAGCAGGAACAACTCAGAAATGTAGGATTGGAGAAATACACCACACACATACAGAGAGAGAGAGAGAGAGAGAGAGAGAGGGAGAGAGAGAGAGAGAGGCTTGCGCCCCGGGCAATGAAAGAAAACACTAGTCACAAGATTTCCTGAAAGGAAGGATGTTAAGGACGTTGTCCAGTCTCCCATCTGATGCAATTTTTTCCTTCCTACAAGATGTTTGGCGAATGATTGGCCTCCCTGCCTGTTGTAGGGACTATGAGGAAGAGAGCTGTCTTGTTCACCATTGAAACAAGAGAGTGTCCCTCAGGCGACTATAAATCTTAGGTAGTGTTCAGTTTCTCTGCCAATATGCCAAGTAAGCTGGGGTTTTTCTCAAGGTATGGCCTGGAAAACAGAAGCTGCCCATCATTCTATCCACTCTGCCCCCTCCTACCAGGCTCCGGGAGGCAGCGCGCTGCACAAGAGACCCACTTTTCAATTTGAGGATCAATACGAGCTAAATAGGTGGTATTTCCAGCCCAGAGGGACAACCCAAATCAATGCATTTAATGCTTTCCCTTGGGGATTCCCTGATGAAAAGACCGGCAGGGTAGAAGAGGACAAACACATCATTGTGTGACAGAGACCAGAGATGAATGAAGACCAAGGTGCCAAGGTCATACACCACCACCACCTTCAGAAGGGGACCTGGAGAGCTCAGGGAGGGCCAGGTGACCCTAGGCCCGCTCAATGCTTGTCCGGGTCTTTGAAAGCACAGAGAATAGAGATTAGCTTCCAGACACAACAGTGGCAGATAGTGACTAGGGTGGGGTGGAGAAGAGGTATGGGTGAGAGGGTGGGGGTGGAGGGTGAGAGGGTGCAGCTGCCATGACAGTCACAGGGGGAGCCCTTCTGGCTTAGGTGAAGCTGCCCACCCCTCACAAGCAATGTCTCTTCAAAAGCAGTTTACTTAAGAATATATACATTTATTCCCCATGCTGAGATCGAAACATTTCCACAGAGACCCATAATCTCCAGGAGAACTGCCGTCCATTCCCATCTAGACGAGCAGAGACCTTCCATTGTGAGGAAGCTGAGCACGGAGAGAAAGGACCAGAGACGAGACGAGAGAGCACAAACTTGAAAGAGCTGTCTGAATTTATCCTAGTAAGCTAAGACAGTCAAAGACTTAAAAAAAAATCCTATGGCCATCCAGGTAGAAAACAAAACAAAATAAGCTGTTCACACCGACAAATAGCAGATTTCTCTTCTGCAACCTCACATGCAACAATGCCACCCAATAATGTCACAGACAATAAATCTATGTAATGGAAAATGATACAGCAGCGAAACTGAGTGTAGTCCCTGACATGAGCCTGCTTGAGTGAGGGCACCGAGCAAAAGAAGCATCATAAAAACATGCCTATGTAAGATTAAGACACAGCCCGGCGAAAGAGCCTGTGGTTAAAGGATACACATGTAAGAGGTAAAACACTGTAACCCCAAATCAAGAACATATTACCTCAAAACTCAGTTTAGTGGTTTTGGGGGGATGGAAAGGGGTACAGTTGGAAGCAAGTTCTAAGTACAGGTGACATGCTATGTCTTGGTCTGAGTGGTGATTGTATGGGGTTTTTGTTTTTTTTTAAATAATTACTCCTTAAATGATTCAAATGGCCAGGCATAGTGGCACACACCTTTAACCCTAACACTCAGAAGGCAGAGGTAAGTGGATTTCTGTGAGTTTAAGACCAGCCTGGTCTACATAACTGTCCCAGGCCAATCAGAGCTATACAGTGAGACCTTGTCTTGAAAAATGAAATAAATAAAACAAGAAACTACATAAATGTATGCTATAGATTGTTCCATACATATAATGCGTTTCACATTAAGACTTTTTTAATGATTTATTTTTACTTCATGCCCATTTGTTTTTCCTGTATGAAGGTGTTGGATTCCCTGGAACTGGAGTTACAGACAGCTGGGAACCGCTGCACAGGTGCTGAGAATTGAACTCTGGAAGAGCAGTCAGTGCTCTTAACCACTGAGCCATCTCTTCAGACCCAAAGATTGCTTTCAAAAGGCTGATGAGATGACTCAGCAGATACAGACACTTGTGGCCAAGCCTGTCGGCCTGCGTTTGAACCCCTGAATACAGATGGTGTAAGGAGAGAACCAAAACTCTCCTCTGTCCTCCACACATGTGCCGTGACATGCTTGTACCCACCCCTGTGCACACAACAAATAAACAAATAAATAATTAAATGTAAGATTGTGGGGGGTTGTTTTGTTTTTGTTTTTCAAGACAGGGTTTCTCTGTGTAGCCCCGGCTGTCCTGGAACTCATTCTGTAGACCAGGCTGACCTCGAATTCAGAGATCTACCTGCCTCCCTGCCTCACAAGTGCTGGGATTAAAGGCATATGCCACTACCACCTGCTATAAAGATTATTTCTTAATTCAAGTAGAAAATAATATATGTTATGGTTCTCCAGAGACACAAGGCCAAGAAGACGTATACAAAAAAAAAAAAATTACACAAAAAAGACTTCTTATGAGGGATTGGCTTGTACCGTTGGGGAATCAGGGATGCCCCAAAGCTGCTGTCTTTGGTTTAGTGCTCCAAGAAGCATGTAATGCTAACCAGGTCCCCCAGGGGTATCAGTCCTCATCCGAGTCCAAGTTGGAGAGAGTTGAGAACATGACTAAGGGCGGAAGATGGGTGCATTCACTCAATGGCAAATTTGCCTTTTCATGCCCTGTGTGTTCTATTTAGACCCTCAACACACTGGGAAATAGCCCCACATTGACAGGTAAATTTTGAATTAATTGACTGATTCAAAGGACAATCTCCTCCAGAACCCCAATCTACCTAGAGGTAGTATTTTGCCAGCTATCTGTGAAATTTTTACCCAGACAAATGATGCATAAAATTAGTCACTAATATATATATATATATATATATATATATATATATATATATACGAAAATTAACTTTCAAAGAAATTAAGGAGCATATCAGTTAATACAATAAAAATTAACCATAGCAACAGTGAGAATTTAAGATTATGTACATTTAAGAAAAACGTTGACAGAATGCAAAAGGATAGAGAGGGGATTACAATAGACAAATCTTACTTTGAAATGAGATGCAAATTTTCTAATTATTTTTAAAAGGCAAATTAGATTAATAAGTATATTGTTAGGATACATTAGGTAATGTTAAATATTGTTAGGATTTATAACAAAAGAACACATGTAGTTCAACATTAGAAAATCTTATTATAAAGCATTAAGTTTAGAGAAAAGCCACATCATATCAGTAGATATTGAAGTCATTTGATTTGATAAAATTCAACAGCCCTGGCTTATATTAATAAAACATCAGAGCATCAGCGAACCCCAAAATGCATATATTTTGACAACGGAAAATGCTTACTTCACATTTAAAAGTCAAAGGCCAAGACATGCCTGCTAAAGCCAGGTATACTGTAAAGATTCCACCTAGCGTGCAAGATCTTTGTTAGAACGCTGAGCCACATATAATAAGGCGAGAGAAAAGTATTAGGAGGTACACAAGCTGAAAAAGAAGAGACAAAGTTGTCATTCTTGTGTAACTACTTGAGAACTCAGAACCAGCCTCAGCTTTTCCTAATTCTCACCATTTGTCCAGTTCCAAGCTGCGCTAGATTTAGACGTGAACAGCCACGGCTGCAATCTTGAATGCCACCGGGACCTGAGCGGACACCAGAAATGAATGAAGCGCAGGGAAATTGTGAGCCTGGTTACCAGATGGAGTGATGTCGTCAAGAGACATTGGTAAAGCTGGATTTCAGAATAAAACTTCCTGGCTTTTATCTTTAGAAAACCAATTCAACCATACGTGAGTGAAATGTATCTGTAGGCAAGGCGCTGGTTCAGTCGGTAAAGTGCTTGTCACGGAAGCCTGGGGGCCTGGGTCTGCCTGTGTGAGGCTGTGACCCAGTCCTGGAGAGGCTGACACAGGAGGCTCTCTGGGGCTCACTGACTAGCTAAATCTGCAAGCTCCACGTTCGAGAGAGTGGTGCTGCAGGAGCTCCTTCCGCTCCTTTAGCCAATCGCTGCTGAGTTACCAGCCCATTGGGGCGTGGTCTCTCAGAAATGGTGTGGGAGAATTGTCTGTATTCTGTCAATCATATTTTAATAAAACACTGATTGGCCAGGCAGGCAGTTTAGGCGGGAAAGCCAGACAGAAAGTAGAGGAGGAGCAAAGAGACTGGGAGTATTCTAGGAAGCTCCCTACAGTTCTGCCCAGACCACCAGAGAGGAAAGATGTAAGCTGCCCCACTGGAAAAGGTACTGAGCCATGTACTAACGTAGATAAGGATAATGGGGTAACATAAGTTATAAGAGCTAATAAGTAGCCTGACCTAATGGGCCAATCAGCTTTATAACTTATAGAGATCTCTGTGTGATTAATTTTCCTTGGGAGTTGCCGGCTGTGGGGTACCAGGCGGGAGAGATACCCCAACAAGCCAGCCCCCTCATGTTACAGAGTGGGCCTCAAAAAACAAGTGAACAGTGACAGAAGTGAGACAGGCATAGCGGAGCAAGCCTATAGCCCCAGCACAGAGGTGGAGACAAGAGTTTAAGGCCAGCGTCAGCTATGTGGCAAAGTGAAGGTCATCCTGGATATGTGATAAATTAACTCAGAAGAAAGGAGGAGAAAGTGGAAGAGGAGGAAGAGTAAGAAAGAGGAGGAGAAAAAGGGGAAGAGAGCAAGAGCAAAAATATGTAGGCAAACATCTACCTACACAATAGATGGAGAATGTTTCCTAAAAGTAACAATAGATATAAAAATCACAAAAGGAAAAACAGACCTTGAGTACATGTTTTGTTTTGTTTTGTTTTTCACCATTTCAGATCAAAACATGAAAGACCAATTCATGTTAGGAAAAATATTTAAACACAGACAATCAATATGCCTTATATAGAGAAGCTGGTCTCAGAAATCAATAACAGGTTTCTTCAAGGAATACTGAACGCAGGCTGTGGCAAAGCAAATCATAAAATAAGAAATGCCAAAGGCCAATGAGAATAATGTTCAACCTCGCTAGCAATCAAAGAAATCAAATTGGATTTTCCCTACTGACTTGACAAAGAGTTCTTAAAATTATTTTTAGGCTCAGTGCCGACAAAGGTGCTTATGGTTGGGAGCTGTCGACATTCATACACCCTGTAGAACAACTGGGTAACACGTGTCAAAGCACACTTGGGCTCAGCGAGCCCCTTTCTGAAGTTTAGCTTACAACGCATGCAAGGAGGTCACTAGCAGAAAACAACCAAGCAAAGCCAACACAAACATAATTATGCAACGCTTAATGTTTCAAGTCTGAACGTCAAGACTATTAGTTATTGAAAGCTATTTAGTATCACATTGTTCGGATTTTAGTCAAAGTTGGCCTTAAAATATATACAATGATCTCGAAGAATACACCAAAGGTATTTATTAGCTGTGGTTCTCACTAGACTGTTGCGTTAGGCTACTGTGCTCTACACAGTCACTTAGAATCCTTGTTCCTGTTTTTCCTAATGAACTTACTGTTTCGCTAACAAGAGGAACTTTTATTTTTATTTAAAAACAAAGTAAAAACCAACACCTGAACTAATTGATTGCTATGGTTATTTAGCTGTGAAGAGCTAGAAGGAGCTATATAACATTCATATGATTTCATGTCCTCTCTCTCTCTCTCTCTCTCTCTCTCTCTCTCTCTCTCTGTGTGTGTGTGTGTGTGTGTGTGTGTTTCTACTAAATATACACAGTATAAATAAGCAGCAGGCCCGTCTTTCTGCTTGTGTTTTGCTTAGACCACTTCTAAAATAAATTCATATGCTGAATGCTAGTAAAGAAAGCCGCCCCAGAAATAAGTGAAAAACCCAAAGAGACTTAGACAGGCTTTAATTTAACACTGTGGAAATTTTAAATTTTATTGCAAATAATCCACAGAGCGGGTTCTCTGCCTGTGGCTCATTAGAGTAGTGTGTGGGTAAAGTACCTGGTTTGTCCCAGCCACTTAGTACAGCTAATGGACTCACGTAAATATTTACAGTCCCAAAGAGGTTTATTGACAGACTTGGCCTTCCTTCCAGGCACAGTGAACAGTGGATTCCTGCCAAATTTCTCAAATATATGGAAAGAGAAGTCAGAAAGATTTTTGTCAATGTTTCAAGGAAGAAAAAGCCAGCCCCCAAAAGGCTGTGACATTTACTACATGATCTAAGCGTACATTCATAAATTAGAGCACAGAAGCCTGAAATAAACAAAGAATCACATTAGAAGCTTCTGTACATTAAGAATGACAAGGTAAACGCCCACCCTTCTGAAATAATAAGGTATTTGTCTGGCCTAACTGACCGCCCTCCTTTGCCCACTGTTGGCCCAGACAAACTCTGTGTGTGCGTGTGTGTGTATACATGTGTATGTGTGTGCATATGTGTAGGCACATGTGTATCACAGCATACTCGTGGAAGTAAGACAACAATATTCAGGGGCCCTTCCATCATGTTAGTCTCAGGGATCAGACACAGAATGTAAGGCTTGGCAGCAAGTGCCTTTACCCACTGAGCCCCCTTGCTGACCCTGTACCATATATTTTAAGACAGGTTTCTCTGTGGTTGTCATGGAACTCACTCTGTAGACCAGGCTGGCCTTGAACTCACAGAGCTCCACCTACCTCTGCCCCCTAAGTGCTGGAATTGAAGGTGTGCACCACCACTGCCCAGCTGTCCCTTATCTTTTGATAAAGGCTCTCTCACTGAACCTAGAGATACCAATCTGAATGAATGGCTAGAAAGCAATGCTTCGATCTCCAACTGTCTCCAGATCACCCACCCACAAGCACTGGAGATAACTTCAGCTAACTTTTACACGGTGATTGGAGATCCGAACTCAGGTCCTCATTCTTGCACCAAGCATTTTACCAACTAAGCTATCTCCCTGTTCCCAGCACCCAAGACAGACTTCTTCGTGTTAGATTGTCCTGAGCTCATTCATAAACACCCTCCCACCCATGTTCAGTCAGACCTTGTTTGTAAGTACATCTATAGTCTGGTGGTTCCCAAATGTATATCTGACTGCCCTCTGACTTTAACGAAGAGATCAACATCTCACACTTGGCAGGATCGATTTCAGAGTCTGTCTTCCTCCCTAAATCTATCCCTTCCATCCATCTTCCCACTTCAGTGAAGAACAGCACTATCCATCTCATTGTCCAAACCAAAAGGCCTTTTTCCTTTCCTTTCCCCTGGGTACCAAATCCATCAGCAAGACCTGACAGTTCTCCCTCGTAAATACACAAATGCATGCTGAGTCTAGCTCCATCTCAGCACCTTTTGTTCTAATGCTTCGGTTTAAGCTACTGTCTTAGCTAAGGTTTCTATTGCTGTGATAAAACACCATGATCAAAAGCATCGTGGGGAGTGAAGAGCTTGTTTCATCTTACATCTAATAAGTCCATCACTGAAGGAAGCCAGTGTAGGAACTCAGGGCAAGAACTGGAGCAGAAGCCATGGAGGAGCTGTTTACTGATCTGCTCCCCCTGGCTTGCTAGGGCTGCTTCCTTATACACCCCAGGACCATCACCTTCCCACACACAATGGGTTGGTCCCTTCAACATCAAGAAAATCTCTAAGAAAATGCACTACAGATTTGCCTACAGGGAAATCTTATGGAGACATTTTCTCAGTTGAGAGTCCCTTTCCCCAAATAACTTTATCTTGAGTCAAGTAGACACTAAACTAGCTAGGACGGCCACCATCGCAGTCTCTTATCTGGGTATTACAATAATTTCTTCTTGGTCTTAGCAGGATCTATACTCTAGTAAGTATCTACAGTGATCCAGTGATTTTGAACCCATTTCTTCGTTCCTTCCTTGTAAAAGGGAGTGGCGGGCTGCATTCCTGCCTGGCTTGCGCACGGCTATCTTTACACCCGAAATAACAACACACAAATTGTATTCATTTAATCACTGCCTGGCCCATTAGTTATAACCTCTTATTGGCTAGCTCTTACATATTGATTCAACCCATTTCTATTAATGCGTATTGCCACTTGACTGTGGCTTAACGGAACGAGTCTAATCGGCATCCATCTCAGAGAGGAGAGCTATGGCGTCTGCCAGCCTCTGCTTTCTTTCTCCCACAATTCTGTTCTGTCTACTCCACCCACCTAAGGGCTGGACTATCAAAAAGGCCAAGGCAGTCTCTTTATTAACCAATGAAAGTAACAATAGACAGATGACCCTCCTCCATCACTTCCTTTTTTCTTTCCTTCCTTTCTTCCTTTCTTCTTTCTTCATTACTTCTTTTCTTCCCCTTCCTTCTCTTCATCCTCTCTCCTTCCCCCTCTCTTTCAAATTTTTTTTAGTTCTAGGGTTCCCTAAGGGCATGGACATGCTAGCAAGCTAGTCAAGAATTCTACTACTGAACTACATCCCATTTTGTTGCTTTATTATTTGTTTGGTTGGTCTGGTTTGGTTTTGGTTTATTTAGACACCATCTCATTATATAGCCCAGGATATCATTTTGCCTCAACCTCCTGAATATGGGGATTGTAACTGTGTGGCATTATATTCAGCTCCAGGATGGTATGTGTGGTGTGTGCTTCCATGTGTATATGCATGTTTGAATCTGTCTGTGTACACATGTGTGGGGATGTGAATGTACATGTGTGCATATCATGTGAAGGCCTGAAGTGTTGACATGGGATTTCTGTCCTGCCTGGTCCTGCAGCTGTTTGTCCCAAAGAAATACACAGAGGCTTACATTAAGTATAAACTGGTTGGCCTATTAGCTCAGGCTTCTTATTAATTAATTCTTACATCTTAAATTAGCCCATAATTCTTGTCTGTGTTAGCTACGTGTCTTGGTGCCTTTTATCAGCGAGGCATTCTCATCTTGCTTCCTCTGTGTCTGGCTTCCTCTGTGTCGACTGCAGACTGACTCTTTTCTCTTCCCAGAATTCTCCTGTTCTCGTCACCCCACCTATACTTCCTGCCTGGCTGCTGCCTAGCTATTGTTATTAAAACAATACTATAAGTGACAGGGTACAGACCATTGTCCACAGCACTGAAGCTGATGTTAGATGTCCTCTTCAACTGCTTTCCAGTTTATTGAAGCAAAATTTCTCACTAGACCTGGAGCTCTCCAATTCCACCTGATCTGGCTGCCCAGCTTTTGCAGGAATTACTGGTCTCTGCCTACCGAATGTTGGGATTACAGACAGCTGACACACTTTCCCAGGTTTTATATGGATGTTGGGGGTCTGAACGCCTATCTTCATGCTTGTGTAGCAAACACTTGATCCACTGAGCTGTCTCCCCAGCCCCAGCCCCCAGAGTGTTAAATATATCTACAACCAGCTGAGTCCCTTTAGTGTCCTCATATATGGGTTTCAGAGATGACCACTTGGTATTGGATAACCGTAAGGAGGTTAATCCAAGGGAAAGACTGATTCTCTCTCTCTCTCTCTCTCTCTCTCTCTCTCTCTCTCTCTCTCTCTCCAGACATAATTGCCTATAGCTCACCTGGGAGTGGGGCCTCATGAAAAACATAACTCTTTTCTACTTAAATCTCTCCAGTGGTTTTCTATTATACATGAGAAGAACTAAAACAAAGCTCACCATGTCCCACGTCCCACAGGCAACAAGGTGAGGTAGGTCAAACCTCACTCCTGCCTTAGTCCATTCTTCATGACCCAGGGCTTTCTTTCCATTTCTGGTATGACAGGCTCCTCTTCCCTGAATACAGCTGCACTTTCCAAAGGTGACCTCTCCACACCTCTGCCAAAGGACTCACTTAAGGAAGGCTGGTTTGCTCCAGAGAAGGAAGGAAGCAAGAAGGAATGGGAGGCCGAAACTGGATGGTTCATGAGCCTCAGCAGCAGGCGACCAGCTCCCGTGACCTCCTGTCTCTAGTTTTCTATCTTTGGGTTTTATAATTCTGTTATTATTTATAACAGAGTTAGCTGTTATACCAAGGAATTGCCTCCATTAATTAGGGATTTTTTTAATCCTCCCTGGCAACTTAGCAGTTAGGATTTAGCCCTCCCTCTCTATCTGTCTCCCATCCTCCCCTTTTCCCCCCTTTCTCTCTGTTAATTAGGGAATTTTAAAGCAAAACTTAATTGTGCAAAAATGGGTTTTCAACATGACACTTTTGCGTAGGTACCTAGTGTCCTTTGATAATGTTCACACAGCCCCATCCCATGTTCTTCTCCGATGTCCATCCCACCTCCCAGGGTTCCTCTTTCTTCTCCTGATAGCACTTTCTTCAGCTGTCATGATTGTTTGTTAGTTGATTTTTTTTTTTGATGCAGGAGAATTGTCTGTATTCTGTCAATCATATTTTAAATAAATGCTGATTGGCCAGGCAGGAAGTATAGGCGGGAAAACCAGACAGGAAGTAGAGGTGGAGCAAAGAGAACAGGAGTATTCTGGGAAGCAGGAAGCTTCCTCTGCCACTCCTGCGCAGACCACCGGAGAGGCAGGATGTAATCTGCCCGGCTGTGAAAGGTATGGAGCCATGTGGCTAACATAGATAAGAGTAATGGGTTAATATAAGCTACAAGAGCAAATAAGAAGACTGAGCTAATGGGCCAATCAGTTTTATAACTTATGGAGTCCTCTGTGTGATTTTCTTTGGGGCTTGCCGACTTGTTGGGGTACCAGGAAGGACAGAAACACCAACAAGTAGGCCCCTTCATGTTACAGTTTTTTAGAAAACACAGAGTATTTCTGGTTTTGAGTCTGGCTTATTTAACATGAGCTCCAGTTCTGTCCATTTTCCTCCCAACAGCATGATTCCTTTCCTCTTTGTGGCTGAACAAAAGGCTACTGTGTACATACCCCATACTTCCTTTACCCATCTATCTGTTTATGGACACGTAGGCTGGTTCCATAATTCGGCTATTGTGAACAAGGCTGTAAAAGCCATGATTGTGCAGGTATCTCAATGACACACAGACTCTGAGTCCTTCTGGTGTATGCCAAGGGGTGGGTGCTATAGCTGAATGGTACGGGTGTTCTATTTTTAGTGTTTTGAGGAACACCCATAATACCCATAGCAGCTGGGCTAATTTACAGTATATAACGTTTCTTTTCCCCTCCACATGTATTCACCTGCATTTGTATTTGTATTTGAGATTTGATAATGACGAGGCACATTTGCACAGCATACGGAGGTGTGTGGAGTTGGTCCTCTCCTTCTACCTGGTCATGGGTCCTGAGGACCAAACTCCATACATCAGTCTGGTGCGGTTAGTGTTTCATCAAAGACCTTTACCCTCTGAGCCATCTGCCCAGTGCGTTCTCTTCATGAAAGACCTTCTGACTGGAGTGAGACAGGATTTCAATGTCGTTTGGATTTGATTTCCCTGATGGTTTAGGAGGGTGAACATTTTCTCATGTATTTATTGGCCATTCACATTTTTTATAGGAAGAATTTTAAAAAAAATTATAGACATCAATAGAACAAATAACCCAATCAACAAATGGGCAAATGAATTGGACTCTGTTCTCAAAAGAGAAAGTGCAAGTGGCTAACAATTAGGAGGTTTTTTTGTAGAAATTAAGAAACTGCATTGATGCTACACACCAACCTAGCTATAAACCCTTTGTTCTACAATAGCGACCTGCCTACATACGCTGGTGCAACAGTGGCAGAAAAGTAGGAGTAACCAACAACTATCGGATCGGATTTAAGGCCCACTCCATGAAAAAGAACCCACACTTAACACTAGGTGGCCAAGAACCACATGGGGGAAACCAAACACTACTGTTCTGCTAAATGAATGTAGCAACATGATGACTCCCATTGACATTCTGCCATACTCATAGATCAGTGTCTTGCTCAGCCATTATCAGAGAAGCTTCCTCCTGCAGCAGAGGGGAACCAATGCAAAGACTCACAACTGGACACTGTGCAGAGAGTGAGAGACCTTGGAACACCCAGTCCTAAATGGGACGTCTCCATCCAGTCCCTCCCCTCAGGACTCAGGGAACTTTTCAGAAGAGGAGGTGAAAAGATTGTAAAAGCCAGTGGGGATGGAAGACACCAAGGAAATAGAACCTTCCAGACAGGATTGATGGACATATAAACCCACAGAGACTCTGGCAGCATCCATGGGGTCTGCACAGGTCCAAGCCAGATGGGGCCCCAGCATTGAAAGAAAGAAACAGACACAATCCCCAACCCCTAACCAAGAAGCTATGTCTAATAGATAACTGTTCATAAACGAAAAATTAGTTTTCACTAACGGAGACTCACTGAGTATACAAACCACACATAAGGTAGCCCCCACACACACACAAAAAAAAAACCTCAGTTGTATTTTTGTAGATTTTTGTCTTATAATGCTCTGTCTGGGCATTTTTAACTCACTGGTCTTTTGCTGATGTAGTATGTGTTTTCTAATTTTGTGTTTTTATGAACTTTCCATATGTCTCTGTGTGTACGTGTGTGTATCTGTATGTATGTCTTTGTGTGGATGCGTATCTCAATGGGACCTCCAAATGTTAAGTATTTTCTGACCGACAAACCTCTCCACCAACACAATAATCCCAATCAGAGCAAATCAAACCGAATTAGAAGATGCCCAGGTTTAAGGAATGCCAACGCTCCCAGGTGGCCCCTGGAAAACACAGAGAGGAGGGGAGGAGAACCGGAACAATCACCAGAGAGGAAAAAGGGCAGACCAAATGGGGGCAGTTTAAATAGCCTGTGGGAATGATCTTGACCTTCCCTTGGGTTCACCGTTTGGTGGGCTTTCTTGAAGGTAGAGTTTGGACTGTGGCCACTCACAGAGGAGGTGGCTTGAAATGGAGTTTTCTGCCCAACATTCAAAAACAGATGCCGGGGACTAGGGTGAAGTCCCGGCAATCAAACATGTATGTGCACATGTCCCGGTGTGTATGTGCTTCTCATGTGTGCACATGACTCTGTGTGTATGTGCTTCCCATGCTCTTTCTTTTGTTTTCTGGTTATTTTGTCTATTCTGCTTTGCTTTTTATATGCCTGTGATTTTCCGAAGAGAGAGAGAAAGAAGACTGAGTTGAATGGATGGGGGGGTAGAGATTGGATATCGGAGGATGTGGAGGCCCAAAAATGTGAAGGTCAGAGAGTTTTAGCTTGTTCAAAGTTGTTGACAGCAAGTGTGACAGCATCCTGACCTAGGGTGTGGTTACTTGGTTTTTTTTTTTTTTTAACATTAAGATGGCCCATATAAGTAGATCCACAACACCCTAACTAATGGTCAGGATATTCAAGCATACTTCTGCTCCTTCTTTTGAAATAGGAGGTTTGACCTTGGGAGTTGCTCCCTTTGGGATACTTGGTCTAGGGTGGGCTCACTGCCTAAACAGCAGAATGCTAATGACTTGATGTCTTAAAGCATTGAAGCAAGTAACTGTTCTACTTGTCCTTTGTATCATGTTAAAGCAGTCTTTTGTCTCCTTCCCCCTGTTGTATTGGGGTATTAAAGGGTATGGAAAATTAAATACAGGTGAATTTCAGTACGCACTGGAACCCCCTCCCGGTACTATCCTATCTTCTGTTTTATTATTTTCACTTGTGTCTTCATGCCCTTTGCGAACTCTCCCAATCCCCATGCCCCTACCTGGGAAGCGGTATTTTTGTCAAAGCTGGTTCCGACAGGAGGAGATGAGAAAGGGAAAACTGTGACCTGACTATAGTCTATGAAAAAAAAATGTTTTCAATTAAAAAACAAAAAGGAAGAAAGTGCACTGAGCTCCTGCAGTGTGAAACCCCACTCCAAGCTAGTAATGATCATGAGTGTCGTCAGTAGCTGGGTGATTCCCCGGCTAATGAGCTGATCTTGTCTGAGATCAGCCCCAATAGTTAACTTTACTCTTGAAAATTTAAATCTAAGACCAAAAACTAGAGACTGGGGGGTCCCTAAAGGTTGTCACCTGCTGTGGAAATCCACAAACCACTCAATTTTTTCCTTCCCACACTTGCTCCTTCAAGTCTTTCTTTAGAGGTAATTAACTGACCCATAGTCTTAAATACATCTTTTAGCTAAAGTTGGGTTCTGTAATTTACAATCTACAAGGCCTTGAAAGGAACCCCATATTAACTACTCTAATTATCTGTTACCTCGGGTAAAGCCTCATGAGCTCTTTTCTTACCAGTGACTATGGGCTACCCCAGAGCATGTATGAAATCTAAACTCAGCATTAATGTTGGCACATGTGGAACAATTTGCTATGTACATGTTTGTGCATGTGTTTACATTCATGTGCATGAGCTCACACCTGATTCCTCTCCAAGTCCCCTCAGCACCCTTCCGTACTTTTCTGCAACAACCTTCAGGCTGGATTCCTGTTCTCTCTCAGAGTTTGCTCAGTTCATTTTTCCACCCACTCACAGTTTTTTGTGAGAGAATTGGGAACTCTCTCTCTGCATACACAACAGGACCCTGTGCATGCAAAGTCAGTAAATCTGAGCTCTAAAGAGGCATCTTCTCTCTCCAAGGAGGAGCTGATGTCTATGTCTTCCCCATGTGCTCTTCTATCTCATTGTCCCCAGTAACCGTAACCACCAGAACAAGGGCTTAGCCTTACAGAGGTCAGGGATTCCTTTGGTGATTGCAGCAGACATTGTCCTAAGAGGGAAAAATGAAGACATAGGAACATAAAACTGGGATTCGATTAATAACCACATCCTCAGCCGTCTTAGTCCAGCTTGGATCATTACAACAAAATACTCAAGACAACTATACAAAGAGAAAGTGTTTATTTGGCTCAGCTTTGGTGACCATTTTGGCTGTGTCATATCATGCCAAGAATGTAGGTAAAGGAGGGAAGTCACACAGTAAAAGCCAAAGAGGTTGGAGGGGAGTATACCCCCATGACCTAAGGCCTTCCCTAGTCTCCATCTTTATGGTCAGGACCACATCCCACCACCACAGAAAAACAGGGTTCCAACACTTGAACCTTTAGTAACTGGGTGGGCACAAACATCTAAACTATAACAGCATCTAACATCCCACACCACTATTGATCCCCTCCTTCCTCTTGAAATGACTCACCCATACCTCTTCTGCAGTCAAAAATTGAAAGAAAAAAAAAAAACTAGCTTCTCCCTCCTGGGGTTCATTACCCTCATGAGAACCAACAACAGAAACTAAAGCCCTCCCCTCCCCAACACTTAGAGGCAGTCACACCGAGAAGACATTAACTGCTTCCCCCATTAGAATAACCCCAGGATAAACATTTCTAATTTCCTAGATTACAATTTACCTCACTCGAGCTGCCTTTTAAACAGTCCCCTTGCTAGGGAGACATTCTGGAGCACTAGCAGAGATTACAAAACAGCCAAAGCCTACCAGCAACAGCCTTAGCAAGAATTCCTTAGGTGGGTTATTTCCTGGGAAGATTATCATAGTGATTAATTGCATCTACTTTTGGTTGACAGTTTCAGAGGGTGACATTTTTGGCCTTGTTCCCAGATTCCAGAGGCGGCAGTTTGAGACCTGAAGCTTCTTACAGACTGTCTCTACCTTCCAATTAGAAAAAGAGTTTTGAAAATGTTGGTGCTTTCTGGAATGCAAGGGTAGGGAGCAGAAAGATGGTAAAAAGAAAGATAAGGTAGATGAGAAAGAAAGAGAATCATAAAACTGCCTGCAGGTCAAAAACTGGACGGATTGTTTTTTAACCAGTGCCTTTAGCTTTGGAGTTATTTCCTCTGAGTTTGTTTGTTTGGTCAACAAATAACATATGCCTTAAAAATTATTTTGGCAGTTGAATTAAATGAAAGAAGCCATCAGAAGCACATAGGCTCTTGAATGCTGCTCAGCAAACACTTGCTTCCTTCCCAGTCCTGCCACACTTGTTTAACATACTTGCTAGCATGAGCGTGCACACACGCACAAACACACATACTCCTGCACACATGCATGCACACAAATTGTCCTCAGGAGCTAATCTACTTTGAAAGAAACAAAAGCCCAACCTAATATAAAGTATTACTTACTGAGTCTTACAACTATTTTTTTTTCCTTGATAGTTAACCTCTCCATATGAGCTCAATTTTCATAACTCAAGAGGCTTGTGAGTTAGGCCTTGAAAAATGGGTGGCACCCAACCGGAAAGCCACCTGGCAGAGAAAGAGCTCAAGTGAGGGCTCCACAGTGGGGTCATTTCAGACACCTGCCTTTTCTGGTGAGCCAGAGTGAGGCCGAATGGGGGACATTGGTGCAAGACAGAGGTGTCAAGGCATTTGGACTTCGCGCAGGTCACAAAGCCTCCATCAGAATGGTGACAGGGACAGATGTGCTTCGGAAAGCAGACAGTGGCAGCAGTGGGGAGGATAAATGAGAGGTAGGATGAAGGGCAAGAGAGACAGAAAGCAAGACCAGGCAGAGCTATCGATTCCAGCGGAGAGATAATGAGGGCCTGCACTGCAGGACTGGCAACGGCCATGGCAAGATGCCAGCGGGCTCTGGGGACATTAAAGCGTAGCACTGACAGGATTTAGTGACTGATTAGATGGGGGCGGGCAGTAGGAGAAGGAACAGGAAGTGATTATCAACTCCTACCTTGGAAAACTAGGCAGACACCGATGGCATTTCGAAATGACAGGCTCTAAGAAACTGCTTTTTCCTTTTCCCAGCTGCCACCCTGGACACTGTTCGAAGGACTCAACTGTCCCCAGCTCCCACTTGACAGACTCTTGTATAGCTCAATTCCACAAACCTGGCAGTAAGTGGAATGCCCCAGTAGCTCAACGATGTTGGTTACTCCCGCCCATCTTTGCTCGGGTCTGTGAAAGCTCTGGAAAATAATCACAGTAAAAAATAGAACCTGTCCCTGCAGAGCTCATGGCCTCGCTGGCATAGTCACGCACTGAAACTACAGTACAAGGTGACCACACTGTAAAACAAAAGGGCTGGGCCAGAGAGCTTTGCAAAGGTCACCCTTAAATGAAATGTGAACTGGCAAGAGACACAAGGAGGGCTTTTAGCCACAGGAGCAGCAGATGTTTTAGAAGCAGGAAGAGGTGGTAAAATCTACTAAGGTGGTTGGGATGAGGTAGATGAAGCAGAACAGAAAAGAGCCAATCATAAACGGCCATGTAAAGAGCCCTGGTTAGTTGGTAGAGTGCTCACCGCACGCACAAACCCCCAGGCTCACTCATCAGCATGCATAACCCTGGTATAGGCCACGTACCTAGAACTGAAGCACTCAAGAGGTGGAGGCAGGAGGATCAGGAGGCAGGATGATCCTTGGTGGTACAGTGAGTTCAAGGCCAAGCTAGGTTACATGAGGCTGCCTCAGAAAGTGTTTTTTAAAGGTCATATTTATGGGGCTTCAGTGGTTAAGAGCATTGGCTGCTCTTCCAGAAGACCCAAGTTCAATTCCCAGCAACCACATGGCAGCTCATGACTGTCTAGAACTCCAGTTCCAGGGTATCTGTGACACCTTCACACCAATGCACATAAAAATAAAGTTAAATAAATTATTTTTTTTAAAAAGTCATGGTGGCCAGGCAGTGGTGGCACTGGCCTTTCCCAGCACTCAGGAGGCAGAGGCAGGCAGATCTCTATGAGTCCGAGACGTGAGTCTCAGAACAGCTAGGATGGTTACACAGAGAAACCCTGTCTCGATAAAACAAAACAAAAAAAAATTGTATTTTTTAAAAGTATTGTCTTAGATTCAGTTTCTATTGCTGTGAAGAGATGCCATGACCATGGTAACTCTTACGAAGGAAAACATTTAATTGTAGTGGCTCATCTACAGTTCAGAGTCCATTGTCAGTTACAGTCCATTATCCTCATGGCAAGAAGCAAAGCAGCATGCAGGCAGACGTGGTGCTGGAGCTGAGGGGTCCTACAGCTTGATCCAGAGGCAACAGGAAGTTGAACTGAACCACTGGGTGTGGCTTGAGCATATATGAGACCTCAAAGTCTGCCTCCATAGTGACATACCTCCTCCAACAAGACCACACGTACTCCAACGTAGGCACACCTCCTAATAGTGCCACACTTTATGAGCTTATGGGGGCCAATTCCATTCAAACTACCATAGGTATGTTTAATCACTGGGAGATATCAAGCAGGAAATTTTTTTCAGCCACTGGTATTTATCCAGTGTTAAGAGAAAGCAGTAACATCTTACGACCTAGCTATCCCAGGTTCTACACTAGCCTAATCCAGACCAAGTGCGGGTGAACGACATACACATTTCCTCCCAACCATGGAACTGTGAGCTACAGTCACCATTCCATCAGGTGCCGATGTCTGGCTGAATTTCTGAAAGGCAGAACTGTTTTCACCGTCTGTATCCCGAGCCTATCTGAAAACATTCCGAAGTTGGCACCTAGTACCCACTGTATGATCACTGAACAATTTCTTCCTGTAGGTCCAGCTTTCTAGAACCCAAGGGATCATCTTCTGTCCATAGCTAAATGCTCCGCAGAGGAAGACGTGATGAAAGCCCCAGAAGACCACAGTTCGAGTCCTACTAAAGGTACTATTTGGACATTGAGCAAAGCATATATGCTTTTAGTAATTTAGTAACAGATTGATTTGGGATGGCAGATATGCTGCAGTGCATATGTAGAGGTCAGGGGACAGCTTTCATGAGTCAGTTCTCTTTGTAGTATTTGGGTCCTGAGGGTCAAACTCTGTCAGATGAATGGCATTTACTACACAAATGGTATTTTCCTGTGTAATCAGCCATCTTCATGTAGCATTAAGAGAAACTTGGAAAATAATTAAAAAATAAAGAACTAGAATCAGAAGTGCTGGGGTCCAACTCTGGCCTTGCATTAACTGGTCCTTTAGTTTGGAAAGTCCCTTTTTTCTGAGAACTTTGTAATTTGTAAAATAAACATAGGAACATTCCTACCCAAGTCCCCACCCACCCTTATTTTAAAAACCACAGTATTTTTATGGAACTTAATGGGGTCTCACATAACATTTTATTAGTAGAATGCATTTCTAATGCTACTGGTTACTCTTCAAAAGCAGAGTATTTGACTCATCTACCGCCATATTTGACACATGGCCAGGATCTATAAATAACTGCTGAAAGAATGGAGAGCAAGGAAGCTTAAAATTTTCCTTTGTGAAATGAACTAAACTTCAAATATTCATGCTCCAAATTATTTTAAATAGTCGCTGTGTCATTTCATTTTAGATAGCAGACGTAGCAATTAGCAGAGCGTCTGCACAGCTAGAAGCACTGCCGTTCAGTCTGGCTTTTATTCGGATAATGACTATGAATGCGTTCTGACGAAATGAATGGCTCTGCTGCAGCCCTGCTGAATACGCGCTCACGCTGTTGTGATGCGTCTGACCCAGGCAGAGGACACTTTGAATGCTTCCATCTACAGAACACTGGCCTTTCAATGAGCCCTGCCCCTCACAACACAATGGAGAAAAGTGCTCTGTAGATTGGAGGCACCGGCCAAACCTCCTTTGATTAGTGCTGGTTGGTGGTGACGTCCGCCTTTAATCCCAGCGTTTGAGAGGAAGAGGCAGGAGGATCTGAGTTCAAAACCAGCCTGGTTTACAGAGTGAATTCCAAGGCAGCCAGAGCTACATAGTGAGACCCTGTCTTAAAATACATTAAAAAAAAAAAAAAAGCAACAACAAAAAAAATCAGCTAATGTATGGTGGGGATACAGAAGTACAAATCTACCCAGCCTGAGCCAGACATTGAAGGCTCTGTTACTTTGTACATATAACTACTTACCTTCTAGGTCAAGATGAAAAAGGAGCTTTTAAAAACAGGAAGTCACATAATTATGTTATATAAATCCAACACA